>NC_080026.1:7482500-8682500 GCF_030020395.1 Manis pentadactyla
AAATGGCTGCCGATCTATATTTACGGTCTTTTCTCATCAGTGCATAATAAAGTAGGCCAACACATAAATCATATAGCAAAGCCCCATGTGCCACAGGTTAGTTCTTAAGAATCTTTAACTACCTTTAAAACAGACTACAACACATGGTGTCTCCAAACTTGGACATTAAATTCAGTTTTAAAACTCTGCTTTTGAAGATCTCATTTTAAAAATGAAATGGATGCCTGGTTAGTGTGCTTGCAAAATGCCTGAAAGGATAAAACAAGAAATACAGATTTCTAACATTTATTTTTATGAGCAATGTGTTCAGTACTATTTACCATGCTATTCACCATTTAGTGCTTTGCTAATACAATGTAAAACCAATTAATAGTCCCAAGACACCAGTAACCAAGTATTATTAACCACTTTCTCATATATTCAAAAGATTTAAAGAGGTTAAAACTTGCTTCCATTATAGAAAAGGGAGAAAATAGTAAACTTAGTTTAAGAGTAATGAACTTTTCTGTCCCACCTATAGCCCAGACTTAAAACAAACACATAAATAAGTTATATATTCAAAAAATGCTATTTTTCTACATGTTCCAGAGCCTGAGTTGAGAATTGTATCCTGCAAATAGCCAAGATATAAACCAAATAAATGGCTAAGATAAAAGGCCATTTGGTCATTTACCTGGACCATCTAAAATCTGCTCAGGTGCCCTACAGCAGAATTCACTGAGAGAAGCATATGCAGGCAGGATCAACAGTGGGGATGGGAGGCCTTCCTTACTCCAGCACATTCTAACAGAGCACACAGAACTCTGACAGGGCTAGATAGCAGACCCCAGGACAAGGTTTTTTGGGTTGTGGAGATTTTAAATTTGCATGGTCGGAGAAGCACAGCTCCTTTTCTGTTGGTATTTGGAGCCAGAATTCAACAGCAATATGATGTTAATAATAACCTCTCCTGCCAGTTCAACACTGAGAGGTTGGGCAGGAGGCCACCTGTGTGACCAGCAAGCCAGTAGCAGGATTTACCAAGGGAGCACTCATGACTGGCAAAGCAACAGCCGCACTCCGGCATGATCTTGTGGTTAACCAGATTTGACTTCCTTAAGTACCGGACCACAGCCTCTTTCCACTGAAATTCAGAGAGGACCATTTCTCTGATGAGGCCAACCTATAGAGTCAGTCTTGGATTCTCTCACCTTCCTGATCCCAAACAATGGAACCCAAATGTCACATTCCACTCTGTCAGAAATCACTGTCAAATAAACCCACGGGAGCCAGGACACCAGTCACTGAAACTGACACAGGCGATCCAGACAATAATCAGGTATAGCCAGACAACCAACCCCAGGAAGCAAGTCATGCTCTCCCAATGCAAACATGGGGCCCTTTGGTAAGAACTGCACAAAATATGTATGATATTCCATTCAGAACATGCAACAAAGGTGCCTTCCACAGCTGCAACATGGCGGCTGAGAAAATGGCATGCTCCTGTCTTCTCCAAAGACTTGAGAAGAAAGAGGCTTCAGCTTGCTCAGCTTCTAACCTTAGATCCATTGTTAATAGGTTATTTAGCAGCTACTGGGTGCTAGAATTCAATACTTACCAGAGGGCTGGGAGGCCCCGGGAACATAACAGCATTATGAACAGACTCTGGAATGACTGCCAGCTTGCCCCCAGACACATCAGCACTGGACATCGAGCCAACATCACAACCCAGAAGCTGAGAGGGTCTGAGATACCGTGAATCAGTGCAGCCCAGGTGACAACTGCCTCGGGAGACTCCTTGTGAAGACAATTCGGTGCACATTCTCTTCGTACCTCCCAGAATCTCAGGTGTTTCTTTCTGAGCAGGAAAGGGTAACTCAACAGGCCCAGGTTGCTCATATCCTTCAAATTACAAAGAAAGGCTTGCCTTCAGGTCTGACTGTTGGCTCCTAGGAATATTCTGCATGATAAAAGTGGTCTTGTGTGCCTAAGCCCTTGAGGCCATGCTCGATCAGTCTGACCAGATAAGTTTATCCAAGCAATACATTTTAAGGCAAATGCCCTTTTTTGCTCTGGGTTGTGTGCATGTTGTGTAATGGAGTCTAGCTGAAGCAAGCCAGTCAGGCAGTCTACATGACTGACCCCCAATAAAACCCTTGACACCAAGACTTGCATGAGCTTCCCTGGCAGCAGCATGCTGACTGTGTTGTTGCATATCACACAGTTGCCGGTAGAATTGTGTCCCTGTGGACCTCATCTGGGAGGACACACCTGGAAGCTTGCTCCTTGTTTCCCCTGGACTTCACCTCATACACCTAATACCTTTGCTGGTGCCAACCTGTATGCTTTCACTGTAATAAACTGCAATTCTTAGTGTAACAGCTTTTCTGAGTCCTGTGAGTCCTTCCAGAGAACCACTGAGCCTGAGAATGGTCTTGGGAACCCCGGTAGACCTTCCTATCAGGCAAGGGCTATTCTGCCCACTCAGAGGTCAGGCCATCACTGACACACGTTACATACTCATGAGCCTGTGGCAGCCAGGCGCACTAATTCACAGTAACCCAGGTAAGGATGGTCAGCACAGACTGTTCAAAACAAGGTGTTTAGATTTGGAACTGCTATATCATTAGACTGAGATGTAAGATACTGGGCACAGCCGCAGGCGGGTCACCAACAGCCAGCCAACAGCAATGCCTTTTGGGTTAGTGCTTGTTCCTAGGGTGCCCTTGCCATAGGGTGCTGTTCAGATTTGCCAGTCACATGAGGAGGTCTGAGAATGAAGAGAAAAAAAAGATATATGGGAAATTTATATGGATCAGGTTCCTATACACATTTGTGTCACTCCAAGAATTCCCTATCACTCTCCAGTTCTCGGGTCCCCAGGAGGTCTGAGGAGATGGAACACTGAAAGAGAAGGCTGGCCCTAGAAAAACATATTAGGCAAGAGGTCCAGCCAGCCTCTCAGGGAAAGCAAGGGGGTGCTGCTGTAGTTTGTCTTTGATTCAACTGTTCGAGGACTGTACCGCCATGCTCAGTATAGAGAGAGGTATGTGGCCTACACACACATTCCACATACACTCCGGGACTGTAAATGTCGTAATGCCTAAATCATGAAGAATTATCTGAGGGGATTATTCTGGATATCCCAATAGGAGAGGGCCATCCCTCCCAATCCACTCTACAGTTGACTGTTGTCTAGGGACACCTACATTGGACAGCAAAAGCTTCTGCCTCGCTTCCAAGAAACTAGGTGATTCTGAGGTTAGAGGATCGATTGCCTAGGGACCCCCCAGGAACCACTCCACCAGACTGACCGCTTTGCTCTCCTAAATTCAGAGGGCGAAGATGGTCTTCATCCCGTTCTTCAGAATAGACAGATTTATTCTCTAATATTTCCATCTTATACTCTGAGCAGTTGTAATCATCTGTCAGTGGTCTAAGAGTGGGGATGGCCTGACCTCTCACACTGTGGGGTTCTTGCTGAATGATTAGAGGCAGTGAGTGGCCCCTCTCCTGCTGCAGTCAAGGACTGTGACACCATATCAGTACAATGGAGCAGAACTTTGGCTTCCAGTCCTATCCTGCCAGCTCAGCTCTGGGGTAATCAGGGATTTGGGTCCAAACTCTTGCAATTTTATGATGTTGCAGGTAGACACAGAATTAGCTGCATCACCAATCATGGTTCAGTGAAGAAACAAGTTCTTCTCTTGGTATCATCTGGAACCTGAGTCCAAGTCTTATCCTTGACCTCCAGTGCATTACATGCCAGCCATAGCCAGTTTCCTAGAGCTTTGCAGAGAGGTCAGTGCCCTTCCTAGGAGGCCAGCCTGTAGATGATCCATGTTGGGCCAGTCAACCCTTTCCTCTTAGCAGAGAATAACAATGTGTAGGGAATAAGGGTTTTTCTTTTTCTTTAGACATTCTCCCTGTCCAAGAAAAGGCTATACATCCATAGGGTTAAACGTGGAAGCATCAAGATAGTTTTAGCATCAGTGAAGAATATTCACTGCAGGGAGGCATTGCTGGAATCACTCAGTTTCAAATTTGATGATTACTTCATTTCATTTTAGCATGATCACAGTGTAAAGAACTTAGTTTGGGTTTGTTGTTCTCTGGATTTTCTTCAACATTTCATTCTTAATAAAGATATTATAAATTAGCCTAAATAATCTAATATAATTTAGTCACTATTTAATGAAACCATTAATATAGTTATTATTGAAAGATTGCTAAGTGGCTCCCACAACTCTCAGCTGAGCAAGAGACAAAAAAATTCAAGAAATGTGTATTCAAAGATGATCTCTAACCCCTAAAACTTCTGGCCTTAGACTAATCACTTAATCTCCCAACATTCTGATTTCTTTATTTATGAAATGAGAAAAATAGAAGAGCTTATTCATCAGAATGCATATACAGTAATGAGTATTTTTATTTAACCAACTTGAGATATGTAAATTTTAACAGGCAGCAAGTTTGAGTGTTTTCCAATATGTATTTTCGCCTGAGGAATTTTCTTGCTTCTCCTCAACATCAGTTTCATTTAATGTCTAAATCGCACTTGCTTTCTGACAAGAATCCCTTCAACCTAGCATTTAAATTGTGTTGCATTGCTGTGTTTTTATAAACCTCCTCTCCACAATAAGGCTATAAGCTTCTGAAGGGCAAGTAACATGCCTAATGCCTCTCTGTTGCCCTGTCCTACCTGATGTATTACTAAGACCGCAGTAGAAACACGTTTGGTATTTGTTGAGTAACATCACTGCTAGACAGCTAGGAGGATAGCACAATGTGTTTCCTTACACTTAATTCTCACACAGTTACAATATCAAGTACAAAATCTCCAGGTCTTCAGCCTCTCACTGCTTGAGCCAAAACATTGCTCCTTTATTTTAGATGGGTGACTGATGTCAGCAGGATCGTAATCACATCCCTCTGAGCCAAACATCAGGAGGTTAATAGAAGTGGTTGCTGGAGAGAAAAACATCCTGTTGTTCTTTGTCTCCAAAATTTCCCAGCAGGCATAAGGACCTCCTACTAGATGACGAACTTAA
The DNA here is from genome assembly GCF_030020395.1 of Manis pentadactyla. NCBI lineage: Eukaryota > Metazoa > Chordata > Mammalia > Pholidota > Manidae > Manis > Manis pentadactyla. The sequence continues at coordinate 7,487,531 of NC_080026.1, forward strand.
AAGAAGGTCTCTATTTGCAAAACAATTATCTCATAACCATACAATTTGTTACCCCCAGTGGTTTGATGAATGGACTAATAGAAGAGAACACTCCTAAGTATGTTTTTATTTGCTGCTCAGCTCTAAAAACACAATGTCCCTGTTGATACCAATACAGAAGAAAATAGTTCCATCCCTGTGACCATTAGTTGACCCAGATCTTATTTCAACTGTTAAATAAGCCTCCTTGGTGTAATGAACACTTTTCTAAGTTAGATGTGTAAAAACAGCTAGTGCACAACTTACTCCACGGAATATTCAAGGTGGTGATGGGTTTTTTCCTTTAAAACAATACCATCAACTTGCCAATTACACTTCTCCAGTGTGGATTCTCCTGTTCTTATGAAGCAAACTGACACATCTTCACCTGAAAAAAATCTAGTGCTTTGAGGTTCTATTACTTTAGCTTTGCTAAAGAGGCAAAAAGGATAGGCATTGCGTTAGCTGGTATCCATGGGAGCTCAGGAGGCAAGGTGGCGGCGAAGGACATCAACGAAAATCAGAGAAATCCTCGGGAGGGAGGTCACCGCTGCCCGGTGCTCACTCTGCTCCATTCACTAAGCTCATGGCTGCTTTCTATCTTTCTGACCCTTCTTATTCTATGTACTCAGCTTAAATCTTAGAGTGTTTACTCAATAGGTTAGATGTTCATTGAGCAAACGGCCTCAGTAGCCTCATTCTCTACAAACTCGAGGAGCTGCTCGCTGTGTGTTGAATAGAGCTATCTAGTGTTTTGAGGTTCTAAGGTCTTCTCCATTTAATCTTAAATGTACCATTCAAAAGAACTGTCATCTGCTGTGTACATCCACTCAAGCCAAATCAGATGGCATGCCATTTGTCATCTTTGACTTTCATGTCGTCACTTAAAAATTACGTTAATACCTATATTTTGCTGCCCTCTGCTGGCCTTTTGGGAACCAGCTACTCTTTAAAAAAAAAGTGAGTGGTTAACTCGTTCTTGGATTCCAGCTAAAAGGAAGAAACAAGTTTACACATAGTCTGATATTAAAAATAAACATTAAAAACCAAAATTTTGAAACATGGAAAAAATCAAAATAACTGATTCTTCCTTCAGCATAAGTGAAATTCTATAATGTCCATTTAATAACTAAATTTATTTTGCTGAAATATTGCAGTAGTTTGCTATAAATAGCATCAGTGAGGTACTGTTCTGCTGCCTTTTGTATACCAGTGAATGGTCCACTTGGCAAAGGACATGTTTCTCAAACATTAGCGCAAATATTTTAAAAAATACTTCCTGTCTCCACTTCTGGAAACTTTTACCCTCTCTCCTCACACTGTTACTGGAAACATAAGACAGGACAGATACTGTATAAGTCCAGCATTTCCAAAAGCATATGGGCATGCTGTATTCACTTCTAAGCATAACAGTGCAGTAAAAATGTGGTAACTAGTTACTTGGAGTCCTTGTAGAACACTACAGAATTTAGGCATGCAAACAATCTTTTTATTTGGTATTTCACAACTTTAGGAAGAAAGTTCTGGATAAAAAACTATAAAGTAGCAAGTATTTTATGGTTTTTTTGTCCAGAACTTTCTTCCTAAAGTTTCAGAGTCACAATTGTGAAATATCATTAGCTGATTTCCCTATACTCCATGCTACTTGAGTGATTAGATGGCAAAGATTCATTTTTACATAGAGTACAAAATTCAATGATAGAAAATCATAGCAATCTCTAAAAGGACTGTAGTCACCTTAATACACTGAATCATTTGGTATAAAAGTGACTAACTCATAAAACACCTTATGAGATTGAGTTATCAAAATAGGGGAAATTATTTCTATCTTGTGCAGCCTATAAAAGTAATTCCTATGAAAAATCCAATAGGCTGGAACTGATACTGAATGCACAGAAACAGCTGTTGGTGTGCTCTGTGTATTAGCTCCTAAAGTACAACTGTAAATGGGAATGAGGTTCATGACCACTTCCCCTAAGAGAGGATCCTACAGGACAATATACCTATGTGCAAACATCACTATTAGCATCACCACCGTCAATATAATGGCATATCTCTTATATCAAATAAAGGTCTTGATGCATTACCTTTACAATTTCACTTAATCCCCACAACACTAATAGATAGTTATTATCAGCTCCACTTTACAGGCGAGAAATGTATGGCTCAGAGAATGTAGGTTCCTTGCCCTACACCACCCTATAAAATTCAGAACAGAGTTTCCAACCCAAAGCTCACTCTGGGGTTCCTGTTTTTCTCAATAAAGTCATAGTTTTATATATTTAAAATGTTCTATTTCACCAATACAAAATGTGAAATATTGAAGAGAGTCGTTAATACATTAAAAGACTGCTTTTTCTTTGAGTGTGTACGTGTATGTGTAAATTTTGAAGAGTGAACACATACAAGGTCAAGTTTGATAATTAATTTCAATTATATTATTCTTATGCACTTTACCAAATAGCTCTAATAAATACGAAAAGCCTTTTGTTGGTTTGGGAATAAAATGCTGTTTACACCAGAACCATCCTTCAGTTTGGCACAGCACCACTCAATTCAAAGTATCTTAAATCCTTAAAGGCCACATTTTGGGGATCATTCGTTCTATGTTAAAAGAAATCAGTCTTGAAGAGATTTAAAAACCCTGAAATATAGATCATCTTGCTAAAGAAGGACACTATCTAGGATTTCTTTGACAATCTACTCTATTCTGAAAGGAAGATTCTAAACAAAGTTAATCACATCATATACACACATTCAAATTAAGTCCTGGTATTTTTCTCCTGGAAAAGCAAGCATATGAGTATAATTAGAAGCATGGGCTAGAGAGGAAGTCTGTAAAATCCCATGTTCTCTGAGATTTCTTGAAAAAAAGGGGTGGGTAATATGGCTCTTTGTTGAACTATGTTGAGGGACAAAATCAATTTATAAAGAGTTTACTTGATGGGACTTGAATTCTGCTGACAATTTATTTCTCTGAAAATATCATTAAAAGCTAGTGGGCTGAAGGAACCAAGATGGCGGCGTGAGTAGAGCAGCGGAAATCTCCTCCCAAAACCATATATATTTTTGAAAATACAACAAATACAACTATTCCTAAAAGAGAGACCAGAAGACACAGGACAACAGCCAGACCACATCCACACCTGCAAGAACCCAGCGCCTGGTGAAGGGGGTGAGATACAAGCCGTGGCCCAGTGGGACCCAAGCGCCCCTCCCCCCAGCTCCCGGAAGGAGGAGAGGAGTCAGAGCAGGGAGGGAGACGGAGCCCAGGACTGCCGAGCACCCAGCCCCAGCCATCCGGGCCAGAGCGCAGACACAGTGCATACGTAGGGTCCTGGATACTAGGGAAATAGGACAGTAAGACCTGTGAGCGGGTCCCTGCAGCTGGTGCACCTGGGACAAAGAAAAGCGAGTGCTTTTTGGAAGTCTTAAAGGGACAGGGACCCCACAGCTGGACGGAAGCGTCCCGGGACACTTAGCCGAGCAGCTGGGAATCCCGGGACACTCTGGGCTCCCTAACCCCCTGGGAGGCAGTGCAGCTCGGAGGCCCCTCACGGAGATAAACAGCCTCCCGGCCGTTTCCCCTCTGACGCAGCTCTGCCATATCAGAGCAGCAGCCAGAGGCAAGCCATGCCCACAGCAACCTCAGTGCTTGACTCCACAGCAGCCAGGCAAGAATTAGAAACCCCATCTGCATTCAGCTACCCAGCACAAGCCACTAGGGGTCGCTGTTCTCCTGGGAGAGGAAGGCCAAACACCAGCAAGAAGGGACTTTGTCTTAACCAACACATGCACTGGCTCCCCACAAATACCTCTATCGCCATGAAAAGGCAGAAGAATTTGATACAGACCAACATGACAGAGGCAAACCCTGAGAAGGAGATAAACCTAACCAATCTCCCTGAAAAAGAATTAAAAATAAAGCTCATAACGATGCTGATGGAGCTGCAGAGAAATATGCAAGAGCTAAGGGATGATGTCCAGAAGGAGATTACAGAAATGAAACAATTCTCTGGAAGGATTTATAAGCATAATGGATAAGATGCAAGAAGCCATTGATGAAATAGAAACCAGAGAACAGGAATGCAGAGAAGCTGATACAGAGAGAGATAAAAGGATCTCCAGGAATGAAACAATATTAAGAGAATTGTGTGACCAATCCAAAATGAACAATATCTGCATTATAGGGGTACAAGAAGAAGAAAAAGAGAGAAAAGGGGATAGAAAGTGTTTTTGAAGAAATAATTGCTGAAAACTTCCCCAAACTGGGGAAGGAAATAATCCATCAGACCATGGAAGTGCACAGAACCCCCAACAGAAAGGACCCAAGGAGGACAACACCAAGACACATAATAATTAAAATGACAAAGATAAAGGACAAGGACAGAGTTTTAAACGCAGCTAGAGAGAGGAAAAAGGTCACCTACAATGGAAAACCCATCAGGCTATCATCAGACTTCTCAACAGAAACATTACAGGCCAGAAGAGAATGGCATGATATATTTAATGCAATGAAAGAGAAGGGCCTTGAACCAAGAATACTGTATCCAGCACGATTACCATTTAAATATGAAGGAGGGATTAAGCAATTCCCAGACAAGCAAAAGTTGAGGGAATTTGCCTCCCACAAACCACCTCTACAGGGTATTTTAGAGGGACTGTTCTAAATGGGAGCACTTCTAAGACTAAATAGATGTCACCAGAGGAAATAAAATCACAGCAAAGAAAGCAGACCAACCAAATACTAACTAAAGGCAAAAAAATCAACTACTCACAAAAGCAGTTAAAGGAAAAACAAAAGTGCACAGAATAAAACAACCAACATATAAAGAATGGAGGAGGAGGAATAAGAAGGGAGAAAAATAAAGAATTACCTGACAGTGTTTAAAATAGCTCAATAAGTGAGTTAAGTTAGACAGTAAGATACTAAAGAGGATAACCTAGAACCTTTGGTAACCACGAATCTAAAGCCTGCAATGGCAATAAGTACATATCTTTCAATAATCACCCTAAATATAAATGGACTGAATGAACCAATCAAAAGACACAGAGTAATAGAATGGATAAAAAAGCAAGACCCATCTCTATGCTGCTTACAAGAAACTCACCTCAAACCCAAAGACATGCACAGACTAAAAGCCAAGGGACGGAAAAAGATATTTCATGCAAACAATAGGGAGAAAAAAGCAGGTGTTGCAGTAGTATCAGACAAAATAGACCTCAAAACAAAGAAAGTAACAAAAGATAAAGAAGGACATTACATAATGATAAAGGGCTCAGTCCAACAAGAGGATATAACCATTATAAATATATATGCACCCAACACAGGAGCACCAACATATGTGAAACAAATACTAACAGAACTAAAGGAAGAAAGAGAATGCAATGCATTCATTTTAGGAGACTTCAACACGCCACTCACTCCAAAGGATAGATCCACCGGACAGAAAATAAGTAAGGACACAGAGGCACTGAACAACACACTAGAACAGATGGACCTAATAGACATCTACAGAACTCTACATCCAAAAGCCACTATTTACGATAGCTGAGAAATGGAAGCAACCTAAGTGTCCATCAGTAGATGAATGGATAAAGAAGATGTGGTACGTATACACAATGGAATATTATTCAGCCATATAAAAAAAATCCTCCCATTTGCAACAACATGGGTGGAGCTAGAGGGTATTATGCTCAGTGAAATAAGCCAGGTGGAGAAAGATAAGTACCAAATGATTTCACTCATATGTGGAGTACAGGTACAAAGAAAGACTGAAGGAACAAAACAGCAGCAGAATCACAGAACCTAAGAATGGACTAACAGATACCAAAGGGAAAGGGACTGGGGAGGATGGGAGGGAAGGGAGGGATAAGGGTGGGGAAAAAGAAAGGGGGTATTACAATTAACATGTATAATGTGGGGGGGGCACAGGGAGGGCTGTGCAATACAGAGAAGACACGTAGTGATTCTACAGCATCTTACTACGCTGATGGACAGTGACTGTAATGGGGTTTGTGGGGGCACTTGGTGAAGGGAGAACCCTAGTAAACATAATGTTCTTCATGTAATTGTTGATTAATGACAAAAAAAAAAAAAAGAAAAGCTAGTGGGCTTTCCTTTGCAGCTTGTCCTAGAAGGCATCTTCTAAGTGCAGGCAATGTGTTATCTTTGCTCTGATAAACTCTATGAAGAATTGGTCTACATGGTAGCTAATCAGGATGCTTTCCTTCACCTTCCTTTTGTCAGCGTACAAAAGTTTATGTCAGGAAAGCTTTCAAGGATAATCAATCCTAAGGAGAAAAAAAATGGATCAGGAAGAGAATATCATGAATAAATACTTTGTTGGACTATTTAAATTCAATGTTTTTAACACTGCCATATCCACAAAGGCAACATTTCTCCCATCCTGTGTTATAGTAATTGATTTTTAATTATAAAACAACTATGATTAAATCAATCCATCATCCAAAATTATGTTTTACTATCTGCTCCATCACTGTTTTACCCTACTTATTACCAGTTTCCCACAGCCTATAATTAACCAAAGTTTTTCTATGTCCCCATTAACTTTAGCTAATCAAGGTTATTTTTTGCTTATTATTCACTTTCAAAAACTCATTTCTAAGCCATGAATCATGTTGAGTGAGAAAATGATAGCTGAATTCAGTATCTTTTTGGAATGAACAACCAGTACCTACAAAACCAAAGTGTTCTATCATAAAATACCAGATTTGAATAGAAATAACCTCTAGCCTTATGCTAATAATGAGCACTTAACATTTACTGCTGCTTACTATATTCTCAGACAGGCTCTTTGTTAATCACTACACATACAAAGATACATTCCTTACACCACTGCACACGACCAGAAAAGTAATGTAATGTGTTTTAAGTCACCTAGCTAGTAACACACAATGCCAGGACCTGGGTGTGATCTGGTGACTCTGGAGTTTAATCACGCTATTCCTCTGCTATAGACAATTACTATAAAGTTCTCCCTTGTAGCACTACATCCTTAGTGGCTAGAATAGGATTTTGCCTAGAACACGTGGTGTGTGTGTGTGTGTATGTGGTATGCATGTGATATGCATGTGTGTTCATTTAGGATTTCTGTACTTCATCTTCATTCTATATAAACACCACATTTTCCATAATATAATCCATTTTATAAATTACTAATTTTCTAACTTGCCGATTTGATCTCAAAAGCCAACTGCAGTGGCAGAATGACAGATAAAAATTCAACTGTCAAGGAGGACTATAATTTATTAAGGCCAATTAGGTGGCAAACAACAGAAGCCCACTTCAAACTGGCTCAAAAAAAAAAAAAAGGGAAATGCATTGGTGCGCATGACCAAACCACAGGAATGATGGAGCTGGTCGGGAAGATGACCAGGAATTTAAACTGTCAGTGTGTCCTCTTAATGTCCATCATCTATCTCATTTCCCTCTACTCTCTTGTCTGAGACTACCTTCTCAATGAGGTAGGGCGGGCTGCCAGAACCTCTGGGCCCCAAAGCTTACATCTTAATAACCAGAGTGAAAAGAACTCTTCACCACCAAGCTCTAAGTTTAAAAATCCTGTGAGAGACCACTCATTGGTCTGATGTGGGCCTCATGTCCACCCAGAAAGACAGAGAGACAAGATCATTCAGGTTTGGGTCACTGCTCACTGATATTGCTAAGAAAGGAAGCTGGACTCAATTGCATTGGGCTAAAAACAAATATACATTTGTTCAATTAGCTTTCAACTAGAAAAAGTTATATAAGTCATTTGCTATGACCTTAATCATCCTATCATGCATATTTAGACTTAAGTAGTTTCTAACTATCCTTGCATGTCTATATTACTTCCCGAAATGGCCACTCTCATATGGGAGCATCTGACTCACTGAAAGAGGTCACATGTTTTCATGTTGGTTTTAAAGGTGGGGGAGGGGGGACGGCTCTCCCACTAGGGATTTCATAGTGGGAAATGTGGACTACTGGCCCAATAACCCTATAAAATGACATATCCCCCTCAAATAGGAATGAGGTTCATATGATTACAGGTAACTACTTCATGTGAATAAACATTTTATTTCATTGGTGACTACTATTAGTTACTCAGTGTTTTCAACTTATTTATTTTGATATGAAGTGAAACATATGTACAACTAATAACTACAATTGATTTAATACATTCTGATGCCTGGTATAACAATCAACCCTTACGGTGTGATCATGGTATAACTGAATCTGGTTGGGTAAATTCTCTTTGTCAAACAATGATGCACACTCTCAGTAGAGTAATTTTTAGTGACTGTTTTCACAATGAAGAATTTTTTTTAATATGTTTTACATGGAAAATTATTTTTAAAAATAGTATGCAAGATTAGTGTTTTTATTCCTGAACTCTGCAAAGAGATGGAGAATACAAGAAGAGGTCTCAGCTGGCAGTAGACAGAAGATTATAAAGAGACAGTTCTGGGAGGATCTCTCTGTAGAAAGCATTACTTTGAGTCTTACCCTCTCATGCCTCATCCTTAGATGATGAGTAAGAAAACCAGTTGAGAAACTATAAGCTTATTTGGTTGGGCCTTCAGGGAGATGATATAGACAGACCTGTAATACTTCCAGACATAGAAAGTTGTGTTTTGAAGGAAAATCACTGCATTGGACTCAGCCAATCCTCTACGAATTTATCAGAGTCAAGGAAGCATAAATATTACCCATGAAGGAGATGTGGAGACCATGGGAAAGTGAACTTACTTCTGTTCAAGAAAACAGGGATGGGGCTCCAGCAAAGACAGAGTCTGTGGAGAGCAGGCAGCCAGGACACCAGAATGTGGGGGTTGTGGCCAAAGGAGATGATCCACACTCAAGGTACGGGAACTGCACACAGAGAAGCCTGGCAGGGAATCTCTGAGGAGAGAACAAGTAACCAACCAGAAGAAGAACTGGTTCTAACCTTTCGTCAGGCACAGAAAGCCCAAACCTCTGGAGCAGACAGATCTGTTGTTAAAAGCCAACATTCAACAAATGATTATTTTCAATCCACCTAAATACAGTCTAACGGGCAAGTTGGTTGGCAAGGAAGTGAATTGTTCAATGGGCCTGACTTCCATAGCTAGCAAACAAATGCTAAAATGTTGCTGTTTTTGAAATAGACACTATAAATTAGATTGTTAGGGCCAATACTAATTTGTGATCAGGGAAGTTATTTCAATTTAATGTGACAGAACATGATTGTTACATTTTCCTAATGTATATATAACAAACTCCTTAGGTTTATACTCTACATTGCTAGTACCTAGTACCTCTTTATAATTTTGTTTCTTTTTATTAGACTGAACTGCTTATAAAAAGTAAGAAAACTTGAACTTCTACATCCACAAATCTTTCCTTTTTTGATCCACATGGCTGCTTTGGGTCTCTCTTCACAAAGAATCCAAGCATGATGCAATACTCTGGCCTTTCTAGAGAGGTATTTGTGCTCCCTCCATGGAAGAATTAAGCCCCAATGTCCCCAGGCATCCAAATGCAATGAATCACCATCTTTCCTCTGAATCTATATATCCCCTTTGGTAGAACCGAGAACAGTCACTCAAGCATTTCCTGTGTGCTGCAGTGGAGATGAGGAACCCAGACTGAAAAACGTAAACCTCTGCCACGTGACAGGCATCTCAGGACATCTTCTCTCCTGGCTAAGAAGTGTTCGAACAATCTTATTTCTTTGTATCATTATCTGGCCTTCCTCTGCATCCCATAGTTTCTTTGTGCTGTACGCTACTGTTTACCTTAATTTAAGTTGAACTAACTTGATTATGTCACCCATTAGATCATGAGCTCCATCAGGGCAGGAACTGCTTCTTAATTCTTTAATAGGTAGCAAAGAAACCATCAGTGTTGGCTAAAAAGTGACAGTTCACTTTAAATTTCTCCAAGTCATGTTTTAGAACCCCAAAACAAAACAAAACAATAACACAAAGTTGATGATGTTTGTTCACTTTCTGATTTCCAAGTTTTGTCTGTTTGTTACACACACGCACATCACAGATAATCCATTATCACCAACAGGAAAAGGAGCACTTCAGTCAAGCTGACAAGGAGGAATGGTATAAATTCCACTGAAGGACAGAAGTTCTGAGGAAAAAATATGGGTTTAAGAGATCTGCTTTTATAACACAGAGGCATTTATAGAATTACCCCAATTTTAGTATCTTGACTTGGGCTAAGTTTCTTGCTAGTGGGAAGGATGGAAATGGCATCAAGGCTCAGCTGCCTTGACTGAGCACATTGAAAGAAAGAGATGGTGCAGCAGATATTCTAATTTACATTCCTAAATCACCTAGAATCATCTGTACATACGATGTGAAATACAAAGGAAAAAAAGAAAGTTTTCTTATTAGACTGAATACATTTTTTCTTTTTCTTTCAAAAAAATGAAACTCATGTAGTCAAGTATAATTGGAAAACTGGATTCAATATGTTTGTTACTGAAGCAACAAAGCAAAAAGGAAATAATAAAATTCAGTTCCAATACCAAGTTAGCTGCCCAAAAGCTGTGCAAATTTTGAAAAAATCATTTACTCTTTTAGAGACTTAGTTTCCCCTTCAGTAAAACAGGTAAATTTCTGAGGTGATCTGTTCTTTTTTTTCTCATCCTAAGAAATCTATAATCCCAAGAATGCCTGTGGCACCTGCAAAAACTTCTACTTTTATTGTCCTGCTTTTTCAAGGTAATGTACATTTGAAATAAAATAAAAAATCACTTTATTTCTACCAGGGAAAAAGATGTCACAATTGTGCCTGCCTTGGCAGGATCTGTCTCCCTCTCAAAGAAGTCTTGAAGAACAAATTACATAGGTGTATCTGAAACCCATGGGGTCACACTTGCAGGCTGGGAAGAAAGAAAATATCACACATGGGATGTGATGAACTACCTACATTGGTTCACACCTTGAATACAGAAAAGACCTTGGCAACAATGATTATACTGAAGCACATGCTGACATCACAAGTCAGTATTCAGAATACTCAGAAAGATTTTGAGAACTGTATCTTTCATAAAGTATGACATTTTAGTTTGGAATAACAAACATATAGAAGCAGCATCAAAATTTATACATGACAGCACAAATCATATATTAAAGAGAAAATATGTCAGATGCAATGTGTATATTATACATGACATGACATGTATTGTTATATATATAAGCTAATAACATGTAAGTATTTTTTGTATATATGTGCATTAATAAACTTATATGACAGGTGGAAAAACATTTATCAGATTTTATAGCTTTTCATATATATAATTGAGGGTATATTCACACATGTGTGATTTGAGTATAAATTATATATGTGTGCATGTGTATATATATATATATATATAATATACATTTTATTTTTCAGTTCTTCAGTTTTACTCTGACAAGTAAACTTCACATATATATATTAAAATCCAAGAAATGGAGACAAGAAGTTCAGAGAAGGAATTCTTCATTCTTACATTTATACAGAGAGTTGTTAAATATGCTCCAGAAATGAAAGGCCACCTCCTATAGGAAGAGAGCTGATTTCTAAACAAGTTAGAGTTTCTAAACAACCTGGAGTTTCTAAACAAGCTTCTAAATTCCCTTGCTTAGAATACTAAAATATCTTCATAACCGTAAACAATACTATTGTATGATGACCCAAATTTATTCAAACACTTCAAGTGGGATGCTTCTTCAATTTATTCTAGGGATAATAATAATATTCCTGCTATTAAAAACTCTTCTAATATATTTTATTTGTAAGAATGAACTCATAGGAAGATGGCGGCGTGAGTAGAGCAGCGGAAATCTCCTCCCAAAACCACATATATCTATGAAAATATAACAAAGACAACCCTTCCTAGAATAAAGACCAGAGGACACAGGACAATATCCAGACCACATCCGCACCTGAGAGAACCCAGCGCCTCGCGAAGGGGGTAAGATACAAGCCCCGGCCCCGCGGGAGCCGAGCGACCCTCCCCCCAGCTCCCGGCGGGAGAAGAGCAGGCAGAGCGGGAGGGAGACGGAGCCCAGGACTGCCGAGCACCCAGCCCCCGCCATCCGGGCCAGAGTGCAGACACAGTGCGTGCGCGGGGGGCCCTGGATACTAGGGAAACAGGGCAGCAAGAACAGTGAGCGGGCATCAGAGGCCTGGCACCGGAGGACATAAGAAAAGTGAGCGACCATTTTTTTTTTGTTTTGTTTTGTTTTGGCAGCGCTTTTTGGAAGTCTTAACGGATAGGGACCCCAATACTAGGGAAACAGGGCAGCAAGACCGGTGAGCAGATGCCTGAGGCTGGCGCCGGAGAATAAAGAAAAACGAGCGGCCACCTTTTTTTTTTTTTTTTTAATTAAAAAATTTCTTTCTTTTTTTTCTTAATTTTTTTTTTTTTTTCCTGTGGTCGTTGTTTTGTTTTGGCAGGTGCTTTTTGGAAGTCTTAAAGGGGCAGGGCGGGACACTTAATCCAGAGGTAGGGAATCCGGGACCTCTGGGCACCCTAACCCCTGGGCTGCAGGGAGCAGGGAGGCCCCTTACGGAGATAAATAGCCTCCCAGCCGCTCCTGCTCCAACGCGACTCCACCATTTTGGAGCAGAGGCCCGAGCCAGGCCACGCCCACAGCAACAGCGGAGATTAACTCCATAGCAGCCGGGCAGGAAGCAGAAGCCCTGTCTGTGCGCAGCTGCCCAGCACAAGCCACTAGAGGTCGCTGTTCTCCCAGGAGAGGAGGGCCACAAACCAACAAGAAAGGAAGTCCTTCCAGCCGTCACTCGTCCCAGCTCTGCAGACTATTCCTATCACCATGAAAAGGCAAAGCTACGGGCAGACAAAGATCACAGAGACAACACCAGAGAAGGAGACAGACCTAACCAGTCTCCCTGAAAAAGAATTCAAAATAAGAATCATAAACATGCTGACAGAGATGCAGAGAAATATGCAAGAGAAATGGGATGAAGTCCGGAGGGAGATCACAGATGCCAAAAAGGAGATTGCAGAAATGAAACAAACTCTGGAAGGCTTTATAAGCAGAATGGATAGGATGCAAGAGGCCACTGATGGAATTTAAACCAGAGAACAGGAACGCTTACAAGCTGACAGAGAGAGAGACAAAAGGATCTCCAGGAATGAAACAATATTAAGAGAACTGTGTGAACAATCCAAAAGGAACAATATCCGTATTATAGGGGGACCAGAAGAAGAAGAGAGAGGAAAAGAGATGGAAAGTATCTTAGAAGAAATAATTGCTGAAAACTTCCCCAAACTGGGGGAGGAAATAATCGAACGACCACGGAAATACACAGAACCCCCAACAGAAAGGATCCAAGGAGGACAACACCAAGACACATAATAATTAAAATGGCAAAGATCAAGGACAAGGAAAGAGTTTTAAAGGCAGCTAGAGAGAAAAAGGTCACCTATAAAGGAAAACCCATCAGGTTAACATCAGACTTCTCAACAGAAACCCTATAGGCCAGAAGAGAATGGCATGATATATTTAATACAATGAAACAGAAGGGCCTTGAACCAAGGATACTGTATCCAGCACGACTATCATTCAAATATGAGAGTGGGATTAAACAATTCCCAGACAAACAAAAGCTGAGGGAATTTGCTTCCCACAAACCACCTCTACAGGGCATCTTACAGGGACTGCTCTAGATGGGAGCACTCCTAGAAATAGTACAGCACAAAACACCCAACATATGAAGAATCGAGGAGGAGGAACAAGAAGGGAGAGAAGAAAAGAATCTCCAGACAGTGCATATAACAGCTCAATAAGCGAGCTAAGTTAGGCAGTAAGATACTAAAGAGGCTAACCTTGAACCTTTGGTAACCACGAATTTAAAGCCTGCAATGGCAATAAGTACATATCTTTCAATAGTCACCCTAAATGTTAATGGGCTGAATGCACCAATCAAAAGAATAGAGTAATAGAATGGATAAAAAAGCAAGACTCATCTATATGCTGCTTATAAGAAACTCACCTCAAACCCAAAGACATGTACAGACTAAAAGTCAAGGGATAGAAAAACATATTTCAAGCAAACAACAGTGACAAGAAAGCAGGGGTGGCAGTACTAATATCAGACAAAATAGACTTCAAAACAAAGAAAGTAACAAGAGATAAAGAAGGACACTACATAATGATAAAGGGCTCAGTCAAACAAGAGGATATAACCATTCTAAATGTATATGCACCCAACACAGGAGCACCAGCATATGTGAAACAAATACAAACAGAACTAAAGGGGGAAATAGACTGCGATGCATTCATTCTAGGAGACTTCAACACACCACTCACCCCAAAAGATAGATCCACTGGGCAGAAAATAAGTAAGGACACGGAAGCACTGAACAACACAGTAGAGCAGATGGACCTAATAGATATCTATAGAACTCTACATCCAAAAGCAACAGGATATACATTCTTCTCAAGTGCACATGGAACATTCTCCAGAATAGACCACATACTAGGCCACAAAAAGAGCCTCAGTAAATTCCAAAAGATTGAAATCCTACCAACCAACTTTTCAGGCCACAAAGGCATAAAACTAGAAATAAACTGTACAAAGAAAGCAAAGAGGCACACAAACACATGGAGGCTTAACAACACGCTCCTAAATAATCAATGGATCAATGACCAAATCAAAATGGAGATCCAGCAATATATGGAAACAAATGACAACAACAACACTAAGCCCCAACTTCTGTGGGACACAGCAAAAGCAGTCTTAAGAGGCAAGTATATAGCAATCCAAGCATATTTTAAAAAGGAAGAACAATCCCAAATGAATGCTCTAATGTCACAATTATCGAAATTGGAAAAAGAAGAACAGATGAGGCCTAAGGTCAGCAGAAGGAGGGACATAATAAAGATCAGAGAAGAAATAAATAAAATTGAGAAGAATAAAACAATAGCAAAAATCAATGAAACCAAGAGCTGGTTCTTCGAGAAAATAAACAAAATAGATAAGCCTCTAGCCAGACTTATTAAGAGGAAAAGAGAGTCAACACAAATCAACAGTATCAGAAACGAGAAAGGAAAAATCACGATGGACCCCAGAGAAATACAAAGAATTATGAGAGAATACTATGAAAACTTATATGCTAACAAGCTGGGAAACCTAGGAGAAATGGACAACTTCCTAGAAAAATACAACCTTCCAAGACTGACCCAGAAAGAAACAGAAAATCTAAACAGACCAATTACCAGCAATGAAATTGAAGCGGTAATCAAAAAACTACCAAAGAACAAAACCCCCGGGCCAGATGGATTTACCTCAGAATTTTATCAGACACACAGGGAAGACATAATACCCATTCTCCTTAGAGTTTTCCAAAAAATAGAGGAGGAGGGGATACTCCCAAACTCATTCTATGAAGCTAACATCACCCTAATACCAAAACCAGGCAAAGAACCCACCAAAAAAGAAAACTACAGAACAATATCCCTGATGAACGTAGATGCAAAAATACTCAACAAAATTTTAGCAAACCGAATTCAAAAATACATCAAAAGGATCATACACCATGACCAAGTGGGCTTCATCCCAGGGATGCAAGGATGGTACAACATTTGAAAGTCCATCAACATCATCCACCACATCAACAAAAAGAAAGACAAAAACCACATGATCATCTCCATAGATGCTGAAAAAGTATTTGACAAAGTTCAACATCCATTCATGATAAAAACTCTCAGCAAAATGGGAATAGAGGGCAAGTACCTCAACATAATAAAGGCCATCTATGATAAACCCACAGCCAACATTATATTGAACAGCGAGAAGCTGAAAGCATTTCCTCTGAGATCGGGGACTAGACAGGGATGCCCACTCTCCCCACTGTTATTTAACATAGTACTGGAGGTCCCAGCCACGGCAATCAGACAAAACAAAGAAATACAAGGAATCCAGATTGGTAAAGAAGAAGTTAAACTGTCACTATTTGCAGATGACATGATACTGTACATAAAAAACCCTAGAGACTCCACCCCAAAACTACTAGAACTGATATCGGAATACAGCAAAGTTGCAGGATACAAAATCAACACACAGAAATCTGTGGCTTTCCTATACACTAACGATGAACCAACAGAAAGAGAAATCAGGAAAACAACTCCATTCACAATTGGAACAAAAAAAATAAAATTCCTAGGAATAAACCTAACCAAGGAAGTGAAAGACTTATACTCTGAAAACTACAAGTCACTCTTAAGAGAAATTAAGGATACTAACAGATGGAAACTCATCCAATGTTCGTGGCTAGGAAGAATTAATATCGTCAAAATGGCCATCCTGCCCAAAGCAATATACAGATTTGATGCAATCCCTATGAAACAACCAGCAACATTCTTCAATGAACTGGAACAAATAATTCAAAAATTCATATGGAAACACCAAAGACCCCGAATAGCCAAAGCAATCCTGAGAAAGAAGAATAAAGTAGGGGGGATCTCACTCCCCAACTTCAAGCTCTACTATAAAGCCACAGTAATCAAGACAATTTGGTACTGGCACAAGAGCAGAGCCACAGACCAATGGAACAGACTAGAGAATCCAGACATTAACCCAGACATATACGGTCAATTAATATTTGATAAAGGAGCCATGGACATACAATGGCGAAATGACAGTCTCTTCAACAGATGGTGCTGGCAAAACTGGACAGCTACATGTAGGAGAATGAAACTGGACCATTGTCTAACCCCATATACAAAAGTAAACTCAAAATGGATCAAAGACATGAATGTAAGTCATGAAACCATTAAACTCTTGGAAGAAAACATAGGCAAAAACCTCTTAGACATAAACATGAGTGACCTCTTCTTGAACATATCTCCCCGGGCAAGGAAAACAACAGCAAAAATGAATAAGTGGGACTATATTAAGCTGAAAAGCTTCTGTACAGCAAAAGACACCATCAATAGAACAAAAAGGAACCCTACAGTGTGGGAGAATATATTTGAAAATGACACATCCGATAAAGGCTTGATGTCCAGAATATATAAAGAGCTCACACACCTCAACAAACAAAAAACAAATAACCCCATTAAAAAATGGGCAGAGGAACTGAACAGACAGTTCTCCAAAAAAGAAATACAGATGGCCAACAGACACATGAAAAGATGCTCTACATCACTAATTATCAGAGAAATGCAAATTAAAACTACAATGAGGTATCACCTCACACCAGTAAGGATGGCTGCCATCCAAAAGACAAACAACAACAAATGTTGGCGAGGCTGTGGAGAAAGGGGAACCCTCCTACACTGCTGTGGGAATGTAAGTTAGTTCAACCATTTGTGGTACATCAAAATGCTCAAAACAGACCTACCATTTGACCCAGAAATTGCACTCCTAGGAATTTACCCTAAGAATGCAGCAATCAAGTATGAGAAAGATCAGTGCACCCCTATGTTTATCGCAGCACTATTTACAATAGCCAAGAATTGGAAGCAACCTAAATGTCCATCGATAGATGAATGGATAAAGAAGATGTGGTACATATACACAATGGAATACTACTCAGCCATAAGAAAAGGGCAAATCCAACCATTTGCAGCAACATGGATGGAGCTGGAGGGTATTATGCTCAGTGAAACAAGCCAAACGGAGAAAGAGAAATACCAAATGATTTCACTTATCTGTGGAATATAAGAACAAAGGAAAAACTGAAGGAACAAAACAGCAGCAGAATCACAGAACTCAAGAATGGACTAACAGGTACCAAAGGGAAAGGGACTGCGGAGGATGGGTGGGGAGGGAGGGATAAGGGGGGGGGAGAAGTAGGGGAGTATTAAGATTAGCATGCATGGGGGGGTAGGAGAAAAGGGAGGGCTGTACAACACAGAGAAGGCAAGTAGTGATTCTATAACATTTTGCTATGCTGATGGACAGTGACTGTAAAGGGGTTTATAGGGGGGACCTGGTATAGGGGAGAGCCTAGTAAACATAATATTCATCATGTAAGTGTAGATTAGTGATACCAAAAAAAAAAAAAAAAAAGGGCAGTTCCTGTGTGGTAACCTCCAATGAGTTCTACACAAGGGTATAAAGGGCATATAAAAGTGTAGGCAAAGGGTCTGTTTGTGTTTATACAGAGGATCAAAGCCTAATTTGGCTACCCCGAAAATGAACTAAGATACAATATGAAAAAGAACTTCCAACATCAGCACTCTCGGGAAGACTCATGCAGAAGATCATCAGCAAAAAAAACCCCAACAAAGATCCACGCACTGCCACAGGTGTAGATGCACTCATCCCATCAATTCCTGGACTTGCCATGGGAATGAGGAAGGAGATATCTAAGCTGGCCTGTGCATACAGTAAAACAACAAGTTCGACTGGATCTATACTGTTGGAACTCAACCAAGAATTAGGAGAAGTGCAAATTGTAGCACTCCAAAATCTTACAACCACAGACTATTTACTGGTAAAAGAACACATGGGATGTGAACAGTCCCCAGGAATGGGTTGTTTTAATTTATCTGAATTCTCTCAGACTGTTCAAGTTCAGTTGGACAATATCCACCATATCATAGATAAGTATTCACAAATGCCTAAGGTGCCTAACTGGTTTTCTTGGTTTCACTGGAGATGGCTGGTAATTACAGGTATGCTTTGGTTAGGTAACTATATTCCTATTATGTTAATGTGTGTGCGCAATTTAATTAGTAGTTTAAAACCTATCCATGCTGAAGTTACAAGAAGTTACATACATACAAGAAGTTACATACCTTTTCTACAAGAAGATATGTCAAAGAAATAATCAATCTTCCCAGGTTTTCTTCTGCCTGCTACTTCTATAGCTTTTCTTCTTCCTTCCTAATTACAACCCTTAAATAGAATTCGTGCCATATATCGAATTTACCGAGTATCATAATTCTTCCAAGTGGTAAAGATACCTCAAGACAAATGCTGGGCATAGAAGCTACAGGGCATAAATATGCAAAGAAATAAAAAGCTAACCATTTCAAACAATAAGGCTTCTCTCTCACTTACCAACTTTACATTTCCCTGTATGGCCCCGGAAGATGACTGGTTAGCCAGAGACGGGTAAGATTCCTCAAGGGAGGAACAACCTAAGACAGGCACAGTCGCAGAGGGGTCATCAGGTGAGAAATTGGGGATCAACATAGGTGAGGCTTAGAACCTCAGCCCCCCGTTCTGAGAGAAATCTTCTGCATATGTGGATGTTTTATTGCCCTTGTCTAGCTTGGATTAACACATAGTCTACAGGCACACACCTGATCATCTACATTTGCTCTCTTACAACACTAAACTATGTTTTCTACCTTTATCTTGTATCTACCTACCACTTCAGCATTTTATTAAAAATAATAATAATAAAGTGAGAAATGTGGTATCCACAAAGTATAAAAATCAAATGAATATTCATATTTGAACTTTTTATAGTTTATAATGCATGAACAAAACTGAAAGCTTCTGAGATGACTGCCTTTGTAATGTTCACCATGTAACTTATTCACTATGTAAGAATTTGTACTCCATGTAAG
The DNA here is from genome assembly GCF_030020395.1 of Manis pentadactyla. Taxonomy (NCBI): domain Eukaryota; kingdom Metazoa; phylum Chordata; class Mammalia; order Pholidota; family Manidae; genus Manis; species Manis pentadactyla. The sequence goes on from NC_080026.1 coordinate 7,507,094, forward strand.
AACTTGTTCGTTATGCATCAGAAGATTGGAGACTGACGAAAATTAGGCTTGGGGTGGATTAATGATTGTGCATTGAGCATTGACCCCCATATACAGAATTTTATTGTTGTTAACAACCATTGGATCAATAAATATGAGAGATGCCCTCACAAAAAATATATTTATATATATATATGTATATATATATAAACACACTTCCAATTGTAAAATAAATAAGTAACCGGGATGTAATGTATAGCATAAGGAATATAGTCAAAATATTGTAACAACTTGGTATGGTGATAGCTGGTACCTAGAATTATCATGTATATGAATGTTGAATCACTGTGTTGTACACCTGAAAGTAATGTAATACTGTGTGTCAACTACCCTTCAATAAAAAATAATTATCCAGGGAAAAAAAAAAAAAAAGAAATGGATGTATCTATAGATAAGTATCAGTCCTTCTAGCTTTTATTTTGTTAAGATCTGTAAGCTTAACTATATTCAAACAAAGTCCATCTAGTTCAACATCATTTTTGAACCTAAAACCAAAGACAGATGCATTCCAAGCATCCTTCCAGTAGTGATATGTACTTACACCAGAGACAACCGAAGTGCAGCCTCAGATAGATGTTGTCACTGTATTTGAGATTATCTGTTGTATTAAATGTGTCAGGAGAGTTAGTGGTATGGTGAAATATAACTGTTTATCATTCATCTTATCATATTCATTGTTCCAACAAATTCACCTTGAAAATTTTGTCTATCCCCAACTACCAGGGCAGAACACAGTCTCCGATGGAAGCATTCAGTGAGTCAGTTATCCATTTGAGTTTAAATACATCACCACGTGCCAGAGAATGGACATTAGGGATGGCCATACTACACTGCTCTAGTTTTTCTCAGATCCTTTCTTCAGGGAAAGAAATAATGTATTCCTTAAATGTGACAAAAGGCATATTTTGAGTAAGACACTTTGTAGAATCATGATAGAGGCAAGGATTAGACTCCTGAGTTTAATCTGTCTTCCTGATTCACTGCATAGCCCTATTTAGAACCACTTAATGTTGTTTAATTAATTTACCTTAAATGAATGTAGTACTATTTTTCTTAGAAATTACTTGAAGTTGCATCTTCATTGAAACTCTCAAGTGAAATTTCTAGACCAAGAAGTATTAAATGGATTAATTTCCTTCTTATTGTAGGGGAAATCATTATTGTAGGAAAAACACCTCAGAGCAAGGCGACCTCTTATTTATTGAGTCAATTACTTACTGGTTGCTCTGGCTGCTTAACATGCATTGCTTTTCACTGTCCTAACTGCATGTCATATGGATATTTATTTTTATATGCATTTTACAGTTGAAGAGATTGAGGCATACAGACATAGAGAAGTTCGATATTTTGCCTGATATTACACAGGTGGGACATAGCAGAACCTGGGCTGAACCCACATGTGTTAGATTCCAAAGCTTGATTATGTCATGGTGCCTCGTAAGGCAGCGGTTTCCAAAACTGATGGGCTGTGAAAAAAACCTTCAGATTTTCAGGTCTGACTCAAGTCATACCCACACTGATTAAAAAATTCATAGTATGAGACTTGGCTATCAACATATTTTTAAATCTTCCAGTTACTTTTAGGGTTCAGTGTTTGAATGATATAGAAAATAATGAGGTTATCCTCATCACTGTAACCTATTTTTTAAATACTATTAACTACTATTTGAATGTTGAAAGAATTATAGTTTTAAGGAAGTTTGACTTCTATTAGAAAAGATTAATCCATATCAAGAAAGCAGAGATAAATAACCTAATGTATGATGGTTGCCATGGGAGTTATTCCATATATATTACAAAAATTAGCAGCTGGAAGCACTATTTACAATATCCAAGATATGGAAGCAACCTAAGTTTCCATCAGTAGATGACTGGATAAAGAACATATGGTACATATACACAATGGAATATTATTCAGCCATATAAAAAAAATAATCCTCCCATTTGCAACAACATGGGTGGACCTAGAGGGTATTATGCTCAGTGAAATAAGCCAGGTGGAGAACAAGTACCAAATGATTTCACTCATTTGTGGAGTAATACAAAACAAAATAAAACTGAAGGAACAAAACAGCAGACTCACAGACTCCAAGAAGGAACTAGAGGTTACCAAAGGCAAAGGTTGGGGAGGGTGGGTGGAGAGGGAGGGAGAAGGGGAGTAAGGGGCATTATAATTAGCACTCACAATACAGGTGCGTCAAGGGGAAGGTAGAATAGCACGGAGAAGACAAGTAAAGACTCTATAGCAACTTACTACACTGATGGACAGTGATTGCAAAGGGGTGGGGGGGTACTTGATAATATGGGTGAATGCTGAAACCACAATTTTGCTCATGTGAAACCTTCATAAGATCGTATATCAGTGATACCTTAACTTAAAAAAATTAGAAGCTGGATTTTTATTGTTTTAGAGAGGAGGAAGGGCAGTCTCTTTCATATAACATAAAGCAAGTCAAATATCTTGGTTAACTACTAGTGGCAGTTACTACACTAGCATATCATTCATGATCTGTAAATACAGGCATACTTTGTTTTTTGTGCTTTGATTTATTGCACTTCAAAGATAGTCCATTATTTACAAAGCGAAGGTTTGTGGTAACCCTGCATCAACACCATTTTTCCAACAGCATTTGCTCCCTTCATGTGTCAGTGTCACATTCTGGTAATTTTCACAATATCTCAAGCATTTACATTATTAGTATATTTGTTAGGGTTATCTGTGCTCAGTGACCTTTGATGTTATTGTTGTAATTGTCTTGGGGCACCACCAATTGCACCCACATAAGACAGCAAACTTAATTGATAAAAGGATGTGTGTGTTCTAACTGCTCCAAAAACTGGCCATTCCTCTCTCTCCTTTTCCTAGGGCCTCTCTATTCTCTGAGACCAACAATATTAAAATTAGGCCTATTACTAAACCAACAGGGGCCGCTAGGTGTTCCAGTGAAAGAGAGAGTTGCCTGTCATTCACACTAAATCAAAAGCTAGAAATGATTAAGCTTAGGAAGTAAGACATGTCAAAAGCCAGGACAGTCAAAAAGCTAGGCCTCATATGCTAGTTAGCCAAGTTAATGCAAATTAAAGTTCTTGAAGGACATTAAAAGTACTATTTCAGTGAACACATGAATAAGAAAGCCAAACACCCTAATTGCTGATATGAATAAAGTTTGAGTGGTCTAGATAGATCAAACCAGCCACAATATTCCCTTAAATCAAGGCCTAATCCAGAGCAAGTCCCTAACTATCTTCAAGTCTATGAAGGCTGAGAGAGGTGAAGGAGCTGCAGAAAAAATCTGGAACCTAGCAGAGGTCGGTTCATGAAGTTTAAGGAAAAAAAACTGCTATGGAAATAGCAACGGTCAGAAAAGACTGAAGTTCATGACTGTCTTTTTTATATTCACAAGATTAAGATGTTCCTCTTTGTTAAAAATTAGCCAGAAACATCAAGTACTAAGAAAAAAATAATAATAAAAATAATTTTTTAAAATCAGAGCATCATGATTGTTAAGAGAGGAAAAAAAACACTTATTTTCTAGAATAATTTTGTATGCTTGGTATATCCTGTCACATAAAAAACTAAAATGATATATCACTTCAGCATAGCAGAAACTTTACTAGAGCTAGCATCTCAGCCAAATAGAAATAAAGACTATATGAGAGTCTTTTAGAAAATGAATTCAGGGAGGCAGGACCAAAAGGACAGGCTTCCTCGTATACACGTCATTTAGCATCAGGATTATAGGTAGTTAGGCTGCCCTTCTACACTACACAGAGGCTCAGGAGTTGTTTTGACCTTGACAGAATATGGAAGGGTATGGAAGCTGTGAGAGGGGAGATGCTGAGGCAATTTCATCAAGAGTTTAAGAAACACACCATAGCCGATGGTTGTATCTATGGAAAAATGAATCACAGAGAACATGCATCTGATCTGTGCTACCAACCCTCTCCTCTCTCCCACTTCCTCAACAGAAAATCTTAGAAAGCAGGATTAGTTGTTAGACTTGATAAGAATAAAAGATACACACATACACACACACAGTGGATGTGATGAGAGGAGACAGAAAATACTTAGTATTTCTAACAAAGTTTACTGAGAAACCCAGATATTCAAAGTTGAAAAGGACTTTCGGATTCATTTTACTCAACTCCTTCATTTACAAGTGAGTACATTATGCTTAGGGTTTGCATGACTGATTCACATTCATGAAGTAATTTTATAGAGAAAACCAATAAATAAATGCAGTTTTTAACAACTAGTGTTAATATTTTTAAAATCAATCTTGGACTTAGCACTGTAGCAGTCAGCATTCTCCAAAAAACAAAACCAGTATTAGATATAGGTGTAGATATAAATAATAGAAGCTTTATTACAAGGAATTGGCTGCTATGGTTATGGGGGCTGAGAAGTGCCACAGTTGGCAGGTACGAGCTGGAAAGCGAATTGTGTAATTCAGTCTGAGTCGGAAGACCTGAGAATGAGGAGCACCAATCGTGTAAGTTCAAGTCCAAAGGTCCAAGAATTGGGGCCAACAGTGTAATTCCTGATCAGAGAAAAGGCCTAAGAAACAGGAGAGCCACAGAAGATGGGTGTTTTAGCTCAAGCAGATGGAGCAAATTTGTACTTCCTCCACATTGGAGTTCTTTGCATGCTCTCAGGAGATTGGACGGTGCCTATCCATTGGTAAAAGAAACCTTCTTTACTCAGTGCACCAATTCAAATGCTAGTATCTTCCAGAGACACCTTCTTAGACACACACAGAAATGTCTTACCAACTATCTAGAAATCCCTTTAGCCCAGTCAGGTTGACATGTACAATTAACCATCACAATCACCATATCCTCCTTTTCATTTAGAATATGCAAATAATGAAACCGTCTGTACCACCTGTTCTAGAATTTTCCCTCATAACATAGCCATTCATTAAGATGACTGAATCAGAATGTGAATTGGTCAAATATTCCAGGGAAATGTAAAAAAAAAAACAAAAAACCAAAAAGTGGGCTAGTTAAACTAGCTTAAATTAAGTATAGTTTCCTGTAGTCTCCTCTCCAAAACAAAAAGAATGAAAAGACAAATTTAAATGGTCTTTGTTATAACATATTTTTGCGGGAGGAACATCCACTCACTTTATAGAAAAAAAGCCATAGCATAAAATCACTGGACACATTCACAGTCCAAACTGAGTTATAAGAATTATAGAGGATATAGAAAGAAAGGGTACTTAAAAATAGAGAAGTCGTCAAAAGATTCAGAGTAGGTTTCTGGAGAAAAACCATGAAGTACTTTTATCCTTCAGTTTCACCTAGGAGAGAGGCTACACAATCTGCAGAGATGATGTGTTCAAGAGGGGCTGGCAGGTTAGTTTGAAAAAGCTCTCTAAGTGAATCTGGTATGTCCACAGTTGGAAAGGAGATATTCCCTTTATTCTGACAGATATCCAGATTCCTCACCACATCAAACTACATGAAGGCTTGTAGAGAAGGGATCTAGTGTCAGCCTTCACATCAGAGCCTTTACATCATTCCTCATTTAACCTTCTTTTACCCAATTCTTACAAAAACACTCAAAAATGATAAGCCAATCTCATTTTGAGAAGTCATTTATTTACTCTACCTTGAATTTCTTCCACAGTAGTTTAAGAATATGAACATGACAAAATCATCTTCCTTCAAATATAGTTTCCAAAGTTGCTTACTATACTTACACCAATGCCTAGTGAAACACATAAGTATATTTCTCTAACATCACATCAGAGCCATATGCGCTATATACAATTCCTTGTATGTGACAGCCTAGCCCCCAAACCATCCTAAGAGATGTAATTTAAGAAACACCAACACAAATTACAGAAAACCAGTAACTTACTCACAGTAATAGTTCTTTATGGCACTGCTGGCAGAGCTGTCACACAGAGGAACTCAGTAGTTTCAAAACACTGCTTTATTATAGTTACTAAATGCATATGCTTTTTACAGTTACTAAAAGGTAAAAAAAATAGGCAAAGCAGAATACAAAATAGTTCTGCACTTCCGCTCCTCACCCAGGGTTAATGAGAATGCTCTCCCTTTGTCCTCGGAGGCGTCAGGTTGTGACAAACAGGTACATACCAAGCAGCAAACAACAAATATTAATATGCCCTCTGCAACAGGCTTGGTTTTAAATGAAGTCAACCATAATCAGGTGTTTGCTGCAAATCATCCACCTATAAATGTTATTAACATTGCAACCTGCTTGACATATCTAGTCATTGTGTTTACAGCCTCAAGAAAATAAAACATGAAGTGAAAATATTTTCTTGTCAGGGTCAGGCTATAGTCATTAATTTTATCTTCACCGTTGCGTTTTCTTGTTTTGTTTTGTTTTGTTGTAGATTATTTTCCACAGGAAGTTGTCAGAAGCTAACTCGTCACTTGCTTTATTGTTACATAGAACGCAAGAGAACTGTAAACCAAAGTTATTTCAATTATGATGAACAATTAAAAAGACACCGTATGTGTTGGTATGACATACTGGAATCAAATACTCATGAAAGCACACAAAAGGAAATAGGATCCCTAGCGACTTGAAGTTCCTAAAGATAATTATCCATTCTTTTGTAAAATCCATTTAGACAAGTATTTCTGAACTTGAACAAGTAGCTCCAGAGCAAGTGTTTCTGAGAGATGCTCAGAGGGAGGCCAATCAAATAATTTTTACAATACAGAAAGATTTTAAATTCTGTGAACAAGAAGAAACTTAAACATTTATTAGAACATTTTGTATCATTAATTATTTACTGGATAAATGTGTGTCAAGTCTCTTCTTTAACTTCAGGTTTTAAAAATAAAACTACTTTATCAAGAAGTCTCACCTGAATAATAAAATGCTGAACTACACAGGCAATGCTCCATCACTCCTTAGATGCCAGTCTGCAGGTAGTGGGCAAGTAACAGGACAACAGAAAGAACCCCCCGCAGGGAAGCAGAGAACTGGAGAGGATGGCTGCACATTGCTGTCCAAGGAGCAATGTGGGACAAACACCAAGTTGTCTAAGGAGAGAAGCAAACCCTAGTCAAGGATTCAAGAAACAAAATCTCAGCAGAGATTAAGATGCCTGAGTGGGGAACAACAAGGGGATGCAGACACAGAAGAGAGTGGGGACTCTTCAGTGGCACTTTTTACTGTTTATCTGTGTTTGGGAGCCTCGTCCAAATTATACAATTATACACACACACACACACACACACACACACACACACACACTACATATATATTTGTAAAATATATATATATAAAATAAATAACACACACACAACCCAACACACACTTCTTTCCTTTCCTTTTTTGTAATGAAAAGAGTAAGAAAATCACCTTGGAATCTCTGAAAACAGACCCTCTAAAAGACTTTGTGTGGATCCACAGAAATAAGGAAGAACAAACCACTTGCAGCTGGACCAGCTTCCCAAAAGGACCAGTGTGAGGTAAATATAATCATCTCCTACTCAGAGGCTGTGAAAATCTAGAGATCCTTGAAGGAGGGAGGAGGAAGGGGGACAGTGGTTCTGGGTGTGTGAAACGGCCTGTTCCTGAACCAGTCCTTGTTTCCCATCAGGCTTGGACTTTAGGAGGCTTCGCTTGGGAGCTGACTCAGAGCTCTGCCACTGTGGGAGTGCAGGCTAGTAGGCCTGGTCATCTTTATCACTGGTGATGTCAGATCATCCTGCCCCACAGGACAACGGGACCTGTGCAATTCCAGATAGGATATGAGATGACATGATATGACATGAAAAAAATAGAAAAAAAAGGAAATAACAGTACATTGCATGTTAAAGTATAAGAATTGTTTCTTAAAACTGGAGGGGAGCAAAATTTGCACCCCTAAATACATCCCTTTGGCATAAGGATTATTGTAGGCTAATTTTTTAAGAAACAGCAGACATAGAAGTCTACTCTATGTTCTACGTAGAGTTCTACAAACTGACTAGAAGTCACTCTTTTGTAAAAGACATATACATCTGTAAGGGACTTGCCATTTGTTAGGGTGTCTCTCTCAGTGTACCAGGAAGAGAAGGATGACTCCAAATATCAAGAAACTCTTATCAGTGATGGCAAGGACTTAAATCTGTATAACAACTTAACCTTTGTTCACTATAATTTTTCTACTAAGCTCCCATAACTGGTTTCTCCCTACCCCCAACATCTTCTTTTATCTTTAGCTGAAGACATTATTTAAGATGGTGACTTGGGCATTTAGGGGAGTTATTCAGTTTTCTATGAATCTCCCATGTATATTAAAAGTATACATGTCATGAAATTTATGCTTGTTTTTCTTCTGTTAATCTGTCTTAGGGGTCTCAGCCAATAACCTAGAAGGGTAGAGGGAAAATAATTTTTCTTCACCCACAAAACTTCCATATTAGCTTGTATATATTTATGCACAGAGGATGAAAAGTATAAAAAATGCTGTCTGCTTTATACAGTGAAAAGCAGAATTGTTGGGTCAAATGGGATATTTGTATACTCAGTTCTACTACATAACATCAATTGTTCTTCAAAGCTATTACATCAGCTTATATCTCCCTCCCCAACTTGTACTGCACAAAAGATTTCATTTCTCCGCTTCCCTGCTAACACTTAAAATTATCGGACTTCTTTTTATTTGCCAATCTAAACAGTGTTAGTTTTAGTTATTTTGTGTTTGTGATCTGTGAGAAGGTTGAGCAGTTTTCTGGGTCAATACTGACAATATGTGATTTTTCCTTGTGAACTTCTTGCTTACATTATTTGCCCATTTTTGCATCATTTTTTTCTCAATGATATGTAGGCATACTAAAAGTACATATTTTTGATACTAATCCTCTACCAGTTATATACACTGAAATGCTTTTTCTCAATCTAGTCTTTTAAAAGTCTTTTTATCTTGTCACACAGATCTTATATAATATAGTAACCCATCCTTTATAATTTGCTTGTATTGTGTTACTCTATAGCTGGGCATTAAAATCAACAACAAAACAATACCTATGTTCTTTTAAGCATTTTAATTTCCACTTTTCATTTTTAAGTTTCTATTAACATTTATTTTGTGCATGATTTGGAGTTGAGATTTGATTTTAGGATTTTTGTAGATAGCCATCTGTCATAACACATATTGAACAGCCCATCCTTTGTCCAATAGATGTTGCCACTTTTGCCACTGACCAAGTTATCATATGTGTGGGCCTTTTCCTTGATTCAGTGTGAACACGTGACATAAAAAGGATCATCTTTCAACCTGACTAACAGCAGCAGGACTTGATCCACTACCAACAATCTGGTGAAACCCAAGTTTTCAGATTTTGGCCTCTTTCTACTAGAAAGAGTAGGGAATCATGAGTCTAGCTGATGTTATGCATTGGAATTGAAAGAACTCTGAATGGTCCTAGAATATCTAATTATTGTCAGAAAATAAGAATGCTTCTAGGAATAATGAGGTGTTAGTAAATAAAAAGGCACACAGATGGAACAGAATAAGGAGCTCAGAAATAAACCCACACACATAGGGTCAATTAATTTATAACAAAGAAGCCAAGAATATACAATGGGGAAGGACAGTCTCTTCAATAAATGGTGTTAGGAAAAACTAGACAGCCACTTGTAAAAGAATGAAACTCAACCACTATCTTTCGCCAAACACAAAACCAACACAAAATGGATCAAAGATTTGAATGTAAGACCTGAAACCACAATACTCCTAGAACATAGGCAGTAAGCTCTTTGACAGAGGTCTTGGTGATGATCTTTTGAATCTGGCACCAAAAGCAACAGAAGCAAAAAACAAATGGGACTACAACATACTAAAAAGCTTCTAAACATCAAAGGAAACTAACAAAATGAAAAGGCAGTCTACTGAATGGGTGAAAATATTTGTGAATCATATATCTCATAAGAGCCTAATATTCTATATATACATAAAGAACTCATACAACTCAGTAGCAAAAAAAACCAATCTAATTTAAAAATTGACAGAAAATACAAATAGACATTTTTTCAAAAAAAGACACAGATGGTCAACAGGAACATATAAAAATGGTCAACATCATTAATCATCAGGAAAGTACAAATCAAAGTAACAATGAGACATCACCTTAAACCCATTAAAATGACTACTATCATATCAAAAGAGAAAAAACAAGAAATAACAAGTGTTGGTGACAATGTGGAGGAAAAGGAACTCTTGTGTGCTACTGGTGGGACTGTCTACTGGTGCTGCCACTATGGAAAACCGTACACAGCTCCTCAAAAATAAAAACTAGAACTACCATATGGTCTAGCAATTCCACTTCTGAGCATTTATCCAAAGAAAATGAAAACACTAACTCAAAAAGATATATGCACCCTGATGGTCACTTCAGTGTTGCTTACAATAGCCAAAGTATGGAAACAGCCTGTGTCCATTAATGGATAAATAGCTAAAGAAATTTTGATACATATATATGATGGCATATTATTAGGTCATATAATAGAATGAAATACTTTTATTTGTGACAACATGGATGGATCTTGAGAGCATTATGCTAAATGAAAGTAAGTCAGACAGAGAAAAGCAAATACTATATGATCCCTCTAATACGTGGAACTAAAAACAACAACAATCTCATAGACACCAAAACCAGATTGGTGGTTACCAGAGGGTAGGAGATATAGATGAAGGGGTCAAGAGGAAAAATGAAAAAAAAAACAAATAATAAAAAAAAGACACCTACCATTCACAACATATTTTGTATTTGGCATATCCTGTTCAAAATTTTATAATCTGTTCATTATAAATATTCAGAAGACTTACTTGTCAAATGTACAAAGTTAAGAGTAGTGGGTCTATGCAGGGAACAGAGTTAAGATTCAAAAACATTTCAACAGGACAGAATGAACAAAACTTAAAATTTTTAAAGTAGTTGACTTTTTCCTTTAGGCCAAGGGAAAAGGGTTGTAAATTTGACAGACAAAAGAAGGAACTCATAACTTACTGGTCTTTTCCTTACTTGGTGGACATAATTAAATCATTATCCAGCAATACTTTCAGTTTATGCCTTGACCAGTGGTATATGAATATCTTCTTCCCTTCCTCTCAAAATCCAAAAATGCCTGAGTATTTATATTTAAGTGAATCTATTTATAAACTATTAGCAGTATTGCTTATTTTATACTCTTTGATGCAACAAGATCTTATACCAAGGAAATAATTATGGATGTGTCATAAATTCAGGTACAACGCTATTTGATGCAATACTGCTAACTTCACAATTAGAAATAACCAACATTCTACTAGTTGATAATTGACTAAGTAAATTATGTTTTAATATAGTTATAGTAAAATATTATATTGTCTCAGCAATAATATTTGCTGATAAGGGAAAATATACAGCAAAACTAATTCAGTTTAAAATATGTAAACTATGATATCATTTTAGTAAAAAATATATGTACCAATGAATGGTCTAGAAATTATGTATTAAATGCTTTTTCACCAGTTGTTTTTTTTTTGCTTATTTATATTATCTAAATATTTGCAATCAATATGAGTTATTTTTTTACTTAGAAAAACAAACTACTGTCCAAGAGAAGAATGGACAAAGACTTAATCTAGCAGCATTTCATGAGAACAAGTTCTAGAAACTGTAGTTGACTACAAACTTTTCTTACTTAGTCAACAAATTTTTTTAGAAAAACCAAGTATAGAAATAATAAATATTAAACATATGCTGCCAAGGATTTTGAATAGAATAAGAATGAGAACATTAATGTTTAGCCATCAGTGCATTTGTATATATTTTGTCTAAAAGGTTTGAAATACTGAATGAGATTATTTCTTAGTTCAATAGATTTGGTTGATTACATTTTTATCTATGTTCAAATGCTTGAGAAAATTATTTTCAAAGTTTATGAAATAAAGGTGTTTTACCAATTGAGTATTAACTCTAAACAATTGTAGAAATGCAGATTCCTCAATGTACAGTCCTTCATATATAAAAGAAAAAAATTAACAAATACTACCAGTTTAAATTTCTACATCTAATTTGATATTTTTCAAATTACAAAGGGAATATATGCTATAAGTCAAATGAAAAAATTCAGAGTTGGGTAAAGCAAGAGATTAATCATCATCACATCCCAGGTCACCCACCAAATCCTACTTGCAGCAGGTAATCCACGTTAGCAGTCTGATACATGCACTTTCACAATGTTTTCCTTGCTTGTCCAGACACACCCAAAACAAAATCCCCACACAGGTGCCGGTGTTCAGGAGTGACTCACACCATATGCTATATACCTTGATCTGTAACCTGTCTTTTCATGTTTCATTTTAAATAGTCATTTCTATGTGTCAGGAAATAGGTGTTAAACATTTATTCAATACCTAAGTTTTTCTAGTTATACATGTGCACACACACATGTTGTATGTAGATGGGATGATATCACCATAGTAAACTTCTTTTTCGGGTTGATGTTATTTGTTCTATTTTCTTTTCCCTTGCTTCTTTCATTCCACTCTTCTCTTGATCCACTTACTCTCCTCCACCTTTCATCCACCCTATGGTGACACATTAACAGCCCAATAGAGATCATAAAATGGCTCGATGCTTTGGAAGTGGTAGGGAGACGTACAATTGCACTAAAGTACAAGGTATTAAAAAAACATATTGCAATTAGTCGTAAATAATTTTAACAATTTAGTTCTAATAAATGTAGTTCTGATAAATTAAGGCTACATAATTTGTTAAAATAACCCAGGTAAAAAACATTGAGTAGAAGTGTTTTCTGTTATTTGAGATGCAAAAACTTAAACTCCTGTGAAAGAGATGCCAAACTGTACCTGTTTATGGAGGGAGAAAAGCAGTTTACTTTCAATTCTTAGCTTAGCAGTCACAGAGAGAACGTGGGGATTTGTGCCTCTGGCCACTCAAGTTCGGAAATCTGAACTAGGTTTGGGAGATAAGTTTTTGAAAGTACTTGCACATCACCTCATTTTAAAGCCACATGGGGCCAAAGAGACAATCTAGGTCAACTGCTTTTTTAAATAGGGAAATTAAGGCCCAGAGAGGTTAAAACAGTTTGCCTAAGGTTCACAGTTAATTAAAGGCAATGCTGGGACTCAAATTGAGGTCTCTGCTTCAGTTAAAAAATTGTTATTTGTTTGTGTTCTTTATATATACATACATATATATATGTAATGCTGAATCAAAACTTTAGTGACAATGAGGAACATTTAAGAATCTGTACACAATTCTGTAGTCCCTTAGGAATGAAAGGTTCCTTGCTACCTGTGGTTAATAATGACAAAGTCATTGGGGAATGGCACAAATATCCACTACCTCCAAAGTTGTAAGAGCAGGTGATGGCTGCCCTGTCAGCTCTTGGCAATCTAGATTCTAAAATGGCAACTTGCAGTGAGTGGTGTGTGAATCAATTATGTGCCTGATTCTGCATCCCACTATTCCTGCAAGTCCAAAAAAGTCACTACATTAAATGTGTTTAGCTTCAGGTGCAAGTTGATTTCCCTGTCAAGTCAAGCCTTAGTGTTCAGAGCTGTTATCAGGACTCCACTATGCAGACACAATTGATTGATTTCCCATGTGGCTAATCTCAGTCTCTCACTCCTCTGATGGTCCTGTGATACTGTGTGTGACCCCAGTAATCACACTAAATTACATAGTTGGTATTTCTGATGTGGCCAGCCCCTACTTTAAGACTATTCAGTGACCCAAGGTCCCAAGGCAGACAAAGACAGGCCCCCTCAGGCATGACATCCCAAGGGGTTAGAGATGACCTCCCAGCAGCCCAGGGCAAAGGCTAGAACTCCTTTCTGGGGCAAGGTTAAAGTCTTTATTACACAGAATTACTTCTGTTGACAATCCCCTACGGAAAAGCTAACTTTATAACCCTCAGTGCCTTGCCCATCAGAGATAGTTTCTTAATTTATATAATTAAGTCTAAAATCTGCATAGGAAAAATTAAGGTGAAAAACACCTTAGTTCGTCAAGAGAGAAAGGAACTTTGTGTTGGTATGATATGGTGCAATTAGAGAAGCTGATTCTCATCACTCCATTCAGAGATTTCAAAGGAAGAAGACATTCTGACAAGGAGGCTGAGGGACATACTATGTGAAGGGATTTACCATGTGAACTAAAACAAAAAGTTCACAACTGGAAAGGACAGGTTTTTTATGAACTGGATCAGCCCTAACACATAGCCATTAAGAAAAAATATTTTCTATTGCTATGGGATGGATCTATAGTATTATGTGGGTAGCTACCCTTGTTTAAATTGTATTCTAACAGGTTTACTATTATTGATAAAACAAAACAGAACAACAATCTCCCGAACCCCTTGGTCTCTAGCCGTTCTATCATCAGTTGCACCATCTCTACAGACAGGTGTTTCTCTGAGGCACCAAAAGGGTCACTTTTCATTAGATGAGTCAAATGAAATTAGAAATAAACTTGAAATTTCACTGAATTTGCATATATATATACACTTCCTATGGGTTACTCATCTCCATGCTCCTTCTCATAGGAAGTTATTTACAACAGTAGTTTATTTTAATGATGTTATTGACAGCAGTAGTTTGTTTCAAAAATAAGTCAAAGTAAAAATTTTTATTTTCTAGTGAGTAAGGAGGGAAGAAGAAACAAGCAGTAATAGGAAGATCCATATTTTTTCTCTTGGCAGTCAGAACTGCTTATTCTGATCTGTAGACAAAAAAGACAACAGCATTTTGTCTAAGATCATAACCATAGCCTTTTTCTATACTCTTTTTTGAACAGTAGTATGCTTTAGAACAAGAATTACATTTTTTAAAAATGTGTAACAATGCTGTTGTCTTTCATTCTTAAATGGTTATACATTAAAAAAAAACTAGAAAAGATTTCCATTGTGTTCTTAAATTTTCATTGAGGGTTTTGTAATATTGCCCATTGTCTCTGATATTACTTTATATAAGCAACCACAAAAAGAATGTGAAAAATAACACTAAAATAGGAAATACTTGTTATGCAAAACATTCGAATAGTGACAACTTCTCTACTTTTCAAATGATTATTATGTTGTTCTTTGAAGAGATTTAGAGAACTTGTTTATTAGAAAATGTCCTCCAAATGTATCCCAAAAAGTATAAAAAAGGTGCCAAAATTACATGCAGCTCACCCTAACATTATGATATTTTAATTAAGAATATATTTTTAGAACTTGAAGAAAACCATGTACTGTCATGACTAGCTACCCACATAATACTATAGATTCAGCACACAGCAACAGAAAATTTTGTTTCTTAATGACTATGTATTAGGGCTGATCTGATTCAGAAAAAAATAAAATTAAGATAGATTCTTCAAATAAATGAGAAACATAATTTTGCATGCTAATGGTATGTTAATCATATTAAGGATCAAAGTGTCAGGCAATGTTTTGCTTTCAATTAAATCCTTTGATTCTATCCCTTACTTAGGACTGACAGTTAAGAAGCACAATGTAGTTTTCTTTTGTTGTTTGTTTTTCACCAAAATGTTAACTTAATAAAGGGAACAGGAAAAAGGAAAAGGAGAGCTAAGAGTGGCTTGAGAGGAGGGCATGTCTATTTTCCAGACAAACCCGAACCCACTCCATGCAGGCCCAAACCCGAATTTTTCTTAGACTAATCTCTCTGACTAGATTTTCAATATACCTCCTATGTCCCCAGACCTATTCATATCTCATTTCGCAGCTTTGGCCTAACTGTTCTTTTTTTCTGAAATATTCAACTCTCTTGTTCAATCAAAAATAATAAAGACAGCAAAGAAGTACTGTTGTTGTTCTTAAGCCTTAAACTTTAAGTCTCTTGTCGTAAGAACCTTTTCCTGTTCACATATTTGTTCCATTTGTTGAAGGCAGGCAGAATCACTTAGACAAGAAAGCGTGGGATTCAGATTTAAATCTGCACCCAATACTTACTGGTTTAATCTAGTAAATTAATGTAAATTCAGAATTTCTATTTTTGTCTCCAAAATAAGCATACTAATAACTTCTTTACAAGTTCACAGGGAGGATTAAAATGAAACAATGCTCTCCTCCTTTTTTATAAAGCTCTTACATTAGAATGAAAGCCAGAGCCAAAATAAGGCAATCCGGAAGAGAATCAGCTTTGTTTCTTGATTAAGATGCTTCCTAGATTCAGGCATCGTTCCAATGGATACTGGACCAGGAGACAGATATGAGTGGTCAATACCTGTCTATACTCAGAATCACCCCCTTCCCTGTGTCCACTAAACCTTTGATACAAACTGTCATCTGTGGTTCCCACTTTTCATGCACTAAGTTCTTTCAGAATTTGCTCCTCAGAGCTCTAAATAGAACCCATCCAAGTTAACTCACCTCAAAGCTGCTCTGGTAGGTCTGAATCCTCATAGTGGAAACAGATCTTTCCTTCTGAAACTCAGCCGTCCCAGATAAACAGGCCTCTAGCTTTCCTACCCTTACCAGTTTGCCAGGCATATCTTGAAACATCAAAATCTTTAAAACTCAACCTAAGTTTCATTACTGCCATTTGCCTTAAATGTTCTTCTAAAAGATGTCATCAGAATCAAACTTTTACTTATTTTAATCTCCAACTTGTTCTAGTAAACTGCTGTACTCAAAGCGGTTTAATAACCTCTCTTAGACAAAGAGAAAGAGGCAATCCATCTCTACCATTTGACTGTTCTTTAATTTAAACTTTCTCTAACTTGGCCACATCTCAGACCCTTGCTATCTCATTTTTTAAAATCTGTGGTTCCCATCTGAATTTTGTCTCTCACTTAGGTCGCAATAGTTCATATCACTTATTCACAGAGGACCCTTGGGAGTTTAACCTTACATTCAATGAACTTGATCAATATCATTGATTGAGAAGATGAAGGCAACTTGGAAGGCCCTGGAGCCCACAAAGGCAGAAATACTTGAGACTTAAATCCAGTTGTTCCTCCACGGAGACAGTCAGGGCAGGTCACCCCTGAGGGCCGGTGATACTATGCGGCACAGGAGGGTTCCCACACCACTGACTCCTTCCCTGCAGCCAACAAACTACACCTAGAGTAGGAACGGATTTCTGCAAGCTCAGCACACTCAGACTCCAGATGTCCTGCTCCACATGCGATCCGAAGATCTGAGCTCCCACTCTTGATTACTCAGTGTTATCAACTGTGATACCATGTAGATATAATTCTTGTATAGTTAATATATAAAGACTTTTAAGAAACAGAACACTTAGAAGTTAAGCATATTTCCAATACAAAAGTTAGCCTGTGTTAAAAGCTGTCTGTGAACAACTGCTCCCCCCTGCTCCTCGTATCCCTTTGCAATGGGAAACTCCCTTACCTTTGCTCACTGCTTCTTCACTTAATCATCCGCAGTTTAACTCTACCTCCTACAGGCAACAACCATAGGCATTTTCTTTTATTAACCCTCAGATTTGCTTTTACTCTCACAATTAGGGTGATGAGGTAAAGCATATGAGGAACTTACAATCCAAGCTGATTATTTTGTCTTTTGTCTGTTCTACTTAAGGGGAAGAGAATAAAATTATACACGAAGGTATTAAATACAAATGTTTCATTAGTAGTAGTATTTTCCATTTGAAATTATATTTATGCCTCAGTCAAATTATGATTAAAGCAACAGAGAAAAAATTATACTCATTTTTACTTTAAAAACCAATGAAAACAGATTTTTTCATTATGAAATACTGTATCGACAATACTCATTAAAATGGAATCGGCTGCCTTTGAATTTTATGAATACAATTATATGAATATCTCTAATCACAATAAACAATAAGTTGACATAACAGTCCTCATAAAATAGTGTTTAATAGTAATTAACTTGAAATTAGATAAAAAGCATAAAGGAAATTTACATATTAAATCTGGATTAAAAATATGATGTTCTGTTAAAAATCCAAGTTATTAAATAGTGGATTTTCAGTTTCCAAATGACTTTATGGATCCCAACACAACATTTGTTTGATATGGTAAAAACCAGGAAGCCAAAATTCAACATCGTTTGTGATAAAAACTCTCAACAAAGTGGATATAAAAGGAACGTAACTCAACATAATAAAGGTCAAATATGACAAGCACATAGCTAACATCATTCTTAATAGTAAACAGGGTGAAAGCTTTTCCTGTAAGATCTGGAGCAAGACAAGGGTGCCCAACTCTCATCACTTCTACTCAACATAGTACTGGATGTCCTAGCCAGGGCAATTAGGCAAGAAATAAAAGACATCCAATTGCAAGGAAAGAAGTGAAATTGTCTTTGTTTACAAATGACATGATTTTATATACAGAAAATCCTACAGATTCCATCAAAACACTGTTGGAACTAATCAATGAATTCAGTAAAGTTGCAGGATATAAAATCAACAAAAGAGATCAGATGAGTTTCTATACATTAACAATGAACTATATGAAAAAGAAATTGAAAACCAATCCCCATTTACTATAGCATCAGTCAATAAAACACTTAGGGATAAATTTAACCAAGGAAGCAAAAGATCTGCTCATTAAAAACTACAAGACATTTATGAACAAAATTGATGAATACACAAATAAATGGAAAGGTATCCTTTGTTCACTGATCAGAAGTGTTAACATTATTAAAATGTCCATACTACTCAAAACCAACTAAAGATTCAATACAATCACTATCAAAATTCCAATGGCATTTTTTACAGAAATAAACAATCCTAAAATTGTATGAAATACAAATGACCCTGAATAGCCAAAGCAATCTTGAGAAAGAACAAAGCAAGAGGCATCACACTTGCTGATTTCAGACTAAATTACAAAGCTACAGTAATCAAACAATGTGGTACTGGCATAAAAACAGACAAAACATAAAAATGAAACAGAATTAAGATACAGGAAATAAATTCACACATACACAGTCAACTTAATATTTGACAAGGGAGCCAACTGAATACTCATTGGAGAAAAGATAGTCTCTTCAGTACATGGTATTGGGGAAACCGGATATTCACATGCAAAAGAATGAAATTAGACACCAATCTTACAAAAATTATCTTGAAATGAATTAAAGACATAAATGTAAAACTTGAAACTGCAAAACTCCTAGAATAAAACATAGTGAAAAACTCCTTGACATTGGCATTGGCAATGATTTCTTGGATATGACACCATAAACACAAGCAAAGTCAACAAGTAGGACTGTATCAAACTAAAAAGCTTCTGCACAGCAAAAATAGAACAAAACAATAACAAAAAGAACACAGCCACAAAAGTGAAAAGGCAGACTATGGCATCAAATATCTGATAATGGCTTAATATCCAAAACATACATAGAATTAAAACAACTCAGTATCAAAAAAAAATCTACTTTAAAAATGGGCAAAGTACTCAAATAGACATTTTTCCTAAGAAGACATATGCAAATGGCAAGTACATGAAAAGGTGCTCATATCATAACCATCAGGGAAATGCAAGTCAAAACCACAATAAAATATCACTTCATATCTGTTAAGACGACTATTATGCAAAAGACAAGAGATAAAACATGCTGGCAAGAACGTGGAGAAAAGGGAACATTTATATTGTTGGTGGGCATGTAAATTGTTTCAACCACTATGGAAAATAGTAGAGAAGTTCCCAAAAAAATTAAAAATAGAACTACCATATGATATAGCAACCCCACTTCTATCTATACATCCAAAGGAAATGAAAACAGGATCCTAAAGAGATATCTGTACTCTTGTGTTCACTCACATTCATAATACCCAAGATATGGAAACACCTAAAGGTCCATCAGTGATTTCGTGGACAAGGAAAATGTGGTATATTTAGATATATATTCTATTGTGTGTATATAGAGATAGAATGCAATTCAGCCATGAGAAAGTAGGAAGTCCTGCCAATTGCAACAACATGCATGAAACTTGAGGGCATTATGCTATGTGAAATAAACCAGACAAAGACAAATATGGCATGATCTCACTTAGATGTGGAATCTACAAAGCTGAACTCACAGAAATAGAGCATAGATTGGTGGTTGCCAGGGGGTAGGGGATAGGGGAAATAGGGAGATGTTGGTAAAGAGAACAAAATTCTGGTTGCAAGATGAATAAGTTCTGAGGGTCTAATGTATAACATGGAGACTACAGTTAAGAATACTATATTATATACCTGAAAGTTTACTAGGAGACTAGATCTTAAATGCTATCACACAGAAACAACCACAACCACCCCTCCCAACACACACACACAAATCAAGCCCTGGCTTTTTGACCACAAAATTGAAGCATGCCAACATGTCACAAACAATAGCCCCGTAAGATGTAAGCCCATCCTCAATATAGACATGTACATGTAACTTCCTCATAGTTCAAGATATGCTTGCTGAAACTATAAGGACCAATAAAATTAAATTTCTCCAAGTCTTCTGTGTTTCCCATCTGTCTACTTGTGTGCTGCATCCAAAACCTATGATATTACATATTATCTGTGTTAAATGGCACTCCATTCCCACAACTTATCACCCTTAGTTTTGTTTTTGGTATTTTCTTTAGGGTCCTCAGTTTTATATTTCTTTACCCATTCCTTCCTGGTTCTCTCCTGGACTGGTTTAAAAGCTTCAGTAAAATTGGTAAAACTCTGACCAACCAGACTGATGAGAGAAAAAGGCACAAATTAACAATGTAAGACATGAAAGAAGGGACAAAAATGCAGAAGCCATAAACATGAAAAGGATGATAGATAAAATATAAAAAGTTGTATGCCAAAAGTACAATAGCAAAAATGAAGTGGACAAATTTATTGAAATATACAAGTTACTCAAATTGACACAAAGAGGAAGTCCCAATAGCCATATACATATATAAAAGAATTTGAATCTTTAATTTAAACTCTTCCTACAAACAAAGAGCAGGCCCAAATGGCTTCATTCCTCAATGCTAGCAAGGATTTGAGATGACATAATACTTACCTTATACAAAGGATAGAAAGTTTTAAAAAGATTACTTCCCAGTGAATATGATGAAGCCAGCAATACACTAATATCAATAACAGACAAAGAATCTATACTAAAGGAAAATCACAAACCTCATGAAAACAGAAGTAAAAACTCAAAAATATATTGACAAGAAGAGATATACTTCCAGAATGGCAGATTAGGACCTCCAAAAATTCACTTCTCCATAAAAGCAAAAAGAACATTAGGAAATTAGTGAAAACCAACTTTATCAAAACTCAAAGTAAACTTAAGGCTTGTGATAGTCCAAGGCACATTTATTCGGAAAAATGGCAGAATCTCAGTAAGAATGGCAAGTTTGTGGCATTTTAACTTGTCTTATCCCACAAAAACCAACACATCACAAAACACAATTTGTGAAACCAGCAGCCTAGCAGCCATTAGAGAGGCCAGTCTGGAGCGCTCCAAAAAGCTGCATCCTAAGAAAACAGTCACTATCTGACCTATCTGGTAGCTCCCTGGAAAAGCCCCATCAAAGGACTTGTTACTGTTATTCTTTGTGCTTCCTGCAAGCTTACTCAGTAGGAAAAATCCCACTTTATGGACATTTATGGAAAAAATATCAGTGGCAATTGTTTACAATGTAGCTGCCTGAAGCAGCAATACCAGTTGGGATATGCAAGAATTGGCAAAAAAAAAGCAGGAAAGTTAGGGGAATGAGATGTTCATAAGAAGTTTTATAAGACTGACATGTTCCTAAGGATCTATAAAACCACTCACATGTGCAGGGCTGTGAACATGTTCAGAAAAGAATTAAGAAGGCCATAATCTCACTTCTGGTTGACCTTGAGACTTTGCACAAACAAAAGTCAAGATAAGAAAGAACTGTAAGAGCATGCACCAACACACACACAGAACCCCTCAGCAAAGTTTGGAAGAGTTACTGTTTCAAAGCATTTAAAGAAATCTCTCTTAGTCACTGGCCAACCACTAAGCTAACTGAGCAGAGACTGCAGTGGCCAACCATGACCACAAAGTACAGATTTTACATAATGAGCACAGAAAAATTACTTAACATCAGGCTAAAATGAAAGGATACCAGACAATAACTAGAATCTGCATAAAAAATAAAGAGCATCAGTAAAGGTAACTCCATAGATAAATATAAAATACATTATATATGTATTTTTGCCTACAATCCACTTTTTCCTGCATCTGATTTAAAATATCAATGCAGTTAAACACAACTGCATAAAGCAGCAATTTTAAATCTGTGAAGAGCTTATGATATTAAAAGATATAATTTGTATGAAAATAATAGCCCAAAGGAGAAGGGAGAGAATGGAGCTAGACTGGAGTAGTTTCTGTATAATTTGGAAATTAAACTGGCATTAATTCAAATTAGATTGTGTTGAGTTAAAATGTTAATTCTAATACCCAAGGCAACCACTAAGAAAATTGAATATGTTTGTGTGTGTGTGTGTATACATGTCTTTTTAAAAAATGGAATTAAATGGCATATTATAAAATATGTAAACAAAAGAAAGCAACAATAGAGTAAAAAGGGGGGAAACATACAGAAAACAAAAATCAAATTGTCAGACATAAAGCCTACATTATTAATAACTAAACTAAGAATAAATAGATTTTTAAAAATCTCCAATCAAAAGCAGAGGTTTCCAGAGTGGATAAAAACATGATCCAGATATATATGGAAGTAAATGGATGGATATAGATAGAAACAGTAAACAAAAGAGAGAATAGTGGCTATTCTAATATTTGGCAAAATGAACTTTAAGACAAAAACTTGTACTAAGGACATAGAAGAATATTTTATAATGATAATAGGATCAATCCATAAGGAAGCTATAACAGTTATAAGCATATGTGTATCTAACAACAAAACACCAAAATACATGAAGCAAAAACAGACAAAACTGAAAAGAAAATAGATAACTAAAAATAATAGAAACATCAAAAGACCACTTGCATTAATAGAACAATTAGGATAAGCTGCAAGGAAATAGAAGAGTTGAACAACACTATAAACTAACTAGACCGAACAGACATATACAGAACATTCCAACCAACAACAGCCAAGAATACACACTATTCATATGTGCACATGGAATACCCCCCAGGATAAACCATGTATTGGCCATAACAAAAGTCTCAACAAATTTAAGATTGTTTAAATAACATAAATTATTTTGTTCAACCATCATGGAATTAAATTAGGAACCAAATACAGAGAGTTAGTAAAATCAAAAATATTAAGAAAATTAATAAAACATTTGTAAATAACATGGGTTAAAGAATATGTTACAAGGAAGGTAAATGTAAAAAGGCTTCAAAATAAGTGAAGACAAAATGCAAGGTACCAAAATATATGGTAGACAGCTAAATCAAGGCTTAAAGTGATTCTTACAGCTATAAATGCTTGCATTAATAAAGAATGATCTCAAGTTAATTACCAACCTTCTACCTTAAGAAACTAAAAAAGGAAGAGCAGACCAAACCCAAAGCAAGCAAAGAAATTAAAAAGGAAGAATAGAAATTAAATGAAATAGAGAATTAAAAAAGCAGTAGAAAATATTTTCAAATCATATCTGATGAGTACTTGTATTCTGAATATGTAATGAAACTTTACAATTCTACAATAAAAAGACAACTCAAATTTAAAAAGGGAGCAGAGTATCTGAATAAATATTTCTTCACAGAAGATATACAAATAGTCAATAACTACACAAAAAGACATTCAAAATAATCAGTTTTTAGGAAATTGCAAATCAAAATCACAAAGACATACCACATCTATTAGAATGTCTAAAATAAAAATGACAGCCAGTGACAAATATTGATGAGAATGTGGAATGCTCATTCTTTGCCAAGTGGAAATGTAAAATAGTACATCTACTTTGGAAAACTTGTTGGCACTTCCTCAAAATGTTAAAGTTACCATATGATTCAGCAATTATACTCCCAGATATACTCAAAGAAACTAAAGCATATATCTACCCAAAAACTTATACAGAAATATTCATAACAGCACTATTCATAATATACAAAAAGTAGAAAAAAACAATGTTCATCAACTGATGAATGCACAAATAAGATGTAATATCATCCATCTTATTTTGTAATAAAAAGGAATGACAGAGGGGGCGGAAGATGGCGGCGTGAGTAGAGCAGCAGAAATCTCCTCCCAAAACCACATATATCTGTGAAAATATAAGACAACCCTTCCTAGAATAAAGACCAGAGGACAAAGGACAATATCCAGACCACATCCGCACCTGAGAGAACCCAGCGCCTCGCGAAGGGGGTGAGATACAAGCCCCGGCCCCGGGGGAGCCGAGCGCCCCTCCCCCCAGCTCCCGTCGGGAGAAGAGCAGGCAGAGCGGGAGGGAGACGGAGCCCAGGACTGCCGAACACCCAGCCCCGGCCATCCGGGCCAGAGTGCAGACACAGTGCGTGCGCGGGGGGCCCTGGATACTAGAGAAACAGGGCAGCAAGAACAGTGAGTGGGCACCAGAGGCCAGGTGCCGGAGGACATCAGAAAAGCGAGAGACCAATTTTTTTTTTTTTTTTTTTTCTGTTTTGTTTTGGCGAGTGCTTTTTGGAAGTCTTAAAGGGACAGGGAACCCAATACTAGGGAAACAGGGCAGCAAGACCGGTGAGCAGATGCCTGAGGCTGGCGCCGGAGAATAAAGAAAAATGAGCAGACACCTTTTTTTTTTTAATTAAAAACATTTCTTTTTTTTTTTTTTAATTAAAAATTTTTTTTTTTTTCGTGGTCGTTGTTTTGTTTTGGCGGGTGCTTTTTGGAAGCCTTAAAGGGGCAGGGCGGGTCACTTAATCCAGAGGTAGGGAATCCGGGATCTCTGGGCACCCTAACCCCTGGGCTGCAGGGAGCAGGGAGGCCCCTTACGGAGATAAATAGCCTCCCAGCCGCTCCTGCTCCAACGCGACTCCACCACTTTGGAGCAGCTGCCCGAGCCAGGCCACGCCCACAGCAACAGCGGAGATTAACTCCATAGCAGCCGGGCAGGAAGCAGAAGCCCTGTCTGCGCGCAGCTGCGCAGCACAAGCCACTAGAGGTCGCTGTTCTCCCAGGAGAGGAGGGCCACAAACCAACAAGAAGGGAAGTTCTTCCAGCCGTCACTCGTCCCAGCTCTGCAGACTATTCCTATCACCATGAAAAGGCAAAGCTACAGGCAGACAAAGATCACAGAGACAACACCAGAGAAGGAGACAGACCTAACCAGTCTCCCTGAAAAAGAATTCAAAATAAGAATCATAAACATGCTGACAGAGATGCAGAGAAATACGCAAGAGAAATGGGATGAAGTCCGGAGGGAGATCACAGATGCCAGAAAGGAGATCGCAGAAATGACACAAACACTGGAAGGGTTTATAAGCAGAATGGATAGGATGCAAGAGGCCATTGATGGAATTTAAACCAGAGAACAGGAACGCTTACAAGCTGACAGAGAGAGAGACAAAAGGATCTCCAGGAATGAAACAATATTAAGAGAACTGTGTGAACAATCCAAAAGGAACAATATCTGTATTATAGGAGTTCCAGAAGAAGAAGAGAGAGGAAAAGAGATGGAAAGTATCTTAGAAGAAATAATTGCTGAAAACTTACCCAAACTGGGGGAGGAAATAATCGAACAGACCACGGAAATACACAGAACCCCCAACAGAAAGGATCCAAGAAGGACAACACCAAGACACATAATAATCAAAATGGCAAAGATCAAGGACAAGGAAAGAGCTTTAAAGGCAGCTAGAGAGAAAAAGGTTACCTATAAAGGAAAACCCATCAGGCTAACATCAGACTTCTCGACAGAAACCCTACAGGCCAGAAGAGAATGGCATGATATATTTAATACAATGAAACAGAAGGGCCTTGAACCAAGGATACTGTATCCAGCACGACTATCATTCAAATATGACGGTGGGATTAAACAATTCCCAGACAAACAAAAGCTGAGGGAATTTGCTTTCCACAAACCACCTCTACAGAACATCTTACAGGGACTGCTCTAGATGGGAGCACTCCTAGAAGGAGCACAGCACAAAACACCCAACATATGAAGAATCGAGGAGGAGGAACAAGAAGGGAGAGAAGAAAAGAATCTCCAGACAGTGTATATAACAGCTCAATAAGCGAGCTAAGTTAGGCAGTAAGATACTAAAGAGGCTAACCTTGAACCTTTGGTAACCATGAACTTAAAGCCTGCAATGGCAATAAGTACATATCTTTCAATAGTCACCCTAAATGTTAATGGGCTGAATACACCAATCAAAAGACACAGAGTAATAGAATGGATAAGAAAGCAAGACGCATCTATATGCTGCTTACAAGAAACTCAAATCAAACCCAAAGACATGTACAGACTAAAAG
This sequence comes from Manis pentadactyla, assembly GCF_030020395.1. NCBI lineage: Eukaryota > Metazoa > Chordata > Mammalia > Pholidota > Manidae > Manis > Manis pentadactyla. The sequence continues at coordinate 7,533,499 of NC_080026.1, forward strand.
TCAAGAGATGGAAAAACATATTTGAAGCAAACAACAGTGAGAAGAAAGCAGGGGTTGCAGTACTAATATCAGACAAAATAGACTTCAAAACAAAGAAAGTAACAAGGGATAAAGAAGGACACTACATAATGATAAAGGGCTCAGTCCAACAAGTGGTTATAACCATTCTAAATATATATGCACCCAACACAGGAACACCAGCATATGTGAAACAAATACTAACAGAACTAAAGGGGGAAATAGACTGCGATGCATTCATTCTAGGAGACTTCAACACACCACTCACCCCAAAGGATAGATCCACTGGGCAGAAAATAAGTAAGGACATGGAAGCACTGAAAAACACAGTAGAGCAGATGGACCTAATAGAAATCTATAGAACTCTACATCCAAAAGCAACAGGATATACATTCTTCTCAAGTTCACATGGAACATTCTCGAGAATAGACCACATACTAGGCCACAAAAAGAGCCTCAGAAAATTCCAAAAGATTGAAATCCTACCAACCAAATTTTCAGACCACAAAGGCATAAAACTAGAAATAAACTGTACAAAGAAAGCCAAGAGGCTCACAAACACATGGAGGCTTAACAACATGGTCCTAAATAATCAATGGGTCACTGACCAAATCAAAATGGAAATCCATCAATATATGAAAACAAATGAGAACAATAACACTAAGCCCCAACTTCTGTGGGACACAGCAAAAGCAGTCTTAAGAGGAAAGTATATAGCAATCCAAGCATATTTAAAAAAGGAAGAACAATCCCAAATGAATGGTCTAATGTCACAATTATCGAAATTGGAAAAAGAAGAACAAATGAGGCCTAAGGTCAGCAGAAGGAGGAACATAATAAACATCAGAGAAGAAATAAATAAAATTCAGAAGAATAAAACAATAGCAAAAATCAATGAAACCAAGAGCTGGTTCTTCGAGAAAATAAACAAAATAGATAAGCCTTTAGCCAGCCTTCATAAGAAGAAAAGAGAGTTAACACAAATCAACAGAATCAGAAACGAGAAAGGAAAAGTCACGACGGACCCCACAGAAATACAAAGAATTATTAGAGACTACTATGAAAACCTATATGCTAACAAGCTGGGAAACCTACGAGAAATGGACAACTTCCTAGAAAAATACACCCTTCCAAGACTGACATAGATAGAAACAGAAAATCTAAACAGGCCAATTACCAGCAACAAAATTGAAGCAGTAATCAAAAAACTACCAAAGAAAAAAACCCCCGGGTCAGATAGATTTACCTTGGAATTTTATCAGACATACAGGGAAGACATAATACCCATTCTCCTTAGCGTTTTCCAAAAAATAGAGGAGATGGAGATACTCCCAAACTCATTCTATGAAGCTAACATCACCCTAATACCAAAACCAGGCAAAGAACCCACCAAAAAACAAAACTACAGACCAATATCCCTGATGAACGTAGATGCAAAAATACTCAACAAAATATTAGCAAACCAAATTCAAAAATACATCAAAAGGATCATACACCATGACCAAGTGGGCTTCATCCCAGGGATGCAAGGATGGTACAACATTCGAAAGTCCATCAACATCATCCACCACATCAACAAAAAGAAAGACAAAAACCACATGATCATCTCCATAGATGCTGAAAAAGCATTTGACAAAGTTCAACATCCATTCATGATAAAAACTCTCAGCAAAATGGGAATAGAGGGCAAGTACCTCAACATAATAAAGGCCATCTATGATAAACCCACAGCCAACATTATATTGAACAGCGAGAAGCTGAAAGCATTTCCTCTGAGATCGGGAACTAGACAGGGATGCCCACTCTCTCCACTGTTATTTAACATAGTACTGGAGGTCCCAGCCACGGCAATCAGACAAAACAAAGAAATACAAGGAATTCAGATTGGTAAAGAAGAAGTTAAACTGTCACTATTTGCAGATGACATGATACTGTACATAAAAAACCCTAAAGACTCCACCCCAAAACTACTAGAACTGATATCGGAATACAGCAAAGTTGCAGGATACAAAATCAACACACAGAAATCTGTGGCTTTCCTATGCACTAACAATGAACTAATAGAAAGAGAAATCAGGAAAACAACTCCATTCACAATTGCATCAAAAAAAATAAAATACCTAGGAATAAACCTAACCAAAGAAGTGAAAGACTTATACTCTGAAAACTACAAGTCACTCTTAAGAGAAATTAAAGGGGACACCAGCAGATGGAAACTCATCACATGCTCGTGGATAGGAAGAATTAATATCATCAAAATGGCCATCCTGCCCAAAGCAATATACAGATTTGATGCAATCCCTATGAAACTACCAGCAACGTTCTTCAATGAACTGGAACAAATAATTCAAAAATTCATATGGAACCACCAAAGACCCCGAATAGCCAAAGCAATCCTGAGAAAGAAGAATAAAGTAGGGGGGATCTCACTCCCCAACTTCAAGCTCTACTATAAAGCCATAGTAATCAAGACAATTTGGTACTGGCACAAGAGCAGAGCCACAGACCAATGGAACAGACTAGAGAATCCAGACATTAACCCAGACATATATGGTCAATTAATATTTGATAAAGGAGCCATGGACATACAATGGCGAAATGACAGTCTCTTCAACAGATGGTGCTGGCAAAACTGGACAGCTACATGTAGGAGAATGAAACTGGACCATTGTCTAACCCCATATACAAAAGTAAACTCCAAATGGATCAAAGACCTGAATGTAAGCCATGAAACCATTAAACTCTTGGAAGAAAACATAGGCAAAAACCTCTTAGACATAAACATGAGTGACCTCTTCTTGAACATATCTCCCCAGGCAAGGAAAACAACAGCAAAAGTGAATAAGTGGGACTATATTAAGCTGAAAAGCTTCTGTACAGCAAAAGACACCATCAATAGAACAAAAAGGAACCCTACAGTATGGGAGAATATATTTGGAAAATGACACATCCAATAAAGGTTTGACATCCAGAATATATAAAGAGCTCACACGCCTCAACAAACAAAAAACAAATAACCCAATTAAAAAATGGGCAGAGGAACTGAACAGACAGTTCTCCAAAAAAGAAATACAGATGGCCAACAGACACATGAAAAGATGCTCCACATCGCTAATTATCAGAGAAATGCAAATTACAACTACAATGAGGTATCACCTCACACCAGTAAGGATGGCTGCCATCCAAAAGACAAACAACAACAAATGTTGGCGAGGCTGTGGAGAAAGGGGAACCCTCCTACACTGCTGGTGGGAATGTAAACTTGTTCAACCATTGTGGAAAGCAGTATGGAGGTTCCTCAAAATGCTCAAAACAGACCTACCATTTGAACCAGGAATTGCACTCCTAGGAATTTACCCTAAGAATGCAGCAATCAAGTATGAGAAAGATCAGTGCACCCCTATGTTTATCGCAGCACTATTTACAATAGCCAAGAATTGGAAGCAACCTAAATGTCCATCGATAGATGAATGGATAAAGAAGATGTGGTACATATACACAATGGAATACTACTCAGCCATAAGGAAAGGGCAAATCCAACCATTTGCAGCAATGATGGAGCTGGAGGGTATTATGTTCAGTGAAACAAGCCAAGCGGAGAAAGAGAAATACCAAATGATTTCACTCATCTGTGGAATATAAGAACAAAGGAAAAACTGAAGGAACAAAACAGCAGCAGAATCACAGAACTCAAGAATGACTAACAGGTACCAAAGGGAAAGGGACTGGGGAGGATGGGTGGGTAGTGATGGATAAGGGGGGGGAAGGAGAAGGGGGGTATTAAGATTAGCATGCATGGGGGGTGGAGAAAGGGGAGGGCTGTACAACACAGAGAAGGCAAGTATTGATTCTACAACATTTTGCTATGCTGATGGACAGTGACTGTAAAGGGGTTTATAGGGGGGACCTGGTATAGGGGAGAGCCTATTAAACATAATATTCGTCATGTAAGTGTAGATTAGTGACACCAAAAAAAAAAAAAAAGGCAGTTCCTGTGTAGAGATCTCCAATGAGTTCTACACAAGGGTATAAAGGGCATATAAAAGTGTAGGCAAAGGGTCTGTTTGTGTTTATACAGAGGATCAAAGCCTAATTGGGCTACCCCGAAAATGAACTAAGATACGATATGAAAAAGAACTTCCAACATCAGCACTCTCTGGAAGACTCATGCCAGAAGATGATCATCAAAAAACTCCAACAAAGATCCACGCACTGCTACAGCTATAGATGCACTCATCCCACCAGTTCCTGGACTTGTCATGGGAATGAAGAAGGAGATATCTAAGCTGGCCTGTGCATACAGTAAAACAACAAATTTGACTGGATCTATACTGTTGGGACTCAATCAAGAATTAGGAGAAGTGCAAATTGTAGCGCTCCAAAGTCTTACAACTACAGACTATTTACTGTTAAAAGAACATAAGGGATGTGAACATTCCCCAGGAATGGGTTGTTTTAATTTGTCTGATTTCTCTCAGACTGTTCAAGTTCAGTTGGACAATATCCACCATATCATAGATAAGTTTTCACAAATGCCTAAGGTGCCTAACTGGTTTTCTTGGTTTCACTGGAGATGGTCGGTAATTACAGGTATGCTTTGGTTATGTATCTATACTCCCATTATGTTAATGTGTGTGCGCAATTTAAGTAGTAGCTTAAAACCTGTACATGCTGAAGTTACTCTACAAGAAGATATGTCAAAGAAATAATCAATCTTCCCATGTTTTCTGCTGCCTGCTACTTCTATAGCTTTTCTTCTTCCTTCCTAATTACAACCCTTAAATAGAATTCCTGCCTCATATCAAATTTACCGAGTATCATAATTCTTCCAAGTGGTAAAGATACCTCAAGACAAATGCTGGGCATAGAAGCTACAGGTCATAAATATGCAAAGAAATAAAAAGCTAACCATTTCAAATAATAAGGCTTCTCTCTCACTTACCAACTTTACATTTCCCTGTATGGCCCCGGAAGATGACTGGTTAGCCAGAGACGGGTAAGATTCCTCAAGGGAGGAACAACCTAAGACAGGCACAGTCGCAGGGGGGTCATCAGCTGAGAAACTGGGGATCAACAGAGGTGAGGCTTAGAACCTCACCCCCCCTGTTCTGAGAGAAATCTTCTGCATACGTGGATGTTTTATTGCCCTTGTCCAGCTTGGATTAACACATAGTCTCCAGGCACACACCTGATCATCTACATTTGCTCTCTTACAACACTAAACTCTGTTTTCTACCTTTATCTTGTATCTACCCACCACTTCAGCATTTTATTAAAAATAATAATAATAAAGAGAGAAATGTGGTATCCACATATAAATCAAGTATAAAAATCAAATGAGTATTCATATTTGAACTGACTGTTTATAGTTCTATGCTTCTTCACTTTTTTCATGAATTAAATGTGCTTATGTATATATCCTGAATTAATATTTGTAAAAGACACTAACAAATGCAGACAACCTACCCCTATGTCCCTGTGTTCTTAAACTGTAATTTCCTGTCAAAAGGCAAATACCTCTGAGAGGCAGCACTGCACCTCTAAGAATAGATACCATTAAGGAGCACGGAAAGAATTTAAGAGCTACCAATATCTGAGAGGGTTTGATGAGATCACTTTCAATAAATCGAGGAAGCGAAAGAGAGGACAAACACTAAAGATAAACATGGTTGCACTGCAACCCTCTCTGAAAATGCTTTTTGTAAACTAATGTAAGTGCCTATAGAATCTTGCACATTGGGAATGGAAAGAAAGAAGCTGAGGTATTAGTACTTTTTATCTCCTCTATGCTGGTCTTGTTTTTGAGGATATAATTTCTACCTCTCTTCACCCATATTTAATCAATAATTCGTAACCACAACCTGGTATTAATACCACCTGCCTATCTTATCTCCAGATGTGAGCTAACACAAGGTACCCATCTATCTCATTTTCCACCACCACAGGGTATACTAAAAATACCCTTCACACCTGAAAGGAACCAAAGGAATCTGTAGGGCTTCATAACTGATAAGGAAAGGAATGTAATTTACAGAAAGCTCTGCAAAGCAATAGAGTTAAATTAAAATAACGATAACTTCAAAACAGCATTCTTTTAAAGAGCCCACTTGGAGGAAACTGTGGGCTGAAAGCTCATTCATCATCCCTGTACTCATCAGCTTATGAAAAATTATAGTATTAAAAAGGCCCACTGTCTCTCATAAATATAAAGCCAGAAAATCAATATGTGAATCATGGGAAGCAGTGGTTAATACTAGCAATGAGGCATTTAGCAAGCCTTTAAGTTTCTTTTTACCCATTCTTACTGGCAAGGGGAAGTAGGGTATTTTGGATCAAATAACATATTTATTTAGAGTGGTTTAGAGTGAGTTTTCCAATCTATAAAATCTAGAAATTCTTAGTCCTCAGATAATGAAGAGGTTTTTTTTTTTAAACAGATGAGCTATCTTAAGCAAAGTTTGGAAGCTGAAATTAATCAGTTTACCTTGCTTCAAAATACACCTTTTAGGATTACTTCCTTGGACTAAAGCAAAAAACATAGAATAAAATTGAACAATTTTTCTCCAGAATTAAGGATTTCTGTTCAACTGGGTTTTCAAAAACTAGTAATTTTGATTCAATATCTCCAAATATCGATTGTACAACTTTTACATGTCTTTTAATTTCTTTTTCTTTCATTTCTAAATCATTTTTAAGCATTTTTTTTTACCAGTTCTAGATTATGAACATAAGGAAAGGCACTTTTTATATAAAAATTATGATTACAACAAAGTATTTATTGGATTTAAGTGAAAAAAGCCAGTTACTAACCAGGAATTCAGAGAATGTATATTTTTAAAATTTCTACTTCTGTTATTTTGGTAAAATTTTGTATGGTAAAATTTACCACCTTACTCATTTTTAAGTGCATAATTCAGTGGTATTAAATACATTCATAAAGTTGTGCAACCATCACCAGCATCCATCTCTGTAATTCCTTTCAGCTTGCAAAAGAAACTATACCCATTAAACAGAAACTCCCCATTCTCCTCTTCCCCAGCCCTTGGAAATCACCATTCTACTTTGTTTTTATAATTTTGACTACTCTAACTACTTTATGTATGTGGAATTATACAGTATTTGTCTTTTTGTGACTGGCTTACTTCACATTTAGTATAACGTCCTCATGATTCATCCATGATTTAGCATATCTTAGAATTTCTTTCTTTTTTAAGACTGACTAATGTACCAAATTTTGCATATCCATTCATCGACAGACACCTAGGTTGCTTCCACATTTTAGCTCCTGTGAACACGAACATACAAATACCTCTTTTGAGTCCCTACTTTCAATCCTTTCAGTTTCAGGAGTGGAATTTCTATATCACCTGGTAATTCTATTTTTAATATTTTTAGGAACCATCATACTGTTTTCTTCAGCAGCTGTATTTACATTCCTACCAACAGTACAAAGGGTCCCAACACTTTGTATTCTTTTATAGTAGCCATCGTAATGGGTGTAAGATGGTATCTCATTGTACTTTTTATTTTCATTTCCCTAATGATTAGTGATTTGAGCATCTTTTCATGCACTTGTTGGCTATTTGTATATCTTCTTCTTTGGAGAAATGTGTATTTGAGATCTTTGCCTATTTTTGAATACAACTATTTGTTTTATTGTAATTGAAATTTAGGAGTTCTTTATATATTCTGAATATTAATCTTTTATCAGATATATAATTGGAAAATATTTTCTCCCATTCTGTAGGCTGTCTTTTTTGTTAATACATAATTTTTAATTTTCATGGAGTCCGATCTACTTTTTCTTTTGTTGCCTGTTAGAGACAGTGTTATATTAAAAAATTGTTGCCAAATCCAATGGCATAAAAATTCTGCCCCATGCCCCATGTTTCTTCTGAGTTTTATAGTTTTGGCTCTTACATTTAGGTTTTTTATGTATTTTAAGTTAATTTTTGTAAATGCCAGTAGGATCCATTTCATTCTTTTGCATGTAGATATCCAATTTCCCCAGCACCATTTGTTGAAGACAATATCTTATTCCCTTTGAATAGACACAGCACCCTTGTCAAAAATTGTTTGTCCATACGTGCAAGGTCTTATTTCTGCACTCTTTATTCTAGTCCATTGGTCTATATCTAATTTTTTAAATGTCATGACCACCCTGTTTTGGTTACTGTTACAGATTATTCATTGTTAGTGTATAGAAATGCTACTGATTTTTGTGTTGCCTTTATCTCGCTACCTTGCCAAATTCACTTATTCTAACATAATTTTATGGACTTTTTAGGATTTTCTAGATATAAGATCCTATCATCTGTGATAGAAATATTTGTATTTCTTCCTTTCCAATTTGGATGCCTTAAAAATTACTAATTTTAAGTACTGTATTTAATAGAAGTAATGAAAGTAGGTATTCGTGCCTTGTTCCTGATCTTAGAGGAAAAGTTTTCATTCTTTTTACCAATGAGTATGTTTGTTGACTTTTAAGTATGACTTTTGTTATGTTGAGGTAATTTCCTTCTATTCCTAGTTGAGAGGTTTTTCTTAATCATTAGAAGGTGTTGAATTTTGTCAAATGTTTTTCTCAAACATTTCTCAAATGTTTATCTCAATTAAGATATTTTTTTCATTTTTCCCCCTTCATTCCTTTAACGTGATGTATTACACCGATTTATTTTCATACACTAAATGATCCTTGCATTCCAGGAATAAATCTCACTTTGTCATGGTGTATTATCCTTTTAATACTCTGCTCAATTCAGTTTACTAAGCATTTTATGAGGAGTTTTGGCATCAATATTCATGAGGGTCATTTGTTCTATAGTTTTCAATTCCTGTAGTGTCTGTCTGTCTTTTATATCAGGGTAATTCCAGTCTCACAGAATGAGATACAAAGTGTTTCTTCCTCTTAAATTTTTTGGAAAAGTTTGAGAAGGATTGATGGCAGTTCTTAAATATTTGTTTTGGTAGATTTCACCAGTAAAGCCATCAAGTCTAGGGCTTCTATTGTTGGGACATTTTTGATTACTGATTTGATCCCTACTAGTTACAGGCTATTTAGACTTTTTATTTTTTTCATGATCTTGTCTTGGTAAAATTTATTCATTTAAGCCATCCAATTTATTGACATACAAATTGTCATAATATCCTCTTACAATCTTTCAGTTTCTTTAGAATCAGCAGTAACATCCTTCCTTTCATTCGTTTTTAGTGATGAGTCTTCACTTTTCTTAGTCTATCTGGCTAAAGGTTTGTTGATCTAAAAAAAAAAAACACTCTTGGTTTTGCTTATTTTCTCTATTTTATCTCTGCTTTAATTTTTATTATTTTCTTCCTTTTGCTAGCTTTTCGTTTAGTTTATTATTTTTCTAGTTCCTTACAGCATAAATTTAGGTTGTTGATTGAGATCTTTCTTGTTTTTTAACATAAACATTTGTAGCTATAAATTGCCCCAATACTACTTTTATACATCCCATAAATTTTGCACGTGTTTTCATTTTCATTAATCTGTATTTTTAAACTTTACTTATGATTTCTTCTTTGAACTATTACTTGCCTAAGAGTATGTTTAATTTCTAAAATTTGTGAATTTCCCAGTTTTACTTCAGTTTTTGATTTCCAACTTCACTGTGGTCAAAGAAGATACTTAGTGTAGTATCTATTTTCTAAAATTTATTGATATTTAATTTGTGGCCCAATTTGTGATCTATCCTGGAAAATGTCCCATGTCTACTCAAGAATAATATGTATGCTATTGTTGTTGAGTAGAATGTTCTCTATATGCCTGTTTGATCTAGTTGGTTTATTGTGGTAAGTCCTCTATTTCTTTATCTTCTGTATAGCTGTTGTGGCCATTATTGAGTGTAGAATATTGAAGTCTTCAATTATTATTGTAGAACTACTTCTCCCTTCAATTATCTCAGGTTTTGCTACATATATTTTATATTTTAATGGTCTGTAGTGAGGTGCACAAATGTTTGTAATTGTTACATCTTCTTTATGTATTGGACTTTTTATTAATATACAATGTTCTTTGTCTCTTGTGACTTTTTTTTATTTAAAGTCTATCTTGTCTGATATTTACTATGGCTATCCCTGATTTCTTTTGGTCACAATTTGCATGGAATATCTTTGCAATCAAATCACTTGTAGAGACTATATATTTTATGCCCAGTTTGAAAATATCTGTCTTTTGATTGGAGAGATTAATGTACACTTAAAGTAATTACTGATAAGGAGAGATTTACTTCTGTCAATTTGCTAATTGTTTTCTATATGCCTTATAGCTTTTTGTCTCTCATTTCTTGCATTACTACCTTTTTTTGTGCTTAGATGATTTTTCTATATTGAAATGTTTTCTCATTTCCTTTTATATATATTGTCTAGCTAGTCTCTTTGGTTACCATGAGGATTACATCTAACTTCCTAAAGTTATAACATTCAAGTTTGAATTTATACCAGCTTAACTTCAATAACATACAAAAACTGCTCCTTTAACAGTTCTATCCACACCACTTTCAGTTGTCACAAAATTACATCTTTATACACTGTGTGCCCCAAAACACAAACTAGTAATTTTTTAATGTTTCTTGTCTTATCTATAAAACAAAACATGGAGTTACAAAAGTTAAAATAATAGCTTTTAGAATGATAATCATTTTAGAAAATCTATTAGTCTCTTAAATCATGTAGAAAACAAAACATAGACTTAAAATCCATTCTTACAATAAGACTAGCTTTTATAGTTGCTCTTGTGTTTACCTTTATTGAGATCTTTATTTCTTCATAGACTCTGAGTTGCTGTCTAGTGTCCTTTCATCATGAGTCCTGCAGGACTCCCTTGAACATTTCTTTGAATGCCTTATGATATTTTCTTCAAAAGTAGACATTTGAATCTAATAATGTAGTAACTCTGGAAATCAGATTCTCTCCATTCCCTGGTACTTACTGGTTTGGGTTACTGTTTCTGTTCATTGTTGTAGGCTATTTCTGAGCCACGATCAACCTAAGGAGTAAACCTAAGATCTTCTGAGGTCTTTTCTGAGCCTGTGTCTTTGCCTGGGCAATGATGGTCACTTAATTTTCCTTTTATAAGCAGATGATTTTTAATATTCTAGTCTTTAATATCTGGCTCTCAAATGCAGTAAAAGAAACATTAAAGGAGAGTTAAAAAGAAAAACTGATGTTGGCCTTTCAAATACTCTGGAAATCACTTGAGGAGGGGCTTGCAAAAATGGTGGGAGGTATAACATCAATGGCTATCGCCCTCTTTGTCTGTGCCTCTGTGATCATAAACTGCACTCAGGAATCAGAGCACAGATCCCCAGTACTTGGAGGACAGGGTCCTTTTGCCCACTTTGGCTTCTTCTACCCATTTGCAGGTTGCTCTGGAAACATATGCACAGCTGCCTGCCATGGGGCTTGAAGTGCAAGACAGGTAACTGCTACTGTACTAAGAGTGAAAATTGACCGAAATTAACTGCACTTCAGCATGGAAGGCTACTTGAAGAAATAATGGCTGAAAACGTCCCAAATGTGCTGAAAGATATGATATAAACATCCAAGAAGCTCAAAGAACTCTAAGACATACTCAAAGAGTACATAATTTTATTGACTTTTTCCACACTTCCCTGAGTTGTTTAAGTATCTTCAAGACAGTTGTTTTAAAGTCTTTCTCCAGTAGATCTACCCTTGGGTTTCACTCTACCTGTCCAGACTTCTTCTAAGGAAACTGGAATGCAGCATCTGCAAGCCCACCACAAGGCCAATCAGTGTCCTTAAATACTAGCAAAGTGGACCAACAAAGTGAAAGACAGAACCATCGTGAAGGTACTATTTTAAATTTCTAGCACAAATTTAAAAGTGACACTTCTCTGTCCTCAACACAGGTTTCATATATTACAGTTGTTCAGAGGCTGATCAGAAGAAACAAATACAATTCATAGCAAGGTAAACTTTCCATTTCCTGTTTTCTGAAGTATTGTCTAGATCAGGAATCAAATTCTGTAGGTTCATATTTAGAAAAGAAAATGGACAGTTTAGATAAATACAGGAGAATGAGTAGGTCTCATGATTTAGAGTTTAGTAAGAAAATCAGATTTTTTTAGATTAGGAGCTAAGAACGCATAGATAGTGATTACAAAAATAACTTTAAGCTTCTAGTATTGTTGCCATACTCCTGTGCCTCAGAGATTCTTTCTGTATAATCTCTCCTTTCTATGAAGTACAGCCTCATAAACATGTGTCATGGTAGTCTTCTATCTCCAGGAGCATTCTACATCACATCATCTGGAATCTATGGACCCAAAAATAGGCACCCAACATAATACTCTAACTTTTGGCTCTCAATCCTGAGAGCCTTCAGTGACCAAGCCAGCCACTCTTCCAGGCAGGAGACTAACCCAATAAGTTTGGTCTAGTTATCCTACCAGAATTCCTTTGTTCCTGTTCCCATGTGTATCAGATTACAGCATATAAAGTCTCTGGAATTGATTTTTTTCCCATGTAGAAACTTCTGGGTTTTAAGCTGTCTGTCTAGTGACTCATAGTCCTAGTGAACTTCAAGATCACCTGGGGAACAATTTTTTTTTAATGCCAATGCCTGGGGTCCAAACCACATATTCTTATTTAATTGATTTAAGGGAGAACTGGTCTTTATATGTCATTGAAAGTAAGTTATGATGTTCTACTGTGTAATCATTATTGTGAACTGCTATTCTAGAGATTCTAAAATGTTAATATACAGTAAAATCACCCAAAGATCTTATTAGAGTGCAAATTTTAATTCAGTAGGTTTGAGGCAGAACTGAAATTTTCACATTTTTAAAAAACTCCCTCATCATTCTGATGCTGACCTTCCATGGACTACATTTTGAATTGCAACATTCTAGAGAGACTGTTTCTGTAAACTGATATAAACAACAGCTAGATATAGTATCTTTCTAAGCCACATATAGTAAACTCTTGTCGGTATGCACTGTAGATTGAAGGGAGGGAGGGTGTAGTAGTGTTTAACCATTGTGAAGGTACAACAAGCACATGGACATACTCATCTACCATTCAATAACACTGAGTCATTGCTGATTGCCACCCTTTTAACTCCACCATCACCTGTGTGGAAGAGGTAAAAATCTTTGTAACTAAGCCTCCCAAAAGAGGTTAAATGGGTAAAGCACTAAGATGCCCATCCCCACTTCAACCAAAGCAAATTTCAGGAATAGTAGCCTAATTCAGCTCAGCTATGGACAATCACACCATTCAGCTCTACTCTGCACTATGCCATTCTAAACTTTTATGTATTTTTATGTGAAAAGAAGAGGCTAAGTAACCAGTGCAAGTGAGATTAAAGCATGGACTGAACGTGCCAAACTGAATTATATGTAGTATGAAATGTATGTAACAGGTTAATAAAGCTTTTGTTCCTTAGAGACCCTACCAGGGTTTCCATGGGTGCATGTGTGTGTGCACTCATGCATGTATGTGTATGTGTCAGAGTAACTGCACAGACACCAATATTCACTGCAGTGAGATTTGACCTTAAAGTCCTTGTTCACTGAACATGTATACTAAAAACTGAATGTGACACCAACTTCTGTTAGATTAATTTGATACCACAACTATTAAGGCACTGTTATAATAAATCAGTTCAAGTTAAAATAATAATTACATTTTCTACCCATTTTTAAGAAGGCAAAGCATTTCTATTTTATTACTCTTTGGATTTACCTCCTAGAATTAAGAGGCCTATCTTTTCAGGTTATTAAAATAAAGACAATATCACCATCCATTTGTCTTCATATATTTTCCTTAATAATGAAAAATCAACTGAGATTTTAAAATAAAATGTCCACATAGCTTATTCTGAAGAACATATATTTAAATTCTAAGACTCTAAAAAAGTATTAAAGTTTGTTAAGTCCATCAATTTAAAGTTGCTAACCAGCTATTGCTTACATATTTATAACTCATATTCTAGATTCATGCCCTTTTCTTTCATACTTTATGTCCTATTTAAACCAACAATAAAATTCAACCATTAAATGCATAGTCAGAAATTTCAAAGTCCTGTGGAGAAATGCTTTGCTTAAAACCATTTCATGTTAATATTTTTACTAGATCGTATAACTCTGCAATAAAGTTAATGCTGCAGATACTTCTAAAAAGCTGTAACATTTTCCAGCACAGGGTTCCGTGTTCTTCCTCAGGGTACAACCAAATCCTAGATAAGAATCAAATGTTCCCTCAAAAGTGAAAACCAATAAAGAAGAAATGTGTTGTACCAGTAACATACCTAATTCTCTCCTATGGACAAAAATGCAAGATAGGTAAGAAAATGCATAGGGCTAATGAAAAGGAATTGTCCATAATAGCCTCCCAAGCCTCTCCTCACTGCTAGGTATGACTTACCACTGCCCCCCATGTCATCACCCCTTTAGCTGTTCTTTGCACAGCATAAAAAGGTACCCTTCAAAAATCATGTGTAATGCACTAGCATATGGAGTATATGTTCATGGCAATAATGTGGTGCCTGAATTCTTTTCTTGTGACAATTTCTAGCCTAGTTTTCAGTGAAAAAGGAGTGGAAATGGATAAACTACATTTAGGTATTGTCTGGGATAAAACAGGGGCAGTTGATAAAACAACAAACAAACAAACAAACAAAAAGCCAAAAGTTTTAGTCCTTTCTTACCTGCAGGAAGAGCTGATTAAAAGAATCTGAATGGAAAAGAGGGTTTTCCTAGGAGGAAAGAGTCTTTGGGGAACATGAATTTTTTTGCATTTTCCCCTGGGGGAAGATCTTTTTTAATGCACTTATATTTTTTCTTAATGCACTGCTCTTTTCATTATGAAGTGTGGCTCGTTTGTACATGAATCTTGCCTTGAAGACTCTTTTCCAACCAGAGAATTTTTCTTGAGTTGGGGTGAGGATATGGCTCTAAACATAAAAACTAGAGCTAGTTTGCCATTGTAGGACATTGGGTATGGGGTAAGCTGCTGAAGCACTGAAGACAAGCACGGGAGGAAGGCAAAGCATTAAAGCTAACTTAGGACAAAGCTTGCCCTTGGTTTCTTGTAGAATAGCTGTTGGCTTTACAGTAATTCCTAGGCTTACAGTGAGATATAGTAGGTTGTGGACAATAGCAAGTGTCCAAGCTCCCCCTTCTTACCATCCCTTCCCCTCCATTCCTCCATACTTCCTGGCCCTGCCCACCACAGAAACCACTCAGTAGAGCCAGTGGGCCTTATCAACTGAGAATGAAGAATAGACCTATTGCTGAAAGATGGCAGTTGAAGAAAGGGCACAACTCCCAAATTTTCCAACAGCAGGGAACTGTAGAGGGGTCTCAAGGGGGATGCAGAATACAGCCAGCACAGCAAAGCCACAGGGAGAACACTGGCAGACAAGGCTGGTAGTGGACTGACTACACCACACCAGCTAGAAAACCTTCCCATTTCCTCCTACTTTCCTATGCTCCATGTGAACTACTCTTATACTCTAGGTAATGGGCAAAACACAAACCCTTGGAATTTTCTGATGAAGAGCTTTGGAGAACAGTAAATTGTGAACAGTAACTTGGATAGTGTTAACATCTTAGTTTGTCTGAATGGTGTATTCAGAGAAACTAAATTTTAAACTGGCAGTGACTGGAAAAACCACTGCATCAACAGGTGATTTGCATCAGATAGATCTGTATGGGTCATATGTTCCAGGCAGATGAGAGATCTAGGCCAGGAGGCAAGAGTGTAGTCATTAAAGTGTCTCAGTGATTTTTACTACTCAAAAATCACAGCATGTCACTCTCCTGCTTAAAAGTCTCTAATGGTTTCCCTTATATTTGTAATAGGCTCCCAAAGTCTAACCTCTTTTCTCATACGCATTCATCATTCCTCAGGAATCTGATCTGCTTCCTGATATTCCAGTGAAATAATCTTGCTCCCGCCTCAGGCCTTCAGTATCTTTAATTCCCTCTGCCTAGGATACTCATTCCCCATAAGAGAGAGTCTTTGCATGACAGAGACCTTACCCTGGCTGTCTCAGCTCAAAACACGTTTCTTTGGAAAAGCCTTTTTTAACTGCCCTACCTAATGTTCCCACCACTCCAAGTCATTCTTGATGGACTCATTCTGCTTTGTTTTTCTCATACACTATTTCGTGCTCAGAAAATATTTTATGTGCTTTGGGTTACTTGTCTATTGTCTGTTTCCCATTCTAGAACGTAAAGTCATGAGATAAAAGAACATGTCTATCTGTTCACCATTATTTCTAGCACCTAAAATAAAATCAAGAAGGTTGCAAGTGCTCAATAAAGATTCATGAAATGAATGATTCAAGGCTAGTAATCATTTCTATCAAAACACTATCTTAAGTGTTGCCTTTAACAAAGGAAGTCTTAAAGTGGCTCTGTTTTAAAAATCTGAAACAGAAACATTCCATGCTAATATACAAAAGGGCAACAAGACACACAATATGGTAGAGGTTGGGGAGGAGAAATCATGAAATAAAGTCAAGTTTATGAGAAATCTAATTTGACCTTATCTGTCAGAGTGTGATTTTATGACTTTAGGTCAATAGAGTGATCAATTGACTTGATTAATGGTCTCAATTATGTCTCCCACCCCATATTTATGCCCTGTTCTCCTCTAATGTTGTAGTTCACTCCCAGTCTGATTCTGAGATTGACCAGGTGACTTCTCATAGTCAAAGGGATGCTATTTATCATCATGCAAGCAAAGGCTCAATAGGAATATGTATGTATTTTTACATACAACTGGGCTTGTCTACTCTTAACACATCTTCCTTTCCATGAGACCATACTGCAATCTACTGGAGGAATTTGAGACACATATGAAAAATAGTCAAGACCATTCTTATTTGAAAAATAACCAAGACCATTCTAAATCAGTCAAGAGGTGGCCAACCTTCCAAACTATGCAAGAGTCCATAGCAAATCAGTAATCCACAGCTGACTACAGAAATATAAATGAGCTTAACTAAAACCATAAGAGATGCCCAGCTGATCTGAAGAGTTAAGAATTTTGGGTTTCTTGTTATGCAGTGATAATTGTAGCAAGAGAAAACCAGGACAATAGATAACTAGGTGAAGAAGCAAAGAACCACTCACATGCTGATGACTCTCAAATCCACAACTTTATACCCTTCTCTCTAGTCCATTTATTTTTCTTGAGTATTAGACTCAAATAATATAGCCTATTTTTATGTTATACTAATAATAACAGCAGCAAATTCTTTTGAAATGCAGCTCCACAGTCTATGTTTTTACCCACTAGGCTTTTCTCTTCCTTTTAGTCATAGCCATTGGCCAGAATGTTCTGAGGATAACTCAGTACATGTACAATGTGGTTGAGTTCTATCCTCTACGCAGTCTTCACCAAGCCTATTTTTCCTGCTATAGTTTCTATGTTACCAGTAAAACTCCGAAGTAAAAAATCTTGAAAGTTTCTCATTCTGCTTACCTCCACAACAGTTAGTAACAAGGTCAGATTTATTTGAACTCCTAACTATTTCAGTGATTTTGTCTCCTTTTCAACATGCCCATTATTACTATGTTGATTGACTATCACCATTCATTAAAACCTTCTGACTAATAATTCTATTTCCAATCTGGTGGAGATTCTTGCCTTGGTCTTGACAAGATTTGACAAAATCACTGAGACAGTTAGGAGTTCAAATCTCTCTGTTCTCCACTCTTATGCTAGAATAAGCTTTCCAAAATCTAAATACCACCCTCTTTTTTCAAGGTTCTTCAATGGCTCATAGCCTTTTGTATGACATTTAAATCCCTCAGCATGACCTGTAAGCACCTTCATGATCTGGTCGATGTCACATGTTCAGTCATGAATCTAACCATGTTCCCCTAAAGCACTTGGATGATATTCACCCAACCTAAACTACTTCAGTTCCCTGAATATACTATTTTCAATGCTCCATTTCTTTTAATATACTTACCCCCACTATTTGGAACATCTACCCTGTTTTCATCTGCACTTAACTCTTCAAGACTACTCATGCTTCACTTCCTCTTAGAAGCTTTCTGGGAAATATATTTACCAATTCTACCACACCATCTCTGCAGGTGATGAGCAAAGCCAAGACTGTACATGTGTCTGTTATGGTTCTTATCACAGTGGACTGTCATCTTTGGTTTTCTTGTCTGTCTCCCTGCACCAGATCAAGAGGTCCTGAGTGCAAACACGTATCTTGCTAATTGTGGTGTCTTCAGCACCTGGCATATGGCAGGTAGTGAATACAATCTGGATGAATGAAAGAATGAACAAATGCATGAAGTATTTTCTTTATTTTCCTACTCAGTCAAGGAACAAAACTCCTTTGGTTGATGATTTCATAGATACTGGGGTTTTTTTCCTACATATTGAAGGCTTGTGGTAACTCTGTGCTAAGCAAGTCTATTGGTAACATTTTCTAATAGCATTTGCTCACTTTGTTTCTGTCACCTTTTGGTAAATTTCACAGTATTTCAAACTCATTATTATTACAATTGATTGCTGCAATCTCATAATACAACTTGAATGGAAGAGATACACCTTATGGGTGAGCAAAGAAAGTGGTTTCTTGAGGTGGAATCTACTTCTAGTGAAAACTGTTGAAATAACAAAACAGAAAGTTCCATAAACCTAATCAACAAAGCAGTGGCTGGGTTTGAGAGGACTGACTCCAATTTTGAAAGAAGTCCCACTATGGGTAAAATGTTATCAAACATCATCACATGCTACAGAGAAAAGTGTTTGTGAAAGGAGAGTCAATAGATGAAGTGAAGTTCATTGTTAAGAAATTGCCACAGCAACCTCCACTCTGGTCAAGCCAAGGCAAGAATCTCCACCAGCAAAAAGATCAGGACTCACTGAAAGCTCAGACGATGGTTAGCATTTTTTAGCTGTAAAACATTTATTAAAGTGTGTACTTCTTTTAGACATAACACTATTGCATACTTATTAACTAGTTCAGTGTAAACAAAACTTTCACATAAACTGGGAAACCAAAAATACATTGGGCTCACTTGGTCATGGTATTTCCTTGATGGCAGTGGTCTGGAAACTGAACTCGCAGTATGTCTGAGGTGCCTGTGACGGGATCGTATTCCTATCAGGAAGCACAGAGTAGTGGGAGAGAATGGAAGCCTGAGAATATTTTGCACTTGATTTCAAAAATCCCAGATTTGCCAGATCTGTCTTGATACCTTTATGAAGTTAACTCTTCTGAAACTCAGTTTCCTCATTTATATATATATACACACCTCACACAATTGTTAGGTGGATTTAATTAGATTATGCATATAAATCATGTGTCTGAAATATACATCAGGTGTAGAAAGGTTTATTCTCCTTATCTTTGCTGCCATTCCTAAACCCCAACGTAAGCCAGAAAACTAAAATTTGTTCATGTTTTCAATAAAATTTTTTTCATATATATTTGCACCAAAACTTCAAATGATTTAGAATTTCTATTTTAAAAATAACACTATTTTGTACTCTAAACACAAGTCTTCAAAATTGAGTATTATGTTACCTTTTCTTGTTTACGTTGCTGGGAGTTGTTTCTGAGTAAAGTTGGCAGAGTTAGGAGTGCTGGGAACATAGATCCTGGTACACCAAAAACCAGGAAGATAAAGTAAGAAGGGAAACCTCTTTTATATTGATACGAAGAACTTTGGATCTAAAGTCTGCCACATATACATGTAATTAAGAATGAGGGCTCTAAAATCAAACTTCCTGCGGTCAAATCGCAACTCTTCAATTTGCTATCTGTACCTCTGGGCAAGCTACTCTTCCTCCCCGGGCCCCAGTTTATGGGTAATAATGATAGTTATTACCTTGTAAGAAAAGAATTAAAATGAGATAACGCAATTTATCATAATGCTTGATAAATAAATAGTACAATGATACACTCAGCATAGCAATACGCTTTTGTTAGTTGTAAATAATAAATGCTAGTGTCACTAAAATACAGTTTGAATCCTCTTAAAACACTGGGCAAGTTTATCAATCCTTTCCCAGCGGTACTGGCAAGTTATTACCCACTCTACTCTAGAATTTATCTTCAGAAGAATTTCCTCCCCATGTAAGTACCCCTTGCCTTCTTCCTAGCTTTTTCTTATGCCTCCTGCATAAGAACTGTTCCATTGCTGATCAATCCTTTATAATCCCAAGTGTTCACAGAATGCTACTTCTTCGCCTTTGCCTGAAATGAAATGTGACTTTTTCCTGAAAGAACAAGTTTTCCAAAAAAGTTACATCAGTCATTTCCCTATATTTTAGGCATCAGAGGCAAAATCAGTATGGATCAAATAGCCTTTGGTCACTTCAAGACTATTATTCTTCCACGTTGATACAGAAAACCCCTCTTTTTGCGAGGTTCATGACTTCTACCTTCTATCCTCCTAGCCATATGGTTCTTTATAAACTCTCTAACACCAGGCCTCCAATTGCTCATTCTGTCTTGATAGAAGCATCTAAGGCCAAGTGTTAATCATTCAGTAATTTGATCATTGATATTATTCTTCTCCCTCTTATCTCAAAAGTCTTTGCCATAGGACCTTACTCTCGTGG
Organism: Manis pentadactyla; assembly: GCF_030020395.1. Taxonomy (NCBI): domain Eukaryota; kingdom Metazoa; phylum Chordata; class Mammalia; order Pholidota; family Manidae; genus Manis; species Manis pentadactyla. The sequence goes on from NC_080026.1 coordinate 7,554,103, forward strand.
TTACATTCTGGACCTCACCATCCATCCAACACGCGTGCTTTCAGGACCTGCTGTGTGCCAAGCACTTCTGAGAACACAGCAATGATCCAGACGGACTCCCTGCTCTCATGGAACTTTCTTTCATGAAGGGCTACTCAAACCACAACGTTCTCACGTATACCTGCTTATTGTCCTCTGATATCTCTGCATAGTTAATAAAGTCTTCATTTTCTCCCAACCTAATGCCTCACCATGGCTTTACGTCCTCTTTAGACTCTACTGTATCAATGCTTTAATCACTGTCTTGCTATCTTACCAGTGTTCCCTACCTTTGAGCTACTTCCAATCCACAAATCCACTACTTTAGTTCAATTTAAGTCCTTGATTCCTTTGTAAATAGGCCATAGGCTTCAGAATCCTGCTAGAGAAAAATCCCAGAACCAAGATTCCCACTGCAAAATTAAACTGTCCAGCTTCAGACAGAATTTCAGTGGAGTAGGTCAGATGATTTTCTGTTTATGGCTTTAAGTTCTTAAGGTACCATTAACATCATTATCCCGCTCAAAACACTGCTTCTCCTTCAAATATTTCTCTCTGAACAGATGACCTTTCTTCCTGTTTTCCAAGAATATGAGATCGTGAAACAATAAATTTGCAACCTGCAAGTATCCATGCCTGTGTCCATTTACATTTCCATTAATTCAACAAACATTTATTGAGAGCCTACCATCTTTTAAGGAACTTGGGATACATGGGAAGATAAAAGTGACAAAGATGTTTGCCCTCATCTGACTGCTCAGCAAGGAAAATGGAAAGCAAGCAACATACCGCAGTTATTTCTTGTTGTTACACAGTGTTAGTGCTGTGGGTCAGAGTCATAGGTAGAAGCAAAAGTAAAGCCAGGTTACAGGGAAAGGAGTGCCAGGGTGCTTGCAATACCACATTGGCTGGTCTCATTGAGATTAGTTTTGAGCAAAAGTTGAGAGATGAAAAGTTCACTGAATCTCAGTTAGGCTTCAGGCTCAGAAGGAAAAAATCCATCTACCTTGTATAAGGTTGTATTCTCCATCCCAACAGGTCTCCTCCAGGTTTGGCACCTGTTCAACTCATTCTTCTTCTTCTCCACTGTGATTGATAATATTTCTCCCCATAAACATGATCTGATCTCCCTATATTAAATAAAGATGAAGAAATCCTCTCCTTCTCTAGACTGTATCTAGTTATTTCCTCTTTTCTTACCAGGTGAGCAATTTGAAAAAAATAAACAGACAGATCCTATAACCTGGAAGTCCATAACCCCACTATGTCTCACAAATACATTCATTTGCCACAGTGTTTTGAGAAACTTCAATTTTAAATTGGACAATTTTAGATGTGACACATATTTTCTACCTGACCATGGTTCCCTCACTTCCTATCGTATTACCCTCTGCCTTTCCCATTCATTTATTTTATCTACTTGGTCACTAAATCATTTGACTTTGTAAATTTGGATCTATACTTCTGAATATATCTGACAGCAGTCAAAAAGGGAGTTTTGGAAAATGACTAGCATATGTTGATTACATATAAATACTTCCAAAATTTAAGACCTGACAATATTAGTATGAGACAATGAAGAAACTCCACACAACGGCATCTGGAATTTACCTTCATCATTATTGGGAACGGACTATGACACAGAATCTACCTTTGTAGCCAGAATAACATTGTTTTTCCTCAATGAATAAAGTAATATTTGAATCATCCTAATAATATTAACCTTCTTTGGGATTCAAGAGCTACATAAATCTAAAATCACACGTCCACAATTCAGCTACACGGGAACCACACTGAGTCAGAAAGTCACGCTCCTCCTTTGTTAACGGCTCTGAGGGAAATGCCTGATGGTACAATGATTTCCACTTCCAGTTAGAGAATATGCCTCCTTTGTACAACACCGTAGGAAGTAAATGAGGAGGAAGAGTGCTATATGGTTTCCTCAGCAATCTAGCTTTTCTTTGAGAAATGGCTCAAACAAGAGTCTTAGTGAAATACTAGGAGAAGGACAAGGCCAGGAGAGAGAGAGAGAGAGAGAGAGAGAGAGAGAGAGAGAGAGAGAGAGAGAGAATGATTATTCTAGATATAAAACCCTTAAGTTCTTGCTATGCCAAAGCCTTCTTTTGAAGAGTCTGGAAGCAATTTTGTACACTTAGACTGCAATGCTTTGTACCACTTTATCCTGTCCTTGGTAAAACAAGTTAGATCAGGGCACCATGCATAAACTAAATCAGTGTTCTATGAGATCACCAAGTGACTCCAGAGAGCCTGGTATAAACGCTCTGTCTATGGCTAACTCAAAGATAGTCTCTTAGGGATTTGGAGTGTAAGAAATAATGGTAGAGATAAAAAAAAAAACAGACAAATACAAAGACAAAAATAGAGGTAAGAGATGGAAGGATAAAGAAAAAGACAAAATAGGGTGAGAAAGAGTGCTACTTCTTTCTGGTGGTGGCAGGAAAAAGCAAACAAGTGGTAGGGAGCATTTTGTGGGTAGAGTGCCGAGTGCTAGAGGGAGAAGAAAGATTCTGTTGCTAAAAATCAGTAAGACTCCTGGGCCACTAGAGCTGCTTGTATCCTCAAACCATTCTAACCCTCCAGGAGGAGAATATATCTGGCTGAGCAACATTCTCTAAAGAAAACTGCAGGCTTCCCTTGACAGAACAGTACCCCCGCTCCATCCAGCGGCGGCGAGGCTTTAGATAAAGATCTGCTGGGAACCACCTTGGGGCTTTCCAAGTTAATCCGAAATGAAAGCAGTGAGAGAGAATAAGAACAGAGTGTGCCTTAAATAATACCTATCCTGTTTACTTGGGCCCAATTCAAAGATGAGCAAACAGAAAATCTATGAAAATAAATCACCATATAAAGGAATGGGACCACTTATGTGAAGATTCTAAGGAAAAGCCCACTTCTAAAAATAGTTTAACTAAAAACAAATTCTCAAATGGTTGGTTTTCTACCTCTACTCTGAACTGTGATAAATACAAAGTTTTTAATAATCATGTCTAGCTAAGAAAGCATGACGGTGTACCTTTGGGGGCAGAACCTCTGTTGTTATTTTCGTAGTTGTCATTGGTTATTACTAGCAAAAGAAACTGCCACTTAAAATTTGCACTGTATCTAGAGTTCCTGAAGTCAAGTCAGCCTTGGAACAGATGACCTTTATTCCAGTATTTGGGCCCTTCGCGGGCCTCCCATCTCAGAGCAGAACTCTCCGTCTCTCCTAACAAGCTTCACTTATCCCTCGACGCTCTGCCAGAAGCGAAAAATGCTGACATTTATTTTTTTAATCTATTAATTTTAATGCAAATTTTTATGATGCGTTCTATCTCAAACCAAGATACCCAAACAGTTTTCAGTTAGAAAAGTAATTTAAATGAGAAAAAAATCATCAATAATTGAAAGTCAATATATATAGTCTGATACCATACTTTTTTAAAGAGGTGTTCATCCAAGGAGGAAGACAGTCTTGATGGTGGAGAGGTGTGTGATGGAGGGGTCACCAGGGAGTCATGTTTTATAGGTAGGTTCCTCTTTCTGTGCCATATTCTTCATAAACTTACAACTTTTTTTAGGGATCACTCAAATTTCACTTAAAAATTAAGGTATTGCACAGAGACAACTTTTGGGTCAAATTAAGGCTAAACAAAAGGATACTTCAGAACACAAGGCTAGAGCATGTTCATTCAAAAACAGAAGATTGTAGAAGGTGCTACCCTTCCACCCCTCTCACTCGATATAATTACACAAAGCCAAGCATAGTGGGTTCATCCCAACCCCACACACAATTGAAATTTTTCCTATTATTCTCGGAACAAAAACCAGGTCCAAGTAAGTTGCTGAGTGTGCCTGCCTGAAACTGTAATATAAAAATATCACATTTTATGTCACATTTATTAAGTACAGTGTTTTGAGAAAAAGTCATTATGTTAAATCAGTGGCAAAAAGTCTTTGAGTCTCACAGCTTTATGTGCACCAAGTCTGTAGAATTCACTGTTCTTACCGTGGTCTTAACTCCTACACATCATTGGGCCCTGCCTACTTCTCCATCTTCATTTGTATCACTCTTACTCTGCTCTCGCCACCCTCACCTCCTTTTTGTTCTTCCAATATGCCAATCATGCTCATCTCAAGGTCTTTGCAATGGCTGTTATTTCTGCAGAAAACGTTCTTTATGCCACATGTTAACATGGCTCATTCTTTTGTTGTCTACCTTCATCAATAGAATGCAAGCTCCATGCAAAGACTGCTTATATCACTGCTCTATTTCCACTGCCCTGGGCATAAATGCTCAACAAATATTTGATATTGTTGAACCAGTGATTGAACAAATTACAAGTCTCTGTTTATAAAGATATTTTTTAAAAACAGCAGTCACAGCCCTAGAAGAAGGGTATAATACGAAGTTTTTTGCATTTTGTTTTTGGTTTGGTTTCCTTTTGCTTAAAGACAACTACATTGCCCACAGCACCTTGAATACTGGTGCCTGACAATAGCTGGGAAGATGCAAGCAAATCTGAATAAGTAATCAAGGAGCTTTAAAAATGTACAGCCCTCAGAAATAACATCAAATGATACACAAATATTTTTCTGTATTCCTGAAGATTGTCTGGTTTTCAAAAAATTCTCTACTGAGAATTGTTTTTGCTGCACTGAGTGTTTGAAAACATAGAAACCAATACTCTATTTTTGTTAATAGGCCAATTAAAAAAAAATAAATTCTAAGGTTCTCTTTTGAAAATCTATCACTTTAAAATATTCAGTTGGCTTTCATTATATATTAAAATATTTCATTTGGATTGTATGAGTTCCAGGTGGTTAAAGAAACTATAATAACATCTGTATAACTATACTATATGCATGTTTCTATATGATCAGTGAATTTTCTCATTTGATTCTCACAATTACAGTGCTCCAGTAAAGACAGCAACTATATCTCTATTTCACATACAGAAAAACTGAAGCTAGAAGATACTATGTCAGTTAGTAAATAAGAGAATGAGCCAGGAGTAGAAGATACAGCCATGACTTACTGGGCCAGAGCTTGCTGCTCTTTCATTCCAAAACCCATCCCTTAAAATGATCTCAGAAAATCAGTGATTATTTCCAGCAAAGAATCATAAAGCTTGAAACTAGTAATCACATCCTAACTAGAGAGCCCCTTTCTAGCTAATCAGGCTTTGTGGCCATAGCCTAATCCTTTGCAGTTTTTCAAAGCAAACCCTTGCAAACTGCTTCTTTGCTCTGTATTTCATACAGTATAAAAGGAAATGTCACCAACCCCATACATGCATCACGAACACATGAAATTGTAGAGCTCAGTATAAGTCTATAGGTACTTAGAAAATAAGTCAAGAGAAAAGTCTGTGAGTAGAAACAAACTGGGTTTGTTTTCTCACTGTGTGAAATTGTTGTTCCTCTTTTACAAATATAATGGTCTCTAAATGAATATGCCCCATATAGTGGACCTTGAAAATTACTCATTGTTGTAGTAGGTCTAGCTTTCAAAGAAGTCAGATTTAAACTTTACAGAATCATTATGCACTTCAGTCACCATGGTTCATGAATCTCATATTCCATGCTTTATTTTTGCATGCAAATTGCCAACACTGTCAACGGGAAAGACTATCACCCAGAGCTCTGGACAAGATTTTTTTGTATGTGTGTGTGGAATATAAAATTTGAATGCTGGTGTGTGTGTATATCTGATGGTAAATATTTGCTTATGTTTTCCACAATAATACTAAATTGAATGTATTTTAACATGTTAATTTAATTTCTGCAGAAATTTTGTAACCAAGGTAATATCTAATATCTGCCAGGTTAATTTATAAAAAGCTAATTCTGACAGAAGGGAAATATGTTTCATCTATTCTACATTAGCACATCATTTCCTAAAAATTGCCAAGCTGGGTCAAAACTATGATGCAAGCAGCCCAGGATTTTGCCTTTGATAATCAGAACAACCCAAAGCAAGACAAGAGTTGTCTTCTCATAGGGTAAGATAAAAAGATAAAACCCACTCCATGGGAACTTGTCTTGTCCTTAAATTTTTTTTAAGGTGATTTTTTTTTCTTTTTAAAACCCTTCCCAGGCACTTGAGGGAATTGAACAAGAATGCTTTGCGATGTAACTGCACTAAGGAAAACAAGGCAACCTCATCAGCAGCTCAGATATGCACATAACCCAGTCTTGTAGGTGCCTTTGCAAGGTTAACTGGTCTCAAATTGGGAAAGGTGCCTTTCAGACCCTCCACCTATGAATCAAAGTGTCACTAACCTCAGGCACTCGTGACTCTTAAGGTGGAGCCAGAAAACTCCCCAGGAGTTTGACAGAGGCATGTGGGCTGCTCTCAGGCTACTGGCAAATTTAACTTCTTAGCCTCTGTGGGTGATCCTGCCTTGGCCATGTTGTACTCTTATTTGATAATAAACATTAATTGACTCATAGGAGTATTTGTAAGAATTAAGTATCATTTTAATAAATATAAAATATTTGGCACATCATAGACACTCAAAAATATCAGCTTTTCTTTGAACTGGGCAATAGTGACTTCCCACTATTATGTTTATCTACTTATCCTTCAGAAATAATTGTATTCAATAAACATTATATATTATAATCATCTTCTATCTCCCAATTCCTATACAAGCCCCAGTTTTTATTTTGGCGCTGACCACTTCCTTGATCTTCATATTTGTATATCTAATTTCCCACAAACATCTCTATTTGGGTATCTACTAGGCATCTCAACCCGAATGATTCAAACATAATTCTTAACTTCTTTACATGCTCTAGTCCTCCCCAAGTCTATCTCAGTAAATGACTTTCACCTGGCTACCAAGCCAAAAACACAGAAGTCATCCTTCATCCATCTTTTAACCTATGGACCACTTTTTCTTCCTCAGTATTAGTTATGGCAAAATCACACGCTGTTTCTTCTGCTTTCTTGTCTTACAGTATCTTTGAATCAGCTCACTGTTCTGTCACATCTTGGTTTTGTGGCAGCCATAGCATTTCTTTACATGTTCAAAAGAGGGACTGACAAAGGAAGAGTGTTAAAATGCTTCCTGCTTCCCACCATTTATCCTCTGAATCTCAAAGATACAGAAACAGAGGGGAGACCGATGATGTGGAAAAATCAGAGTTTTGAACTTCTATTGTTATTTAAGTTATTTTTTTATTGAGGAACTTCCCTGGACAGGTTGTTCTAAACTAGCAGGTCTCAAACATTTTCCCATCACAACAGGTGTTATTTACTTCCTTATGGACAACACCTACCCAAATTCATGTTAACTGTAAGTGTCTTCCTATTCTGTGTCATTCAAATATATGCAAATGAGTGAGGATTGTTATTACTAGAATGAGTCCGAGTTAGCTATAATTTAATAAAAGCAATTTATTGGCAAATTCAGGTACCAGAACTTAAATTATTACTTATTATAAATTATACATCAACTTGTCTACCTGATCACTAAAGTCTATTAATTAATAATTTATTTTTCATAATTTATAATTTATAGTCTATAAATTAATATATCATAAATATTAAAGACTCTCCGAAACACATCAGCCTTAGCCATAAGACTATATGAACAAAGTAGCTGTTCTCTGAAAATTGCTTAGGCTTAAGATATTAAACCAGTTACCCAAATTAGCTGAGCTCAAATGATCCAGCACAAATGATACTAAATTTCCTATTGATCACTCAGTTGATAAAAAAGCCTATTCATCTCTGAGGTCTGCAACACAGGTGCAAATTCAAAGAAACATATCAAATAAAGTGAAGACCTTTCATGGGTTCTTGCAAGGGAAAACAACTGAGGCACAAGGTTCCCCTTGTAAAAAGCCCTGGAGGTATTGTACTACCCCTTACCTTCATGCTGGCAGCCATGCTTACCCATTACCTTGACTCTGTGAGTTCGTAATATGAATGGTAGGATTATGTATAAGGTAAGAAAGATATTAATCTTTTTCCTCCATATTAACCATTAATAACCAAATATAGTGAATATACATCCTTCACTTTCTTATGCTCACCATCCCCAGAAAAAAGCTGTGTTGTAATTAAGCACACTTTGTCTTTTCTCATTATCCTTCATAATAACCATTCATGATTTTGATGGGCAGACATTTTCTAATCAAGAAGCAAAAAATGTGTAGGAAGGTTTGCAAGTCATCTTATATAAGTTCCAGACGTGTGGTGAAACAATTAAAATTTCAACATATCTACAGGTTCCCCTTGAAAGAGCTTGACCCTTTCAATAAAATAATCAAAATCATGATAAGCCTTTCCTAATTCAACTTCTTTCAGTTATGAAAACATCAACTTCAAGAACTAGGCACTAATATTGCTAATAAACAAGTTTTATGGTTAATATATTAGAGAGTTTCTACTTAAGCCAAATCTTATATAACACTGGTCTTTTCTCTGTCCTTTCAAATTCATGTGATTGTTGGGTTGTTATTCTTTGTAGCATCTTTCATCTGGAACTATTTGACACTTTTATTTCTCCATTTAGACAGACTCACCACCTTCTTTACAATTATATCTCTAAAGTGATTTATCCTCCTTTGTTCCAATCTCTTATTGTCTTTCTTTCACTTCATATATCAGATCTCACTATTAATAGCCATGATTTATTCAAGTATGTTATGTTTATATGATACTTGAGTAACGCATGTGTTTTTTTTTTTTATTTAAGAACTCCTTCTGTTGCTGTGAAGCTTGCCCATGATAAATGGTACAGTACTTGTAAAGTTTTCTTTCATTTACTATTGAACAAAAACTAAATCCATTTTTATAAAATTGGCAAATGTTAAGAATAGATAACTATTAATGCTGATCTGGACAATATACATCCTGGCATTTAATGTATGAAGCAAAGTTCAAATTTTCATACTTAAACAGTACATTTTACAGATGAATTGCAATAGAAAACAGTATGGAAATTTCTGAAGGTGTGTGTACAAATTTATCATAAAAAAACACAACTATTCAGTAACTATTAAACATTAGATTTTCTGGTTATGACAAAAGCAGATCCTACAAAATACTGTCTTGCAATTGATCTTTTCTCTCATAATTCTCTAAAGAGCCAGTCATTTTCTGACAGCCTTTGTAATGACTGCATTTATTACCTCAGTATGAATTAACCCAGATGGTGTCACAATTCTTGGACTATATTCCAAATACAGTGTGATCAAAGCAAACAGCTGTAAGTTTAACTTTGTCTCTTTGTAAATCATTTCCAAATTTATTTGTCAACCAAAAGAACACAACATAGTAGAAAAGTTTACTTTAAAATAAATATTGTATCATTTGTAATGTGAACAGATTTATTTGTGACAGTGTCTTGTCTAATGAGTGCATACATCCACTTATACAGTAGTATTAATATCATCTGTTTCTTAGAGAAAGATGGATTTATGTAGCCATTGTCATTATAATCCTCACTTGGAAATATCTGGAAGGCAGACTGATGAGGGAAAATATGCACTGAACAGGAATTCAAAATAACTAGATTTTGATCTGAGCTCTACTAATACTTATATGACATTCAAAAGGATTCTTGATACTTAATGAACCACTGTTTTCCAATATGCAAAATACATTCACGATGATGCTGCATATGTCCAAGGCTGCTTCCTCTGGGGAGTGACTTCAGAGACTTCGTACTATAGAAAAATACACTTCACTAAAATATTCTAGCCAAGTGTGATAGGCAGAATAATGGCCCCAAATATGGCCATCTCCTAATTGCTAAAGACTGTAAATGTGTTTAGGTCACATTGTAAAATGGCATCGTTTCCAGACAGAATTAAGGTTGCTGATCAGTTGACTGAGATGAGGAGATTTGTCTAGATTCTACAGGTGAGCCCAATGTAATAACCAGGGTCTTTATAATATGAAAGAAGGATGCAGGAGAGTCAGTGAGTGTGACATGACATGAGAAGGCTTGATAGCTATTGTTGGTTTTGAAAACAGAAGAGGACAACAAGTTAAAAACTGGGCCAAATCTAGTTGCTGGAAAATGCAAGGAAGTAGATTCTCCTATCAGGCCTCCAGAAGGAAAGCAGCCAAGCTCTCACCATGGTAGTTATCCCATGGAAATCATTTTGGACTTCTGATCTCCAAACAGTAATAGATTTGTTTTGTTTTAATCCACCATCTATGATAAATTATTACAGAGCAATAGGAAATAAATGTACCAAGTCATTAAATGAACAGCAACATAACAAATACTAAAGATAGGAGAGAAAAATGCATTTCCAAATTACGATGTATTAATAATGTATCAGAATAATGTATCAGAAAAAAACCAGGAGACATAAAAACAGGATAGTGTGACCTACACACACAAAAACAGCAGGCAACAGACTGTCACAGGGCCCACGTGTCACATCTAATTGATATAGGCGTCAAAGAAACCATATAAGTATGTTTAAAGAAATAAACGGAACCAACCTTAAAGAAAAAAAAGCAAGATATGAAGACAATATCATATCACATAGAGAATGAAGAACCAAATGGAAATACTATAGTTGAAAAGTACACTAACTTGAAAGGGGGGAAATCATTAGAGGGGATCAATAATACATTTGAATTGGCATGAGAAAGCATAAAGGAACTCAAAAATAGATCAATAGATATTATACAATCTGAAGAACAGAAAGAATAAAAAGATGAAAAATGAACAGTGCCTCAAAGAAATGTAGGACTCCACTAACCTCACCAACATATACAATAGAAGTGCCAGAAAGAGAGTAGAAAAAGAGGAGGGAAAATAGTAGAAAAATAAAGGCTGAAAATGTCCTAATGTGATGAAAACAATTAATTTAGAGATCCAAGAAACACGATGAACTCCAAATAGTTGTTTTGTGTTGGTCTTACTCTAGCGATAGTGATGCAACAAGCTAGGAATGCCTGGGGGCTCTCCCCTGGGCCCATACCACTTGTGACAAGTCACACAGACATTTCCCTGACTGGAGCCAATGCCATGGCTGGATCAGCCCCAGCAATTGTTGTTATGATTGCCAGATGCACCTCAGCAACAAACATCAAGGAACTGAAAAAAAGTTTAATAGTTACAGGTCCTAAAGGATATAGGGCTCAACTGGGACCACAAAGTGAGGATGGAGGGGTGCAAAGGCCAGGTGGGGCACCAGGGGAGTTGGGCTTCTACCTTTATTGGAGTTGAGGGCAGAGTGCCTAGCATTTCACAGGTTCATTCTTTACTGGTGAATTGCCAACATAAGAAAATGAATTAAAGTGCGTGAAGAGAAACACAGGGTCACTTGAGCAGTCAGTTATAAAGGTTAATAGGCTTTCTGAAAGGATGTTATGGGTGGGGAAGGCTCTCTACCTGTGTAGCTGTCAATATTTATCAAGGTGTATGTCTTTAAAATGCATGCATCAGAAATCAAAATCTTCATGTCAAGCACTTATAATCAAAAAGCTACTGTTGGGTACCTACAGTATAGTAACAAACACAAAGAGAACCACACCTAGACATATGATAGAAAATACATTGAAAGACAAAGACAAAGAGAAAAATCTTGTCACATTCAAAGAAACCCAAATATGATCAACAGTTGCCTTGTAATCAGAAACAGTGGAGGTCAGAAGACAGTGGGATAACATATTTAAAGTACTGCAAGAAGAAAAACTGTCAAGCAAGAATCTTATCGCCAACAAAACTATCTTCAAAAATGAAGGTGAGCGAGGCAGAGCCAAGATGATGGCATGAGAAGAGCAGCAAATATCTCCTCCCCAAACCACATATATTTATGAAAATATAACAAAGACAACTCTTCCGAGAATAGAGACCAGAGGGCACAGGACAACATCCAGAACACATGCACACCTGCAAGAACCCAGCGCCTCGCGAAGGGGGTAAGATACAAGCCCGGGCCCGGCGGGACCCGAGAGCCCCTCCCCCCAGCTCCCAGTGGGAGAAGAGCAGGCAGAGCGGGAGGGAGACGGAGCCCAGGACTGCCGAACACCCAACCCCAGCCATCCGGGCCAGAGCGCAGACACAGTGCGTGCGCAGGGGGCCCTGGATACTAGGGAAACAGGGCAGCAAGAATGGTGAGTGGGTCCCTGAGGACGGCGCCCGAGAACAAAGAAAAGCGAGCGGCTTATTATTATTTTAATTATTTATTAAATTTAAAAAAATTTTTTTGTTTGTTTATTTTGTTTTGTTTTCTTTTGCTTTGTTTTGGTGAGTGCTTTTTGGAAGTCTTAAAGGGACAGGGCGGGACACTTAGTCCAGAGGCAGGAAATCTGGGGATATCTGGGCACCCTAACCCCTGGGCTGCAGGGAGCAGGGAGGCCCCTTACGGAGATAAATAGCCTCCCAGCCGCTCCCCCTCCAACGCGACTCCACCATTTTGGAGCAGCTGCCCGAGCCAGGCCACGCCCACAGCAACAGCGGAGATTAACTCCATAGCAGCCGGGCAGGAAGCAGAAGCCCTGTCTGCGCGCAGCTGCGCAGCACAAGCCACTAGAGGTCGCTGTTCTCCCAGGAGAGGAGGGCCACAAACCAACAAGAAAGGAAGTCCTTCCAGCCGTCACTCGTCCCAGTTCTGCAGACTATTCCTATCACCATGAAAAGGCAAAGCTACAGGCAGACAAAGATCACAGAGACAACACCAGAGAAGGAGACAGACCTAACCAGTCTCCCTGACAAAGAATTCAAAATAAGAATCATAAACATGCTGACAGAGATGCAGAGAAATACGCAAGAAAAATGGGATGAAGTCCGGAAAGAGATCACAGATGCCAGAAAGGAGATCGCAGAAATGAAACAAACTCTGGAAGGGTTTATAAGCAGAATGGATAGAATGCAAGAGGCCATTGATGGAATTGAAATCAGAGAACAGGAACGCATAGAAGCTGACATAGAGAGAGACAAAAGGATCTCCAGGAATGAAACAATATTAAGAGAACTGTGTGACAATCCAAAAGGAACAATATCCATATTATAGGAGTACCAGAAGAAGAAGAGAGAGAAAAAGGGATAGAAAGTGTCTTTGAAGAAATAATTGCTGAAAATTTCCCCAAACTGGGGGAGGAAATAATCGAACAGACCACAGAAATACACAGAACTCCCAAAAGAAAGGACCCAAGGAGGACAACACCAAGACACATAATAATCAAAATGGCAAAGATCAAGGACAAGGAAAGAGTTTTAAAGGCAGCTAGAGAGAAAAAGGTCACCTATAAAGGAAAACCCATCAGGCTAACATCAGACTTCTTGACAGAAACCTTACAGGCCAGAAGAGAATGGCATGATACATTTAATGCAATGAAACAGAAGGGCCTTGAACCAAGGATACTGTTTCCAGCACGACTATCATTCAAATATGATGGAGGGATTAAACAATTCCCAGACAAGCAAAAGCTGAGGGAATTTGACTCCCACAAACCACCTCTACAGGGCATCTTACAGGGACTGCTCTAGATGGGAGCACTCCTAGAAAGAGCACAGAACAAACACCCAACATATGAAGAATCGAGGAGGAGGAATAAGAAGGGAGAGAAGAAAAGAATCTTCAGACACTGTATATAACAGCTCAATAAGCGAGCTAAGATAGGCAGTAAGATACTAAAGAGGCTAACCTTGAACCTTTGGTAACCATGAATTTAAAGCCTGCAATGGCAATAAGTACATATCCTTCAATAGTCACCCTACATGTTAATGAACTTAATGCACCAATCAAAAGACACAGAGTAATAGAATGGATAAAAAAGTAAGACCCCTCTATATGCTGCTTACAAGAGACTCACCTCAAACCCAAAGACATGCACAGACAAAAAAGCCAAGGGATGGAAAAAGATATTTCATGCAAACAAGGGAGAAAAAAGCAGGTGTTGCAGTAGTATGAGACAAAATAGACCTCAAAACAAAGAAAGTCACAAGAGATAAAGAAGGACACTACATAATGGTAAAGGGCTCAGTCCAACAAGAGGATATAACCATTCTAAATATATATGCACCCAACACAGGAGCACCAGCATATGTGAAACAAATACTAACAGAACTAAAGGGGGAAATAGACTGCAATGCATTCATTTTAGGAGACTTCAACACACCACTCATCCCAAAGGATAGATCCACCAGGAAGAAAATAAGTAAGGACACGGAGGCACTGAACAACACACTAGAACAGATGGACCTAATAGGCATCTATAGAATTCTACATCCAAAAGCAACAGAATGCACATTCTTCTCAAGTGCACATGGAACATTCTCCAGAATAGACCACATACTAGCCCACAAAAAGAGCCTCAGTAAATTCCAAAATATTGAAATTCTACCAACCAACTTTTCAGACCACAAAGGTATAAAACTAGAAATAAATTCTACAAAGAAAACAAAAAGGCTCACAAACACATGGAGGCTTAACAACATGCTCCTAAATAATCAATGGATCAATGAACAAATTAAAATGGAGATCAAGGAATATATGGAAACAAATGACAACAGCAACACAAAGCCCCAACTTCTGTGGGACGCAGCGAAAGCAGTCTTAAGAGGAAAGTATATAGCGATCCAGGCACACTTGAAGAAGGAAGAACAATCCCTAATGAATAGTCTAACATCACAATTATAGAAACTGGAAAAAGAAGAACAAATGAGGCCTAAAGTCAGCAGAAAGAGGGACATAATAAAGATCAGAGAAGAAATAAATAAAATTGAGAAGAATAAAACAATAGCAAAAATCAATGAAACCAAGAGCTGGTTCTTTGAGAAAATAAACAAAATAAATAAGCCTCTAGCCAAACTTATTAAGAGAAAAAGAGAATCAACACAAATCAACAGAATCAGAAATGAGAATGGAAAAATCATGACAGACTCCAAAGAAATACAAAGAAATATTAAAGACTACTACAAAAACCTATATGCCAACAAGCTGGAAAACCTAGAAGAAAACGACAACTTCCTAGAAAAATACAACCTTCCAAGACTGACCAAGGAAGAAATACAAAATCTAAACAAACCAATTATGAGCAAAGAAATTGAAACGGTAATCAAAAAACTACCCAATAACAAAACCCCTGGGTCGGACAGATTTACCATAGAATTTTATCATACACACAGTGAAGACATAATACCCATTCTCCTTAAAGTTTTCCAAAAAATAGAAGAGCAGGTAATACTCCCAAACTCACTCTATGAAGCCAACATCACCCTAATACCAAAACCAGGCAAAGACTCCACCAAAAAAGAAAATCGCAGACAAATATCCCTGATGAATGTAGATGCAAAAGTACTCAATAAAATATTAGCAAACCGAATTCAAAAATATATCAAAAGGAACATACACCATGACCAAATGGGATTCACCCCAGGGATGCAAGGATGGTACAACATTCGAAAATCCATCAACGTCATCCACCACATCAACAAAAAGAAAGACAAAAACCACATGATCATCTCCATAGATGCTGAAAAAGCATTTGACAAAGTTCAACATCCATTCATGATAAAAACTCTCAGCAAAATGGGTATAGAGGGCAAGTACCTCAACATAATAAAGGCCATATATGATAAACCCACAGCCAACATTATATTAAACAGTGAGAAGCTGAAAGCTTTTCCTCTGAGATAAAGGAACAAGACAGGGATGCCCACTCTCCCCACTGTTATTTAACATAGTACTGGAGGTCCTAGTCATGGCAATCAGACAAAACAAAGAAATACAAGGAATCCAGATTGGTAAAGAAGAAGTTAAACTGTCACTATTTGCAGATGACATGATATTGTACATAAAAAACCCTAAAGACTCCACTCCAAAACTACTAGAATTGATATCAGAATACAGCAAAGTTGCAGGATACAAAATTAACACACAGAAATCTGTGGCTTTCCTATATACTAACAATGAACCAATAGAAAGAGAAATCAGGATTACAATTCCATTCACAACTGCATCAAAAAGAATAAAATACCTAGGAATAAAGCTAACCAAAGAAGTGAAAGACCTATATCCTGAAAACTACAAGTCACTCTTAAGAGAAATTAAAGGGGACACTAACAAATGGAAACTCATCCCATGCTCATGGCTAGGAAGAATTAATATCATCAAAATGGCCATCCTACCCAAAGCAATATACAGATTTGATACAATCCCTATCAAATTACCAGCAACATTCTTCAACGAACTGGAAAAAATAATTCAAAAATTCATATGGAAACACCAAAGACCCCAAATTGCCAAAGCAAGTCTGAGAAAGAAGAATAAAGTAGGGGGAATCTCACTCCCCAACTTCAAGCTCTACTATAAAGCCATAGTAATCAAGACAATTTGGTACTGGCACAAGAACAGAGCCACAGACCAATGGAACAGACTAGAGAATCCAGACATTAACCCAGACATATATGGTCAATTAATATTTGATAAAGGAGCCATGGACATACAATGGCGAAATGACAGTCTCTTCAACAGACGGTGCTGGCAAAACTGGACAGCTACATGTAGGAGAATGAAACTGGACCATTGTCTAACGCCATATACAAAAGTAAACTCAAAATGGATCAAAGACCTGAATGTAAGTCATGAAACCATTAAACTCTTGGAAGAAAACATAGGCAAAAACCTCTTAGACATAAACATGAGTGACCTCTTCTTGAACATATCTCCCCGGGCAAGGAAAACAACAGCAAAAATGAACAAGTGGGACTATATCAAGCTGAAAAGCTTCTGTACAGCAAAAGACACCATCAATAGAACAAAAAGGAACCCTACAGTATGGGAGAATATCTTTGAAAATGACACATCCGATAAAGGCTTGACGTCCAGAATATATAAAGAGCTCACATGCCTCAACAAACAAAAAACAAATAACCCAATTAAAAAATGGGCAGAGGAACTGAACAGACAGTTCTCCAAAAAAGAAATACAGATGGCCAACAGACACATGAAAAGATGCTCCACATCGCTAATTATCAGAGAAATGCAAATTAAAACCACAATGAGGTATCACCTCACACCAGTAAGGATGGTTATCATCTAAAAGACAAATAACAACAAATGTTTGGGAGGTTGTGGAGAAAGGGGAACCCTCCTACACTGCTGGTGGGAATGTAAATTAGTTCAACCATTGTGGAAAGCAGTATGGAGGTTCCTCAAAATGCTCAAAATAGACTTACTATTTGACCCAGGAATTCCACTCCTAGGAATTTACCCTATGAACGCAGCACTCAAGTTTGAAAAAGACAGATGCACCCCTATGTTTATTGCAGCACTATTTACAATAGCCACGAATTGGAAGCAACCTAAGTGTCCATCAGTAGATGAATGGATAAAGAAGATGTGGCACATATACACAATGGAATATTACTCAGCCATAAGAAGAAAACAAATCCTACCATTTGCAACAACATGGACAGAGCTAGAGGGTATTATGCTCAGTGAAATAAGCCAAGTGGAGAAAGAGAAATACCAAATTATTTCACTCATCTGTGGAGTATAAGAACAAAAGAAAAACTGAAGGAACAAAACAGCAGCAGAATCACAGAACTCAAGAATGGACTAACAGGTACCAAAGGGAAAGGGACTGGGGAGGATGGGTGGGTAGGGAGGGATAAGCGGGGGAAGAAGAAAGGGAGTATTATGATTAGCATGTATAATGGGGGGGGGAGAAAGTGGAGGGCTGTAAAACACAGAGAAGACAAGTAGTGATTCTACAACATCTTACTATGCTGATGGACAGTGACTGTAAAGGGGTTTGTGGGGGGGGACCTGGTATAGGGGAGAGCCTAGTAAACATAATATTCTTCATGTAATTGTAGATTAAGGATAACAAAAAAAAAAAAGAAAGAAAGAAAAGGGGGATTACTTCCTGATAGGATAAAACTAACTGTAAATCAATGATTAATGCATGCCTTAAATATCCTTAATTTTGATCAGCTATGGAAGTACATTTTTCTGATAATATTCCTTTCTCTTTAAAAAAAAGCAGTTTCTGTGTGGTGATCTCCAATAAGTTCTTCATGATGATATAAAGGGCATATCAAAGGGTGGGCAAAGGGTTTGTTTGTGTTTATACAGAGGATCAAAGCCTAATTTGGCCACCCAGAAAACGAATTAAGATACTATATGAAGAAGAACTTCCAACATCAACATTCTCTGGAAGGGTCATTCCAGAAGATGATCATCAAAAAACTTCAACAAAGATCCTGGCACTGTTGCAGTTCTAGCTGCATTCATCCCACCGGTTCCCGGACTTGCCATTGGAATGAAGAAGGAGATATCTAAGCTGGCCTGTGCATACAGTAAAACAACAAATTTGACTGGTTCTATACTGTTGGAACTCAACCAAGAATTAGGAGAAGTGCAAGTTGCAGCGCTCCAAAATCTTGCAACTAAAGACTATCTACTGTTAAAAGAACATATGGGATGTGAACAGTTCTCAGGAATGGGCTGTTTTAATTTGTTTGATTTCTCTCAGACTGTTCAAGTACAGTTGGACAATATCCATCATATCATAGACAAATTTTCACAGATGCCTAGGGTGCCTAACTGGTTTTCTTGGCTTCACTGGAGATGGCTGGTAATTATAGATCTGCTTTGGTTATGTAACTGTATTCCTATTATGTTAATGTGTGTGTGCAATTTAATTAGTAGTTTAAAACCTATACATGCTGAAGTTACTCTACAAGAAGATATGTCAAAGAAATAATCCATCTTCCCATGCTTTCTTTTGTCTGCTACTTCTATAGCTTTTCTTCTTCCTTCCTAATTATAACCCTTAAGTAGAATTCGTGCCTCATATCGAAATTACCGAGTATCATAATTCTTCCAAGTGGTAAAGATACCTCAAGACAAATGCTGGGCATAAAAGCCACAGGGCATAAATCTGCAAAGAAGTAAAAAGCTAACCTATTCAAACAATAAGGCTTCTCTCTCACTTACCAACTTTACATTTCCCTGTATGGCCCCGGGAGATGACTGGTTAGCCAGAGACGGGTAAGATTCCTCAAGGGAGGAACAACCTAAGACAGGCACAGTCGCAGGGGGGTCATCAGGTGAGAAATTGGGGATCAACAGAGGTGAGGCTTAGAACCCCACCCCCCATTTTGAGAGAAATCTTCTGCATCCGTGGATGTTTTATTGCCCTTGTCTAGCTTGGATTAATACTTAGTCTACAGGCACACACCTGATCATCTACATTTGCCCTCTTACAGCACTAAACTATGTTTTCTATCTTTATCTTGCATCTACCTACTACTTCAGCATTTTATTAAACATAATAATAATAATAATAATAATAATAATAAGGGAGAAATGTGGGATTCACATATAAATCAAGTATAAAAATCAAATGAATATTCATATTTGACCTGATTGTTTATAGTTCATAATGCGTGATCAAAACCGAAAGTTTCTGTGATGACTGCCCTTGTACTGTTCACCATGTAAGAACTTAGTCACTATGTAAGAATTTGTTCACCATGTAAGAACTTGTTTGTTATGCTTCAGAAGATTGGAGACTGTTGAGAATTAGGCTTGGGGTTGATTAATTATTGTACATTGAGTCCCTATACAGAATTTTATTGTTGTTAACAACCATTTGATCAATAAATATGAGAGCTGCCCTCTCAAAAAAAAAAAAAAATGAAGGTGAAATAAAGCCATTTACAAAACAAAAACTGAAATAAAGGAAGATCTTAAGACTGAAAGCAAGTGATACTGACCATAACTCAAATCAATATGAAAAAACAAAGAACACTGGTAAAGGTAATTATAAAAGACAATATAAAATGACCACTTCTTTCTTCTCTTATTTTAAAAACAATTGTTTAAAACAATGTGTTTATAATTGTATTGTTGGAATTATATAGATGTGTAATGAACTTTATAGTAACAGCACAAAGGAGGTGGGTGGGAGAAAAGGTGTACCGGAACAGGTACATGACACCTGATGGAAATGTGAATCCACAGGAAAGAATGAAGAGAACCCAAAATGGTAAATAAGAAGTTTAATAGAACAAACTACAAATATATACTTGTTTTCCCTTCTTTTCTCAGCTTCATTAAGATATGGAATTTTACAAAGTATTAATTAAAACGTGAATTGTTAGGTAATGAAGAGAGAATAATATTTTATTAATAGAGACTTAAAATTCTCAACAAAATACTAGCAAATTAAACCTAACAACATATCAAAAGGACTACACATCATGAAGAAATGAGATTTTACCAAGAATGCAAGGTTGAATAACCAAAAATCAATTAATATAATGTACCTTATCAACAGAATAAAGGACAAAAAAACCCATATGATCATTTCAATATATGCAGAAACAAGCATTTGACAAAAATCAACACACTTTCATGATAAGCACATTCAACCAACTAAGAATAATAGACAATTTACCCAGCTTGATGAGGCATCAATGATAAGAAAAAAATTGAAACAATACTTAGTGGTAAAATACTGAAAACTTTTCTCCTAAAATCAGCAAAAAATAAAAGGACATCTGTTTTTCCACTTTTATTCAACATTATACCAGTAGTTCTAGCCTGGTCAACTAGGCAAGAAAATAAAAGGAATATGTATTGAGAAGAAAGAAATAGAACTATTTGCAGCTGACATTATCTTGTATACAGAAAATCCTAAGAGATCTATTAAGAAAGTAGAATAAAAGAGTTCCACAAAATTGCACAATGCAAGTGATATGCAAAAAACACGTATATATCTATATATTGCCAAAAACAACTTGCAAATAAAAATTAAGAATACATTTATAATAGCATCAGAAGTTAATAAAAATAAACTTTTTAAAATTGTAAAACTTAATGCTCTAAAAACTATAAAACATTATTGTAAGAAAGTAGAAGACATATAAAGACCAATAAATACATGTAAAGATAGTCAACTTCATCAACTATAAGAGAAAACTTATCAACTATGAGATACCACTGCATAGATACGAGTTTGGTTACAATATACAAGAAATAACTAGTGTTCATGAGGTATGGAGAAACTGTGGAGACCTCAGACACTACCAGTGAGAAGGTAAAATAGTGCAGTTTTTTGGGAAAACACTCTGGCCACTCCTAAAAGGCTAAGCAGAGTTACCATATTACCCTGCAACTCTTCTGCTGGGTCTATACCCAAGAAAAATGAAAACATATCCACGCAAAAACCTGTACCAATACTGTCCATAACAGTATTATTCATAACCGTCAAAAAGTATAAACCCAAATGTCCATCAACTGACAAGTATACACAAAAAAGCAGTTTATAAATACAATGGAATATTATTTAGCAACTAATAAAAATGAAGTACTGACATGCTACAACACAGATGAATCTTGAAAGCATTATGCTAATAAAGGAAGTCATAAAAGACCACATAGTGGATATCCTATTTATATGAAATGTCAGTAATAGAACAAACTATAAATACAGAAAGTAGATTAGTAGCTGTTTAGGGCTGCAAGATTTGGAGTGAAATGGGACTGCTAACAGGAATAGCCTTTATTTATTGAAATATTGTTGATATACAAAATTATATTGGTTTCATGGTATACAACATAGAGACTTGACAATTATATACATAACTAAATGCTCACTGTGGTAAGTGTAGTTTCCATCTGTCATCATACAAAATATATTACAATATTATTGACTATATACCCTGTGTTGTACTTTAATTTCTACTATTTTATAATTGGAAGCCTGCACCTGTTTATCCCCTCCACCCACTTTGCCCTCCACACCCACACCCCCACAGCAACCACAGTCTCTTCTGCTTTGGAGCAATGAAAATATTCTCAAATTGATGTCACTGTTGCATGAATGAACACACTAAAAACTTTTTTAAAACTTAAAAAAAAACTGGTGAAAAGTTTATGGACAAAGTAGTGTATCATATCTACAGGAGTGAGCCTGTGTTCTTGCAACTGTATATGAAGAAGCAATTTTATACAGTGTTACTCCCTTTCTTTCCAAAATATGAAAGCTTATCATAATTGTCATTGGCAAACATACTATTTCAAGATTCATTAGGCTAAATTGTTGCAATTCTTCAAAATCAGCGTTCTAAGTTGATTATTAGATTTTTTTATAGATAGGTTGTCACTAGTATATTGAGTTGATTTCCTGTAACTTAAAACATAAATGGCATAAAGAATGTTGATTTTTCTGAAAACCTTTTGGTTTTAGTATAAGGCTAAATGATTCTAAAAATATTTCTTCACAGGTTTTGTTAAAATTATTCATTTCACAGTTTTTCATCTTCCCTAAGTGACATACAAATCTCTGCCTCGAGTCTAAGTGACAAGATGAGCCACATTAATATGTTATAAATGTAAATCTAGATTTAAATACCACATCTAAAATACAGTACAAATAACCATTTTTACAGTAGCTACAAAATGGCAAAACCATATGGACGTTGTTTTCTTTTAATTGCCCATGTATGGACATCACAGGGGATGTGAAAACTTCCCAGGTGGTCAAGAATTCCCAGGATAGATGGGCAACTCTAATGTCAGCTCACTTTTCAAGGACCACAGAGCCCTCACTCTCCTTCAGGAATCTTCTAAACTCTTAAAACCCACTCATGGACATTAACTGAGACCCAGGTGTTCCAGAATGTATGTGTTCTGGTATATGGCAGCTCTGTTATTGGCTTTCCTAGACCCTGAGGAGCCCTAGATATGCTGGATATACAATCGATTGGTCAGTTTCAGAGGTTTTTAAGTCAACTGCAGAATCAGAGACAGATAAAACCTGTTAGGGGTAGGTCATAAATTTCAGTGACCACTTTCCCACATATTCCATGACTTGATTTCAACCCATGCTTGTCCTCTAGAGCAAATGGCTCTGTGTGATACACAACCTACACAGCTATATGTGGGGGTGCTGGCTTTGGAGTCACAGAAATGAAAGAGTAGGGCAAGAGTTCCTTTAAATGGTGTTGCCAACATTTAAATCTGAAAATACTAACTCCACTGAAAAATAATTAGTATTTCCTTCTACATTCAGAATTTTGCCTTTGGTACTTAAGTAAAACTAACATTTAGAGAACACCTGGCCTGTGTCAAAGGAATGAAGTGTTGTGGTTAGAGCACATAAATTTCAGCCTGAACCCTATTAGTCATTTCCAAATAAGAGTTCTCAATTAGAGAAATAAAAGAAAGCCCTTTGAGCTTCTCAAGTAAAAGGATCAAAGGACTTCCACAACTTTCACCTCTAATATTAATGCTGGTCTTTATATCTTATATCTAAAGAGGGTTTGGCTGATATTTTTTATGCATTACTCTAGTTGGAACTGAGCCAAGCCAGGGAATTGTTTGCATTTCTTAGTTTAGGTATCTGTGTATTTAAGTAGTGAGTACAAAAGGGTGCAATGGTTTTTTTCCAGAGGCAAGTGAACAATGAAGCAAAATTTATCTCTCATAAATACAGGTATCACCTGTATTGGTACACTCGCTCGGTCATTCTCAACAGTCATTGAGTTCCACCAGGCACTGTGTTGGGAAGTGAAAATATAACGATGGGAAAAAATAATCAGACATGGTTTCTGCTTCTGAGGCACTTACACTCCGAAGGCAGAGGGAGTGTATCAGTGTCCTCCACTATACTCTAAGCACCCTAACAAGAAGTTACGGCCAGTCTTGTAATTCCATGCACCTCCGATGCTGGTAATTGTGTCTGTCATATAGCCAAAGTGCAATAAACATTAGGTGAATGAATGAATATATAAATGTTGAACTCCATGGAGAGAAATGGGCTGGAAAAATGAATTCTGGAGTAACTGCCCTTAGGCAAATTGCCTATAGAAAGAATATAGCCTGAAAAGAGAAGAAAGCTAAGGACTGAATCTTGAGGGATCCCAGCATCTGATGGATGAGCAGAGTAGGAGAAACCAGGAATGGAACAAGAGGAGCCTCCGGAATGTGAGGATGATAAGTCAGATAGCATCTGGGGGCAAAGGAAGAAAACATCCCAGGAGAGAGCAGTCATTAGTGTTGATTGCTACTGGTCAAGACCAGGTAATATGAGGACTGAACAGAATGTCTGTTGTATTTAGAGATAAGAAAGTCATTATTCATACATTTCCTAAAAGTTTAATAGGGTGATGGAGTGGGTTTTTAGTGGGCTGTAAAGGTAGTGAAAGGGGAGTAGATGACATCAGCATTTGGCTATAAATTGAGGAGCAATAGCCTGTGTCAAAGAAATGTATGATTTCAAACATTAATAAAGAGATAAATTTCTGAGAATATGAAGGTAATGAGATACAAAGCACATTAATTCAAAAAATATTTGAGATCCAAATCTGCCCGAATACTTGGGATATATGAGTGAAACAAAGATATAAAAAGCAGACAAGATAAGGAAAGCTTTTTTTCTCATGTAACTTATAAAAAGAAGGGCACTTCTATTATGGTGGTAAAGAAAAAAAAGGTTGGAAGAAGAGAGTTATGGACACCTGGAACAATGTGTCAGTCGTAAGACTAAGTTACATTGCATTAATTAGCAAAGAGCACCAAAATCTCAGCGATTTAATGTTACCAAGGTTTCTTTCTCATTCATACAAAGGCAGGCAGACAGTTAACATTCATGAGGTAATTCAGAATTCTAGGCATTCTTACGGCACTTTTAACACGATGCTTCACGGTTCACATAAGCAGGAGAAAAGGGCATGGAGAATCACAATTTTAAGTGCCACCATTTCTTTTATTGATTGAAGAATGTCAGCTTTGACTAAGCTCAAGAGAGAATCCTTCTACCAGGAATAAGAAGAGATCTAGAAATACTAGGAAGCACCAGTATTATTTACCAAACAGTAAGTTCTAATTCTCAATCAGCTCCTTTACATACCCTATCACCTATATTCCCTAGGCCCAAGTTTGTCAATTCTGACATCATATTAGAATCAATTTTGGGGATATTAAAAAAAAAAAAATCAGTGTCTAAACCCATCGCTAGGGAATCTTAATTTCTCTTGAATAAAGTACCTGTGACCCAGAATCACTTTCTTGGAGAATACTCTTGAATTTTTTTCTTCTAAGTAGATGTTACCAATGTTTACAATATAATTCAAGTCACTTGGTTTACAGACAATATTTTTTATCTCTGCATTAGTAATTACATGTGACACATTAACCACAAGTTATTAAACAAAACAATGGAACCACTTTATGCAATTAAAACGCATTAATTAAAAGAAAAAGAGAATGTAGATCATTTTTATAATTCTGTAAAGTCACTTTCTCAAAATTAAACTGCAGTCTCCTTCCCTTCAATCACTTATCTTCCTTCACTTATGCTTGTGGAAATGGTGTTCTTTGATGTTCAACTTTTTGTTCCTATCAGGTATACCTAGCGGCTAATGTTCTTATCGATTATATCTTTCAACATACTGCTATTCCAACTCCATTTTTAAACAGCAAGATATATATATATCTCAAAATATAACTTTGATTTTAGTGATTTTTTCCATCATTTGCTTTGCAAACAATATTGTTATTTTACATTTGCCATCAATTTTCTTAAAAACCATTAAAAAAAATCAAGGGTTGACTTTCCTCACAAATGCAGTGAAATTTGAAGTATCTCACAAATGTGTTCTTTCCCCACAAAATATTTCCCTTAAATCCTTGCTGTAATCTCACATAGCCCATCATTGAAGGGTTACACTGTTTTAAAAATAACCCTAACTCTCCTTCTAAAATGAATATGCCGGTGGAAAGGACATAGTCCTTAGGCTGGAACAGTTACCAGCCTTGCATGAGGATTAACTTGTAAAGTGTCACCTCAGAAACTGGAGTGCCATCCCCACAGTCCCCCGTCCTAGAAGAGGGGAGGTTTCACGAGGGAGCTCAGCTTTTGGAGATAACACGGAGGTAGGTGCTACATGTTATCGCCGAGAGACAGCACCACGATGGCCCTCTGAAATCAAGGGCCCCGGACCAGAGCCCCCGCGTAGGCCAGGATGTCTAAAGGAGAAAGATGCAGAAAAATGAGGCATGACGTTGCCATAGAAGGCAGCCATGAAATTTAAGTCAGAGTTTGTCTATCTCCCTGTTTTACTTACCTTCAAATTCTCCTTTGTATAATGCTGCTAAGAGGAAAAATGGAAAAAAATCTAATGTGGAAAAATGACTGACTACTCTTGCTTTCATTATAAAGACACCACCACGGGAAGAGTCGGTGCGGGGCCCCAGGTGAGCTGACTTGAGTCACACAGGCCTGGGTTCAAATACATCAGCTCGGATTTCAAATGTCTATGTGAACTTGAGCAAGTTACTAAACTCGGTTTCTTTCAGTTCTCTCATCTGGAAAATCAGAAAATCAATATAAAGCAACCAAATTATAATTAATGTTCAAAGAAAGGTGGCTTATTGTAATTGTTCACATCAATGGCAAGGTACGGACTCGATTAAAACGTAGCTCTGTCATCTCATATGTGAAAGGAGAAAGGCTACATAAATTCTAAAGATATATACAATGCCAAATTCTAGGATTCTACTCACCATTCTTATAAGATTGCATGAAAGGGTAGCTAGCTATATACAGTCATAAATTTTTAACAGCTGTGGATGTGAATATGGCTACATATTCAGAAGCAGATGTAAAATAAATGGGGACTCCTAAGATAGAACATGTGACTTAAAGTGACTAACTTAGACCTTAAACAGAAGCTATGTCTATTAGTGGCCCCCATTCATCCACGTTACCAAAGAAATAATGGGAAGTATTTCATTAAATGTCCTTAAGTGTCCCTTAATGTCTACCTAGAATTTTATGAAATAGGACCTAAAGTGCCTTCTCTCATCTCAAAACACATGTGAGTACAACTAACTGCAGAAAATGTCATCCAAGATTTTGGCTATTTTTTACTTGCAGATGGTTTAACTAGAATAAATATAAACTGTGCCCTACCCAATATGTAAAATTTACTTACTGAAATGCTGTAGTCTTATTTGTTTTTTATTTTGGTATCATTAATCTACAAGTACATGAGGAAGACTATGTTTACTAGACGCCCCCCCATCACCAAGTCCCCCCCACAAACCCCATTTCAGTCACTGTGTAGTCTTATTTTTACTGCTCATGGTCACAAATAAATTTCTTACACACCTGTTTCTTTTTCAAATTCATGAACATTCTGTTCTAAAGCACACTGAAATTATGTCTTTATAAAATATCTTAATTTTCTTATGATTTAGTTTTATTAGATGCAATTGATAGTATCAATTGTAAAATTCTCTTCTGAAACACACTTTATAGAAAGTGGAAGTTACTGGGAATGATCTAGTACAAGGCTAAAAATATCTGGTGACCTTCTATACAACAGATAAGACAGATTCTATGCCATATATTAATGATGCACCCTGCCTAAATTTGGGTTACAAAAACAAATTTTTTTTTTAACACAAGAGCTATTTTGCCTTCTGAACAAACATGATCCTTCCTTTGGAAACCACACTTCATGTGTTGCCACTTTCTTTTTATGAGGAATCAAGGAAATAACCAAACCCAATCTGTTCAGTAAAAGAATTGTGAAACCTTGAGAACTCCACCAAATATGCCCCCAAATTTTAATTCAGACACACAGCACCCTGCTTCATGTCACAAAAGGTTAAGCATCTGCCCACATTCGGTTGTGCACAGCGATAGGTCCGTGGTGCACCACCGTCCAGATTCTAGCTAATGGGGGAAGGTTAGCTCACTGCTATGCTACCTGACACAAGACGTGATGTGGTTGCAGTTTTCTCAGTACCTTAGAATTTTCAACTCATCAGCTATAGGATTTTCATTGTCCTCATATTTAATTTTAGCAAAATCACAAGTAATGGCCAAGAAAAAATGCCAAATTAAAAATTAGTATTGTAGTATGCAGCGCAGTTATGTACATTTTAGAATAAATGTTGAAAAAGATTTCATTGATATCCAAAAAGATTTTTACATTTCCTGATTGGATTTTCCCACAACATCCTTTTGATTCACAGTTACTCCTGCTTGATCATGAATTGGTCTGTGCAGCTTGGTCTTTGTACGTGAATAACAATGTCGCCAGCGGGAACAGCAGCTGCCTGCTGCAGAAGAAAAGGCAAGCGACATGCTTTCTTTTTACATTATTCAAGTACTAAAAATAGGAGATTGCATTATAAATCTGGAAGACAAGCTGTGCAGTCCAGAGGCAAAGACCCTCAATCCAAAGATCTTTAAGAAACTTCATATTCAATTTTCATTTTTATTATATATTATAGTAACAAACCAAAAATGAGCACATTAGAACATGCCAATATGTGTAAGACACTGCAAATTGCACCATGTACAAAAATCCTTTCATTCATGTCTTCCAACTTAGAATATGCAGAGAAGAGGAAAAGAAGACCAACAGTAATTTATTTTAAAAGTAATTTTTGGAAATACAATAAGTGGTAAAAAGATATATTAGGACCTGAAGTATAAATGTAACAATGATTTTTAAGAAATGTCTCTCTAAATTTTGTGTTTAGTCAAATACTAAGAGAACAACTGAACCTTCTCATTCTTTAATTTTATATGTAACTGTTCTAGAATAGGAAAAACAAAGCTCTATATTTTTAGTATTAATGAGGACAAGTTGTGATTTCTATCTTACAAATGCATTTTTGTAGTTATCTTGAATCCTGTCTCCTTCTCCTGGTGGTCATTATTTTTTTGGTGGATACATGATTTACAGATAAGAGTTTTATAAAACAATGCCAAGAGTTTAAGAATATGCAGCACTTATGTCTCAGAGGGATGATAAAGGAGATTTCAGATTAAGAGAAGAAATAATAGCTGGTGAAAGAAGTGAGGAGTAATCTTTGAGTTAATAAATACATTCAGACTAAGAGATACAGAGGTAAGAATACCACAGTCTTTATCTTTGAAGAATTTACAATCCCTTTACCAGTAAAATATAAGAAATAGGAAAGAAAAAGCCCTGAAATAAAATTCCAGGGGAAAGAGTAAAGGAATTTATATAGAGTTAAGTGAGGAAAGAAACTTTGTAGAAAGTTGGGAAGAACATTCCAGACAGAGTTTAAGGCTGAAGATAATGTCATCTAAGACAGAGTGACAGGATTTTCAAAATCAAACAGCAATCACACTGATAGTTCAATAAGGAAATACTGAATAACCAAGGAAAAGCTATGCATTGAGATTTTTTTAAAGTTTAATTTCACAAAAATGAAGTACCTTAGTTTCTTATCACAGAAAATGCATCACCAAACGTACAATTTTAAAAACTGGTTTACTCTACTGGGCCCCATGTTTCCTAACACTGAGCCAATGCTGAGCAGGATTGTAATCCCTGGGGAAATCTATGCCCACAGATTTAAAAGCATACTACTAAGTGAAAATGAAAAAGAATGGATACTTTCTATCATTACCCCCAGAATCAAATATAGTAGATGACATTTTATATCCAAAAAATGTGCTAACATTCAAGACCAAACCACACATTAAGATTAATAATACTTAAAAACCCTATTAACAGAAACCTCTATCCTACTAACCTGAATTGTCAGACTCTCGAACACCAAAGTTCTTTTGCTTTTGCTTTGCCTCCCACTTTAACATACAAATGCTTGTGCAATCTTCACTGAGTAATGACTAGAGCAAGTGGTTTTAGAGACTGGAAGAAGTTTTCAGTTTGTACATTGCCTCTCCAAAAGCCAGCTAAACAGCTCAAAACCTAACTACGGAACAAAGCTATGGGGCGGTGGGATGGGGAGCTGTATGCAGCACGAATGCCTTAACCTAATCCTCATTCATACTTAATAAACTAATAATAAATTATTGTGCCTAAAAATCCTTCAGTTACTTCAGCTCTCATGTTTTGCCCTTCTTCTGTTCATGTCCCAGGACCCAGCATGTTTTACTTCCTTCCAAGTTCTTTGATTTTCTTTTTTATTGGTCTTTTCTCAGATCTTTTACTCAAAACCAGAGCAAGATATCAGAAGCCTTAGCACCTAAAATTATGATGGCCCACAAGTAGGTAAAAAATTATTCCACAAAATACAGAATCACTAAAACTGAAGAATAATACATGTATTTTTAACCCATTGCTCTTGTTTCTTCCATTTCTTTTGTATATTGTAGCTTTACTCCTTCCTGGACCTCTAAATAGGTACTTCACTTCAGAGCATGACAGACTAGTTAGGGAATGAGGAAAAGAATGGGTGATGGGAAAGGTCAGGAGAGAAGAGGGTCACAGTGATCCCTCAAGAATATATGCTATAGCAAGATGTTCCAGACTTGTCTCTTTACTAAAATGTAACTAAATTGAGTCAATACTTTTGTTTTTGCTTCTTCTGTTTCATTTTGTTCATACCTGGTTGATGGATTTTATTGCATTCACATTAAATCGTGACCAATGGCCTTGTTATCATGCCTGTCCTTCATTTAGTCTAATCATCCCCTACATCTGTGATTTTCAAAGTATGATCCTCAGACCAGCAGTATCACTGTCAAATCATCACCCTGTACATGTCAAATGCATTATAATTACATTTGTCACTTACACCTCAATAAAGCTAGAGGTGTAGGGTGGAGGGTAGGAAGAGAGAGAAAAATCTTTTCGTGCATATCCACCAAGGAAAGGCTGTGTGAGGACGTCAGAAGATAGCTATCTCTGAAACACAAATCCTCACACACCAGCCAGATTTAGAAGCTCTAGAGGTTCTGTGCACAGATACCTGGTACTGACAAGCTCTCCAGGAGATTCTGACACCTGCTGAGTTATGAGAACCACCACTCTATATTACATGGTTTTTTAAAGCACATTTCTCACCATGCACCTATTTCTCTGCTTAAAATACTGCACATATCTTATGTCATCTTCAAAGTACAACCCAGACTTATTTTAACATCAAAACCATCACATGGTCTGACTTACACATTTCTCCTCTAGTCCCCCACCACAACAGCTTGCCAGGCACACCAAAATGCAGTGTGAAATGCACTTCCCCTTGTTAATTCTGACTTTGTTGTTTCTAATTATTGGAAAACCCTACACATCCTTTTAGATGCAAAACATTTCCAGTTATTCTTCCAGTTTCCCCTTGACTGTTACCCTCTCCATTCAGTTTTCCCCTGGTTCCCACACTGTTCATCCCAATAAGGCATATTGAGGCGTTTTTCTCCTTACTGTGTTCTCATCACTCTATGCATGTACCTCTAGCACAGTTTTTCTAGACACCATTTTAACTTTGCCTCTTTTTTTGAAGGGGAACATAATAAGGCACACCAAAATACACATTTTAGCATACTGATCATTTTGAATCAAAGTCACTTGAGAAACACCTCATAAAAGAAGGACATTCTGACCTATTTTGTCCCCCTTGAATGCAGAAGTAAATCTTCATGTGAAAGGCACCCTCCCTACACCAGGAAGGGTGAAGGTATCCTTACCACCAGAAATAGGGCGTTTAGAGCCAAGAAGTCTGTATAAACAAACCTGTTACTTCTTTACTAATTCCCTACCCCAAACCCAAACTTCTTTGTCTTGTCAATTCTTCACAAATTTAATGTTTGTCTAAAAGATATGAAAACTTCTTGCTTTGGTCACTTTTCAGTCTCATATTTTTGTGGAGCTCCTCTATCTATAAAATTAATTTTTTTGTCCTGTTTATCTTATGTCAATTTAATTATTAGACCAGCCAGAGAACCTAGTAGGGAAAAGGGGCTAATTTTTCCTCCCAACATGCTTAGATGGAAATATCTTAAAGGATACGGAAAATATTTAATGAAGTCTTGCTCCTTCTAGCATTCCATGCGCCTGGCATGTGGGTGGTGAATAACAGCTTCCATTAATGAATGACAGCTACAACATCTCTGTGACCCAGTGATCACTTATTCTATAGTCTGAACTTTCCACAATACAGTTAAGAACCGGAAAGGAAAGAGCTTTTGGACTAGATATCCAAAACAAGTCAACAAAGAAACTGAAAACAGGTTCACACAAAGATATCGGGATGATTTGGACTAAAAACAATGGACCAAACAACCTTATGTTCCCATCTGAACTTGCAACAACGTGAGCAGCCAAGAGTAAAGCAGCGTCAGGAAACCAGAGCGGTAAAGTGTCAGAAGCTGTGGCTTACTGAGGGTTTCTGCTGATCTCCGTGAACTTTTAGAGGATAAGGACAAAGCCCTGGGCTAGAACAACATAAGATACTGTAAATGAGAACTTCGAATAAAATAGGGATTGTAAAAGACGGCACATTCAGAGAAACAAAAGACTAGAAAATATGTGTGGCCAAGAAAGGGAAATTAAAACAAATCTTGTCTATCTCAGCTTGAATTTAGAGTGAAAAAAAACACCTCAAGAATTTGTAAGCACAGGCTTCGTTCATACAGCGCTGGGAACCTTCAGCATGAGTGCTGTCGGGGAAGCTGCAAAGCAAGAAACTAGTGAAAAGTGATCAGGACTTACCGTTTCAGTTCTGACATGTAGAGCTTGGAAGTCATCACCGGATGAATCTGAAAGTCAACAACTCTTCTTATATCCACCAGAAAACTGAGGGCACAGGGCAAACTGCTGCCTTGAAATCTGGAAAGACAGGTGAATATAAAGAATCACAGCTGAAATCAGTTTACCACCTGGAGCCAGTGTTTCATAATATAAAATGAGAATTGACTTATTTATAGAGGCCCTGTATGGACTGGCTTGACAATTAAAAACATCTGGGGGTCTAATCTTAGAGGAACCCTCTACTTTCATGGGTTTTTATCTACAAGAAACTCCAGGTTCTTATGGTAAAGACTGGAGAAAACTACTTGTGCCACAGACAGCAGAGGGGAAAGTAACCATTATGAAATATGCTGTAGAGAAAATGAAAGTTCCTCTGGCCAGGATTGTCACTTGATCCTGGTCTGCTTGCTCCCTGCGCACATGTGGGCAATACACGGCTGCAGGAGAGCAGAGGCTGGCATGGTGGCAGTGCCGAGGACAGAGACTGAGACTGCTGAGGGGTGGAGAGACTAAGAAGCAGAGACCAGCTTGCTGCCTGCAGACTTGCCCTGAGGTGGATGGGATTCTAGTGCTTTACCTGTCACCATGAGAATAAAGCTGGGTATAAACTCTTCAGCCCAAGAATGTTCCATTATCATTTTTCAGTCTCCAGGGTGAACTTGCCCAGGACTGAAACTCACCAGCGAGACACCCACTAAAAGCTTTTAATTTATAAACCAGAAAGCCTCAGTCCTAAAAGACAGTCAAAAGTTCAGTTCTGCATGTCAGAGGTTTTGAGCATGTCTCTTTCAGCTCTTGCTACATGAAGTTTCAAATCTCCCACACCATACTTGGTGGGTAAAACCAGCCATGTGTATAGGGCCTCTCTAAATTATCATCCATCATACCAATTAGAATGATCTCCAGAATCTCTGCTAGAGCTTTTTAATCTAGAAGCTTAGCACAGCACCTAAGCAAAAGCCCAGGTAAATTGTCGCTTGTACTCAGAACTGGGAAATGCCTTGGAGAACGAAATCATCTGGCTGTTGTCACCTCACCTAAAGAAAGTTCTTTCTTCTCTAAAATTTTAGTTCAAGACCTTTTTGTTGTCACAGTTACCTTCCATATTTTTAAATATTATTGTTGTAGTTTATCCAGTTTTTCCAGTCATTACAGCAGAAACAGTAGCTTGCTGCTAATCACCTACAAATTTTACTCAGAAGAGAATTTTCTGTCATTTATATTTTAATTTTGTATCAGGGTGTTCTGCCAGTCAAAAAACAAAAAACACTGTAAAGAATTTGTAGTCAAATTTACCAATGATTATTTACGGCCTCTTGGTTTGCATCATCTTGTAAAAGCCTGTTTTTCACAGTATTATCATTTTTTCTGTAGTTTCTCAAAACAACTAATATATATAAATCCTTGAGCCAATTAATCCAGCTATAATTGTATGTATTGTTTATAGTGTATTGTTCAATTTTCTGAAATGATATAGAAATATTTTCCATAATCCTTTCTTTATAAAATGGCATTTTCCTCATATTTCTTTTATTGGTCAGGCTTTCTAAGCAAAGTTTCAGGATCTAGTCTCTATAATCAGATGTAAAATCTAGATGGTAATAGTTCCTAACTCATAGAACTTATTTCAATTAAATGAGAGAAATGTATGTACAGTGCTTATAAACAATAAGTGCTCAATAAATGATAGCTATTATCAGGTTTCTGTTGTGATTCAATTATGGCATCTTCACTGTTTGAATTTACCCTAAAGTCAGGAATAATGTATTTTATAAGCTCTTTTAATATATTTAATTACTTAGATAATATTTCAGTAGTAGTATTTGTTCATTAAATAGTCATTCCTTGATTTCTATAATGTCTTATAAACTTGGCTTCATTATGGCTTTGAGCTGGTTTCATTTTGGAGTTTCATTTTCCTTTTCTCACAACAAAAGGAAGGTATTCTGATATCATTCTTTACTTGAAAAAGAATTTAAATTGTTTACAAAACATGAGCATTATAGATTTACTTGGGAAAAACAGGACTAGCATTCAAATAACATCTAAAATCCATACAAAATGATGGTGCAATATAACAGTAATTATTTGAAATGAGAATGGAGGAAATTACATATTAAAGTAGCTAAAAGTATTTTGGTTTCTCCAAAAAAACCTATATGAGCAAAATGTACCAGAGAATGGAAAATTCCAATTCTCGTCTGTACAGTAGATGCAATAACATATATGACCATTCTAGCTGTATGTTTTGTATATAACATATAAACTGTATGCTAATATTTTTAATTTATCTATTTTCATCATTTTTGGCCATACGTTACCTTCAGATCATTTACCAACTATTTCAAAGTTAATATGTGTGTCCTCATTTAATATCTCTTTTCCAATTGACTAGATATTGTAAAAGTTGATAAAATGTCTTCCCCATTTCTTTGCATCCCAGTAACTTCCACTGCTCCGCACAAAGTCAGCATTCAGTGGAGACTTGCTGAATGAATGCTTTAGCTGTTGAGCATTGGTTTAGATGGGATTTAACTAATTTTGGAAAACATGGAGTTTCTTTAGTGGGATAGACTTGTCTTAACTTCCTGAATACAAGTCCATGCTCCTCAGCAAAAAACAACATAGGCTGACTACATGTCAAGTCAAATCTCTCTTTACAAACTCCAGGTAATTAATGGAGTCATATTGGTTCAGTTCTGAACTCTCCAAACCACAGGGAAGTTGTGAAATCATCACTGTAATTAAATACCCTGCAGAGTCTGCTTCTTAAATACTTAGGTCCCCATTTTCTGCCTTGCCCTCACCTTTACTTTCTACCACAAATATTTATTGAGGGCTCTACTATTTGCCAAGGTCCAGGGTAAAACAATAAGCAAGAGCAGGCATGGCTGGTGGAAAATATGAGAAAGGAGAAAATTTTAGGCAAACAGACATGATAATAAATATGTATCATCACAAACTAAAAATCTTGCAGAGTTTTCCTGAGACAGTTACATCTGAGTTGAAATGCAAAAGGAGGGAAGATGGAAAGTGTCCCAGTGACAAGGCAGAGGACTGGGTATTTGCATGACTTTAAAGGCTGGGGGTGCTTTGTCCACATCCCGTGGCTTTGCTGACCACCTCTCTCCTGGTTTCTTTCTGTGTTTGCTTCTAAAGGTCAGCACCTGCAGACTGTTTTCAGGGAGCAGGGCACTGATGCAGCTTTGCCGTCAGTCACAGAGGAGGGCCTGGGAATTTATGTCTCTCCCCAGTTCCCCCTTAGACAATGAATGACTAGTGTGACACTATCACCAGTATGTAACACTACTTACTAATATGTAGAATAATGGAATTAGAAGAATAGGCCAAGTGTTACAGTTTGCGGAAAAGGAATCACAAACATGTAATAACTGTAGAACTTATATTTTTAATTGTTTACCACGTGCTAAGCACTGTGCTGACATGTAAATTATTTCATTTGACTCATTCATTATCCTGGTGTGGTAATTACTATGACTTACCTATTTTATACAGAAAATTAGAAATTTTTTTAAAAGCCTATTTGCCCAAAGATCACATCGATGATACATGAAGAAGATGGATTCAGTCCTAGCTCTGACTCAGAAACCTGTGTGCTAAGCAATCTGCCTCCCAAGCCCTATAATGGCAGAAATTGAGGTGCCCTCAAAAAATCTGCCTGTGACTCTGACCTTGGAAAAGTTCTTCCTATGTCTTTTTGAAGTATGAGTCTAATTGGTCTTAAATTGGATAAGCTACTTTCTGAAGGCTAAAAATGCTCTGTTTTAAATTCTTCTTACTCTGAAGTACTCTTATCCAGAAATTTTAGGAGAAACATAATAAATCTTATTAAACTTATTTTAAGAGCCCTTTTCCAGAAAGTACTTACATTGCAAAAATTGTTCAAGGGCTCTTCTAGGAAGATATCTAGCTAAATCATGACAGTTATATGGGATATAAAAAGCACAATAAATGATATTGAGGAATAGGGAAATAATCAAATCTCTCTAATAGCAGATTTAATAGTACAATTTATCTTGGGGTACTAAAAGCACTGTTTGGTATACATTTGTGTAGGGTTGAATGCCCTTGAATTCTAAAATATTACTTCATAATGAATTATTGTATCCTTTGCATCTTTCACATCTGCTGATTAGAAAGACTCTAAGCTCATGGCTCCATGCAATAAACTGCTATTAGGCTGAGATTTCTATTTTTTTAATTTAAAAAAATGAAATATTTGTTGCATAGTCTCTTTTCTCCCCTTGTCTTCTTACAGCTTCTATAATTGTTGTTCATTTCAACTGAGTGCCTGTTTGAGACATCATGGATTAAGTTTAGGAATTCACTGGCACGTGATCTAATTTTTCTTTCCTCTAGATCATTCCACTGTGAGGTAAAATGACAGATTGGGGTCTGTCAATTCATACAGATTTAATTTTTTTAAGTATAACTTTTTTATTTTAGAGTCGTTTTAGATTTGTAGAAAAGTTGTAATAATGATAGAGAGTTCCCATACACGACTCATCCATCTTCCCGTATTAAGATCTTCTATTACTAGGGTACATTGGTCACAACTAAGAAGCCAACAATGGCGAGTAACACAAACGAGACTCCACCCTTTTTCGGATTTCAGGTTTTCCCACCTATTGTCCGTTCCTGTTCGGGGAGTCCATCCATCCTGCCAGACTGAGCTCAGCCTTCATGCCTCCATGGTCTCATCTGGTCTGGAACCGCTTTTCAGACTTGTAGTTTTGAGGTCACATAATTTGTAGAATGTTCCTCAAATGAGTTTGATGCTTTCCTCATGGTTAGTCTGGGAATACTGGATTTTTCAAGGAAGACCACAGGGGTGAAATGCCATTCTCATCATATCATATCATGTCAAGGGTACGTACCATCAACATGACTTCACGTTTAGGACGTTAACCTTGGACCTGGCCAGGGTACAGTTTGTCATATTTTTCCAAAGTAAAGTTACTTCCCCCCTTTTCATATTCTCTCTGGGCAAGTCTGTAAGAGCATCCAACTGAGGAAGGGGTCGGGGAAACGAGAGTAACCTCTGAGTCCCAGGGGGGAATACATTTTTTGAAATTCTTGTATAAGGAAGGTTTGTCTCTTCTCCCTGACTTTTTTTTTTGATCATTCAGTTATGTCAGTATGTACTCAGGGATAAGCATTTTATACTTCGGATTATAATCTGACACTGTTTTATCTTGTGGCTCAAGTTGTCCCAGCTCTGGCCATCAGGAGCTCTTTCAGGTTGGCTCCTGAGTCCCTTTGGCATGCCCCCCAGTCTCCCCGATCTTGTTTTTTTTTTTGAGCATGTCCTTCATTTCTGGTACTACAAGATGCAGCAGTTTTATCTTGCATTTTCCCTTCCCTGCTCCATCCCTAGAATCGGTCACTTCTCCAAGGAGCTGATCCCCTCTGTAGGGAACGCCATGATCTGGGTACTTGCTATGCCCACTTCCATGCCGTTCCTGCCATCAGGGCCGACTAAGCCAAGAAATATATACACAGGTGTCTGCAATTATTTCTGTATCTATTCACCTATAGCAACTTAAACATGATTTCACGCTGACGTTTCTACCTCTAACCCAACTGCACACAGTTCATTCTGGCCTGCAGCCTTCCCTTCCCCAGAGTGAGAAACTTGACTGTTGCCACCCACCTTACATTCACTTGTATGTTCAACCCCGGTATATACTCCTTCCCCTCTGAAATAGAAGTTACCTTATTATTACAAGACCTCTTAGAATCTAAGACATTATATTTTAGGAAGGTATAAGATATTTATAGATTAATAATTAGAACTTTTTTAATGTTAAAAAAATAAAATTTTAGTTATAATTTGACCCTAAAACTGTCTAAAAGTCTTCACATATTGAAGTGTCTGTCTCATTAGATAACTTTATGTATATGGAAAAAAGACAACTTCTATTCAGACTGGTAAACCTCCTATTCCAAGGTTTTCCACACATTTTGGTTAAGAAAAATTTTTTAAAGGCACATTTGGGTAAAATCAGATATTCTAGGTTATATTCCACTTCCTGAAAACACCCTCAAGACACTTAGCAGCCGTAGTGGAGAATCAGGTTTCTTCCCCCCGAGTTTCTCTGCTGCACAGACAGATTTTCCTCAGGGTCTCTGCAGACCCAGTGCTGCAGAATTAACAGGAATCTCGCCTATAAGTCATATAAGAGTACCTGGCTGTACGCTACTCCCGCTTCCATCCTCACCCCCAACGCTAGCTGGACTCCAGGGACACTGCCTCACCGTGCCTGAGATGAGGGGAGCACTTTTTAAATGGGTTCTACTAAGGCAGTTGCATCTAATCAAATTAAACAACTAATCAAGTATCATCATAACCTTTATAGTTGAAACATGAGAATACACCATGTCTTCCCAGTCATTTCAGGAAAAATTAAATTTCAAAATTTCATTTTAGATACTTTCCATAAAACATAAAGGGAAATTATTAACTTAATCCCTGCCCCCTCTGAGGTGGCTTGTTCTAAAAGCTTTCAATTTAACTAACAGTTTGCAGCTTGAACTACATGTCTTCTTTCCAAAAATATCATAAAAGTATAACGTTTCAAAGATTCCCTAGAAACACCCTACGAACTTCTCAGCAACAGCTTTGTGTGAATTTTTCCAACCCGTGCCTCACCTTCCTGCAGACAACATGTAAAAATGTTAGAAGGCTTTGTGCAGGAGAAGGCGAGTTTCGACTCAAAGGCATATCTTAACACCTGAAGTCCAAGGAAGAGGTTCCAGGGCTGGAATGAAGGCCTTGCTGGAGAGGCATAGGTCTGGCTCCCTGGATAGTAGAGGGAGTCACTGTGCTACTGTGGAGGCGGAGCTTGCTAGAACCCCACCCTTGCTAGAACCCCACCCTTTAGAATGCCAGGCAAAGCCTGCTAAGGGAGGTCTGCCTGCAGAGATGCTAAGGTACATGCTGGCCGCCGGTGCTGTCACACCGCAGGAGCAGGGCCCCAGCGAAGCCACTGAGGCCGCAGGAGCAACAGTGAGCCTGTGGAGCTGTGTAAGCAGCAAGAGGCTGAGCAGGTGTCCCAGGAGCACAGCAAACCGAGAGGCACAACTCTCCCTCCTTCAGTGTCTATCCAGAGCCCTCTACCAGTAATGTTTACTGTCAGCTGGAAAAGGAAAAATTAAGTAAAAGGTCCACATCCATTTTTGTAGAGCAGGCAGAAAGTATGAATTTGGAGCTGAGAGGCAATAAATGGATAACTGACACAACTTCCCTGCGCATGTGTAGTTTAAATTGTATTAAGTTCTGGGGGCTTGCCCCTTATGTGGCTCTGTTGTTCCAGGAATTTCCCCTTAAATTTCCAGATATTCTGTCAGCTCTGAATTTTGTCTACTGTTACCTTGAGTTGTCAAGGCTCTGCTTTTTTGCTACTGGAGCTCAGAAATTGATGGGGAGTGGGGACAGGGAAGTATTCTCAGACAAAAACAAAGAGCCACATATTTGTAATTCTTACCACAGTTGTCTTTCAAAGGCAACCCCTCCTGTAGTTTCTGCCTGCTTTGTTTAAAATCTTGCTCTTTTAAACAGCTGAATTTAAATTTTTTTCAATTTTTATAATCATTATTTGTGGGAGGTTTCACTGCACTACTTCACACTGCATGCATGTCTAGAGGTCTGAGTTTTCTTTAAAAAAATACATTTTCAAGATAAATGGATCTTCCCAGCACCTTCTTGTTCTTTGGTTTGCAATCGAAGCTGAAGTGCCCAAATGCTTGAAGCTCCAAATCTCATTTCTGCAGGGTTATGAAGTATCTTCCAAGATGACTGTTTTCTTAAATGATTATTAAGACAATCTCTCAATAATTCTACTACTGTTTTTGGCCAGTAGCCATTGGTCCTCTAAATCTTTGTATTCCTCTTTCATAGAACAGACTGGTTTCTGGAAAGGGGCTGCCCACCAGGAATTGCATTTTCAACTTCACTTCTCGTGGAACTATACTCTTCCCAAAGAATGTAAGCAGAAGCGATTTGTGTCACATGTAGGCTGAAAGGGATAAGAAACAGATGGATGCTTTGAACTCTTTCCTTCTCCAGCTGAAAGAGAAAGTACCCATAACCGCACATGCATGGACGCACAATAAAATGGAAGAAGCCTGGATCTTGGAAGTGCATTATGCAAGGCTGCCCTCTGAGGACAGATTTTGGGCTATAACATGAGTAAGAAATCAATTTCTAGAGTGGTAAACTATTAAATTTTAAGGCTTATTTGAATAATAGCTGGCAATACCCTAATAAACATACCAAATTGAAAGTAATATGGAAGCACCTATCTGAAGTTGATATGCTAATAAGATCATATGTGTATTTGGACAAAAAATATAGAAATGTTTAGAATTTGATGTGACTTTATCCAGTTTCTTAACTAGATAAGTTAGACCTAGTACCTTCAGTAAAATATCCTGCAAATGCATGAAGTTATTTTAAATACTATAACCTCAGCCACAGAATATTCTGTGACTTAAACTTTGGACCAGAAAAGAGTGGGACAGAATTAAGGATAGATATTTTCAGAGGAATTACTCTATTTTTAGGTCTAGCATCATTTGATAGTACAATTCTCAGAATCTAAGAGTATGAAGGAAATTTTGCCCTGCTTTATGATGTCTGTATCCAAAATTTCCCTATAATTAATAGGAGCACAAAAAAAGGTTTTAGGGCATGGTGGCAGGGTTTGACTTTTGGAAACTGGAATGCTATTATCTATCTATGTAAAAGCAAGACCACAGTTTGCCAACACAGTCAGTTTCTATGACTGTTAAGAATAAAAATAGGTCTCCAACCACATAGCATGTGAGTTCAAATACAATATATACCTTGCATGAAGTATTCATCTAATATTCCCAACTTCACTTGCTTAGAAGAGACAGGCATCTGATTTATTAATAAATTTGGAATTGAGAAAAGTAGAATCTTCAAATGAAAATTTCAGTCTTCAGTGCTAAATGGAGCTGAGTTAGGAAGAGACTCGGATCTACATTTAATCACTGGGGTGCTGGGATGAACATCACTATATAGAAAGAACAGTAAAATAAGGAAGAGATAATTATTTTACAGGCTAGCCTGTGTTTTTAGCCATCTTTTCATTTTGTTTGGAATAACAGGAAATGTTTTACCTTTATAGCAACATGATTCTATAATAGGAATAAAATTATTGACCACAACAATCCCATATTAGACATAAAATGAAATTTTATCAGTGAAGCTCAGTTCTCAAAGAACAAATATTAGTTTATTTGCATGAAGAATATGAAGATTTATTTTCCTTTATAGATTGGCATGTGGTTATAATGTACATTGTCATTTTTTACTTTTATATTTAAAACAAAAGTTGAAATTTTATCCATTCCTCCTTTTCATCTCATCTCATCTATTTCCTGTGTGCCAGGGGAAGCCACAGTCCTCACCTCCAACTGCTAAACTGGGCTCAACTGAACTGACAGTAACTCAACCCTCCTGCATCCGTGATTGGTTTAA
Source organism: Manis pentadactyla (assembly GCF_030020395.1). NCBI lineage: Eukaryota > Metazoa > Chordata > Mammalia > Pholidota > Manidae > Manis > Manis pentadactyla. The sequence goes on from NC_080026.1 coordinate 7,596,133, forward strand.
GAATGGACATTTCACCCAGTTTCGACCAATGGGGTGTGAAAACAAGTTTTCTGGGAAACCGTGACAAAATTACCCCTTTACCTTCTGGAAATAATTGTTTAGGTGGCCTTTTGTCCATTCCCCCTTTTTTATTGTCATGAATGGAGCCAAAGCCCAGGACATGACCTATAACAATCTCCCCATGAAACCAACATGTAGGAAGATCCAGGGCCAAAGCATTACTGGGGAAAGAGTGAGAGACGCTGGGTTGACTGTCAGTTATTTTAGCCAACAATTACTATCAAGTTTCTTGTTTAAACCAGTTTTATATTCATTGTTGCTGGAGGCATCTAAATGATAGAGTGGAAGCAATTTTTCTAAACATGACAGGGTTTTCAATATAGGTATTTTTCTCCATTTTCTTTTTTCTCAAATATTTGGGAGATCAGAGAGTAGATCTTCTAAATTATTCTGGAGCTAGCCTTTGTCTTGTGGCTTGCCCTCTATTCATAGATAGACATCAGACTATTGTATTCTTCATACCAGAATGTGAAAAACTAATTTCTGCTGAAAATTGAACTTACGACTTTTATATCTCAAAACTTGGAAGTAAGAGTTTTATCACTTTAGCCTACGAAAATTTCTAATAGCTTTTACCACTTATGTTAATGTCTCCTAAACAGGTCCTTTTGCCACAAAAATTGTAATGTGATTCTGTTTTCTCTTCCAGGTGTTGTCATGGATTTTATTTATACAAGTAACTCAAATTTGAGAACTCAAAGGGTTCCAAATATTATCTACACTTCATAGTGGAATTTCTATTTATGGGAAGATGAAGCACTATTGGAAAACCAATATATCATATGGTCTATTTTTGTATTAATTTGAATTAGTCTGTCTAGCTGTCATGAGGCTGTTGATATATTGTTCATTCTGAGACAGTCCTCTATTGGCTTCATCATACATCAAGCCTATGTATCACAGAAATCTATTTGTGGATTTTAAAATATCTGCCTGTTGAAATATTAAAATGCAAAATACTCTCTGTTCTAAGGAATAAGGAAGTTGATACATAGGGATATGTATGCAGAAATGAGAATAAGACAAAGTCTTTGGCAATAAGAGATAACAGACTAGTGAGGATGGGGAGGAAATTTGGACAAAAATAATTCAAAATAAGGGACAAAACAGTGCTTGCTTCTTTCTATTTTTGTTGGTGTTTAATTTGTCCACTTGTTTGTCCATTTTAATTCATATCACATTGGAATGTTTAATAGTGGAGGGCCCTTGTGGTTTTGACAATAAATTCTTCTAAACTCTAGAATTAAATATGGAAAAGCATAAAAAATAGGGAAACTTTTTTAGTTGGAGTAACACTTTTTGCCTTTAAGGAGATTTAACTATGATAACAGAAAAGGGATTCATTAAATTTTCTCTTATTACATGAACTTAAGTCCCCAAGGTGATTCTTGAAATTTATTTTGAAGGAGCATTAAGCAAGATTTCGTTTGTTTATCTTTGCTTTAAATTATATTGCTCCTAGTCAAGAATTCTCTCTTTCTAATTGCAAGACATTTTTGAAATTTTCTTTCAGAAATGATGCATGTTGCAAATGCAATGTTAACATAAAATTATTGCCTTGGTTATTATGAAAGGAAAGGCAAGAATATTATGCTTTGTTGTAATTCCACAACAATAATACCCATATATGAGGTAGCAACTCTGTATATATTAAATTCAAGAACTGTTTCTGATTCATTATTTCTTGTTAGAAAAACGCTGCCTTCTTTGTGTCAATGTAGCCTCATAGATGAGGTCAAGTCATTCCATACATTAGGAAGGTTTGTGTCCTTCTAAATTTTATTCATTATCTTGAGTATATTTATCAGTTTCATGTTTCTTGTTTTAATCACTAATTTGTGTTCATAGTTGAAAGGATAAAGGTAAATGAAGAAATTCATACAAAAATTAGTTGAATAATTCAGATGATTAATTAAATAAATTAAATGATTTTAGACCAAACATTAAATTTAATGTAACTTGTGGGAGCATGAAAAAATGTAGACTTTGGTTCTTATGTTGACACGTTCACTAAACGTTGTATCAAGCAGATCTCCTTATTCCTTAGGAAATCACAATGGCCAATCTTCACTCACCAGCACTTCAGTACCTGTGGGCCAGTACTACCGGTAAAACCTACTTATTCACTCAGAGATAAACATCATCCAATGATATATATCAAATACCCACTCTATGCTAGGCATTATTCTAAGAATCAAGGATACAGCAAGAAAAAAAACACCATCCGTACTATCACATAACCTATAGTCTAGTTGGGAAAGACAGACAATTAAAAAATGGTTAGATATGGCCTCTCAGGTGAGGTGGTATTTGAACCAACATACATGTCATGATAGAGTAAGTCATGTAGTTATCTGAGTAAAAAGCATTCCAGGGAGAAGGAATAGCAAATGTGAAGCCCCTGAAGTGGAAATGTTAAATGTTATATTCAAGAATCAAAAATGAGGCTATTACAATTGAAATAAAGCAATTATTAAAGGAAAAGTGGTAGGAGACATAGTCAGAAACATTAATGGAAGTCAAATCATACATGGCCTCTTATTGGCTATTATGAGATCACTGAATTTTTTTTTAATGAAAAAGGAAAGCTACTGAAATATTGTAATGAAGATAACATAGTCTCAATGACATTTTGAAAGGATTTCTCTGGAGGCTGTCATGGAGAATAAGCTATAAATGGTAATGAATGGGAATATGGAGACCAGTGAAACAGTACAAGTAGGAGATGACTGTGAGAAATGGCTGAGAGTGGGAAGCCATCTGATTCTGAAAATGTTTGGAAGGTAAAGACAAGAATGCACTGTTTCTAAAGTTGATTAACGTTGAATAAGAAGGCTTTTCTGGTTTTGTTTATACATACATGCTACAAATGCTTTAAAAAGTAAAAATTCAAACCCATCTTGTCCAGTATTGTTAACTGTAGAAAATGAACCACATTTATACTTTCTTTTTATTTGTTTCCTTTGGAACCCCAACATGGGTACATATCCATGTTTGATTATCACAGGAATAAAGTTGTATTTATACATTTAGTTAAAATAAAAAGCTTTGCCAGTGCAAAAAGACCAAAAAACAAAAAGGAAAGAGAGAGAGGAAGGAAGGAGGGAAGGAAGGAGGGAAGGAGGACAAGTGAGGGAGGGAGTGAAAGAAGGTGGGAGAAATAGATTAGAAATGAAGACGTAAAAATGCCTTTGTTGCTGATGACCTCATCATTTTTGTAGCAAATCATATGGTATCTACAAAATTTAATTAAATTAATAAGTGAATTTCACAAGATTTTAGGATACCAGATTAATACATAAAAGGTATTTGCATTTCTAATGCTAGCAACTAACAACTGAAAATTGAAATTATAAAATGAATACCATTAACAATAGCATCAAATATATGAAATACAGAAATCAATCTGACAAAAGGTGTACAGACCTGTACACTAACATTTGCAAAACACTGCTGTTAAGAATTAAGGATAGCCTACATAAATGAACAGATATGCCTTATCTATGACTTAAAAAGGCTCAAATATCCCCAAACTGACCTACAGATTAAGTACAATTCTAATAAAAATTCCAGCACATATTTATAGAAATTTACAAGCCAATTTAAAAATTAAAACAGAAATTCAAACAACTTAGAAAGAGAGGATTTTTAGGGCAGGGGAATGACACTGAATTAGTGTATACATGTCATTATAAATTTTCATAAATCCATATACAGCACCAAGAGTGAACCCTAATGTATTCTGGGGACTAATGTCAACTCTAATGTGAACTAATGATGTGTCAATGCAGATTCATCAATTGTAATAAATGTACCACACTCCAATTGTAATGAATTGATAATGGTGGGAGGCTATTCATGTATTGGGGCAGGGCACATATAGGAAATCATAGTTTTGCAGTGAACCTAAAATTATTCTAAAAAATAAGATCTATTTTTTAAAGAAGAGGAAAATTTGATGATTAAAACTGCTTGATTTCAAGCCTTATGATAAAGCTACAGTAATCAAGACTGTGCTAGTGACATAAAGATAGACAAATAGGTCAATGAAACAGAATAGAATACAGAAACAGACATGCAATTAGATGTGGACAAGTGATTTTTGACAAAGGAGTAAAGGAAACCCAGTAGAGAAAGGATAATCTTTACCCTTTTAATGTCATTAATAAGGGAATGCTATGAGCTGTTCCGTACACATAAGTAATGACAACTTAAAAGAAATAACCATTCCTCAAAAGCACAAACTATCATATCACCCCAAATAAAACTGATCATTTCAACAGCCTAATAACTATTAAGAAAGTCCCATTTATAATTTTAAAACATCTACAAAAAGAAATATCCAGGACAAGATAAATTCACTAGAGAATTCTAAAAAGTTTTAAAGGAGATTTAACTTCAATTCTATAGTCTCTCCCAGAAAATAAAAGAATGGAACACTTTTTGATTTTATGATGCTAGTATTACTCATATCAAAACAAATATACTGTACAAAAGATAAAACTACAGACCAATATCCCTAAAGAATACAGAAGCAAGAGCCTTAACAAAATATTAGCAGGTATATTTGAGCCTATAAATAAGAATTACACAAAAGTAAATGGGGTTTCATCTGGGGATTAATGGTCGGTTCAATATTCAAAAATCATTCAATATAATCCACTATAATAACAAACTAAAACAGAAACATCACATGATCATAACAATTGATGCAGAAAAAGCTTTTGATAAAATCCAACATTAGATTATAACAAAAAGTTCTCAAAAAACTAGAAATAAAGCAATTTTCCCATACCTACCGAAAGCCTTCAGATAACATTATTCTTAATGGTAAAAGACTTGAGTGCCTGCCCTCTAGATTGATTAGGGCAAGGATGCCTGCTCTTAACACTTGTATTCAACGTTACGAGTTCCAACCAGTACAATAAGGCAAGAAGTGTTTTTTTTAAAGCATATAGATCAGAAATAAAGAAATAAAAGTGTTCTTATTTATGGATGTCATAACTGTCTATGTAGAACATCCCAAAGAAAAAAAAAAATCCTAGAACTAAAAAGTGAGTTTAGGCACATCACAAGATACAAGACAAACATTAAAAATATTTTTATTTCTATATACCAACAATGAACACCTGGAAACTGAAATTAAATATATTATATACTTTGTATGTGCTCAGAAAAAGTTAATCCTTTGGTGTAAATCTAGCAAAATATTATAGAACTTGTAGTTTGAGAGCTACCAAACACTGATAAAAGAAATCAAAGAAAATCTAAACAAGTTGAGCACATACTGAGTTCATGAACTGCAAGACTCAACACAGTAAATATATAATTTCGCTTCAAAGTGATACATAGGTTTAATGCCACTCCTATCAAAATCTGAGCAAGGTTTTTTGAAAATATAGACACAACCATTCTAAAACTTACACAGAATTTAAAAATCTATATAGTAAGAAACTAGAAGTAAAATGATTTTGTAAAGGAAAATAAGAGCAAGGAATCTTTGTACCTAATTTCAAGACATCACATATGTACTTTGATCAAGTCCCCATGGTATGGGTGATATGACAGACATTTATTTCTATCTTCTTTAATTCCTTTCAGCAGTGTTTTTTTTTTTTTTACAGCTTTCAGTGTACAAGTCTCTCATTACCTTAGTTGTTTATTCCTAGGAATTTGTTCATTTATAAAATGGAATTACTCTCAATTACCTTTTTGGATTGTACATTTCTGGTGTATAGAAACACAATTGATATTTGTGTGTTGATCTTGTGCCCTAAAACTTGGCTGGATTATTTCCTAGCTATGGTTGTCTTCTTGTGAGTTTTCCTTCAGCACTTGTTTTCAGTGTAGATCAAAACCACTAGGATTCCTGGGATGACACCCTAAATTAGGACACAGCCTGATGCAGAGCCCATGGGTGTCCTAGCTGTTCCCAATTAGAATATAGAAATATTCTAATTGTTTTTTTAAATTCAAATTTGTTTCCTATACTCTAAAAATAAAAGGCTTACCTTTTTCCCATAGTTCAATAAAAGTGGGTCCCTGTACGCTTGGGCTCAATTTGTTTTCAATGACAATTATTTTTTTATGAATTCTTTCTCAAAACTTCTCCCCAGGATTCTTTCCAGGACTACTTCACAGACTTCCCAGGAGCCAAAGATGAGGAGATTGGACAATGAATGTGTCTATGATTGTCCTCCCTTTGGGGGAAAACCTGCAATGCTAGGTGCTGTTCCCTGACTCGTATAAATGCAGAAGCACGTGAAGTGAGAGAGGAAAAGGAGAGGCAGATGGGACAAACTCTTGCAGAGAAGTGTCAGTTAATAACTGACTGCAAGAGGAGTAATCCTCTGAGTAACCAGACAGAGATCCACAGACACACAGAGAGAGAAAGAGGATTTGTATTGACAAAGCCTGCTCTGTATAGTTAGTACCCCACCTTATCCCCAAGATATATATTCCAAGGCCCACAGTGTTGCCTGAACACTTGAAGGGTCCAAAGTCTATATATACTATGTTTTTTCCTATACATACGTACCTATGATAAAGTTTAATTTATAAATTAGTCACAGTAAGATATTAACAACAGCAATAATAAAGTAAAACAATTACAGCAATATACTGTAATAAAAGTTGTGTGACTGTGGTCTCTCTCTCAAAATATCTTATTGTAATGTACTCACCCTTCTTGTGATGAATTGAGATGATAGAATGCCTACATAAGATGCAGTGAGGTGAATGATGTAGGCATTGTGAGGGGAGCATCAGGCTATTATCAACCTTCTGATGATATAGAAGGAGGATCATCTGTTTCTGGACAGCAGTTGACTGCAGATAACTGAAACCATGAAAAATGAAACTGTAGATAGGGGGTCTATGGTATTTCCAAATGCAAACTGGAAGATAAAAAATAGTATTATTTATTTCACAATTACTCCCTGCCTTAATCAATTCAGGATACAAAAGCATTTGCCTCCCTGTTAATTATATCAATTTTAATTGCTAAAAAAAGTAATTTTTCTTTCATTCAGAAGTATTTATTATCTGTTATGTGCCAGAAACTATTTTCAATAAGCAATGAACAAAACAGAGAAATTCTCCACAGTCATGCAGCTTAAATTCTAGCCAAATAAATATAGGAATAAACAAAAGCTAAGCAAACATGCACACAGGATGCCAAATGCCATTAAGTGCTATGATGAGAAATAAAACAGATTAGGGGAATAGAGAGTGAGATGTACATGGGAAGTTACTTTCATTGGGGTATTCAAGGAAACCAATTTATCCCAAGATGAATGCATGCTAATGACAGGAAATTTTAACAAATAAAGATTAACAAAAAGGAAAAACTGAAGTACCTTTTATGATGCAAGGATAGATTGTGTAATATCTGGTTTTATATACAAGTTTTTTAACCAAGGTACATTGTTGTATTGTTTGAACAATTTGATGTAAGCCTTCCAATCAGATGATTTTACTTCCCTACTCACTGTTCTGTTACTTACAGTGCCTCCCTACAGGCAGAGTGCCCCTCATCACTGTCAGCTTTGACCTGGGTTAGCCAGTGACATGAGAGCACTGAAGATCTGGGCCTGTTCTAAGCAGATGCCTGAAGAGCTCCTCCCTGCTTCCGCCAGCTCTTTCACACTGCCCTCTGCCGTTAGACACTATATCCAAAATACAGGCTTATTTTCACACTGGCTCCTAAAGTTTAAACCATCTTGAATAGAGTCACTGAAAACGACTGTTATTCATGGAAATTCTGTTAATGTACCACAAACCAGTGAAAGTTGACTAATATATATGCATATATAATTTACTTTAGAAATGAACCCATATAATACATATTGTTTCACTTAGTGAATTTTTCATATAACAAAATAGCATGACTAGTGTACTCTTTATCAATTAATTTCCCTGTGTTTTAAATTATGAATAATACATGTACTTTATAAAATTTTTCAAACTTAACAGGGCCAAAGTTAAAATGCAGTTTCATACACTTCTCCAGCCTTACCCCAAACCAGCCAATCCCACAGATACTAACATGTAGAGCATATTGTTCGCTGAGTACATGCACCTTCTTCCTTCCTCTCCCTTTCACACATTCACACACATTTATAAGTTACACCTGGGTTAAAAGGATCATACATAATATTCTGGGAATTGTCTGTTTGTTTGTGTGTCTGTATGTCTCTGGGCTGTGGGTGTATATGTATTCTGATTATATCATAGCCATCTTTCCAAATCAGTACAAATGTAAAAGATACACCTCATTCATTTTAATTGCTTTTCATGATCTGAATGTAACATAATTAAATTATTTTATTACATAAATGTAGGATACATCTAAATATTGCTAATTACAAACAAATCTAAAAAATATATTTTTAGATACACAGTTTACTAGTGTTAGTAGATATTCCTACAAATGAACAAGTATTACATGTTTCCTAAATTGCTATTTTTTCCACTTGCACATTATTCTATTGCATATATAACTTACTAAAAATGTTATATAAATTACCATTTACATTTATGGGGTTGTCCCAACATTTTTCTAGTACATACAAAATTATAGTGAACATTCTTGTGTTTTAATTACAATAAACATCCACAATTATTTCATGAGTCTAATTTCAAATGTCAGTCAACAATAATGCAAAATTCTATATTAGAATCAACATGTCAATTTTCCTAGTAAATTATTATCATTGGCTTTGGATGAGAGTTGCCATTTCTTCAAAGATTCATTAACATTAGTTGTTACCACTTATTAACATAATGAATATGATTGACCTATTTTTAAGTTCTGTTATTAATATATTTACACTATACTGTCTGCAAAATATAGGTAGTATACACATTGTGCTGCTCACTTAACTAGAGAACTATTTTAAAAGACAGAGGGAATATATTTTCTCATAGTAGGCTGCAACAATAGTATACTTAGGCATATCAACAGTGCATGTGGAGCACAAAATCTTAGTTCCCCGTTGCTGAGGGTTTGAAACATTTTAAATATTTTTGGAGCTTTACTGAGATATAATTGATGTACAATAAACTATATATATTTAACTGTACAATTTGATAAGCTGTGAGATTTGTGCAAACTCAAGTAACTATCACCATGATCAATATAAAAAACATCTCTATTATTCTCAAAGTTTCTATTATTCCTTTCATAGTCCAACTCTCATTGCATCTCTTCATCCACTCTTCAGGAAAACATTCATTTGCTTTCAGTCATTCTAGATTTGTTTCCAATTTCTAGAATTTTATGTAAATTGAATAATACATACTGGCCACTCTTTCTTCTCTGGTTTCTTTCATTCCTCATAATTATTTTTGGATCCATTTAAGTGGTTAAATATACCAATAATTTATTCCTTGTTCTTGTTAAATATGAATGTATCACAAAAACAAAATGGGTATAGAGGGCAAGTACCTCAACATAATAAAGGCCATTTATGACAAACCCACAGCCAACATCATACTTAACAGTGAAAAGCTGAAGATTTTCCTCTAACATCGGGAACAAGACAAGGATGCCCATTCTCCCCACTTTTATTCAACATAGTACTGGAGGTCCTAGTCACGGCAATCAAACACAAAGAAAGAAAAAGCATCCAGACGGGTAAGAAAGAAGTTAAACTGTCACTGTTTGCAGATGACATGATATTGTACATAAAAACCCTGAAGAATCCACCCAAAAGTTAGAACTAATAATTGAATTCAGCAAAGTTTCAGGATACAAAATTAATACACAGAAATCATTGCATTCCTATATACTAATGATGAAGTAAGTAGCACAAGGGAAATCAGGAAAACAACTCCATTTGATACAATTGCATCAAAAAGAATATAATACCTAGGAATAAACCTAACCAAGGAGGTGAAACCTATTTCCTGAAAACTACAAGACGCTCACGAGAGAAATTAAAGAGGACACCAATAAATGGAAATACTTCCTGTCCTCATGGATAAGAATTAATATTGTCAAAATGGTCATCCTGCCTAAAGCAATCTACAGATTCAATGCAATCCCTATCAAAATACCAGCAGCATTCTTCAACGAACTAGAACAAATAATTCTAAAACTCATATGGAACCACCAAAGAGCCCAAATAGTCAAAGCAATCTGAGAAGAAAGAACAAAGCTGGGGGGATTAGGGTGAATGTTTGATACTTTGTTCTGGGCGATAGTTACATGAGTGTACATGTCAAAATTCATTAAGCTCTACACTAAAATTTATGCATTTTATTGTATGTAACTCAATATAAAATCAAATTAATAAATAAAAACTAGCCACACATACCTTTCTAAATATCAAACTTCTCATACCTTCCTAAATATTTCATGATGTTAACAAACGTAAAAGTTTACATTTATATGTCTTAAAAAATAAAATGTAGAGAGTTCTTATAATGGATATTAAATGTCAAGAAAACATAGCACAAGAAATTTGTTACTTCCATCATGCAGAAAAATTTATTTGTCTTAAGATTCATTTTAACTTGATTAGTGGAAAGACAGGATTCCGCTTAATACCCTGTAAATATTCTCAAGACTAACTTCTCTTAATAGTGAAGGGAGATAATTCACAACATGGTGCCTTGAAAAACAGAAATGCTTTAGATCCTAGTGATTTACCACCTAGCTTTCACTAAAGCTGATTCTCTGTTTAAAGGACGTTAACTTTGCTGTCACTTTTGTTTCCCTTTTAAAAGAGGTCTTGTTTTAACTGTCTTGACAGTGGTAAGCTGTGACAGTGGTAAGCTTGACAGTGGTAAGCTATATTTTGACATAGAAACTGAGGTTCAAACATATTTTCCCTCAGCACTTTGAAATATTACATTGTCTTTTGGCATAGATTGTTGCTGAAATAAACCCTACTCTTAATATGACTACCATTTCTGCATGGGAAATCTGTATTTTTACTTTGAAATGTTTTAAATATCTTTTATTGTTTTTATGGCAGTCTTACCATATTCTGATTGCAGATTTATTAACACTGATTAGCACACAGGGGTTTTTGTCAATTTGTAGGCATATCTTTCTCATATTTCTTTGATTATCATTTCCTTCTCTTCATTTGCTATTACCTCATTCTTTAAAGTTTACTAGATATATATTACAGCTTCTTAATATACCTTAATTTCTTTCATTCGTTCTATCTTGTTGCATTGTAAAAATTTACCTAATTTTATTATCAAATTCACTTATTCTTCAGTTATGTCTAATTTACTATTTAAATTTTGTACTGATTTTTAAAGTTAATGATATTTTTTTTCTAAAGTTAATGGTTAATTTCCAAAAATTATACTTGGCTTTTTTTTCAGATTCATCCATTCTTTCATAATCTCTTGCCCATTACATGATGGCCTACTAAAGATTTTAAACAAATTTACCTTAAAACTCCTTTAAATTAGTGGTCTGCATGTTTTTCTCAGGCACCATTTCTCCACTCATGGATACGACTCCTCTTCATGGCCATGGGCTTTTATTTTCATTTGTTTATTTTTGCTTGATAGTTCATTTTTCTGTTTTCTAGCATATTCCTCTACTCCTGATGGAAGGTTTCATGGTGGATTCAGACCAGGCTCTGTGGAGTGCACAAATCCAAATTAGGCCTTAAATTATAAATGAATTGCTGCATAGACTATCCCAGAACCTACATCCTACATAGTACAGGCTCAGGCCTGATTCTGTTCTGCCCTGACCAAGTGAATGCCAGGTAAAGAAATCCAACTTGAATTTTCTTTATGTAGAAGAACCTATTTTATCCCCTGGGCATTGATGGAGAATCTGGGATCCACATTTGGTTTCAGCTCCTGACTTTACAGAGGTTCCAGTCTTCCATCATTTCCCCAGTTTCATTCTTGCCTCTCTGGCTTCTCAAGCCTCTCCAGGAGTTCCTCTTCACGTCCCTGACTTTTAAATATTGAATGGTCCCAGAGTTCTGTCTTTGGTTCTTAACTGTATTGGATCTGCACACTGTGCTTTTATAATATAACAGAATTTCATGGAATTAAATAGCATCTATATTTCGACAGCTCCTAAATGCATATCTCCAGCATGGATCACCTCTCTGAACTCTCAACTCATATATGTATCTCCTTACTTAATAACTTAAGGTAGATGTCTAGCAAACATTTCTAAATCTGAGTTCATCCTTTTCCCCTCAAACCTGCTTCTTACAATCTTCCTCATCTCATATGATGACGACTTTATTTTTCAACTGTTCAAATAAAATAACATGAAGATATCGTCAAATACTTTTTCTTAGGCAAATACACACTGAGCCCCAGCAAGTCCTCCATACATCTACCTTCAAACTGTATCCAGAATAAATCCATATCCCCTTCCTTCTATCCACCGGTCTACCTGCGACACCATCATCTCCCACCCAGATTACTGAAATAGTCTTCTAATTGACTCCTTGCCTCTGTCCTTCCTTCACTTGTTCTCTTCCCAACACAACTTCCAGGATAATTATTTCAAAACATTAAGTCATACCACATCCTCTTTGTGTTTAAAGCTCCCCAGTGGCTTCCCATCTAATTCAAATTAAAAGCAACTGACTTACACTGATTTATTCTTACATTCTAGTGACCCATTTCTACTCTGAAATTTTCCCCTTACTCTTCCCTTTGCTAATTGCTCTCCACCGATCTGTCGTTATTCCTCAAGCGCACCGATGAACATTGCGTATCTCTACCCTACATTCTTCCTTTGCTTACAAGGCTTCCACCACCCTCAGTATTCACATGGCTTATCTTTTTTGTTTCTTGGTATTTCCTTGTTACTTTTTCTGTGAGGCTTTTTCCTTGCAAACTCCCCCACTCTGACAGTTCTTATTCCTTTTCCATGTATTATTCCTCTCTCGCACTAATCACTATCTAAAATACTAATATTATACTTCGTTTTCTTGTTTCATTTTACTCTCTTCTGTTAAAACATAAACCACATGAAAGAGTTTCTTTTTGTTTTATTTACTTCTGTATCTCAGCATCTAGAATATATCAAGCCAAAAAATTAAAACTAAAGCAAAACAAAAAAATGCTCAATAAACATTGTGTTAAGATATAATTTTAAAGAGATTTCCATTTGGGATTATGAAAAGTTCTGGAAATAGATGTAAGTAATGGTTATACAACATTTTGAATATATTGAATGCCAGTGAATTGCACACTATAAGATGGTTAAAGTACTAAATGTTATGTGTGTATTTTACCACAGCAAACAAAATATATTAAAAAGAAACCAGTTATAAAATAATGAAGTCATGGGGATGAAAAGTATAGCAAAGGAATATAGTCACTAATATTATAATGCCTCTGTATGGTGATAGATGATAACTGTACTTAACATGATGAGCTGAGCATTTCATAATGTATATAAATGTCAAATCACTATGTTATACACCTGAAACTAATATATTATGTCAGCCATACTTCAGATATTTTTCAAAAAAGGAAACCATGACCCTTATACAAATATAAAATAACCATATGTCAAAAATTTTATTTAACTCATACATTGGTGAGAGAAGCTTTCAAAAGTTATGATTGGTCCAAAATGTATTTCTGTGAAATACAAAATTATTTAATACCCAACAGGATCCAAAAATCTTAACCTTTTAGGTTATCTGTTCCATCAGTCAGAATTTATTTACATCTCTGTACAGAGAAAAATCTATACATTAATCTTTACTCCTACAGAGCTCAACATTATCCAGACAGCAAAGGCACTGTGGACAACATGGGGTCCTGCCTATGAAGTTCACGCTCTAAAGCATTTGTGTTAATTGCGTTTTACACCCACAAGCCTAGGGAAAGCTGAACGATTCTTCTGATTTGACACTTCTCCCATGTTAACCACAGAAGGTATGTATATATCTCATGGGATCTGACAATAGTTTTGAGCTAATTAGGAAATATGGAGCATATCAATCAAACCTAATTATTTATATCAGTCCTCTCTTTATAAGAAAAAAAAATTATGATTTTCCAGTAGTTCCCTGGGAAATTTCAAAGATAATTGTAGTTGTGAAAGATATTGTAAAAATTTTGTTTTACTTTTTCCAAACTTAGGGTTGAAACTTGGAAGTCAAAAATTATCAAAGAAGATTTGTAACTCAATTAATAAATGGATCATGGTTGACAGAGAAACACTATTCTGTTACCTATTTACAATAAAATATTTTAAAATAAACAGAGGAGGGCAATATGACTTTAAGAAAACAGCACATTTACAAGCAAAGAAAAAAGGTTTTTTAATAATTGAGGACATGATGAAGTCAACCTAAAAACAATTACTGGAAAGATAAAGAACCCCTGCTAATGATACATTATATACAAGATAAAGGGTGACATTTTACTATCCCTTGTGAAGAGTATAAGACAAATTTAACATTTAATAGAATTCATTGATTTAATATTTACAAACATTGATTGGTTCTTGAAAAACAATCAGAACAGAATTCCATTACTTTGAGACATGTAACTATTTACATCTGCCAGAGACAGGAAAATGACTCACATTTAACAAAGAGATGTAAATACTTTTCTGAATTACAGACACACAAACAAACACAGATATAAAAAGAACTTATAGTCTCAGTTCTGCAACTTCAACTATAGATCAAAAGCAAAAAGAGGAGCCCAAAACTCATTACTTCAGAAATTAAGTTGTTCTCCTTCCCAGTAGCAAAAATTTTAACTGTTTGAGCTTACAAATAGACAAACAAGCAGAAAGACTAACAAACCAAGTTATCTAACATGCATCGCCTCACAGAGGACAGACAGATCATCCCTAGAACAGAGATCTCACAAATGGTCAAATCACAAAACCAAATTTCTATCCATTGCTACCACCTATGGGGAATCAATGATCAACTATGCATGAACCAAAACAAAAACAAAAACAGTAGGGGAAAAAAAAAGAGTTAGGAGAGTTAAAATTGATTGCACTTGAGACTTACTCTAGCAGCCAAGAAGAGTCATGCTCGAATATAAACAGCCCAGGGGCCCTGTCTCCTACATGGCTTTGTCATCAATCCACTTGGGCAGCTCATGGACTATCTCCAAATAAAGTAAACAACATTTTCAAAAGTAAAAAGGCATGGCTTTCACAAAATATGAAATGAACAAATCAAAGATTTTATTTAAATCATTAATAAGAAAGCAGTAACCATTATAACTGGTTCATTGATCTTTTAAGAAGCTAAGTATATACAAGGAGTTAAAGAAATGTTATGACAGATTCCTGTGTTAGTTATGAAGCTGCTTATATTCAAAAGGTCCACAGATGATAATGTTTAGTGTTATCTGTTCTACTGGACAAACATTATTTGCTTCTCTTCAAGACAAAAACTTGCAAGCTAACCTCTTGTCCCTTCAAAGTTGAAAACTGCCTAGTCAAGAGTCAAGCCAACCACTACACTGAAAGAATGTCAATTATCTTTCTTAGCTGTTTCGAGTTTGAAATAATTTTCATCAGACCTCCATTTACTTACAGCAGCCCCAACTATCTGTATTATTTACTGCTGGCTTGCCATTCATTTGGCTTTGGCTTCTACTAAGCACTGTGAATTCCAGAACTTACATAGAAGAAAAAAATCCCATGAGAGTTAAAGTATGTTTGAAACTCTATGAAATTCAGTCTGTGGAATAGACTGACATTTTTTATAATATGGTTATTTATTAAACCATCAAAAAATTTAGTTCCATAGCCAATTAAGCCCATACTTAGGAAAGCCTCAAAGCTTGTCTGGATTACCACAGGGTCATTTTCATCATCTGGGTAACAATAAAACCAATGAATGTGCTAAAAAATTGCTTCACATTAAGATTAAAATGATAGTTATGAGTTGTTATATTAAAATTGTAAAATTTCACTTTTTAGAGTAAGTTTTTCCTATAGTAATCTACCTTCAGAGGTTTTGTTTAAATGACTTTAGCTGCCATAAGATTTCAACGAAGTTTTATGCAAGGATTAGATAAAATAAATTATTCCAAATGATTACAGTTTTCAAATGATCCAGTCCAAGCATATGAATGTACTTTATAACCATACCTTTTGTAGTGGTGTTTTCACTATATTACATGTTAAGTAATTATTTAGTTCAATTTATTGGACACTAATTACTTCCATTAATGTTCTTAAGCCTACTTTTTATTCCAACACCAGTAAATATTGAACATTATAATGCTTAAAGACCTCTCTTTCTATTCCATGTAATGAATTTCTTTATCTTTATCCTAATTTCCTCTTATCTTATGGTCTTAATGTGAACACCATTTGAAAGTTTGATGTTTTTGCCCATGTCCTCAATACATTGTGGAATTACATGGTGTTTCCAACACCCTGACTGCCAGCCAATCCACAATTCGTTTTTCTCCTTCTAGTTAATAGGCTCTTACTCAACCTGGTAAGTAGAGAATAGAGCGGTCAGGCCCCAGCTGTATCACTTTTGGTAGACTCCCATACTTTAAAACTGTCTTTATTCTCATTAAAAATGTGTCTGATTTTGTCTTCTTTAGAGAATCTGTTTTCTAGAAGATATGTTAACAGTGCTAATACACTAATTCATTGTGACTTCAAATATTATTATACAGGCTTCCTTTGTCTCAAAGGACAGCAGCGCCTCTCATAAAAATTCAGGTTTATTCATTTCAGGACTGCCGTTAACAAATTAACACTAACTGGGTGACTTTAAACGGCAGCAATTTATTGTCCCACAGTTTTGGAGGCTGGAGGGTATCAGCAAAGCCATACTCTCTCTGAAGGCTGTAGGAAGATGTTCCAAGCCTCTCTTTAGCTTCTGGTGTTGCCGGCAGTTTCGGAGCTCTTTGGCTTATTGATGTTTCATTCTAAGCTCTACTTCCACCACCACATGGCATTCTATATTTTTTTCCATCTTTTCTTATAAGTGCATAGTCATATAGGACTAGGAACCACCCTAATTCATCTGCAATGATCCCATTTCCAAATAAGATCACATTCACAGGCACCAGGGCTTAGGACTTCAATGTATCTCTTTTTTGGGGGGGATGGGGAGAGAGAGAGGAGACACAATTAAACCTACAATACTAGGTGTTGTGCCACAACGTTCAGAATTTTTCCCAGATGGATAAAGAGGCTCTATCCCCAAACATTGGGAGGCATGCAGTTTAAGTCCATCAACTGAACTGTTCATGCTATAAGCTGATTATTCTTTCACAGCATTTTTGTTTAAATGTAGGTCTGTTTAGTTTTTGCTCTCAGTATTATAGCCTATAGTGAAGGACAATTAAGGGACATATACTTGTCGGCCTCATGCATCATCTGCAAAATTGTCAGGTAAACTCTGACTCCATTTTTTTTGTTTTAGTGCGAGTGACTAAAGGCACAACAAACATGGTTTGATTTGCAATCAGCTTGCTATGTTTGTGACATTAGAGCATTAGAAAAAATATTATTGGGAAGCATAAACTAAGAAAATTTAATACGGAAGTCATTGATGCAGTCTTAGGAGAAACACTTTCCCATGCAATAGATGCATTTTATTGCTGCTTTAACATTCACTACTTTTTTCAGCAGTCTTTCCACATAAATATTTAAGATATCTTAAAGAGTAAATTATATGCAAACATATGGATATTAAATATCACATAATTGTAAAGCTATTAGATACTGTTTTTAAGGCTACAGGAAAAACTAATTTGTGCCCAACCACCTGACAGTTTTTATATTTCATTTTTTAAATTTTACCCTTGCTTGATGAGAAAATAATTTGCTAAACATATTCATGTTGTGAAGAAATTGCCCTGCTTATATGACAAATTATATACATATTCCTTATAGACTGGAAACATTTACATATGAATAATTGATACAATAATTATAAATCATTCTTAGCTGTTAGTTAAATCAAGTTTTCTAAGTTCTACTTCTATAGGAGATTATCCAGTTCAAAGCTGAATGGTAGAGGGTTATGAAAAGGCACTTCTATATAAGAAAAAGCTTTTTACTTCATAATTTTACTTACTCAAATAGACCTGTCCTTTTTTATATAAAGCAACTTAGAACAACTGATGGCCAATTTGCCCACATTCTTAGCAAAATTTGAGTGGGTTGATAATAATATTGATGGCTTCTATGAACGCATGAAAGATGGCACCTATAACACCAAGAAGTTTTTCTTGTACAGTGTGGAACCAAATATAGTTTCACTTGCTATTATGAAAAGAATCAGGCAATTGAACCAGACTGCATTCTTTTAGCACAATGAGGATACTGAAGATGTGTATGTGTCTGACATTGTTCAACAGGATTTAGGAGACATGGAGTCTGGCTGAATCTATTACAGACATTTACAGAGGAAAAACCCTAAGACATTCTAATTTTATAACCTAAGTCCTTAAGGAGCCAAGCAGCTAGTGCTTGTTATTGAAAATAATGGAGAGAATCCATACCCTAAAATGCGAGGAGGAAAAGAAACTTTATAGGTCAGGTATTTCAGAGAGAAGCAGAGCACATCACAGACCTGAGGCTCAGACAAATTCCACTGTACATGATTGCTATTTCATCCGACCCTTATTCATTTTCTCACCTGTGCATTCAGTAGCTGCAAACCTCAAGATCTTCAGAGGGCTTAAAGACTTTGAACTGGAGAAAATACTGAGGACCATGACCATGCTGATCCATGGATCAGAAGGTCAGTTCATGTTCACCTCATGTGATTATATGAGATCCACTTTAATATCACAATTCCTCAGATTTAATTAGGGAGTTGATTAAATATCTGTTACTTGTATTTTAGATTTAGCCCTACCAATTGAGTGAAGTTCTCATTTAGACTTAAGCTTAATTAGAGAGGAGAGATTTAGCTTTGGGCTAGCTTCTCATAAGAAGAGAAAAATCATTGCTATTTGAAAACGCTGATTTAGCATAATTTTTGCAGTCCCTAATGATTCTTCTACCTTATCAAAACAGTTCTCCTGAAAGACTCAACTATCATATAAACTGAAGAAAAACACTATATTTTTGGAATGTTTATATTGATACTTGAATATCAAGTTTCTGGTTCCCTAGTGGTTATGTTATAAAATTGTGGGATTACAGAACTGTGGTATGGGATGGCTGCTTCTGAAAACCCTAGGTGATGCCTAGGAAAGTAAATGTGAGAGTTCTTGAATGCCTGATTCAGAACATGGGAAGAAAGAAAAAGACTTAGAAAATCTCCATGAAAGCTTTACAGTGTTCCTTATCTTGTAGTTACAAAACAGAAAACACCAAGCCTGACTGTTAGGGTCACAATTAAATGTGGAACTCCAGCAGGTCTGTCCAGTAACATTAAGGCATGGTGTAGAAGATGTTGGAACCTAAGGTACAGGGTCATTTTGATAAACAGATCTCTAAGACTAAGAAATTTGAATCTTTGAATCATTCTAAACCCTCCATACTTACAGAAGCAGCCAATTCCTATCTGAGAGAACCATCATTGCTCTCCATAATATTTTTCACCTCAGGCAATTGCCCCTAGGATGCCTGATTCTCATAAAGACCCAAACTCACCACCTCTCACTGCCTCCAGGCCCATAACAAGAGAGTTTTATCCTATCATGGCTCAAATGTAGTAGTAAAAGATCTACTCTGGAAAAAGACAACTGTTACTCGAAAGAATTGCAGAAACTTGCCAGTGTAAATATTAGCATGTGAACATGCCTGGGGAAAAGAAAACACCGAGATCTATCAGAACTTATTGAAGTTGGCTTTCAACTAAAGTTAATTCTTAAAAACCCAAAACTCCACTAACATCTACTAGTCAGAATGAGTGGCACTGAAGATCGGTTAAAAGATGAGGATAAGGGAAGGATCCCTATATTTGTTCCTGTGAAGTAAGTGTCAATATGGGAGGCATGCCAAGTAGAAGCCTTATGTCACACTTGTACCAACACAGGAAATTAAAAGTAATCCCTCATCCCAGGAGATTGACAGAAATCAATGCTATTTTCAAATATCTAGACAATTGAGAGGTGATGATTCCTACTGTATAACCATTAATCTACCTTTTTGACTAACACAAAAGCTAGACAGGCCTTGCAAAATGAATGACTGGGTAGTGCTGCAAACTTAATCAGATCATTTTACGAATCACAACTGTGATAGAGAAATTGAGTTTTATTAGGTAAGACCACTATATCCTAACACACTTAAGTTGCTTTCTGAAGATTTTCTATCATCAAAGATAATCATGCCCAGAAATAGCATGACACCTTGATTGTCTTACCTCAGAACTGTTCACCCTTCTGCACCATGTAGTCCAGAGGGACCCTGATTGCCCTGTTACTCCTCAGACTACTGGGCTAGTTCACAGCATGCTGACTGGAGTTGGCAGCAAGATGTGACAAACTCTCTTGCTGCTTTAGTAAGACAGAAACATGCAAGAGGATATGAGATGAGCCTTGTAAAAGATATATCCACGCAGTATCTAGGGAAAATGAATACGCTGGAGTATTCTTTCTAAAGAGAGAGAAAATTTATACCATATCCTATGAGGAAAGAAGCAATGTGTGTTTGAATTCTCGGGATAATTAGAGAAAACACATACCATATTGTGGCCTACTTTTTAAACCAATTTACCAGCTAGTTTAGCGTGGGGTCTGGATGGAGAAAGGACTGCACAGCAGACCCAGAACAAGTTGCCTGCACGATTCAGACCTTATTACCTGCCATGCGCAACAGCGATGTAAGTGTCAGTGGGAAAGATGCTATATGAAGCATCTGGCAAATCATAAGGGAATGTGAGTACAGGGTTTTGGACTAAAGACATGCCCTCTTCTGCACAGCTCTCAGATTACTACTGCAACCTGCTAAAGACTGGCCCTGGGCATTAAGTGATTAATTCATGACCTGGATATTACCTGAATCGCTGAATGATAAAGTTGTACATGAGTAGCAGCATCCCATGCTTACATGAAAATATTTTTTAAAACAATGAATATTAATTTTTAATCATTTTTTAAACAATTCATTTCCTTTTTACATTACCTTGTTCTGATTGATACATTTCCTTAATTGAAAGGACATAAAGTAAAAGGAAATCATTAAGAATATTTAACTTTTTTAAGAATGTAAAGACATTCATAAATACTAATTCAATGGTACTGGAACAAAGAAATAGTCCAACAGCCCACCAAATAGCAGATGGTGGTCCAAAAGATAACTGGGTTCCTTCACATGCCCTTGGCTATTCAGTCTCTTCCCTTTAATAATAAACAACTGCATATATAGAATTATCATATCTGGCAATATTTATCCATTCATTCATTATTCATCTACATAGACAGACAGACAGACAGACATAGGCATAGACACAGACACAGATGGGAAGTCTGAATCATAAATAATGCAGCAGATTTTAAATAGTTTCTATGACTTTGGATATATAGGTTGGTAAAAGAAATGCTTATAATTTCACTGATTCAGTGTCTTCATCTCTAATAGGAGTAGCTTAAGTTAATACATCCAAAAGAAGAAATATTAATGTTAGTTACTCATAAACTTAATGAATTTGTTCAAACCAAACAATAATTTTTCTTAAAAATTGAGCAAAAGTTTAAGTGTTTACTGTCTTTATGATGATTAATTGGATTAATGATGCTTAACAAATTTTAACAATATTTCAAACTATTTAATGGAATCCAAATTGATTTAACAACTTAAGTATTCTGTCAGCCATGAAGAAAAGATGTTAAATGATCCCAGGTTAATTAGCTTTTGATGCTTAACCAGTATTATTTAGTCTTTTGAGTCTCAAAGCATAACAAGAATATTAAAAAGTTTAGTTTTTCCCAGCTTGCTTTAAGAGGAATGAAGACACTAAGCCTCACTTCATGAGGCTTAACTAAATTTAATGGAGCTTGAAATTTTTAATGAAGTTTAAGTTTTAAACAACCCCTGTGATAAGGTTACAACTCTACAAAACATCACATTGGAATTCTAACCAACTGTTTATGGACAAATAATTATTTTACACTGTGAAGCAAAATGGTATTAGGAAGCCAGCTAGACTTACATTTTTGAATATTGACACCAACAATTACCAACTGCATTTATGCACATTATTAGTAATAAAACGTTATGTTTAAGAACCTATGTTCTGGATTTAGACTGTCTGAGTTTATACTGCAGTACCAATGCTTCCTAGCTTTGAAGCCTTCAGTAAGTCATTTAACATCCTGAGCCTCAATGACTCAAGAGGATTTCAATAAGGTCTTCATGGAGTTGCTGTATGGCAAGGTGTGGACCACTGATGAATCTGGAAAAAGGGTATCGGAGAATTCTCTGTATTCTTCTTATATATCTTAAATCTTAGAAATTCTTTTACAATAAGAAAGTAAAGTAAATACAATAAAAATAAAATGCAGCTTTTTGTGAATATCAGATAGCAGAATTGTGTTATTTGGTTTCAGTCTATTATGTCAAGCTCTACATGACCACTGAAGGGCTTAATCCATTTAAATTTAATATAATCATATGATTAATTTTTGTCACCTTTCTTACCGTATGTTTTCTATTTTCTCCTCTGCTTTTTGTTCTAACAATCCTCTTTTTCTCCCTTCTTGGACTGAGTATTTTCAAAAAAATTTTTTTTGGCATTTCAGTTTACTTCCTTCACTGTTTTTAAGTATACCTCTTTGTTATTAATGTTTTAGTGGTTGTTTTAAGAAGTAAAATAGTATCGTTAATTTATCGTAATCTTTCTTAATAGTATACCAGTTTAGATATAATATAACTTGGTTACAAAAGTTATCTTCCATGTTACTCCATTGCTAGCCTTTCTGCTATTGTTATGGTGTAATTTATATCTATGAGTGATATGAACCCAACAACAAAATATTGACTGTGCTTTAAACAAACAATTGTATTTTGACTGAAGTAGAAAAGAAAACGTCTTTTCTATGTAATTTTCCATTTACAGTACTCTTCAATCCTCCCTGTGGATATACCTTTAAAACTTGTATTATTCCTGTTTAAAGAACTGCCTTTAGCATTTCTTACAGAGCTAGCTTTCGTTTATCTGAAAATGTCTTATTTCACCTTTACTTTAGAAGGTTGTTTTTATTGGATATATAAATCTGTACACAGAGTTGCCTTTTTTGTTTGTTTTTTGGGTTGTTTTTCTGCTTTGAGGTTCCCTTTTTTTACTGAAGTTTTGTTGGTATACAATCTTATACTGGTTTCAAATACACAACACAGTGATTCACCCCTTCTAGTGTGGTTACTATCTGTCAACAGAGAAATATGTCATAGAATCCTTGACTATATTCTCCATGCTGTGCTACTATCCCAGGGACCAACTTATATTATGATTGAGAATTCTTGTGCCCCTTTATCCCCCAAACCCTCCCCACACAGCCACCCTAACCCCTCCACCATGGTAACCTCTAGTCATTCTCAGTGTCTATGAGTCTACTGATATTTGTTCCTTCTGTTTTGCTTTGTTTCTAAGTGAAATCATAAAGTATTTGTCTTTCTCCACCTGGCTTATTTCACTGAACATAATACCCTCTAGATCCATCTATTTTATTGCAAATGGCAGGACTTTTTAATAGCTGAATAATATTCCATTGTGTATATGTGCCACATCATCTTTATCCATTTATCTATTGATGGACACTTAGGTTGCTTCTATATATTGGCTACTGTGAATAATGCAGCGATAAACATAGGGGTGCATATATCTTTTTGAATCAGGGATTTTGTTTTCTTCAGGTAAATTCCTAGAAGTGGAATTACTGGGTTGAACAGTATTTATATTTTTAAGTTTTCTGAGGAACCTCCATTCTGCTTTATTTTATTAAGTTATACCAGTTTACATTCCCACCAACAGTGTAGGAGGGTTGCCATTTCCTCACACCCTCAGCAACACTTACTATTTCTTGTTTTTCGGATAGTGGCCATTCTAGCTGGTGTGAGTTATTACTCTTTGTAGTTTTGATTTGCATTTCCCTGATGATTCACAATCTGGAGCATCTTTTCATGTGCCTGTCGGCCATCCATATTTCTTCTTTGGAGAAATGTCTGTTAGGTCCTCTGCCCATTTTTTAATCATGTTATTTGTTTCTTGGGTGTTGAGGTGTATGAGTTCTTTATATATTTTGGATGTTAACCCCCTATCAGGTGAACCATTTATGAATATATTCTCCCATACTGTAGGGTGCCTTTTTCCTCTGCTGATGGTGTCCTTTGCTGTACAGAAGCTTTTTAATTTGATGTAGTCCCTTTGTTCATTTTTTATTTTGTTTAATTTGCCCAAGGAGATGTGTTCAGGAAAAAATTGCTCATAGTTATGTTCAAGAGATTTTTGCCTATGTTTTCTTCTCAGAGTTTTATGGTTTCATATCTTACATTCAGGTCCTTGATCCATTTTGAATTTGCTTTTATGTATGAGTTAGACAGTAATCCAGTTTCATTCTCTTGCATGTAGCTGTCCAGGTTTCCCGACACCATTTATTTAAATGGCTGTCTTTTCCCCATGGTATATTCATAGCTCCTTTGTTATATATTAATTGACCATATATGCATGTATTTATATCTGGGCTCTCTATTCTGTTCTATTGATCTATGGACCTGTTCTTGTGCCAGTACCATACTGTTTTGATTACTGTAGCTTTGTAGTACAGCTTGAAGCCAGGGAATGTAATCCCCCCAGCTTTGTTCTTTCTCAGGATTACTTTGGCTATTTGGGGTATTCTGCAGTTCCTTGTGAATTTTAGAACTACTTGTTCTAGTTCATTGAAAAACGCTATTGGTATTTTGATAGGGATTGCATTGAATCTGTAAATTGCTTTGGGCAGGATAGCCATTTTGACAATCCTTCTATCTGTGACACTATATAGATATCTGATTATTTGTGTCTTTTTAAATTTCTCTCATAAGTGTCTTATAGTTTTCACAGTACAGATCTTTCACTTACTTGGCTGTTTTTTTTCCTAGGAATTTTATTCTTTTTTTGATGCAATTGTAAATGGAACTGTTTTCCTGATTTCTCTTTCTGTTAGTTCATTGATAGTATATAAGAACTCAACATATTTCTGTGTATTAATTTTATATCTTGCAACTTTGCTGAATCCAATTATTAGTTCTAATGGTTTTTTGGTGGTCTTTGGGATTTTCTATGTGTAGTATCATGTCATCTGCAAATAGTGACAGCTTAACTTCTTCCTTACCAATTTGGATGCCTTCTATCTCTTTGTGTTGTCTGATTGCCATGGCGATGACCTGAGGTTTCTTTTTTAAACCACCTTAAAGACATCATTCCATAACTTTTGGCATTCTTGTTCATAATGAAAGACCCGTGACCCTATTTAACTTTGCTCCCCTGTATATAATGTGACTTTTTTCTCGGAATGCTTTCAGAATTTATCTTGTGTTTTCAGCAGCATTACTATGATAAGCCTATGTGTGGTTTTCTTGCATTATCCTGTTTGGGATTTGCCTGTTTCTAAAGAAGTTGTTTGTTTTTAATGAAATTTCTAATGAATCCCAATTTTCAGGATTTGTTTTCTTGGGTTTTTTGGCTATTTGCTGCTTTAGTAGGAGATGTCTATAAATTATTAAGAAAATTACATTGAAGAAAAGTAAAATGTATTAGGCATTGAAGATGTGAATATAGCATCACTGTTGGTAATCTTATAGGTATAATAGACATTGGGTAATATACTAGAAGTTTATCTTTTAGTATCTTTGTTCTTTTTGATATTTTGCTCCTGTTACAATCAAATTGCTGGAAAGTCTTTACATTACTTATAAGTCATACTATCTTAAGTTCATATTAAACTTGTATTTAACCACTAGTATTTATAAAAGGTTAGTCTACTGCAACAGAGACTACAAAATCATGTTTTGGCTTACTGTTATAGTGATGTTAACTAAGTCAAAAAATATTTTTACAAAAGAAAATAAGTCTTTTAGAGAAATATTCTTAATATATCCAGAGATTAATTTTTCCTCTAAATAACTTAAAAGTATTTAATTCTAATAATTCAGTCACATGTATTACCAAGGACTGAACTCATGCTCTTCAGTGTCAACATTCACCAATAGTCAATCTTCTAGTATATTGCCCAATGTCTATTGTATCTATAAGATTACCAACAGTAATGCTATGTTCACATCTTCAATGTCTAATACATTTTACTGCTCTTCAATGTAATTTTCTTAATGATTCTGTAGTTGTCTTAATAATTTATAGACATTTCCTACTAAAGCAGCAAATAACTGAAAAACCCAAGAAAACAAAAAGCAGTATTTGAGTGTTCTCTGTCCTCTCCCTTTTTTCTCTTTCTCTTTCTTCATCTTTTTTTTTTGATAATTTTAGATCATTTATTCCAAACAGGAATTCTTTCTTATTTTTGTTCTGAATATAGCCTTGAAAGCATTCATCATTTCTTAACATCTTCTTTAAGGTCTACAGCATCTTACTCATTCTTGCAGGATATTTTTATTTTCTTATGGTTAAGTAAAACTTCTTACACCATTTATAAGTGCATACTTAAAATGTGAGCATATTAAAAAGCCATGTATGTAGCCACAGATACTTTTTCTTCTCTTAACTGAAATCTCTTGAATTTGAAACACCTGAATTTTATTTTTTAAGTTCATTAATGATTTAAATTGTGTTAATATTTAGAAATGACCATGTGATCTTTTGTACCTTTTTTATTAAACTTAAGGCTTTTTTGATCAGATTATCAATTTTCCTGTGAAACACATTCTTTGCCTTTTGCACATGCAAATTCTGAATTCTATGCCAAGCTTCTGAAATCAAATCCTATTCTTTGGCTATTTATTTATTTCACCTTCCAAGAGTTACACCTTTCTCTCTAAAAGAGATGAAAATATCATTAATTATATCTTTTTTTGTTCTTGGTTATTATCTATGAAAATGTAATTCATGGTAATTAGCTCTAATTTGCAACAGCTCTTTATCAAGCATATTCTCCTTGGGCAAATGTAGTAGCTCACTCAGACTTTGGTCAATTACACTGAAAATATTTCACTCACCTTTACTTTTTTACTGCAAGGGTATCCTAGTCACAGTTACCAAAATAAAATGTTGCTATCAAAACATAGATTCATTTTGCTTCCTAAGGACACTTTCAAGGAGGGTACCAACAGATGATATAATTAAAAGAGAGGAAGAGGTAACAGAAAAATCTACCAAATAACCATTTGACCATGTCATCTTGTCTAAGCTCAGAGTCCCCAAACCAGCACCCAAACTTATGCCTGACACCTTCATATTAATTACTTGCACATAATTATATTTCAAATAATTAATGTTTCTTCTCCATAATTCCTTAATCTTGTGCTGTTTATATACATTTCCTGCTGGCCATAGAAGACTGACAGATGAAGTAGTTGCTTGTAGGATTAGTTTGTCCATTTCAAAATTTAAGATAAAACCAGAGCTGGAGGAAGGTAGGAGAAATTAGGATGGGGAGTAATCTGTAGATCAGAATTCTTAAAGTGGGATGTGAAAGGAAGTCTTTCTATCACGAGGACCCCAGAGTTAACTGGAAAAGATTCAACACCCATCACACACCCCAAGGTATGATGAAATCTCCACTGACCCCTTACTCTCAAACTGCCCATTATTCAATAGTCTTCTTGGAAACTTTCTGAACTGCACTGAGGGACTAATATAGTAATTGTGATTTAAGAGATTTTTTTTTCTCTTGACCAAAATGACATTGAATTACCCCAATAGGTGATTTCCTAATAATCCAGAGCAATATTGGACATTGATTATAATATTCTTTGGTATAGTTTTCTAAAGCTTTCTCATGCTTGAATTTCATTGAGCTTTCTTGGATTTGTTGGTTTAAAATTTTCACCAAATTTGGAAATAAATTGACTATTATTTCTTCAAATACATTTTCTACTCTATTCCTCTATTCTGAGATTCAGTTGCATATGCTAAGCCACTTAAATTTGTCCTAGAGCTCTTAGCTCCTTTGTTAATTTTTTTAGTCATTTTTTTTCTCTGATTTTCATTTTTGGTAATTTATATTTTCAATCTAAGAAATTTTATTTTTCATTTTAGAAGTCTTCTCAGGTACTTTTTTTTTATAGATTCCATATTGCTACTAAAATTGCTCAGTTTTTCCAGCTTTTCAAACATAAGGAACATAGTTACGATAAACTTTTCAATATGCTGATTACATTCTATCATGTGTTAGTTCTGAGTTTTGTTTCTTTTCTGTCTTCATCATGAGTTCATATTTTTCTGCTCCTGACATGCCTGACATTGCAGATTTTACCTTTTTGGGTGCTCGATATCACATTCTCTTATATATTCATGAGTTTTTTCTGGGAAACTCTCAGTAATTTTTGATATTGTCAAGACCTACTTTTAAAATTTATTATTTGGGACCAGAGAAGCCTTAATCTATAATCCAGGGTTCATTTTCCCTACTATTGATGTGGTACCCCATTATTGAGGCCATTCTCAATGATCCACAAAATATGAGGTTTTCGGCTTGTGGGAAGATCAACTTTCCCAGGCCCTGTATGAGCTCTCGGGATTGTTCCCTCAGCTCCTTTTAGACAGTTCCTGTCCTGGCGTCAGGTAGTTTCTACTCAGCTGAGCAAGGTCTCATCTGAATGAGACCCTCTGAAAATCTCCAAAATACCCTCTCTGTGATGCTCTTGCTTCTTCAAAAATTCTTCCTTGTGACATATCAACACATTGGCCTCCCTAGACCCTAAACATCATCTCCTTAGCTCAGGAAGCTCACTAGGAACACTCCTGGGTTCCCTCCCCTCCATCCTGCATCCCGGAAAATCATAAGCAGTAAACTAAAGCAATTATAGGACTACCCTCATTTTTCTGCCTCTGTCAGGTCTTAGGGATCACTGTCCTTGGATAAAATAATTGGTGTATATATATATATATATATGTGTGTGTGTGTGTGTGTGTGTGTGTGCATTTGTTGTTTTCATATAAAAAGATTTGTTACTTTCATGTCAAAGTATAATCCTAAATCTTGTTACTCCATTCTATCTTGGCCAGAAGCTGTGAGGTTTTGCTTTTGTTTTTAATTTTGAAACCATCCCATATCCCGTATTTATAGTGCAAATCACT
Source organism: Manis pentadactyla (assembly GCF_030020395.1). Lineage (NCBI taxonomy): Eukaryota > Metazoa > Chordata > Mammalia > Pholidota > Manidae > Manis > Manis pentadactyla. Next base: position 7,625,337 of record NC_080026.1, read on the forward strand.
TAAAATTACAAAAAAAAGAAACTAGCCATTGAATAATTTACATTTAAACCCTCAGAAGCAGGCAACTGGCTGAGATTTGTTACAAAGGAATCAGGCATAATGTTTTATGAATATAATAGTTTTCACACTTCTTCATAACAATTTCAAATTACTAGTTCTTAAGTGAGGTAACTGTATAGCAATAAAAAGATAATCTTGCTGACTGGCCTTTGCTACTATCAATGATTTTGAATTTTAGTAGAAAGCCTTCATATTTTCAAACAGAATAAATTGCAGTGATACTTTAAAAATAATAACATAGCACTAGTTCAAGTGTGGTCAGAGTGTTAGCATAAATCTAATTGAAAAATACCTTAAAACTCACTTGCATTGCTTTTTGCATACCTCACTTTAAGTTTTAGCTCTTGTGAATTGTGCCTAAGATTTTGAGTATAGGTTAATGGTAAATGTTTATACATTTTTTAATGAAATACACAAAGTCGCATATAAACCAGCAAAAATATTGTTAAATCCAGCCTTATAGAAAGCTGAATTAGAAGCCCACACTTTATATAAAGTGAGTAATAATATTAGGTATTACAATTATTATGGATAAGAAAGATCATTCTGCTCCGTAATGTGAGTTTAATTTGAATGCCTGTCAGAGTCTCAGCTCAGCCCATATAAGTGAAGTATTCTTTTAAATATTAAGAACAAAATGTATTCATATTTATGAAAAGACAGAAGAAGATTTTACTATATTTTTAATTTGTAGGCACAGTTCTCACGAAGAAATTATCTGTCTTTAAGGGAGATGAACATAGCATCACAATATTTGTTTACAAGATTACATATTAATCAATTAATTTATATTCTAACAGCTCAGCTCTCATTCTCATTCACTTTGTTGCATAATGAAGTGCTTGAATTTCTCTCCTGTGCCTCTTTTCTTCAAGGTAATAAATCTCAAAGGTAAATCAAATTACGTTCTCCATGCTTTTCAACACCATATTTGCAAACTGTTATCTTGGGATGTAGTGCAAAAATATTACACTAGATAAAGAAGGAAAAACATTAACAGGGTACACCAATAAAATTAATTCTCCCAAGTCATAGAAACTAAGACCAATAAATCTACAACACAGGTATTAAAATGGCCAGCAACATTTCCTCTGTTATTCTCCATCACTTTCTATCTTTCTAGATAGTGTTTCAACCAGTTCAGCAAGACCATTTCCTCAGGCTCAGATTTCCATACCAGCTTTGAATGATTTCCATACCACCACAAACATGATATGGCCCTTGAAGCAGTCCAACATTCTAAGCACAGCAGTGTAGTATGCTCTAACTCTCTAGATTTAAGGTAATGTTTCTTCCTTCTCCATTAGCATACAAATGCATATAAGTAAAAAAAAAAATGATTTGTGCAGTGTCTCAGATTCAGAGAGCACAGATAAAAAGGAAATCCAATTTACTTCAATTTTTGTGCATTTGTGTTTTGCCCTATTTTTTAAATGTCTTTGTCACTATGACATGAAGAATACAACACTGAAGTAAATTCTGTGTCATGAGTAATTCACATATAAGTTTATCTGTAATATAAGAGAACAAATATTAAATTTAAGAATAGCAATTATCCTGGCATGAAACAGTTAACTATCAACCATGCTTGATTTCAGATGCATTAGAAGGTCCTGCTGTTTAAGAGAAAAATAAAACTCCTTTAACTATGAGCTGATGCTTGGTATTTCCACATTTAATACCAGCCATTTGACTTAAATCTTTGACCCTGCTTAAATGCAAATGTTCTTGAGGAATAGGAAATTCAAATTCTATCACATATTTATGCCTTAGTGTATATGGCTTGTAAATCCTTGACCAGAAGAGAGGGTGTTCAGAATTTGAAAGCACTGAATGACTAAAAATTTGCAGAGAGGTTATCTCTGAGAATGGAAAGAATATGAAATGCAAGAACTGAGGGTGTTCAATACCACTAATGTATACACTTGTAGATTCTGTATTTTTCCACTGTTTCTTAATAATACCTCATGTTAGAAAAGATACTTAAATACAACCAACCCCTACACCTCAAAAGTGTTTATATTTTTGATGTTTGTATCTTACGTTTTCCATTTTACAATTTGTGAACTATCATTTCTTTTTAAAGCAATAAAAATATTTGTATTTTCAATAGAGAATAATCTAAAGCAAAGAATGAAGCTCTAACAACCATGCCAAAATTGACACAGGGTGAGCAAAGATACCCTCAGCATCAAACCAAATTTCTCTTATTTTTCAAAATAAAATTTTGAAATATGGAGAGTCAATGGCTTGCCAGTTGTAATCTAAGGCAAATCTAAGATTATCTATGATAGAGCTCTCCTAACTGCCATCCCAGCAATTAGTGTACAAGGTATCATTAAAATCCTTCTGTTCGAGGCTAAAAGATGGTGGTGTGAGAGGAGAGACAGAGGCTTCCTCCTAAAACTGGACACAATTAGAAAATTTAATTGGCGCAACTAATCCTGAGAGAGCAACAGGAAAGAGGACGTGTCAGACTGCACACACCTGGAGAAAAGAGCAGACCTCAGCGAACTGGGTAACATACCAGAGCTGTGGCTCTGTGGGACCCGAGCCCTGCCCCCACCCCAGCTCACCGGCGGGAGGAAGAAAAATGGAGCAGGGAGGGAGTGGAAGGCCTGAGACTGCTGAATACCTAGCTCCGGAGATCTGCGCTAGGAGCACAAACCTACATTTCATGGTGCTTTCATGAGACTCGCATGACTACGGGGATGGAAAGTTAATACAGGCAGAGTTCCTAGGGAGACTGGGATTCCGGCTGCTTGTGGAAAGCAGGGATCCACATCCGGCTGCTCTGGGACAAAAACATACCTGTGTGCCCGGCCCACTGGCTCAGGCAGTGGAGACAGGCACAGGAGCCAGGAGATGGGGAACAGCTCTTTCCTCCCCCCAGATACCTGTACCCCTCCTCTGCGACCCCTGACATTGCTTCAGGGGCTCAGCAGCTCCAGAATAGAGCTTCTCGACACTAGAGGGCACCATATACAAACATAAAAAGCCAAAGGAACCTTGTCCAGAGTAAAATTATTAATACAACTCCCAAGAAAGATTTAAATGATATGGACCTCGTGACTCTTCCTGAAAGGGAGTTCAAAATAAAAATCATCAACATTCTAATGTAGGTACGGAAAGACATCCAAGAACTCAGGAATGAATTCAGGTCAGAGATCCAATTGTTGAAGAGCACAATGGAGGGTATTAAAAGCAGGTTGGATACAGTGGAGGAGATAATAAATGAACTGGAAACTAGAGAAGAGGAATACAAAGAAGCTGAGGCACAGAGAGAAAAAAGGATCTCTAAAAATGAAAGAATATTGAGAGAACTGTGTGACCAATCCAAGCAAAACAATATTTGCATTATAGGGATACCAGACGAAGAAGAGAGAGAGAAAGGGATAGAAAGTGTCTTTGAGGAGGTAGTTGCTGAAAACTTTCCCAATCTGGGGAAGGAGATAGTCTCTCAGGCCATGGAGATCCACAGATCTCCCAACACAAGGGACCCAAGGAAGACAACACCAAGACACACAGTAAATAAAATGGAAAAGATCAAGGATAAGGACAGACTGTTAAAAGCAGCCAGAGGCACAAATAAGATCACATACAAAGGAAAGCCCATCAGGCTAACATCAGACTTCTCAGCAGAAACCTTACAGGCCAGAAGGGAGTGCCATAATGTATTTAATGCCATGAAGCAGAACGGCCTGGAACCAAGATTACCTTATCCTGCAAGACTGTCATTTAAATTTGAAGGATGGATTGAACAATTTCCAGATAAGCAAAAGCTGAGAGAGTTTAACCTCCCACAAACCATCTCTGCAGTCTATTTTGGAGGGACTGCTATAAATGGAAGTGTTCCTACGGTTGGATAGCTGTCACCAGAGGTAGTAAAACCATGGTAGGGAGTGTGGAGCAGCTGATTGCAAGGCAAATGCAAAATTAAGTTGACTATCCCCAAAGTCAATCAAAGGATAGACAAGAAGTACAGAATTTGATACGTAATATATAGAGAATGAAGGAGGAAGAAAAATGAGGAGAAATACAAAAGAACCTTTAGATTGTGTTTGTAACAGCATACTGAGTGAGTTAAGTTAGACTCTTAGTAAGGAAAGTCACCTGGAAACTTTGGTAACCACGAACCTACAGCCTGAAATGACAATAAGTACATACCTATCGAAAATCACCCTAAATGTAAATGGACTGAATGAACTGATCAAAAGACATAGAGTCACTGAATGGATAAAAAAACAAGACCCATCTATATGCTGCTTACAAGAGACTCACCTCAAACCCAAAGACATGCACAGACTAAAAGTCAAGGGATGGAAAAAGATATTTAATGCAAATAGGGACAAAAAATCAGATGTTGCAGTACTACTATCACAGAAAATAGACTTCAAAACAAAGAAAGTAACAAGAGATAAAGAAGTACATTACATAATGATAAAGTGCTCAGTCCAACAAAAGGATATAACCATTATAAACATACATGCACCCAACACGGAAGCACCAGCACATGTGAAACAAATACTAACAGAAATAAAAGAGGAAATAGAATGCAATGCATTCATTTTAGGAGACTTCAACACACCATTCACTCCAAAGGAGAGATCCACCAGACAGAAAATAAGAAAGGACACACAGGCACTGAACAACACACTAGAACAGATGGATCTAAGAGACATCTACAGAACTCTACACCCAAAAGCAACAGGATACACATTCTTCTCAAGTGCACATGGAACATTCTCCAGAATAGACCACATACTAGGCCACAAAAAGAGCCTCAGCAAATTCATAAACATTAAAATTCTACCAACCAACTTTTCAGACCACAAAAGTATGAAACAAGAAATAAATTGTACAAAGAAAGCAAAAAGGCTCACAAACACATGGAGGCTTAACAACATGCTCCTAAATAATCAATGGATCAATGAAAAAATTAAAATGGAGATCCAGCAATATATGGAAACCAATGACAACAATAACACAAAGCCCCAGCTTCTGTGGGACGCAGCAAAAGCAGTCTTAAGAGGAAAGGATACAGCAATCCAGGCATATTTAAAGAAGGAAGAACAAACCCAAATGAATAGTCTAACATCACAATTATAAAAATTGGAAAAACAAGAACAAATGAGGCCTAAAGTCAGCAGAAGGAGGGACATAATAAAGATCAGAGAAGAAATAAACAAAATTGAGAAGAATAAAACAATAGAAAAAAAATCAATGAAACCAAGAGCTGGTTCTTTGAGAAAATAAACAAAACAGATAAGCCTTTAGCCAGACTTATTAAGAGAAAAAGAGAATCAATGCACATCAACAGAATCAGAAACGAGAAAGGAAACATCACGAAGGACCCATCAGAAATACAAAGAATTATTAGAGAATACTATGAAAACCTATATGCTAACAAGCTGGAAAACCTAGAAGAAATGGACAACTTCCTAGAAAAATACAACCTTCCAAAACTAACCATGGAAGAAATACAAAATCTAAACAAACCAATTACCAGCAAAGAAATTGAAGCGGTAATAAAAAAACTACCGAAGAAAAAAACCTTCGGCACAGATGGACTTACCTCGGAATTTTATCAGACATACAGAGAAGATATAATACTCATTCTCCTTAAAGTTTTCCAAAAAATAGAAGAGGAGGGAATACTCCCAAACTCATTCTATGAAGCCAGTAATTCCCTAATACCAAAACCAGGCAAATACCCCAACAAAAAGGAAAATTACAGACCTGCATCCCTGATGAACGTAGATGCAAAAATACTCAACAAAATATTAGCAAACCAAATTCAAAAATACATCAAAGGGATCATACACCATAACCAAGTGGGATTCATTCCAGGGATGCAAGAATGGTACAACATTCGAAAATCCATCAACATCATCCACCACATCAACAAAAAGAAAGACAAAAACCACATGATCATCTCCACAGATGCTGAAAAAGCATTCGACAAAATTCAACACACATTCATGATAAAAACTCTCAGCAAAATGGGTATAGAGGGCAAGTACCTAAACATAATAAAGGCCCTATATGACAAACCCACAGCCAACATCATACTGAACAGTGAGAAGCTAAAAGCTTTTCCTCAGAGATTGGGAACAAGACAGGGATGCCCACTATCCCCACTGTTATTTAACATAGTACTGGAGGTCCTAGGCACAGCAATTAGACAAAACAAAGAAATACAAGGAATCCAGATTGGTAAAGAAGAAGTTAAATTTTCACTATTTGCAATGATATGATATTGTACATAAAAAACCCTAAAGATTGGAGCCAAGATGGCGGCGTGAGTAGAGCAGCAGAAATCTCCTTCCAAAACCACATATACCTATGAAAATGTAACAAAGACAACTCTTCCTAGAATAAAGACCAGAAGACACAGGACATCATCCAGACCACATCCACACCTGCGAGAACCCAGTGCCTCGTAAAGGGGCAGCCCGAGCCAGGCCATGCACACAGCAACAGCGGAGATTAACTCCATAGCAGCCGGGTAGGAAGCAGAAGCCCTGTCTGCGTGCAGCTGCCCAGCAGAAGCCACTAGAGGTCGCTGTTCTCCCAGGAGAGGAGGGCCACAAACCAACAAGAAAGGAAGTCCTTCCAGCCGTCACTCGTCCAGTTCTGCAGACTATTCCTATCACCTTGAAAAGGCAAAACTACAGGCAGACAAAGATCACAGAGACAACACCAGAGAAGGAGGCAGACCTAAGCAGTCTTCCTGACAAAGAATTCAAAATAAACATCATAAATATGCTGAAAGAGATGCAGAGAAATACGCACGAGAAATGGGATGAAGTCCGGAGGGAGATCATAGATGCCAGAAAGGCGATTAGAGAAATGAAACAAACTCTGGAAGGGTTTATAAGCACAATGGATAGGATGCAAGAGGCCATTGATGGAATAGAAACCAGAGAACAGGAACGCATAGAAGCTGACACAGAGAGAGACAAAAGGATCTCCAGGAATGAAACAATGTTAAGAGAATTGTGTGACCAATCCAAAAGGAACAATATCCGTATTATAGGGGTACCAGAAGAAGAAGAGAGAGGAAAAGGGATGGAAAGTATCTTAGAAGAAATAATTGCTGAAAACTTCCCCACACTGGGGGAGGAAGTAATCGAACAGACCACGGAAATAAACAGAACCCCCAACAGAAAGGATCCAAGGAGGACAACACCAAGACACATAATAATTAAAATGGCAAAGATCAAGGACAAGGAAAGAGTTTTAAAGGCAGCTAGAGAGAAAAAGGTCACCTATAAAGGAAAACCCATCAGGCTAACATCAGACTTCTCAACAGAAACCTTACAGGCCAGAAGAGAATGACATGATATATTAAATGCAATGAAACAGAAGGGCCTTGAACCAAGGATACTGTATCCAGCACGACTATCATTCAGATATAATGGTGGGATTAAACACTTCCCAAACAAAAGCTGAGGGAATTTGCTTCCCACAAACCACCTCTACAGAACATCTACCAGGGACTGCTCTAGATGGGAGCACTCCTAAAAAGAGCACAGCACAAAACACTCAACATATGAAGAATCGAGGAGGAGGAACAAGAAGGGAGAGAAGAAAAGAATCTCCAGACAGTGTATATAACAGCTCAATAAGCGACCTAAGTTAGGCAGTAAGATACTAAAGAGGCTAAACTTGAACCTTTGGTAACCAGGAATTTAAAGCCTGCTATAGCAATAAGTACATATCTTTCAATAGTCACCCTAAATGTTAATGGGCTGAATGGACCAATCAAAAGACACAGAGTAATAGAATAGATAAAAAAGCAAGACCCATCTATATGCTGCTGACAAGAAACTCACCTCAAACCCAAAGACATGTACAGACTAAAAGTCAAGGGATAGAAAAACATATTTCAAGCAAACAACAGTGAGAAGAAAGCAGGGGTTGCAGTACTAATATCAGACAAAATAGACTTCAAAACAAAGAAAGTAACAAGGGATAAAGAAGGACACTACATAATGATAAAGGGCTCAGTCAAACAAGAGGATATAACCATTCTAAATATATATGCACCCAACACAGGAGCACCAGCATATGTGAAACAAATACTAACAGAACTAAGGGGGGAAATAGACTGCAATGCATTCATTCTAGGAGAGTTCAACACGCCACTCACCCCAAAGGATAGATCCACCGGGCAGAAAATAAGTAAGGACATGGAAGAACTGAAAACACAGTAGAGCAGATGCACCTAATAGACATCTACAGAACTCTACATCCAAAAGCAACAGAATATACATTCTTCTCAAGTGCACATGGAACATTCTCCAGAATAGACCACAAACTAGGCCACAAAAAGAGCCTCAGTAAATTCCAAAAGACTGAAATCCTACCAACCAACTTTTCAGACCACAAAGGCATAAAACTAGAAATAAACTGTACAAAGAAAGCAAAAATGCACACAAACACATGGAGGCTAAACAACACGCTCCTAAATAATCAATGGATCAATGACCAAATCAAAATCGAGATCCAGCAATATATGGAAACAAACGACAAGAACAACACTAAGCCCCAACTTCTGTGGGACGCAGCAAAAGCAGTCTTAAGGGGAAAGTATATAGCAATCCAACCATATTTAAAAAAGGAAGAACAAGCCCAAATGAATGGTCTAATGTCACAATTATCGAAATTAGAAAAAGAAGAACAAATGAGGCCTAAGGTCAGCAGAAGGAGGGACATAATAAAGATCAGAGAAGAAATAAATAAAATTGAGAAGAATAAAACAATAGCAAAAATCAATGAAACCAAGAGCTGGTTCTTCGAGAAAATAAACAAAATAAATAAGCCTCTAGCCAGACTTATTAAGAGGAAAAGAGAGTCAACACAAATCAACAGTATCAGAAACGAGAAAGGAAAAATAACGATGGACCCCACAGAAATACAAAGAATTATTAGAGAATACTATGAAAACCTATATGCTAACAAGCTGGGAAACCTAGGAGAAATGGACAACTTCCTAGAAAAATACAACCTTCCAAGACTGACCCAGAAAGAAACAGAAAATCTAAACAGACCAATTACTAGCAACGAAATTGAAGCGGTAATCAAAAAACTACCAAAGAACAAAACCCCCAGGCCAGATGGATTTACCTCAGAATTTTAACAGACATACAGGGAAGACATAATACACATTCTCCTTAAAGTTTTCCAAAAAATAGAGGAGGAGGGAATACTCCCAAACTCATTCTATGAAGCTAACATCACCCTAATACCAAAACCAGGCAAAGAACCCACCAAAAAAGAAAACTACAGACCAATATCTCTGATGAACGTAGATGCAAAAATACTCAACAAAATATTAGCAAACCAAATTCAAAAATACGTCAAAAGGATCATACACCATGACCAAGTGGGATTCATCCCAGGGATGTAAGGATGGTACAACATTCGAAAGTCCATCAACATCATCCACCACATCAACAAAAAGAAAGACAAAAACCACATGATCATCTCCATAGATGCTGAAAAAGCATTTGACAAAGTTCAACATCCATTCATGATAAAAACTCTCAGCAAAATGGGAATAGAGGGCAAGTACCTCAACATAATAAAGGCCATCTATGATAAACCCACAGCCAACATTATATTGAACAGCGAGAAGCTGAAAGCATTTCCTCTGAGATCGGGAAGTAGACAGGGATGCCCACTCTCTCCACTGTTATTTAACATAGTACTGGAGGTCCTAGCCACAGGAATCAGACAGAACAAAAAAATAAAAGGAATCCAGATTGGTAAAGAAGAAGTTAAACTGTCACTATTTGCAGATGACATGATACTGTACATAAAAAAACCCTAAAGACTCCACCCCAGAACTACTAGAACTGATATCGGAATACAGCAAAGTTGCCAGATACAAAATCAACACACAGAAATCTGTGGCTTTCCTATACACTAGCAATGAACCAACAGAAAGAGAAATCAGGAAAACAACTCCATTCACAATTGCATCAAAAAATATAAAATACCTAGGATTAAACCTAACCAAAGAAGTGAAAGACTTATACTCTGAAAACTACAAGTCACTCTTAAGAGAAATTAAAGGGGACACTAACAGATGGAAACACATCCCATGCTCGTGGCTAGGAAGAATTAATATCGTCAAAATGGCCATCCTGCCCAAAGCAATATACAGATTTGATGCAATCCTTATGAAACTACCAGCAACATTCTTCAATGAACTGGAACAAATAATTCAAAAATTCATATGGAAACACCAAAGACCCCGAATAGCCAAAGCAATCCTGAGAAAGAAGAATAAAGTAGGGGGGATCTCACTCCCCAACTTCAAGCTCTACTATAAAGCCATAGTAATCAAGACAATTTGGTACTGGCACAAGAACAGAGCCACAGACCAATGGAACCGACTAGAGAATCCAGACATTAACCCAGACATATATAGTCAATTAATATTTGATAAAGGAACCATGGACATACAATGGCAAAATGACAGTCTCTTCAACATATGGTGCTGGCAAAACTGGACAGCTACATGTAGGAGAATGAAACTGGACCATTGTCTAATGCCATATACAAAAGTAAACTCAAAATGGATCAAAGACCTGAATGTAAGTCATGAAACCATTAAACTCTTGGAAGAAAACATAGGCACAAACCTCTTAGACATAAACATGAGTGACCTCTTCTTGAACATATCTCCTCGGGCAAGGAAAACAACAGCAAAAATGTACAAGTGGGACTATATTAAGCTGAAAAGCTTCTGTACAGCAAAAGACACCATCAATAGAACAAAAAGGAATCTTACAGTATGGGAGAATATATTTCAAAATGAGACATCGGATAAAGGCTTGACGTCCAGAATATATAAAGAGCTCACACGCCTCAACAAACAAAAAACAAATAACCCAATTAAAATATGGGCAGAGGAACTGAACAGACAGTTCTCCAAAAAAGAAATACAGATGGCCAACAGACACATGAAAAGATGCTCTACATCGCTAATTATCAGAGAAATGCAAATTAAAACTACAAGGAGGTATCACCTCACACCAGTAAGGATGGCTGCCATCCAAAAGACAAACAACAACAAATGATGGCGAGGTTGTGGAGAAAGGGGAACCCTCCTACACTTGGTGGGAATGTAAATTAGTTCAACCATTGTGGAAAGCAGTATGGAGGTTCCTCAAAAAGCTCAAAATAGACTTACCATTTGACCCAGGAATTCCACTCTTAGGAATTTACCCTAAGAATGCAGCACTCCAGTTTGAAAAAGACAGATGTACCCCTATGTTTATCACAGCACTATTTACAGTGGGCAAGAAATGGAAGCAACCTAAGTGTTCATCAGTAGATGAATGGATAAAGAAGATGTGGTACATATACACAATGGAATATTATTCAGTCATAAGAAGAAAACAAATTCTACAATTTGCAACAACATGAATGGAGCTAGAGGGTATTATGCTCAGTGAAATAAGCCAAGCAGAGAAAGGCAAATACCAAATGATTTCAGTCATCTGTGGAGTATAAGAACAAAGGAAAAAACTGAAGGAACAAAACAGCAGCAGAATCACAGAACTCAAGAATGGACTAACAGGAACCAAAGAGAAAGGGACTGGGGAGGATGGGTGGGTAGGGAGGGATAATGGGGGGGAGAAAAAGAGGGGTATTAAGATTAGCATCCATAGGGGGGTGGGAGAAAGGGGAGGGCTGTACAACACAGAGAAGGCAAGTAGTGATTCTACAACATTTTGCTACGCTGATGGACAGTGACTGTAAAGGAGTATACAGGGGGGACCTGGTATAGGGGAGAGCCTAGTAAACATAATATTCATCATGTAAGTGTATAATAATGATACCAAAAAAAAAATGGCAGTTCCTGTGTGGAGATCTCCAATGAGTTCTACACAAGGGTATAAAGGGCATAGAAAAGTGTAGGCAAAGGGTCTGTTTCTGTTTATATAGAGGATCAAAGCCTAATTGGGCTACCCCAAAAATGAACTAAGATATGATATGAAAAAGAACTTCCAACATCAGCACTCTCGCGAAGACTCATGACAGAAGATGATCATCAAAAAACCCCAACAAAGATCCACGCACTGCTACAGCTGTAGATGCACTCACCCCACCAGATCCTGGACTTGCCATGGGAATGAGGAAGGAGATATCTAAGCTGGCCTGTGCATACAGTAAAACAACAATTTTGACTGGATCTATACTGTTGGAACTCAACCAAGAATTAGGAGAAGTACAAATTGTAGCGCTCCAAAATCTTACAACTACAGACTATTTACTGTTAAAAGAACATATGGGATGTGAACAGTCCCCAGGAATGGGTTGTTTTAATTTGTCTGATTTCTCTCAGACTGTTCAAGTTCAGTTGGACAATATCTACCATATCATAGATAAGTTTTCACAAATGCCTAAGGTGCCTAACTGGTTTTCTTGGTTTCACTGGAGATGGCTGGTAATTACAAGTATGCTTTGGTTATGTAACTATACTCCTATTATGTTAATGTGTGTGCACAATTTAATTAGTAGTTTAAAACCTATACATGTTGAAGTTACTCTACAAGAAGATATGTCAAAGAAATAATCAATCTTCCCATGTTTTCTTCCGCCTGCTACTTCTATAGCTTTTCTTTTTCCTTCTTAATTACAACCCTTAAATAGAATTCCTGCCTCATATCAAATTTACCGAGTATCATAATTCTTCCAAGTGGTAAAGATACCTCAAGACAAATGCTGGGCATAGAAGCCACAGGGCATAAATATGCAAAGAGGTAAAAAGCTAACCTTTTCAAACAATAAGGCTTCTCTCTCACTTACCAACTTTACATTTCCCTGTATGGCCCTGGAAGATGACTGGTTAGCCAGAGATGGGTAAGATTCCTCAAGGGAGGAACAACCTAAGACAGGCACAGTTGCAGGGGGGCCATCAGGTGAGAAATTGGGGATCAACAGAGGTGAGGCTTAGAACCTCACCCCCCCTGTTCTGAGAGAAATCTTCTGCATAAGTGGATGTTTGGTTGCCCTTGTCTAGCTTGGATTAACACATAGTCTACAGGCACACACCTGATCATCTACATTTGCTCTCTTACAACACTAAACTATGTTTTCTACCTTTATCTTGTATCTACCTACCACTTCAGCATTTTATTAAAAATAATAATAATAAAGAGAGAAATGTGGTATCCACATATAAATCAAGTATAAAAATCAAATGAGTATTCATATTTGAACTGACTGTTTCTAGTTCATAATGCATGAGCAAAACCGAAAGTTTCTGTGATGACTGCCCTTGTACTGCTCACCATGTAACTTATTCAATATGTAAGAATTTGTTCTCCATGTAAGAACTTGTTCGTTATGCTTCAGAAGATTGGAGACTGACGAAAATTAGGCTTTGGGTGGATTAATGATTGTGCATTGAGCATTGCCTCCCCTATACAGAATTTTATTGTTAACAACCATTTGATCAATAAATATGAGAGATGCCCTCACAAAAAAAAAAAAAAGTACACACTTCCAATTGTAAAATAAATAAGTAACCGGGATGTAATGTATAGCATAAGGAATACAGTCAAAATATGGTAACAACTTGGTATGGTGATAGCTGGTACCTAGAATTATCATGTATATAAATGTTTTATCACTGTGTTGTACACCTGAAACTAATGTAATGTAATACTGTGTGTCAACTACCCTTCAACAAAAAATAATTTTCTACAAAAAAAAAAAAAACAAAGCTAAAATAACAAAAAAACAAAAAAAACCCGTAAAGACTCCACTCCAAAACTACTAGAACTGATACCAGAATACAGCAAAGTTGCAGGATACAAAATTAACACACAGAAATCTGTGGCTTTCCTATATACTAACAATGTACAAATAGAAAGAGAAATCAGGAAAACAATTTCATTCACAATTGCATCAAAAAGAATAAAATACCTAGGAATAAACCTAACCAAACCAGTGAAAGACCTATACCCTGAAAACTATAAGACACTCTTAAGAGAAATTAAAGAGGTCACTAACAAATGGAAACTCATCCCATGCTCTTGGCTAGGAAGAACTAATATCGTCCAAATGGCCATCCTGCCCAAAGCAATATACAGATTTGATGCAATCCCTATCAAATTACCAACAACATTCTTCAACGAACTGGAACAAATAGTTCAAAAATTCATATGGAAACACCAAAGACCCCGAATAGCCAACGCAATCCTGAGAAAGAAGAATAAAGTGGGGTGGATCTCACTCCCCAACTTCAAGCTCTACTACAAAGCCATAGTAATCAAGACAATCTGGTACTGGCACAAGAACAGAGCCACAGACCAGTGGAACAGATTAGAGACTCCAGACATTAACCCAAACATATATGGTCAAGTAATTTGATAAAGGAGCCATGGACATACAATGGGGACATGACTGCCTCTTCATCAGATGGTGCTGGCAAAACTGGACAGCTACATGTAAGAGAATTAAACTGGACCATTGTCTAACCCCATACACAAAAGTAAATTTGAAATGGATCAAAGACCTGAATGTAAGTCATGAAACCATAAAACTCTTAGAAAAAAACATAGGCAAAAATCTCTTGGACGTAAACATGAGTGACTTCTTCATGAACATATCTCCCCAGGCAAGGAAAACAAAAGCAAAAATGAACAAGTGGGACTATATCAAGCTGAAAAGTTTCTGTACAGCAAAGGACACCATCAATAGAACAAAAAGGTATCCTACAGTATGGGAGAATATATTCATAAATGACAGATCCGATAAAGGCTTGACATCCAAAATATATAAAGAGCTCACACGCCTCAACGAACAAAAAGCAAATAATACAATTAAAAAATGGGCAGAGTAGCTGAACAGACAGTTCTCCAAAGAAGAAATTCAGATGGCCAACAGACACATGAAAAGATGCTCCACATTGCTAATTATCAGAGAAATGCAAATTAAAGCCACAATGAGATATCACCTCACACCAGTAAGGATGGCTGCCATCCAAAAGACAAACAACAACAAATGATGGCGAGGTTGTGGAGAAAGGGGAACCCTCCTACACTTGGTGGGAATGTAAATTAGTTCAACCATTGTGGAAAGCAGTATGGAGGTTCCTCAAAAAGCTCAAAATAGACTTACCATTTGACCCAGGAATTCCACTCTTAGGAATTTACCCTAAGAATGCAGCACTCCAGTTTGAAAAAGACAGATGCACCCCTATGTTTATCACAGCACTATTTACAGTGGGCAAGAAATGGAAGCAACCTAAGTGTTCATCAGTAGATGAATGGATAAAGAAGATGTGGTACATATACACAATGGGATATTATTCAGTCATAAGAAGAAAACAAATTCTACAATTTGCAACAACATGAATGGAGCTAGAGGGTATTATGCTCAGTGAAATAAGCCAAGCAGAGAAAGACAAATACCAAATGATTTCAGTCATCTGTGGAGTATAAGAACAAAGGAAAAACTGAAGGAACAAAACAGCAGCAGAATCACAGAACCCAAAAATGGACTAACAGTTACCAAAGGGAAAGAGACTGGGGAGAATGGGAGGGTAGGGAGGGATAAGGGCGGGGAAGAAGAAAGGGGGTATTATGATTAGCATGTATAATGTGGGGGGTGCGGGAAGGGGAGGGCTGTGCAACACAGAAAAGACAAGTAGTGATTCTACACCATCTTACTATGCTGATGGACAGTGAATGCAATGGGGTTTGTGGGGGGGACTTGGAGTAGGGGGGAGCCTAGTAAACATAATGTTCTTCATGTAATTGTAGATTAATGATAACAAAATTTTAAAAAATAAAATAAAATAAAAGATAAACTGTAGGTAGCAACAGAATTATATCACAGTCCCATCACACAACTACTGCCATTTCTCCATGGTTCCTCCCATACCTGATGTGTACATGTATTTTCGCAAAGTTCAAACAATAGTGCATATATGATTAAACATTCTACCAGAATAAAACAATATGATGAAAATAATACTCTATTAAAAAAAATCCTTCTGTTCACCTCTCTAACACTGCATCCCATCTATCCATGTATTCGTCCTGTACTCCACATGTGCCCTCATGGAAATGTCAATGAAACATTACTAATGTATATAATCATAACTGAGGTTTGTCAAGTAATTCTTAAGGAATTATTCTCCTAAATAATACATGTATTTTTAATGGAGCTTGTTAAAGTCAAATATCACAGAAGATAACATTGCAATGAGAGGAGAACCTGGTACTAAGAAATCCATCATATGTCTTCCCTCCTCTACCAAATCATTCATTTGCACTACAGTTGGAAGTATTTTATGAGCATGCTCCACATTAAGGTTTTCATCAGGCTTAGCCAAGGTGCTTCACACTGGCACTGGGAGAAGAAGGGAGTAGATTCGATAGGATCTGTAGATATAGTGAGAATAAAAATTAACAAAGCCTATGTTTAACATCTGCACAACACTGATGTAATAACCAAACATAAATCAGATTTAGAGCATTACAGGAAAACTTATATATTCCTAATGTAATCCCAACGTTTTTAGAGCAAGGTGCAAGTAAAAAGGATAGAATCTGGGCTGGGTAATATAGGCAGGAAAAATTATATGTCATAACTGATACATAATAATGTACATAGACATCAATCTACTGGAAAAATTTTATGCATAGCTTAGGTCATCAAGACAAAACAAAGGGAACATCATGGATGCCAAATCTGGGTAGGCAACTGAGGGGCAGCCTTCAAATATATCTATAGCAATAGGTCACAAGATCATGCACAGTCATAGAGAAGAATAAACTGGGGCTAAAAAATGATAAAGAGAAACAAGAAAGCCAGAAACACTGTGTGATATCTGTCACAAATAGAGATCTCAGATGGGTCATGTTGAAATGGAAACCATTCCATGTACTAACCATCAAGTAGGTAATTGCCTGCCAAGCTTGATTTCACATGCATGGAAAGGTCCTACTGTATAAAAGCAACACAAACAAACAAAAACTTTATACATTGATTGATTGTTGATTTAATATTTAAAAACTCAAGCATTTGGCTTGAAGCTTTCACCTCCTTAGAAAAAAAATCTGTTATTCTTTTCACCTCAGCAAGGGGGCATTAGGATTTATGGTGAATCTCCAGTTTTCCTAGGTCTGGAACCTATAAGACTAGTGAACCACACGATGTTTTACACACTGGCAGTTTTGACATACCTTTCTTCATACTATTGTACTGTATACTTGCTTCTATCATTCTGAAAGTAACAGTGAATTAATATGTGTATTCATATTTTCCTCATCTACCATCCACATTTAAAATCCCTAAAGGCATTTCAACTTCCATTAATTCTTTATCCCCAAAACCTAGTATGAAGTCTTATACATGGTAGATATTCTTTGCTGGTTGATCTGAACTTTACTAAAGATAATTTTGTTCAAGGAAAAAAAAGTACTTTTCAGCCATCTAAATCTCCTTATCAGGATTCAATCTGATGATTTTTTTATTATTAATATTATTTAAATAAGTTCTTCTAAGTTGGATGTCATGTTCTAAATTTCACTGTCCTCACTACAGAATTAGTAGGTTTTAGAGTCCAAATTACATTTCTACTTTTGTCAGACTTACTACTTGTCCTTGGATGTCAACTTCTTTTCTCCTAGATCTAAATTCCAAATAATACTATTGATTGCTTTGTATGTAGAATGATGCCCTTTATCCACTTTTAGTAGGGCATGCTGTTTGAAATACTTTCCGAGTTCAGTAATATTTTTTGATGCAATATTGAACAAGCTAAATCCTTTCTCAAATATTGTTGTATAAACATATATGTATATTTAGAAAAACATACATTCAGAGTCTCACCTGTTTATCTTTCAGACCAGTAGATTAAATTTTGGCTAGGGTCTGAAGAACAATTTGTATTATTGCAGTACAGTGAAGCCAGAATGTTTTCTGTCCTTGTTCACATTAGCAAGGTGATTGAAGCAAATGAGTTCACAAATAAATGTGTTTTATAACAGCTTCTAAAGAAGGCTGTATACAATTATAACATTTTATCAAACACCAAAAGTCTTCAGGGACTTCTTAGCTTCATTTAATGGCTTTTTCAACTCTCATAAATATTTCTCTTTCTGTCACTGTACTGTAATAAGATATTTTGATGTGGGAAATTTAAATGAAGTCAGATATGACATGGTTGAACTTATTTCAAACAGCCTATGCTAGCTTTTGTTTCTTAAGTTCCTTTTGTCTGAATAATGTATTTTCCCTTAAGAATATTTCCTAGAAGCTAGACATCCATTCCAATCTGTACAGACCACATCGCTACATCCTTGGATCCGCTCAGCTTCCTCTGGGTTATCAGATGACCTGACATGTCAACTGGACTAGGGTAGACAGTCAACCAAAAGTGGGTCAATTGAAATTTGTCTCCAAGGAATGTGGAGATGTCACCAGAAAGATTAGAAGATGCAATTTCTACACCAAAAGAGTCCTATGCCACTGTCACTGGGCTGCCATTAGCAACCTGAACAAATAAATCTGATGTGCAAGGAGAAAGATGAAAGAAGCTGATCCATGAAGAGAAGCAGGGGTGAGAGAAAATATGAACCCAAAAAGAAAGACAGAGAGTAAGAAATGGGGATAGTTTCTTAGTGTCTGATAATATTATAGTTTTCGGTTCTTGTTCCTATGACTAAATTCCATCTGCCCTTTTACTGGAAATAAGGAAAAATTTCAAATTATAAATGCTCTTCCTCACCAGAGTAGAATTCACACTCCTGTTTAAACTTCCAACAGCTAGGAAAATACAGGCCTCATAGTAAGTACTTAAAACTGGCTATTAATTAAAATATATATATTTTAAAGACATTAGTATGTTTAGATACTTTGGTTCCAAGGACTCAAACAGATAACATAGAATTCTCTTATCTGATAGAATCATCACTGAGAGAGTCCAATATGGAATAGGTGTTGGACCAATGGTTTCACATTATTTCATTTTATTCTCCAAAAAAACTTTTCAGATACTGAAACTGAGATTTAAATAACTTTACTGAAGTCATAGAGGCATTAAGTGTTGAAACCAGAATACAAATTCAGGTCTCTGTGGTTCCAGAGCTCATGCTCTTTTGTATTTAACTTATGTAAAGTTGGTCAGGTTTGTTTCTATGTACCAGTTTATGAGTAGGCTATTCTTCGAGCGTAATGGCACATTAAAATGTTAAGGTAAAGACTATTGAAAGCAGCTTAGAATCTTTGCAATTATAAACTTATTAAATTAATAAACTTAATGAATTTGGAATTAAAGGACATATGAAGTTAGAATTAGCTGATGGCTGAAGACTAAAGGTGGACTCAAATGCAATTTAATTTGATACAGGAATTTATTTTAATGGTGTCTTACACGGAGTGAAATGATACCTGCTCAGTATCTTTAATTTTAACATTACCACCTTTTATAAATATAAAGTTTGCAAATTCCTTATTGAAAAAAAGTAAATACTTAGTACTCTCTAAACATTCAAACACAAATAAGCGGAGAAGTATCTTTTTGAAAAATATCTGTAAAAGATAATTCATAGATATCAGCATTTTTACAACATTGTCGTAAAAAACCCTACAAGTAGCTGCTACACACTTGAGTTGAATAGATGTTTCTAATATTAAAATAGATCTGTAATCAAAATATTCATGCAAAATTATAAGGATCACATTATTTTTAATGCAAAAATTTTTTTTGACAGGCTGTGGTGTGAAATTGTACTTTCCAATGAAAAGATTGGCCCAAATTATTGACTCAGATAAAGCACAGTCAATCCCCAAGTTTTATTTTTACAGAATAAATCCATGAAAGTAAGTCTGATTAAGTTATGAAAAGAAGTGTGTCTGTTAAGCAATATTATTTGCAATTATGTCTGGCTAGTATCAAGAGACAAAAAAAGTGACGCCTCTAAATGCTGCAATTATGTAATTTTAAACTTGAATAGTACAAATTATAGAAAAAATCTGCAAAGGAAACATTTTTTTAAAGTATAGAAATTCTCAAAAAGAAGATAACACCTATGAAACCAGAAATGGAATCAGATGTGAAAAACAGAAAGTACAGGTGAAACTTCAGATCTATTTGCCTTGGTCTCCAACAGCAGCTAAATGGGGAGAAGCAGAAATTATGCCTCATAGAGGTGGACACTGAATGGGGCCCACTATTTGAATCCAGGACTATGAATGGGCACAAAGAAAAGCTGTAACTCCTCCCAAGGAAATGACTTATATAAACAGACATACCTAAGGATCTGGCATAAAAACAGAAAAACCTTCCCACTGATGACAGGTACCCGGCTGCTTGCTATAACTCAATCTGAAGTTTCCCCAGTATCCCTAGAAGATTGACATGCTAAGCTGACAATGTAAGATCTGGTTATAGACACAGGATGATAAAAACCAAATCGAGACACCCCAAACTACAGACAAGGGAACTATGAGCGTAGAGAGGGGGTGCAGGAGAGACAAATGCCATCATAGATGGGCCTGCAACTCAAAATTCCAAAACAAATGAGAGAAAAAGTGCTAAGAACAATAGCTTAAAAAATCAAAATTCAAGAGACTGTCACTTCAGATACAGTACAAAATAATATATCTAAGATGACCCTAAAATATGTATGTGGCAGATTCTCCAAGTCACAGGAGAAAGGAAGCCATGAAACACAACTGCAGGAAGGTATGAAAAACAGCTAGTTCCAAACATGAGGTATTTAAAATGTAATCACTAAAATTAAAGAGTTAAGAAATTGTTTGGTTGAAAGGGATATAGTCAAAGAGGGGGTCAGAGCATTTTCTTATTATCATAAAGAATGCATATCAAACAGAAGAGCTGGCAAAATAAAGAGTAAAAAAAAGTTCACAGAAGTTCAACAAAAAAGAAGTTCAGAGACAGATGTCAAATAACAAATTTAGGGAGAGAATCTAACTTACCTCTAATAGGAATACTCCAGGAAGTACTGGAGGTACAATACCCAAAGAGGTAAGGTTAGAATATTCTAGTACAATTGGAAGAAATGAATCTTTGGTTGGAAAGTAAACATGAAACGACAAGCAGGATAAACAAGAATTAATCACTATGTCATCAATGCACTGTAGTGATATAATTTAGTAGTGCCGTAATAAACAATAGTAATAATAAATTAGCACATGATTAAGTAATGAAAAATATTTCACATTTAGAAATATATCAGATGGGACTCCCATCTCCCTATCAAGCCCCATAAATTAAAATGTTCAATATTTTTCTTTTTAAAGTAAAGTATTAAATAAAACATTCAAGTAGCAACCATAAAATATTTTTGTCCTTTCTTTTTCTTGCATTTCTATTGGAATTCAGTTGAAAGAAGTGAGTTTACCACACTTAAAATTAGAAGGCACATTGCCATCATCTATCTCTGCCAGTCTTTCTAATTTTATTTTTGCTTTTCTTCTGTGATCATTATTCTTGTTCTCCTCATCCCATAGCTAACATACTTAACCTATGCCTTTAAATATGTACTTTATAAAATATGTACTGTGTTTTGTGGATATTTCCAATTAACCTATACACTATAAATATCACCCCGTTTTCTACTTTCTTTCTCCAAACATCTGGATAGAGGTCTTTTGGTATTGCTGAAACATGGTCATTTATCCTTAATATTTTATAGTGAATCTTAGTTAATCCACCATATTTAAACATCCATCACATCTCTTAGGGATGGATACTAAGGGTGCCACCAACTCTGTCACCACAAACAATACGATCAATATTCTTGTCCTCATATTTGTATGCATGTTTCCGAGAACTTCTGAATGATATATGTATATGACGATAGGACCACACAATTAATTTAAAAAAATTATTTAGAGATTATTTTTCACTGTAAGTGAAAACTAACATTCCATACATATTCACCAACACTTGATGTTTTCATCCTTTTTAATTATAGTCTTTCTGACATGAGTAAAGTGATCTCTCACTACTTGCATTTATATGATTATGAAGACGAGAATTTCCTTGTGTACTGTTGAGCTGTGCAGAAGTCCAATTTGTGGTAATCTGTCTCTTTCAATGGTTCATTTTTTTTCTCAAAAGAATTTCAGTCTTTTCCCTGATTAATAGAAATTACTTTTATATAACAGATAACCCCTTGTTTTATATTTAGTCAATAGCTTACCCATTCATCAATGTTATCCTTCATTGAAAGAAACCTTACTATTGATAACATCATAACAACTTGATTAATCTCACAGTCTGTGCTTTGGAAGTCTTGCATAAGTTTTTCTACAGTCCACAACTTTACCTACAGTACATAAAGCTATTCTCCTAATTTTCCTCTAAGTAGAAGAAAGGTAGGAAAATAACTTTGTAGGCTATAGTGCTTAAGGGCGCAAATTTCATATGATTTGTCTGTAACATATTTGGAATCTGTCTTTTTATTAGGAATAAGGAAGTCCCAGGCTTATTTATCTCCAATTAGAGAGTCTGTTTTCACTAATATCTTCTAAACATTGATTTTTGGTTCTATTCATAATATATCATGTTTCCACATATGCATGTATCTCTTTCTAAAGTTTCTATATTGTTTCATTTATCTACTTTTCTCTTGCAAAGATGGTTTTATAACTACAGCTTTGCAGAATATCTTACTATCTGACCAATATATTGCAATCACAGGTGTTTAGTCTTCAACATAAAGGTCATTTTTGAGGTCTCAGATGAAAATGAGGAACATGTTATTAGAAACTAAAGAAAAGGCAATCTTCATTATGAAGTAGCAGAGAACTTGGCTGAATTATGCTTGTATTCCAGTGCTTTGTGGAAGGTAAAACTTGCAAGTGATGAACTTGGATATTTATCTAAGTAGAATTCCTAAGCAAAGTGTTGAAGGAACACCTTATTCTCCCCTGTCTACTGACAGTAAAATTCAAGAAAAGAGAGATGAACTGAAGAAAGAATTGTTAACCAAAAGGAACCAGGCCTTAACTTAAGGATTTGGAAAATTCACAGCCTGCCCATATTGTAAAAAATAGGAAAACATATTCAGGAAAGACCACCAAAGGCATGGCTGGATTATCACTTGGTAAAAAGACTGTGAGATTATATAAACAGAAACACTGCCAGTTTGACTTGAAGGAGATCAAGACAGTATGAAATAAAGAAAAGCTACTGGGCTTCTCAAGTTCTACAGGATAGGGCAGTAAAGTTATTTGACTGTGACCATGCACTATTCTTCAAGAAAATGGAAAATGAGCCTGAAAAAGCCAAGTTCACAGGTAGAATAAAGTGGTGGTTGCCATAAGCACAGGTTGCAGGTTGGCCAAATTAGGGAAGGGTGTCAAAAGGTACAAACTTCCGGTTATAAAGCACACAAATCACGGAGAAGGAATGTATGACATAGTGACTATAGTTAATACACTGTATTGCATATTTGAAAGTTGCTGGAAGAGTACATCCTAAAAGTTCTCACACAAAAAAGGTTTTGAAACTATGTACGGTGACAGATACTAACTAGCCTTACTGTAATGATCATTTTGCAATACACACAGGAATTGAATCATTATGTTGTACACCTAAAAGTAATATAATGTTATGTGACAATCAGACCTCAAAAGAGAAAAAAAAAGAATGACGAAGACAATTCAAAGATCATGAAGGTCACCAGGTCAGTTTTGACAAGCCAGATGGTCTCTGACTGAAGTTACAGAGCTGGGGTCACCCAAAGGCTTCAGGCATGAACCCTTTCCTGAAAGAGTCTTGGGAAAATGACTTCCAACTGGCAGAGTTTTGAGGGCATGCCCCTTACCCTGCAGAGCTTCAGGGGGCAGAACTGTTGCCTCAGTGGGTCCACAAGGCAAAGCATTGAACAAAGTTGAATTCCTCTGGGGCTTTATAATCTGATGGAATTCACCTTGCTAGGTTTTGACCTGCGTGTGATTCATCCCTTTCTTCTTTACTATTTCCCTCTTTTGGAATGGGGATGTCTACACTATGCCTATCTCACCGTTGTATTTTGGATGCACAGTTTTTTTGGTTTGACAAGTTCACAGCTAGGGAGGAGTTTGCCTCAGATGAATCATACCTGGCATCTCACCCAGATCTGATTTTGATTATTTACATGAGACTCTTCTTTAGAATTGACACTGGAAGAGAGTTAATTTGGGGGCTGCTGAAATAGCATGAATATATTTTGCATATGAGAATGACATGAATTTCTTGGTACCAGGAGTAGAATCGATGGACTGAATTGTGTCCCTCCATAATTCCTATGCTGAAGGCCTAACTCCCAACGTGATGGCAACTGGATATGAAGCCTTTGGGTACAGCACCATGTTTTGCTGGACTACAGTGGAGTGATTAGTTACTGTTAGTTTTCATTTACATTGAGAGATGACTTTAAGGAGGTCTTAAAGGTGCAACCCTCATGATGGGGTTAGTGTCCTTATAAAAAGAGGCACCACAGAGCATGCTTCTCTCTCCACCATGTGAGAACACAGTGAGAGAGTGGCCTTCTGCAAGCCAGGCAGAGAGCCCTTGCCAAGAAACTGCATCTTGGTCCTGGACTTCCCAACTCCAAAAATGTAAGCAGTAAAACCCTGCTATCAAAGCCATCCAGTCTATGGTATTTTGTTATGACAGCCAGAACTTATAATACAAATATTTTTCCAAGTTTTTGTTTTTGCTTTTTTAAAAATATATAATAATGTTTGCTCTCATTTTTCTTTTCCTGCCATGCAGTTGATAGGTCAAATATCCCTTGAGAGTTTTAAATTCGTGCATCTGTCAATTTTTTTTGCTGGTTGTTACCTCTCCCTCCATTTTATTTTTATTTTTTTAAATTTACCAATATCTCTATCTTTCCAAAAGACAGGATAGGCACTTTAATATATTCTGTTTTCCTCTGGTCCCAAGCTATCCCACCGTTTTCTCCCACAGCAAGTTCTTTATTTCACTAAATTTAAAAAATGGCGTTCCAAACTAGTAAAGATCTATTTAGGAAAAAATAAACTTTAACTTTTTAAATAAAATGGAGGCAAATATATTTTATGGCCTTAGGATAGGGGAAAAGAATCTTAGAGCAGATTCCCCTCCAAAAAACGTGAAAGGCTAATTTTTTTTTGCATTGTCCTAGGTAATGAACGGGAAGTTCAAGCACCAACTGATTGGTTTCTTTTTTTCACTCTTGTGACACTTCGATTACTAGTTCCGGAAGAATCAAAGGAAGGCTTACCCAACGAGAAAACACGCCTCACTGTGACAAATTCCTAAACCACTTTGGCCACGAGTATTTGGAGACTAATAAGCAAACTGTGAACTCATCTAACGTGAATTCCTCCTCGAGCTGAGACGCCCGGCGGAAGGGAGGGCAAATAAACTTGATAGTTGCCCCTCTGTTTCAAGTGGGAAACACAGGTTTTTGCAGTAGGCAACTCGCAGGAGAATTACAAACCTGCTCTGAGCCGCCATGTTGGGAAGAGGGCGCCCCCGGGGAGGGCGCGGAAGCCCCGGGCCCTGTCCCACACTCCCTGCCCTAGGGCCTCTTCGGCGGGCTGCTACTCCTCAGTGTGCTCACGGTCTCACTTCCCCCCCGTCCCTACACACAGACCCGGACATGGTCCCGGAACAGGGCTGGCCGGACAGACAGCTCCCGAGCGCTTCCTGCCTGCAGGCCGACACCCATGAGGGAACTACAGCTCCCGGCGCGCCGGGCGGGAGGGGGAACGGCCACCTCACGCGCCTGCGCAGTGGGAGGCTGGCAGCGCGGCGGCTGAGGGCCGACGTCCGCGGGGACGTTGGACCAATCCAGTTGCCCCAGCTGCTCACGCGCTGTCACCGGGGCCTCTGCCCGCAGGCCGCGTGCTCTCGCTGGCTCAGTCGCCGCACTGACAACTCCTTTCAACGCTGGGAACTTTCATTCACATTGAGAACTAGTGCCTATACTTGCTAGCAATCCTTCAGCAACAGCCAGGGTGATCGGCAGGGAGATGCAGAAGGTGCGCCGGGTCATCCCACAAACCAGTCAGCTCCACACAGTGAACCCGGGACCTCACCAAGCTCAGGACAAGTCCTGGAGTTTGACGCTGACGTGACAAGCGATGGCGATGTGAGGAGACGTGGCTTTGTAGACACGTGCTCTTGGTGCTGGACCCTCATACCCACGGCCGGGTGCATCATCCAACGAGCACAGAAGGAGGATTTGGGATTTGAGCTGCATCTCTGGGTATTTTCTGGCAGGAGAGATGTTCATTATTGAGTCTGTGATGAATCCGAATTGTCTTCTGTAATACGTTCTGGGACTGTTGGGTATTTGAGTCTTGTAAAGGACAATCCGACGTTAAAAAGAAAGTTTACCTTAGTGAAAATTCACCCGTTTGTCAGAAAATCTATAAACGTGATTTAAAAATACTTCGAGAAATATGCCTTGATTGATCAAGACATTCCTGAAAACAAAGCTGGGATAAGATTTTAACTCTTGTTTCTGAAACAATTCATGATTAACTTCAACAAAGTTTTTAAAATCATCTCAGTTCACTTCAGAGTGGGGAGAATTTCAAGAAGGTAGCCAGCAGATGTCAGGAGAACATCAAAAATGACAAATGTGGCGCCTGGCTTGGGTGGGAGAGCATGCCCCAGAAGTACTTTCCACCGCTGGGTATCAGTGTTAGCAAAAGAATCAATCATTTACTAAAGAGCCCTCTTACTGATATCTTAAAACGGGTTGCATTTCTGTGCCTATTGATTTACAGAAAGTAAATCAATTCGATCCATTTACTATTCCAGCCATAAGCTCTATCTGCCATGTATTGTGTGCCATTTCCACTAACAAAGAGGAAAAAAGGAGAACAAAGCTGGATTTGATATCAAACATAGAATCACAGATTGTAAAACCAGTTCAAGCTCCTTATTTAAAACTTTTTGAACCGTTTTTTGAAAACCTAGATAAATCCTAAAAAGAAGTTCTCAAGAAGAATGGTTTCAAAAAGACTTATGAAAATAACTGCTCTCAAACCAATGTGGATATCTTCTACCTTCAACCAAGAATCAAATACTTCAAGAGCCATTTAATAAATAAGGCAGAACCATGTATGCATCTCAGGGCTCAAACCAAAATTACCTTTTCTTGAGAAATAATTGTGAAGAAAAATTCCTGAGACCATCAAAGGAGAGTGTCAAGGTTCCTGGGAGGAGCAATAAGGGACAAGTAAGTGAATTGCAGATAAACTTGTAAAATGCAATACAAAGATAATTCTAAAATATCTGATGTGAATACTCAGTTCTACCAGCTGCCATAAGTAGAGTTAAGTGAGCAGAAATACACCCAAGACTTTAAAGCAGTTTATTGGATTCAGCCTCCCTGTTTCTGGAGTGAATATTCTAGGTTAATGAGGACTGTGTCCTTAATAAAAGATAAAGACTAAGAAACTTAAGTTAATTATACCTGAAGTGTATGTGAAGACACTTTCTAATTTTGCTTACTGTTATTTTCACTGGTCAGGCCACATCCCAATACTCCTCTTATAAAAATCATTTTAAACTGGTCATCTAAACCTACCAAAACTTTAATTCAAAAGATATGAGTTACTACATTACAATGTTAGGGCCTAGTAGAGTATCTTTTACAACTATTGAAATTGTAGCTCCTAACTTATTCCCTCAGAAAACAAGAACAGTTGGATTAATCTACTATAAAGAAGTAGCATAGGAAATATAAGCAACTTCACCAACAAAAATCCTGCTATACTTGTAAAACCCTTGGACTTTCTACATATCAAGATACTTAAAGGTAATTTTAAAGGTTTTTGTTTCTTTTGTTGAATTTCGTGTGATAGGTTTTGAACTGTCGTATTTCTTTTGCCTGGTTTTGCAAACCAATCTAAACAAAATAGCTGTTCTGGTTCAGAACATTTTATCTTCTGAGAAACATTGAGAAGCAAGCTATTGGGCTAGTGTTCTCCATGACTTAGAAAATTTTTCCTTCCTTTGCATTTTCTTTATCATTATTTTCTCTGTAACTACACAATCTTTTTTTTTTCCATTTATTTTTTAGTTTATACAGAATAGACTATAATAGCATTGTTCAACATATGAAATGCTTTGTATTTCCTTCTCTTTTCACATTCTTCAAAGAAATATTGCAAACTACTGTGCAAAAAAACCCCACTCTGGAGTATGGTCTTTATATGAGGACCAAGAAACTGACACAGTAAAATTCCTAAATCAAAGTTAATTTCTGAGAAAACCCTTGTCAGTGTGCCTTATGAGAAGCAGTAAGTGAAATTTTAGCCCCACCTAGTGTTTTATAGTGGCACCACTTCTTGAAAATGAAAACTATTCCCTCACGGGCAAGAATCATAGATTAGGCAGCTATAGCACCAGGTTGGACACTGAATCAAAGCAAGTGCAAAGGGATGTTACTGTGTTTCCTAGTTACTGTCCTGAAAAACAGCCATGCAACAGAATCCATTCTTACAGCTAAGGGATTTGCCAAATGTTTGCAGGGTCAATGAGTAGAAGTACTCATTCATAGATCACAAAAAATAAGAAGGTTTTAAATGATAGAAATTCTGATTTGGTTGACATAAGAATGGGATGGTGATGGAAGTTAGGATAGCAGCAATACCTGGTAATAAGAAAGTTCACACTTACCTAAAGATAATTTACATATGCATGAATGAAGTCATGTTCAAGTGGAAGATTTCAATATACCCATTTTGGAATTGGATTGAAATAGTGCATAAAAACAAAGACATAGAGGCTATGAATAATGTATTCAGTATATTGGATTAAATAACTATGACTATATATGGGGGGAGCTTAAATTTACCAGAAAATAATTTTTATTGTTTATCTATGGAACATTAACAAGAACTAATAATGCACTTAGCTAAAATGAGAATCTGAAATACAAAGCGTAAAGTGTTTATATATCACATTCCCATAATACAGTAAAACTTGAAAATTTTTTAATTGATCATAATTATTTGAGAATTAAGCACACTTAACTCTTAAATCAAAGGTAACGGAAAAATAAAATATACATTTAAAAATAGTGAAGAGAATATAATAGAACCTACAGGTTATAGGAAAAAAGATTGATAAAAAATTGTACCATTACAGTACTCCATTATTAATGAAGAATGATGAAAAGTAAAGGAGTCAGTATTTACCTTAAGCTATTAGAAAAATAATGGAATAACAATCTCAAATGAGGGAAGAGAATTAGTAAAGACGAAAAGGACTAATTTGCTTAAAAATATTTTATTAAGCAATACTATAAAACAAAAACATGCCTCTTGGGTTTATTTATTTATTATTAAAGGATAGTCAAATACAATATTATATTGGTTTCAGATGTCCAATATACTGATTCAGCAATTACCTACATTACAAAATACTTGCCATGATAAGTGTGGTATTCTTCTGTCAGCATAGTAAGGTAGAACAGTATTATTAACTGTATTCCCGATGCTGTACTTCTTATCCCCTTGACTTATTTATTTTATAATTAGAAATGTGTACCTCTTCATCCCCTTCACCTTTTTTGCCCATCCTTCCACCCCTTCTTCCCATTGCAATCACCAGTATTTCTGTTTTGCTTTTCTGTTTGTTTTAGATTCGCAAATAAGTGATAATATGGTCTCTCTCTGTCTGACTTATTTCATGTAACATAATACCCTCTAGGTCCATCCACGTTGTAACAGATGGCAAGATTTCATTCTATTTTTTTTTATTAAGGTATCATTGATATACAATCTCATGAAGGTTTCACATGAGCAACATTGTGGTTACTGCGTTCACCCACATTATCAAGTCCCCCACACACACCCCATTGCGGTCACTGTCTGTCAGCATAATAAGATACCATAGAATCAACTACTTGTCTTCTCTGGGCTATATTGCCTTCTGCATGAACCCCCTACATTATGTGTACTAATCATAATTCCCCTTAATCCCCTTCTCCCTCCCTTCCCACCAACCTTCCCAAGCCACTTCCCCTTGGTAACCTCTAGAACCTTCTTGGAGTCTGAGTTTGCTGCTGTTTTGTTCCTTCAGTTTTGCTTTGTTGTTATACTCCACAAATGAGAGAA
Organism: Manis pentadactyla; assembly: GCF_030020395.1. Classification (NCBI taxonomy): domain Eukaryota; kingdom Metazoa; phylum Chordata; class Mammalia; order Pholidota; family Manidae; genus Manis; species Manis pentadactyla. The sequence continues at coordinate 7,655,517 of NC_080026.1, forward strand.
ATCACTTGGTGCTTGTCTTTCTCCACCTGGCTTATTTCACTGAGCATAATACCCTCTAGCTCCATCCATGTTGTTGCAAATGTTAGGGTTTGTTTTCTTCTTTATGGCTGAATAATATTCCATTGTGTATATGTACCACAGCAAGATTTCCTTCTTTTTTATGGCTGAGTAATACTTTATGGCTTGTATATACACACCACATCTTTACTCATTCACTTGGACATTTCTGTTGCTTCCATATCTTGGCTATTGTAAATACTGCTGCAGTAAACATAGGGGAATTTGTATTTTTGTTTTCTTTGGATAAATATCCAGAAGTGAAATTACTGGGGTATTTCTATTTTTAATTTTTTGAGGTACCTCTGTATTGTTCTCCATAGTAGCTGTGCCAATTTACATTCTGAACAGCAAACAGTACATGAGGGCTCCCTTTTCTCTTTATCCTATCCAACACTTGTTATTTCTTATCTTTTTGATATCAGCCAATATGATTGGTATGAAGTGATACCTCATTGTTTTGACTTGTATTTCTCTGATGATTAGTGATGGTGAGCATCTTTTCATGTGTCTGTTGGTCATCTGTATGTCTTCTTTAGAAAAATGTCTCGAAGTCCTCTGCCCATTTTTTAATTGGGTTATTTGGGTTTTTGGTGTTGAGTTATGTAAGTTTATATATACTTTGTATATTAGCCCTTTGTCAGATATCTCATTTGGAGATAAGAGTCTCCCACTCAGTAGGTTTCCCTTTCATTTTGTTGATGATTTCCTTTGCTGTGCAGAAGCTTTTTAGTTTGATGTAGTCCCACTTGATTATTTTTGCTTTTATTTCCCTTGTCTGGAGAGACATACCCAGAAAAAAATCACTAATGACAATGTTTTAAGAGTTTGCTGCCTGTTTCTTTTAGGAGTTTTATAGTTTCGTGTCTTATATTTAGGTCGTTAATCTGTTTCAAGTTTATTTTTTTGTATGGTATAAGATAATGATCCAGTTTCATTCTTTTGCATGGAGCTGTCCAGTTTTCTCAACATCATTTCTTGAAGAGACTGTCTTTTCCCTATTGTATATTCATGCCTCCTGTCATATACTAATTGGCCATATAGGCATGGGTTTAAGTCTGGGCTATCTACTCTCTGCCATTAATTTATGTGTCCATTTTTGTATATGTACCATATTGCTTTGATTACTATAACTTTGTTGTATAATTTGAAATCTGGGAGCATGTACCTCTCACTTTGTTCTTTCTCAAAATTGCTTTGGCTATTCAAGATATTTTGTGGCTCCATACAAATGTTAGGATTGTTTGCTCTAGTTTTGTAAAAATGCCATTGGTATTTTGATAGAGAGTGCATGGAATCTTTGCTTTAGGTAGTATGGTTACTTTAACAATATTAATTCTCCCCATCCATGAACATGGTATATCTTTGGATTTATTTGTGTCATCTTCAATTTCATTCATCAATTTCTTACAGTTTACAGAGTAAAAGTCTTTCACCTCCTTGGTTAAATTTATTCCTATGTATTTTATTCTTCTGATGTTAACTGTGGATGGGATTGTTAATTTCTCTTTCTTCTAGTTCATTGTTAGTATATAGAAGCACAACAAATTCCTGTATATTGATTTTGTATCCTACAACTTTACTGAATTCATTTATCAGCTCTCTGTCAAAAACAATTAGAACTAATAAATGAATTCAGTAAAAACATTCCTGTCTATGCCTGTGTCCTGGGACAAATGTAATCTTATTTCAAAGTCTTTGCAGCAAAGTTTTCAAATTTGACCTGTTTAACATTTTTAACTATACCTTTTTCAAAGTGTGTTGATACTCCATCTAATTTTGGATTGCCATAAGTGCTTCTTATCACCCAAGTTGGGTCCATTTTGATATTTCGCATATTCACATATTTCTGCACAGAAGTTAGTTGTAGTTGCTAAACTTTTTCAGTGTAAGGCCCACAATTAAGTACCTTAGATTCTGTGAGCTACATGGTTTCTCTTCCCAACTATTCAATTCTGCCATTGTTCAAAAGCAGCCATAAACTGTGTAAATGAATGAGTGTGGCTGTGTTCTAATACAAATTTGTTTATTTAAAAAAAAGAGGAATTTGTTTTAGATTCTAGATTCTAGAGGTCTTGCCTATGCCTATGAATTTGCCCTATGGGCTGTATTTGCTGAACCTCGGCTAGCATTATATACTGATTTCATAAATGACTAGGCACATTGAACTATATGCAAATATATAAGAAAGTTCAATTCAAAATGAAGAAGATATTCATTTGAGAATAATAATAATGATAAGAATAAAATAACAGTAATTACAAGTACTATCATTTTGGTGGGGCCTTTCTACAGTTCAGGGAATTTATATAGTGTTTTATATGTAATTTCTCATCTAATATCCATATCAGCCCTGTGTAGTAGGTGCCACTATCATTGGGGTATAGATACTTCAGATGTTTATCCAATGTTCTAGTTTAAAAGTGGCAGTTTGGGATTTAAAGCCATGTCAGCTGAGTCAAAGTTCTAAACAACTCCATAGAAATACTTCTAAGTCAAGGCATCATATACCCAGCCCATGAGGATATTTCCCCTGGGTTCATGGAGCTATTTCCCCTGGTCTGTTTTTCTATGAAGTCACTTCCATTCCATTTCCCAGGAAAGAACCCTTCACTCCATCTTTCTTTCCCCCCTTGCACTAGCACTGAGTTCTCCCCAGAGTTGAAGAAGTGAGCATTTTAATTAAGAGGCTGCCATTCCTTGAATCACATAATCAAGAAGTTAGGACCCAAGGATTATAATTTAGGCAGCATGGACCCAACTCTCTCATGTCCTTTTGGAGAGAACTGTGTGCAGGGCACCCCAGATGCTTGCTCCTCTAAATTCCACTGAGTAAGCTGAAGAAGCAGGGCTACTGTCAGGCCCAGCTTGTCCACCTGCAACGTGATGGACAAGTCCGAGTCTTGAAGGTCTCAATTTCTAGGCTCAAAATAAAGATAGAAGACCCTGTTGTCCTCTTCAATCCAGCTTCACTAGTAAAAATTCTGAGCCTATTTTAATCCTTACTGGCTCCTGTCTGACTTCATTTGGTTAAGTTGCCAAAAATGGGAAGAATGATTAATTAGGCTCATTCAAACCTACTTACTACAGGAACCATAGAAATTACACTTTTTGCCTAAGGCTCTTTGAGAACAAGTTCAGGTTGTTTCTGGAATGTTATCATTTCACAAACAGGCTGGAACTGAACCTAATGAGATATGTGAACTTGCCAAAGTCTGTAGAATGCATTAGAAGGGTCAGTGGTAGTCACCATCTGGGTAACTCTTTGAGTCCCTTCTACTGGGCTTTACTGGCCTTATTCTCTCTCCACCTTGCTTATATCTATTTTTCTGCCTACCAAGATTATGTGAAATTGCAAAAGACTCTAGAATGAATTATAAGGGTTAGTGGTAGTCACCACTTACATGAACTGTTTGATATGATGAAGTTCAATTACAAAGTGATGATTAATGCAAGAACAAATACACAGAAGGAATAATAGTTAACAAATCTGTTTTCATGGAATTCAAGTGCTCATGCTTATGTAAGAAGAATTTAATTCAGGTACAAAGATACATTCTTTAACTGAAAAAATGGGGGCAGACCAATAAGTTACTGAGATGAGGAAAAAATTCATTTGTCTATGACATTTTAAACAGACCTTTAAGTGGCTCCTTGTTTTAGATTCTAGATTCTAGAGGTCTTGCCTATGCCTATGACTTGAAACATTTATCAGAACTATGCTTTCAGACAATCAGGCAGAAATAACAGATTCTCTTGGCACCATCTAGTGAGATCACAGCCTGTCAGTTTGCACTCTGCAGCTACTAGGAAAGCAAAACTTTGGGTTGTGATAGTTCTCCCTGAGTAAGTGTAAAAGAGGTGAGAAGGATGTCTGGCAGGTAGAAGATTTTCTTAAATTACTTTGAGGGCTAAAATTTGCTAATCACACATCATTTAATAAGCACAGCCAGGCAATACTTTGAAATTATTCCTGGCTTATTTACATAGCATCAGTAACAATATATAAAAAATACTGGCTTTTTCTCAGTCTGTTGTATTTGAATATAAGATTATGCCAAGACATGAATCCTTTCAACTATTATTTAAATATATTCAGTCAGACTTGGAAAAGTCCTAACCAGCACATAGATGAATTAGGTGTACCACAAATTGATAAAGATAAATATCTATTAATTGAATATAAAGGAGAAATTCAGTTTTAAATTATGGGTAAATTATTGAAAGACTATACTAAAGCAGAAAATATACAATTTAAATATGAATTATAATTAGGATATGGATAAAAGGTAGTAATTAACACAAAAGGAAACATTGCTTCTAATTCGCTAGAAAAGTTTGAACATAATTCCAGAAAGCCTCTTATGTAGTGAAGTTTATATATCAAACTGATATGTGCTTGGATTTATATCATTAACTCTCAAGAGCTATTGTTTTTTTCCCTCTGATAATCTTAAACAATGGCATAAAAAATTAGTGATTTATAAATTTAGCACATATCTAAACCAATGTCTACATACATGTACATCTAAATTACCTTTTCTCCACTCTCCCACTGTCAGTCTCTTACTTCTCCATGGGCAATCAAGTTTTGATAAACCAAGATATACTGAAACTGCTTAAAGCCCCTCTGAAACCAGAACTGAATTTCTTTAATTTCAGAATGTTTCAATTATTGCTTTAATTGTCTCCATCCTCAGCAATAGCAAAATAAATGACTCTTTGAGATGTCACCAGTTGCCAGGTAAGATACCATATTGACAGGTTCTGAGGACTGGGACATGGACATCTTTGGCACCAATAGAGGGAGACATTATTTTGTACACTACAGTAGCATTTGGAAACTTAAGTCTAGATTTAAATATGGTCTAGGGAAGAGAAAATAATAGAAATGATAAAAGAAAAAGACCCTTTTGGAAACAGTGTAGGTTCCTTCCTTATCACTGAAACTACAGTGAAAGAGGTTAATATAATTCCTATGGGATATTAAATGGGAAATATATTTTGTTAAGGTAGAAGCCAGTCTTTTTTGAAGAGTAATTTTTAAAATCTGGATCATGACAAATTTAAACCAGTTACAGATGTAAATTGCCTTCCCTTTCCTGTCATCTGCTTTATCTGTCCTTCTACAGATATATAAATGGAGTGAGAGGAAAATAGAAAAAGAACTTCACACGTAAGAAATTTTGTAAAAGGAATCTATTGGACCAGCTTCATGATTATATTGTAGTCCAAGCCTCACCGCTTCATATGTAAATTATTGTAAGTGTCTGCTTTTTTTTTTAATGGTACAGTCTGGCCTATAGCTTATTCTTCTTAACACGTGCTGCTCCTCAGTCACTTTGTTGTTTCAGCCCCTTAAATCATACCACTTAACAGACTGATTCATTGGTAAATCGGTTTTTTCATTCATTAGTTCATTCTACCAATATTTTACTAGGTATTTTCTAGAGCCTGTGCTAGACACCAAGCAGAGGAAGGGGTGTGTGACAAACAAAAATACATAAATGCATGCATTTTCACAGCCTTTTCCAGGCTCACCACTACTGAGAATTATTTTGTTGCTTCAGGGAGACAGTAGAGTACTGATTAGTAATGAAGATCACAGACAGTGGATTGAGACTCTAGGTTTCTAGACTCCTAGATAGGAGCTTAATAATTTATCATCCTTCTGATTTTGACAAATTACTAACACCTTTGTGCCTCACATTTTTCCTCAATAAAATAAGAATTCTTTTAGCCCTTACCTAATGTTTTTTTGTAAGTTGAAGTAAGTCGATCCATGTAAAGTGCTGAAACCAGTGCCTGACATATTAAAAAGCTCTCAGTAGACGTTAACCATTATTATTTCCCAGTCCTTACTTATTTCTATAACGATTGTCTCCTAACCAAAGAGTCCCATTCTTATCCTAATAGTGAGGGAAAGGGAAAGCTTCACAAGAAGAAAGGCTAGTGAGATTCCCTTGGGCTAGAGCAAGGATTTCTTTTGGGAGAGAGTAAAGGAAAGAGTTAAAAAAAAAAAACAGCGGTGACCAAGAAGTATAAAAAGTACTGAAAGGGAAAAAAAATAGGGAAATGATATTTAAGAACATGCCTTAGTAAGATACCGATCCTTTAGGATTTTTAAGAGAATGAAGATTAAAATTGCTTTTACCTAAGGTTGCTGGATAATTTTTATTGATTAATTCATTCATTCATTCAATAAATTATTAATGAACTAAAACCATGTGTCATGTCCTGTGCTGAGTGCTTACGATAGTCATGAAGAAGAAAAAACAAATTAGGTCACTGTCTGCATTTAGCTTTTATTCAGGGAGAATGACAAACATTGGTTGAATAATCAGACATATACCTGTTAAATTATGAATGCTGCAATTGCTATAATTGTAAAGATAGAGGAGTATGATCTTCTCAAGATGATGAGCAAAGCTTTCCTTGGGATCTGAAGCATAATGAAGGTAGGTGATGTAGCCTGTGGTAGGAACTGAAGGGAGTATGGTGGGGGTGCTTTCAGTGAGGTGATTCTTGGGCTGAAATGAAACTGGAGGGGTAGAAAGACATCAGATCATGTAGGGCTATGTGCATCTTCATAATAATGTCTTTAGAAGAAATTGGTTCATATAACCAGTTTTATATTGTGAAAGGATTTTTCTTCAAACAGAGACTGCTTAGAATAGAAGAGGGTATGTAGATGGGCCAGTAGAAGGCCATTGTATTCGTGCTGGTGAGAGCTGATGGTGACTAGGAATATGGTAGTGATTGTTGTACATGTGGATGAGTATATGAATTTAAAAGCTGTTTAAGAGTGAATCAACAGGTTCTCCTAGTAATAGAATCAGTGTGAGGATCAAGGAAAAGAAAATGTTATGGATGACTCTTAAGTTTCTAGTTTAAGTAACCTGATGGATAGATAGCAGCTGTATTCCTGGGAACTAGAAGTTGTGTTGGACTTATCTTTAACTCTTTGAAAGATCTGTCCTCCAAATGAAAGCAGAGTTTATCTAGAATTAAAATCGTCGCCCTAGAGATGAGCCAAGAGCACAGACCAACTGTGCATGTGATATTAAAATTTGCCATTAAAAGGTATGCAAGTCGACCAGATTTGAGTTGTAATTTGGGAGAAAAGATTTATCATGACAGAAGATGTAAAATATTATTTGCAATGTTTTTCTTTTCTTTTCTTTTCTTTTTGTTTGTTTGTTTGTTCTTACTACACACAAAAAGCCAAGGAAACTTCTCGGTAAGCTTGCAAACTAATAATATTTTCAACTCAACCTGCATGGAAACACAATTTCTAAAGCAGTAGGAACTTTTCTTGGCTTGAAAGAGATGGGCAATATTAGACATTTAAAGCCATTGCATTGCCCTGCTGGCTAAGGCTGGAGACTTGGCTGCTACTATAAAATTTGAAAATAATAAGGGTTGTTTTATACCAGAGACTGAAGAAATTTGTAGGTAACTCTGTGCAAAGAAGAGGAGAAAAGGAATTTGGGCTAAATGGACAATAACAGTAAAATCTTATTATTGAAGAGAGGAAACACACACATACACCAATTGTATGAAGGTCTGCAGACAGGCACTGGCAGACAGTATTTCAGCAGATGTCCTCATTACACTAGTGGTAGTACAGGAACTTGGATTCATATACAGAATTTATAACCACTCTTTAAACAAGAAGTGTAAAAATAATCTGACAGTGAGTTTGAAGAGAAGAAACATCAATTCTGAGTGACAAGAGAAGGAGCCAGTATTTTGGAAGATCAGTACAAACTGAACCAAGACATGGAGGAATGTTCTTCAGGAAGAAATCTGTCTTAATCACATGCCTAGCACACATCTTGATTACTTGGCAAAGTCGGTAAAGAATGAAGAAAAAAAAAGGGAGAATTGTGGCAGGATTCTAGGATTGAGAAAAAAGAAGCAGACAGATTTGAGGAACTAAGTGTCATGCAGGTCTGCCTCAGTTTCTTGAAGGAAATACCCCGAGTCTCTGGTGGGGGGAATCACCACAGCAAGCCTCAGTCAAGAGCTGAGGAGAATATTACTTAATTTTTTTTTTTTTCTGAAATCAAGACTGATTCCAAGATGGATTACTATGATCACTCAGGAACCCATGCCCCTGCATTTCACAGAAACCTCCTTAAGAATTAATGAATATGCTAAGTGAACTGGCATATTTCAATATGCCTATATGAGTGTTCAAAAAAGACACATGAGCAATGTGTTGTGAGCACAACGGGAGCGATTCACTCTCTGGACCAACTTAACAGAAGTTAGCTCTTTATAAGATTCCTCAAGGGAGGAACAACCTAAGACAGGCACAGTCGCAGGGGGGTCATCAGGTGAGAAATTGGGGATCAACAGAGGTGAGGCTTAGAACCTCACCCCCCCTGTTCTGAGAGAAATCTTCTGCATATGTGGATGTTTTATTGCCCTTGTCTAGCTTGGATTAACACATAGTCTACAGGCACACACCTGATCATCTACATTTGCTCTCTTACAATACTAAACTATGTTTTCTACCTTTATGTTGTATCTACCTACCACTTCAGCATCTTATTAAAAATAATAAAGAGAGAAATGTGGTATCCACATATAAATCAAGTATAAAAATCAAATGTGTATTCATATTTGAACTGACTGTTTATAGTTCATAATGCATGAGCAAAACCAAAAGTTTCTGTGATGACTGCCCTTGTACTGTTCACCATGTAACTTATTCACTATGTAAGAATTTGTTCTCCATGTAAGAACTTGTTCGTTATGCTTCAGAAGATTGGAGACTGACGAAAATTAGGCTTGGGGTGGATTAATGATTGTGCATTGAGCATTGACTCCCCTATACAGAATTTTATTGTTGTTAACAACCATTTGATCAATAAATATGAGAGATGCCCTAACAACAACAACCAAGAAAAAGTACACACTTCCAATTGTAAAATAAATAAGTAACCGGGATGTAATGTATAGCATAAGGAATATAGTCAAAATATTGTAACAACTTGGTATGGTGATAGCTGGTACTTAGAATTATCATGTATATAAATGTTGAATCACTGTGTTGTACACCTGAAACTAATGTAATGTAATACTGTGTGTCAACTACCCTTCAATAAAAAATAATTATCTAAAAAAAAAAAAAAAAAGAAGTTAGCTCTTTAGCTGAATATCATGATGTTGACATTGATTCAAATTGTATGTATCAGTAATTTGAATATACCGTAATTTATGTATCCATTTGTACTACACCAAATAGAGTGAAGTATATTCATTTATTCATTGAGGTAAACTCAATAAACCAAGGATCTTGTGTAATCCTAAGAAAAGTCAGCCCCCTCCTCCTCCCAAAATAATAACACAACCTATATAAGGAAAATTGAAATATTTAAAAACTGCCTTTAATTCATACTATGTCAAGAAAGAAGACAAAGGAAATGGAGAACAAAAGGGAAAGTTAAGGAAAAAAAAGAGCAAACTGATAGATCTAGATCCAGATATACCAGGATAACATTAAGAAATGAAGATTTTCAGTCTGGATGAAAATAGACCTATTTTCTGATTACAATAAACATACCTTAAATTTAAGAAAGGTTGAAAATGAAGGGATACAAAAAGATATGCCATGCAATATTAACCCAAAGAATGTACAGCTTTATTAAAATCATACAAAAAAAACATCACGCAGCACTGGAAATAAAAATGACATTTCATAATGATAAAAGGTTGAGCATACTTGGAAGACATAACAGTATTATATCTTTGCATATCCAAACTACAGCTTTAAAATGTAGACAGAGAATGTTGACAAAATTATATGAACAATACACAAATCCACAATCATAGTAGGATATTTTGCCATATTTCTTTGGGTAACTCATAAAAGAATGCAACAAAAATCATGAATCATATAAAATATTTGAATAACACCATTAACAAAAATGACTGACTGACATATAGAATATTCTACCCATTATTAACAGAATACACTTTTTCCTCCAAGTGCACATGGGACATTTAACAAAATAGACCTTATCTTGAACCATAAAGTCTATGGTTTTAAAATCATACAGAATATTTATCTGACCACCATGGGATTAAGCTAGTTGTTAATTACAATAACAAAAGGGAATCTCTAATTCTTTAGTAATTAAATAGCACACTTCTAAATAGCTGACTGGACAAATTGTCAAGGAAGTAATATTTCAAATTAAATGAAAATGCAAATAAACAAAATGCAACTAGAGCAACAAAAATATGAAATTTATAGACTTAAATGCATATTGTGAAAAAGAAGAAAGCCTAAACATTAATACTTGAAGAATCCATCTAAAGAAGGTATGAAAATATCAGCAAATTAAACCAAAACAAAAGAAAAGGAAATAATACTGATAAGATGCACAGAAAATGAAATAGAAAACAGGTGAACAACAGAAAACTCAATAAAACCAAATTTAGTTTTTGAAAAAAACTAAGAAAATTGGGGGAAAAACTACTAATGAAACTGATCAAGAAAAAATGAAATTACCAAACAGAGAATTTAAAAATGGGACATCATTACGAATTCTAAAGGTATACAAAAATACGAGAGTATAATGTACACTCCTATTCCAATAAGTTAAATGCTTAGGTGAAATGGGTAAATTTCTTAAAAATGTAAATTTCCAAATTTGGCATGGGAAAAATGGAAAATGTGAATAGTTCTATACCTATTGAAGAAATTGAATAAGGCACTAAAGTCATGGTTTCACGTGTGAACTTTTCTAGACATATACATAAACTCTTACAGAAAATAGAAAACTACTTAATTTCTTTTATGAGGTCAGCATCTCCACAGATGCAAAAACCCTAAGCTAAGTATGTAAATCAAAATCCAATAATATATAAAAAGGATAGTATGTCCTAATCAAATTGGTATGTCTGCAAGAATGTAAAGCTGGTGTGACATCAGTAAACTCTCCTTTTTCCAAGCTGGGGTTCCTTCTTTCAGTGGAATTCTGAACCATTTGCCTTCTTTGCTACTTGATTTTTCCCAAACTTATTTTTTATATTACCATGTTTTCCTTTCCCTGACCTTTCTGAAGTCTTCCCTGTCTTAAATTGGGGTGCCTGTCAACCCCAATCCCAAATCTCCTTCAAGCAATATTCAGGCAGTCTTGAGTGAATATTTGCATATTCACTTTATATTTGCAATATTTTTAGGCATACCACTCTCCCTGTTGGTGCATTTTCTGAGTTCCCTAACTCAGGCTTCTCTGGTGAAGTAATTTTCTTTTGGCTTTCCATGCTCCCTCCAGTGGGAACTGAACAAACTCCTATACCTGTTACAATTTGCATTAGGATAGAAATTATACTACTAAACATTACCCAGCCAGCCAGCTACATTGTCTTAGATACGGTACCATAGAAAATAGAATCTGAAGTAAAAGCTTACCTGCCTGATCTTTATTGGTGATTACATCATGGGAGCTGAGGTCTGAGGAACTGCAATCACCAATTAAGCATAAGAAAATAGTTTTTGCTTCAGGTTCTGATTTCTAAAACAGGGAGAACAGATATACAGGAGTTGGACTACTGAGGCAGGCACAGCTTTGTAGCAGGAATGAGTTTTTGCTTTGTCTTACTGGATGTTTTCATAGAAGCAGTTTGGAGCTACTGTATTTCAAATAGGCCAAATCAAGAGTACGTTGAGAGGAAATTTTTTCTGGTTCCCTCTGGACTCCTATCCTTCACTGGTCAAAGTTTTTCCTCTGGATGATTGATTTGCCTTCCCTCCCAGTTGTCCCCATCTGACTGTTTCAGCTCCCATCAAGAAGCCAAATCCTTCCACCTCTGGTGGAACTTTCTTTGAGTCAGAAGTGGTGGGAGGAACGAGCATCACAAGATTCAGCATTAGGTTGTGCTGCAGTAGCTGGGACAAGGTGTGCATAAAGTTGGTACATTGACAGCGACTGGGACCAAAGAATTGGTCTGGGAAACATAGATGTGTTTGAGAAGATTCTATGGTGGCAATAAGTGGTGCCAGATATATCGTAAAACTCAAGTCTGCCTGTTAAATTCTAAAAATAATTTCATACTTCTGGTGTTGCCTTTTTAATTAAGATTATTTGCTGATTTTCAATGTGATACTCAGGAGCACTATTAGATTGATTCCCTGTATTTTTGCAGATTTTGTATTAACACACTTTTAAGATCCAGGACATACATCCTAGCAGAACATGCCAGGTTAATATCCCTGAATAATTTATCATCCAAAAAATAAATCATGCATTGAAGTTCAGAATATATTAATAAGACCAATGCTAATAGCAAGTTTTACCAGAACCAGCAATTTTACCTGAACATGTTTTGTTTTATATTTTTATACCACTTCTTAGAGTACACTCATTGTGTTAATATTTCTTGAGCACACTATGCAGTGGTCAGACGTAAAACTTCGTATGATGACTAAAAATGGATCCTGTTTATATAGTTATAAATAATAGTCACTATAAAATAAGCTTAGAAATACATTTACAAAAGAATGAAAGTGGAGAACGGTTAGAAGAAATAAAAACAACCAATATGCTAATTGGTTTTATAAGTTGTTTAACACTTGTCTTTTACATCTAAGTTACGATTAAAGTGGAGATTATGTTATTACCATAAGAGGTGGTAATTACTACTGCCATCCTTCCGTTCTTTTCAGCATCTCCATTTAATCGTATTTAAAAGATGGATTAGAATTTAACTTGTCACTTGTGGCTCTTAGTAAAGCTTGGAAAGAGTTGCTTTTCTCGACGCTGTCCACTCAGCAGTCCCAGCGGGCTTGTAGAGAGCATTGTGTTCTTCCAAGTCTTGGCATAATATTCTAAGAATATGCCAGTTCTCAGCCAAAGCACTTCTATTAGGGAAACTGACTATTTAGAAGAAGCCGGTGCCACTTTTCTTGAGTAAACAGAGCAGCTCTAGGAGGGAGCTTGGCTGGTGCTGGGCGGAGACAGCTCGAAGGGGACGAGGGCACTTAGTGAAGAGGCTGGTTCTTCCAACTAGCAGAAAACAAGTACCTGATGCTCACACACAGAGCAAGTCCATTATTACCTTGATGCCAAACCAGTACAGCACCGTGCTCGAGTATGTCTAAACGTGTGGTCTGGGCTGTAGTTCAGAGGTAGATCCCCAACCCCTACTCCATACCTACTAGATTTTAATAAATTCTTCAGGCTGTTTTTATACAAACTGAAGTTTGGAGATGATGAGTTGGCTTAGAATGTAAAGTTTAAGAGGTTATCCACTAGGGTCTACCTGGACTCACTCTTTAATTTGGGATAAAAATCTTCTTTCCCTTATGAACCTTTTGCTCAGCATATAATAATGTGCTCAATGAATACCAGTTATGCCAATTGTTAAGGAAAAGCTCCGTATTTTCAATGCCTTTGTTCCTTGTGTAATGCCTTTTAATAAATTCATTTCCCCTTAAGAATGCTCTGCATGATTGTTTTAACTAGATTTCAAACCTGCAGAATTGGGCATGTTTTTAATTGAAAAAAAAAAAGGTGGTATCCTGCTTTCTTCTGGAATCAAGGGACTTTTTATTATGTTCTAGTTACTTCTCTACCTATAGGAAAGCTTGTAATTGCTTAAGTAGAAGCATCATTGTTCAGCTGTATTAAATGTCAGAGGAACATAGGCTGAGTTGCCCCCAAATAACTGGGATCAAGGTAAACAATTCATGATTCTTTGAAGTTTCAAAACAAGTGAAGAGTAACTAGACCATATTTGGACAAGAAATGAATGAACTGGGTGAGGAATGAGGAGCCCTGTTAAAAATAGAATGTAGACTATTGTCAAGCAAACAAGTTATTGGAGAACACAATATACTGCATTATTCACGTACTCCATTATGCCTCTGACTTCAATAAATAATTAACCGTCCAATGAAATGAATACCTACCATAAGTTGAGTTTAAGCTGAAGAATGTCTGTACATATTCAACAAAATTTCAACTGTAAATAACATTTTTTAAGCAACTAATTTTAAATAAATGAAGCCATAATGTTCCAGGTACAATTGTGATTTCTTAGAACATCAGTTTTATTCTCAAGGTCCCCAAGACTCAGGTAATTACCGAAGCAGTAATATATCCCTTATATTATCTTCACTCTAAATGCATTTTCAGCTTTTCTTCCCTGCACTTGGACTACTAAAAATCATTACCACTGCAGGAAGACCAATTTTTATGCCATTACAAATGCTGACATTTATTCTTAATGACTATACGGGTAGAAGCCAAAAAGCAATTGCGATTGATTATATGCAGAAAATTCTTTTAGTCACAATTATAGCATTCGTATAAATTTTAAAATATTCAATTGTAGATGTCTCAGAAAACAAATCCTCAATTATCATTAAAATAGAAAATACAATTTTGTAAAGCAAGTATTTTTCTCAAATGAGAACTGGACCTTGCAACTAACTCTGACCCTCAGAATGTTTTTCTTTTTTCCTAGATACCAATATAAATAGTTACCTTTTTGCAGCTACCCTCTCCCAAAATACAGCAAAAAAAAAAAAATTCCTTGCATTCTAAGATCCTGAAACAAATTATCTCATTAAAATAGTTTGAACATTGACTTCACATAAATTCTCTGTGCTCTGCCTAGAATTTCAAATTCATTTCTTTCTCTGAAGCACTTTAGTGCTATTAATTTTTTACTGAAATAATTTAAAAACTTTCTTATGTCCTTTTACCAACTTACTTACCTTCTTTCTTTACCTTTCCCTATGCCTGGGTTAGGGGAGGTTCAGTTATTAAATTCAGAAGCAAATGGGTACTGTTTGTTTTTGTTTTCTCTTTATACATCAATCCCAATTTTTAAATAAATATGGCCCTTAAAAATATAAGTTCCTTGTTCTTACACATTATGGCCAAATTTCTTGTAGCTATAACCAGACTGACTGTTAGATGGTTTTGAAATTGTTGCACTATATCAAAGCTTAGCCATCACTCCTGATGAGAAGGTTTTTTGATCACAGCCATCTAGATTGAGAACATATTTTCTTGATTCTGTATATACTTCCTAGTTGTTCTTTTAATACAGTTACTACATTGTACTATAAACCCTATTTATTTACCTGTATCCTCTATTAGACTATAATTTTCATGAGGGAAGGAAGAGGTCTGCCTTGTGCCTAACACAGTGTCTGGCACACAGTAGCCATCCTACAAATATTTGTGCATAAAATTAACAAATTAATTTTAATTTATTAAATTATTATTATTTAAATAATTTATATATGTATATAATTTTTTAAAAATTAAAATTGCTCACTTTTGGGGAATTAAGAAGGAAAAGGCCTGAGTGGTGGGCAAGCTATCTAACACCCTGTCATTGACACTCTATTATCTTAAATGTTACTTATGAAATACAACTCAAATCCTACCATGAGAAAGTTGAGCTATATGCAATCTGGAGATGATTGTCAGCACTGTCTAATAATATCTAATTTTTGCCATTCCTTGCAGTTAATTTGAACAGAAGAGGCAAAAGGCAAAGCTAAATGAATGTGAATCCTTGAAAATGTACGTAAATGTATATACAAACTAAGGAATTAATGAGAGGAAGACAGGAAGAAAGGTACAAGAAGGAAAATGTAAAGAGAGCAGACATAGACTCTAAAATTTAGATTTTAGACATGAATTATTTCAGATATACCAATTGAATTAACTCAAACATATCAGATTAATTATTAATTTCATCAGTCACAGATGAAATGAAAATAGATCTATCTGAACCAGAATTTCGCACACCTTACCCAAAAAAGAAAGTTTAATAAAATCATGGTATGCAGGGTGGAAAGAGGTAGACTGTGTAGCATTTAAGACTTAATTTGATCACCAGGGGGCAGTAGGGTACTTTCTTATTTAAAATATATCTAAAGGGAAACGATTTAAAACATTTTTCAATTATCCACATTTGCTCAGTGCCCAGCAGACCTTTGAAAAATATGTTGAGACAGTTCCTCAGGAAATAATGCACTCAATCAAAAGCATTTAAGATGGAATAATTATTAAATCCATTACTGGTCCTGTGCTACCTTATTTAGGTCAATGGTTCATATTTCTGTTAAAGCTGAATTAGCTAATATGTATGCCTCTTACAACAGCACACTATAATTTCTTTATTTTTTAATTGAGGTAAGTGACATATAACATTGTATTAGTTTCAGGTGTACAACATAATTATTCAATATATGTATATATTGTTAAATGATCACAATAATTCTAGTTAATATCTGTCATATACATGCTTGCAATTGTTTTTGTAATGAGACTTATTAAGATCTACTCTCTTAGCAACCAAACTATAATTTCTTGACTTGCATTCTACTTCCTCTGGCTTTCTGAATAAATGCTAGTAATTAACTGAGTGCTAATTCTCTTCTCCAGTATTTAAACTTCTTCAAATCATAAAAAGGAAAACATCTGGGGTTTGTGTTTTCAGGAAATCATGATTTTTTGTGTGAGAGGAAACACAATCAAAATTTTAGAGCTAAAAGTAGAAACAATCATTGAAACTAACTGTTAAGACCACCTTATTTTTGCAAAAGAAGCAACTGAGAAGAAAAATATCTTCTCCAAAATGACACTGTTTTCTAATGCTTCACTGTTCAGTATGGTAGCCACTAGCCACATATCACTATTTGAATTTAAATCAATTACACCTCAATTTCACCATAGTGAAATAATTTTCACTATGTTCCTCAATTTCACCAGCTGTATTTCAAATACTCAATAGATACAAATAGCTAATGATTATTGTATTAGGCAGATATGGAACATTTCCATCACTGCTGACAGTTCTTTTGGATAACACTGGACTAGAGAAAGAGCTGGAATAATACCATAACTCTTGAGATGATGTGCCAGCAAAATTGAATCAGACGAGTGTAGTATCAGCAAACACAAAGGAAAAGATAGTTTCAATAGGAAATAATAATACAACAGACGTGTTAGACAGATGGAAACTGAAAATAGTTCATTGATTCTGGCATTTAGCAAATCTTTTTCCATAATTTTTTACAGTGCCTGCCCACTTTCCAGTCTCCTAACAACATCATCATATTCCTGAAAGGAAAATCAATTGTAACAAAATAAAATCACTGAGTTATAAGACATGACAATACATTATGTCAGTTAATCAGTATTGAAGCATGTCCAGTTTTAATTTTTATGGTATAAACTTTACAAAACACTTGTGAAAACATAAACTGAAGGAAAGATAAACTAATATGGCAACTTGTGGAGATAGCACCACTACTTGTATGTCCTCTGCAAGGTATTTGATTCATGTAAGATGCTCTGGTTGGTGATCCTGGCACAAGCATTTCATGGGAGAGAAGGAGCCTAACACCAAATTCCAGAGTACAATGAAAGAATGAATGAGGAGGAAGCAAAAACACATATAAATTGTTCTTTTAAGAAGGTGGCAAAGAGATGATGGTTGCCTTTAAAAGAACAGGAGTTTGTTTCACAGCACTACTTTCAGATTAATAAATGAACTTCAGACTCATTCATGAATCTTATGAAACTAAGTATAAAACTTTCTAGGTTTATGCATGTGTATCTTTTTCTGTAAATGGAGTGTATGTATCTATAGATTAAGCTATAGATTAAGCTAATGGAAGAATTGATGGTAAAGAAAATGATGAAAACTAATTGAACAAGGTCTCATAGGAAGCAGGTAAGAAAAGAAATCAGAAGAGAGGGGAGAAAAGTAAATTTTAGGAAAGACCAAAAGGCTCAATTTTGCTCACCATTGGAAAAAATATTTACATAGGCAGAGGGAGACAGTCTTCAATAACCAGACTGAGAAGTCCTGCAAAACTGTTTATGATCTTCAAATTTCTTCTTGGTTTCATCCAGGCTTTCTCCAAATATTTTTGCCAAATATGATCTCTACATTGAAAAGTGTTTTGTTAAACAATATAATACATACTGTGGAAAATATATAAAAACACTTATTATAATCTGTCAACAAATACTAAATAAACAGTGTAAACTGATTATGCTCAATACTGTGTTTTAATATTCTTACGTGTTTATTTGTACCAACACAAGAACTATGCAAAGAGCAAGCTAGTACTGTATAACTTTAATAATTTTAGAATAGGGGTCTGATTGCTGAAGTGTGCAGATACCAACATAAGAAATCAAGAGTCATGAGAAATCAGGTAAATATGACAGTACCAAAGAAAACTAATAAAGCTCCAATAACTGCTTAAAAAATAGAGCTTTATTAACTGTCAGATAAAAAATTGAGAATAAGCCTCTTAAGAAAGTTTAGTGATCTACAAGAAAACACAGACAGACAACTAAACAAAATTGGGAAAACAATGCATGAACAAAACAAGAAATTCAACAAGGAAATAGAAACTATCAAACAAACAAACAGAAATCCTCGAGTTGAACTACAATAACCGAACTAAATAATTCAATAGAGACTTTCAGAGTAGACTCAACCATGCAAAAGAATCAGCAGCCTGGAGAATACAACATTGTCAAGTACAGTCAGAGGAGCAAAAAGAAAGAAAATAATGTAAAAGAATGAAGAAATCCTTTGGGAGTTATAGGACACAATAAAAAGAAATAATATTTACATATGGGAATTCTAGGAGTAGAAGAGAAAGGAAAAGAGACAGAGGTATATTTAAAATAATAATGGCTAAGAACTTCTCAAACCTGGGGAGAGAAATGAACATCCAAGTCCATGAAACCCTAAGGATCCGAAAAGGTTAACTCTGAATATGGCCACAGTGAGACACATCATAATTGAATTGTCAAAAGTCAAAGACAAAGAATTTTAAGAGTGGCAAGAGAAGAGTGAAGTTACATACAAGGAAATCTCGATAAAACTATGAGTAGGTTTCTCAACAGAAACTTTTCAGGCCATGACACAGTGGGATGGCATGTTTAAAATATTGAACAAAAATAACTGTCAACCAAAAATTCTATACCTGGTGAAGCTGTCCTTCAGAAACGAAGGATGGATAGAGACTTTCCTGAACAAACAAAAGTTGATGGAATTCATTACCACTGAACCTGCCTTATGAAAAATAACTAAAGAGATAGAAGAATGCTAATTAACATGATAAAAAAACATTAAAAGATAGCATAGATCTCACTGGTAATGGTAAATAACTTTAATACATTTAATGTATTTTAGAATCTTACTTTCCTACTCAACACAGAATTTATTTTCTACCTTTCTTTACGATGTTCAAAATCCTCATTGTGCTTTACCTGAAGTAGTCACCTTCTTAGGAAGCCTGTCTAATGACAGTGTAACACTATTTCCTTTAACCTGTCTATACTTTATTCTAGTAGATGTTTGGAAATTGGTTTAGTCTGTTATTTTTTGATTGTTTGTTAATTATCTGTAATAGAGGGTCCAACAACAATAAAATATAGCATTTATTAAATATTACTATGTCAAATAATCTTATATTAATTACATTGTTTAATCATACCAATAACTTCAGACATAGGTACATTATTATATTGTTTTACAGATAACATATGCAATAATTCTTGAATCTCCAAAATCTCAAACTGAGACATAGTGGTAAGAACAGTACTTTTCTGACTCTTGGGTATTACATTCTGGAAAAAAAAGATATAAATTAAACAAGTAGTGACACAATTAATAACTTAATTATAATAAGTAATATGAAAGCCTATAGCTGGGGTAGCTAACTCAGTTTGCTAGAAGGCAGCAAAAGGTTCCCTAATGATTTAAAAAATGAAGGATAAACAGTTCAGGGGAAAATAAAGCAAGAGGCAAAAAGGGCTTAAGAAACTTTTGGAGAAGTTCACTCAGAATGAAATGATAGTTAGTTCTTTCTGTTTTGTATAACACACTGAAGAAAAGAAAAATGATTTATTTACCATTTATAAATTATGAACATTTCAGAATGCTAGACTTAGATGATAAACTGTTTATCTCAAGTTTCTTGCACATACTAATGGTAATTATAGGATGTGAACCCTCCCAGAGCACCTCATTCCAAGTTGACTGTTGATTCATTCAAGATTTGTTCCCTCCATCAGCTATAATGTTGGGGGCAGTTAGGGGTCAGAGGTCCTCAAAGATAGTTACATTTTGTTTCTGCAAGTGATGCATTACTTCTGGGAAAGAATTGGCAGCACAGAGGAGGTTACAAGAAAGAGTCTACAGACAGTCTTCACTGAATGTAGGGAGGACTTTGGAAGGATGTGTAGGAGAAATTCTCAGGCTGTGGCTAATATAATATTCACTTAACAAGAGAAGATCCAGTTTAAGATTTGATGGTTTTCTGGAGATTGCTCTCATTTCTGGTAAGGTGAAAAGATGGCAGTGCCATCTCTTTGAAGAGTCATCTCTTGAACAGTTGTTTCATGAAATCTCTCACTCCAAGTCTGTTATTTTCTTCAGCTGGGATAAAGAGATAAAGCAGCAATCGGGGGGGTGGGGAGATGCGATATTGTTTATATCTTTATGTTGGTTTGATAACTTTCTGAGAAATTACATATTAATTTTTTTCAACTGATTTTGTGTTTTATTAAGGTAAAACATAATCATAGCTAAAACAGTTAAATAATCCAAACAAGCTTATATCAAAACCTTCTCATCTTTTTAACTTTTCTTCCTAATAAGCAACTCTAAATCATTTTAGCTGTCTCATCTGTAATCTTCTATCAAATTCATACATAATGTATAGATACTGCCCTCTTTTGATTCGTCAGTTTCAGATATTACCTATCACACTTCTACTATGGAAAATTAATCTTTTCCCTCTTTTACCCTTTTCTCCATGCAGACATCCTGCCAATGTGGTTATAAGAAACTAATTAAGTCCACATTGGTGGCTTTTATAATATGATTCTGCTAAGTCAAGGAGAATACTGTAATCATATTTCCTTAAATATATGTGTTTTTGTTTTTCCTAGAGTTAATATTTGAATAACTTTAAAATTTTGTTATTTTTTTCAACCAGTACTAAGTATTCTAACACTCTTCAAAGATTTCTGTAAAATGCCACATGTACCTCCACCTCTGGTCTGGACTGGGTGCTCTTGAGGCCCAAAATGCATCTCTCATTCTGGCACATTCATTCTCATCATTAAGAAATGCCTCCTTTCATTTCTGATGTTTTGAAGCCCTGTTTCTTGTATCCCAGGAAGATTTTTGTCTTCTTCTTAGATCACATTCTTCAATACCTTCTTAAGTAAGAATGCTTAGATGAAAAAGCGCATGGAAAATAAATTTTTGAGAATTGCCATGTCTGAAAATAATTTATATTCTTAGGCTGACTGATGACTTAGCTGTGTGTAAAATGCTAGGTTGGGGATTACTCTTCTCTAGAAATTTGAATTCATCACCCCACTACTTTCTGGATTCCAATGCTACTACTGATAAATCTTGTATCATTTATAGCCCAATCTCTCATTATTATTGTTTTTAATCTACGTAATTTATTAGAATTTTGTTAGTTTTCCTACCCATATCGTTTTTCTGGTTAGGTTCTAATTCAGCATCCCACATTATATCTCCATGTCATGTCTCTGTGACCTATAATCTATGACAGTTCCTTGGTCTTTCTTTGCCTTATAATGACTTTAACATCTCTGAAGAGTACTGGCCAGTTATTTCAGTCAGTATCTATCTCTCAATTTGGGTTTGAGATATGCCTTTTCAGGGTATTATATCAAAATGCCTTTTTAGTGTGTTATATCTGAGGGAACATGTTAGCTGCCTGTCTTATTATTGGTGATGTTAATTTTGATCATTTCATTATGTTGGCTGTACTCCACTGTACAGTTGCTATTTTTTCCCTTTGTAATTAATACCCATTTTGTGACCAGATTATTTGAGACTATAGGATATTCGTATAGTTCTTTCTTTCTCATCATGCTTTCATCCTAAATGATACTTCATTCTTTTATTGCTGTTTTAGATTTACAAAATAGTTTTGAAAAGATAATACAGAGTTCCCATATACCACTGCATCCCCCTCCCCCACTTCTCCAATTATTAATATCTTACATTAGTGTGGTAGCTTTGTTACAATTTATGAGCCCATGCTGGTTCATAATTTTTAACTAAAGTGCATAGTCAACTCAGATTTCTTTAATTTTAACCTAATGTCCCTTTTTCCTGTTCTAGTTTCCACCCCATCCAGCTTACCATATTTACATTTAGTTTATCTTTAGCCTTCTTTGGATCAATTTGATGCAGGTAAATGGAGTTATTTACCTGATTTCTCTTTCTACTAGTTCATTGTTAGTATATAGGAATGTAAGACATTTCTGTGTATTAATTTTATATCCTGCAACTCTGCTGAATTCTGTTATTAGTTCTAGTAGTTTTTTGGTGGGTTCTTTAGGGTATAAAGTTACTCTTTTCTCCTATTTCCTTATTGTACACTTTGGAAGAAAGTCTCTCTACCCAGCCCATACTTAGGGTGAGGAGTTATGCTTCCTCTCCTTTAGCATGGTGTATCTACATAAATTATTTAGAATTCTTCTGCTTGGGAGATTTGTTTCTTCTCCCACATTTATTAATCTATTCAATCATTTATTTATATCTGTATGGACTCATGGATATTTTATATTTCGGGTTATAATCCAACACTACTTTATTTTTTTGCTCAAATTGTTCCAGCTTTGATCATTAGTAGCTTTTTCACTTGGCTCCTGACTCCCTTTGCTGTAACATACCCCCATTAATGTGAGGTTTTCTTTAACATTTCCTTATTTTCTGACACTACAAGATGGCCCAGACTCATCTTGTATACTTCCTGCTCCAATCCTAAAATCAGCCATATCTCAAAGAGTCCTGGTTGATTTTCTTGGAGAATGATACTATACCCAAGACTTGGGCAACAAGTATAGACCATCCCTTGTTTTTGACGTGTTTTTTTGTTTTTGTTTTTTTTCTGTTTGGGAGTTTTAAAATCTTAGCTTTACCCAAAGATTCCAATATATTTCATGATGATTTTCTTTGGTTGAAGAACTATTTTCATTTAAACTTAATGGCCTTCTGTTGGCCCATTCGCTTGGGAGGCTTGGGTCCTTCAATTCTGAGAATTTTTGTTCTATTGTTTATTTGATTTACTCTCACTTGTTCTCTATTCCCACTTTCTGGAATTCCTGTTAGCTGAAGGTTGAGCCTTTGGAATTTATTCTCTAATTTGATCTTTAATCTCTTGTTGACCATCTCTTTGTACATTATTGGTGATTTCCACAACTCTGTTATCCAGACTCTTTCATCATCATCATCATCATCAGCTCCATCATCATTTTCTATCAGAAATTAAGATTGCAAAAGCTCTTTCATATACCATTATTTTAAAATAGGGCATCTTATCCTGGTTCCAAGGATATACCACTCTTATTCCTTATGTTAAGTATATTCAAAGAATTTTGAATTTTCTCCTATGCCTTGCCTACTTCTACAGCCACAGACTTACTTCTTTCAATAGATTCTTTCAGTTCCTCTCTGCCATGCTGAAAGCAATCTCCAAATGTCCAGTGATTCTTGATTAGTGATCTTTAAGTAATCAATTGGATACTCTATACATTTATGCCTTTCTTTGATGTTGGGGGAAATAAATCTTGTGGACTAGAAGACTTTATTCTAGGCTGAGTACAGTAATCAATTAACTTTTTATTGAAGACACCAAGATGCCAGTACCAATGGATCTATCCTGTGGGATAGGTAAAGTTTTCTGGAGGAAGACCCTAGAGTCTCCCTTCTGAAATATAAAATGTGACTAACAGAATTATGGTGCCGATTAAGGGAAGGAATCTGGAAAAAAGGGCAAAATCTCATCATTTAGAATACAAACTTATTAAATGCTCCTTTTTCCAGCATAGCATTTCTCTTCATTCTCTTCTGTATTTAATATTCCAGATTTTAAACTTCTACAATCCAAATTTTCTAGAGAACGCACTTCGGACCATGAGTTGAGGGAAAACAGTTACCAGGGTGGGCTGGACTTGGATATCTGGTGGACTAAAGATTTTCAAACAAATTTCTGTTTTTGGCATCCAAACTTGTCCAGCTGCAAGCTAACCATGTCTTCAGTTCCTGAGATTTTCTAGCTCTTTACAGAGAGGATTAGCTTGATTCTCACCAGTACACACTTTATAGGCAATTAGGTTAGCTTTCTTTGCTTCATTTTACTAAACCATTTAAATTTTCAATCCATGTTACATTCCATATATTGTGTTTTGATACTACAAACACATAGTTTCATAGTTTCACCGATGATCTTGTTAGCAATTTCTAGTTTTGTACTCCTTGTTTAGAAAAATTTGAGAGGACAAAGATTGTGGGCAAGTTTTTAAGCTGGCACCTTACTAACAAACCAAAATCAAAGTGGTAGAAATGAATGAAATAAAGTAACTGTGCAACCTAATGCATTTGAAGAAACAAATTAAAATCTAAGATTGTAACTGTTCAACTGGTTGTTCTTCACTCTGAATTTCTTGCCTGATAATTCTAATTTAGGTGGGGAGAATTTTTTATTAAAAATTTGCTTGTTCTGTTGTAAATTCTTAAATCTTTAGAAGTCACAATGTTTTTTTTTCTGATTTGCTGTTTGGCAGGGGCATCTAGTCTAACTAGAATGTCACTTGCAATGCGGACATGGTATGGTAGAAGTTGCTAGTCATCGCCCAGTGTTTATTCTTACCTTTCTGTACTTTAGTAGAAATCTCAACTTTTGGCTCACTGAATATTTACCAGAATAAATATGACATTCCCCAGCCATCCTTGCAACCAGTTGTGTCTATGGGTTAAGTTCTGGCCAACATGATATGAGCTCAAGAATGTATAAAATAAAACTGTTGTAACCTTAGTGGAATGGGCTTGAATTCCATTTCCTCTATTCCCTTTTCCTACTTCCTGGAATACAAATGAGTTAGCCTCTGTCAATCATGCAAAAAAGGGTATAATACACTGGAGATGGCAAATCAACAAAATTGAAAATCCTAATTTATCAGCGATATTTTGTGTGTTGGGCTACTTACACCTGAGTTTTTAGACCTGAGAGAAATAAATCTCTGCATGTTTAAGCTATGTTTATTTTAGATTTTTGTTACAACTTATAGCAGTCATATCTACTTCACATATGACATGCATACATTCAATTATTTTGCATGTATGAACACAAATTAAAATGGGACTTCCAGATAAATGCCAACAAATTGCTGTTTTATTTTTTCACTTGAAAATATTCTGGCCTTCTACCAAGCCTCACTAGGAATTGTTTGATAGATGATTGTTGCATACCAAATTGCAAAATGAAATGAATTGTGATTAGGAACATTTTGAACACACACTTCAGATGTGTCTATGTTTTTGTAATCTTGATTCATGGGACCAAGGCAAACTAGGGAAAAAAATCAGGCACAAAACAATCACCTCTTACCAATGAGTGTGTGTTTTCCAAATGAGATGTCTGACATATTTTTCTCTGCTGATTTCCGAAATTTAATTTGGCTTTTTGCTCATATTCTTAATTGTCTGTGCTTACATACCTTCGGAAGATTTCTGGAAAGAGTCAAACGCCCCTGCAGCGAGGTGCAGATATGAATGCTGCAGGCTGAACTTTGCCCCTGGCCAGCTCTACTGGGGCGGCCAGGTAAGGGGAGAGAAGGCACCGGGAGGCAAAGACCTGAGTTTCCTGCCTCCCTCTCGACCTCCCCCAACTCCCGCGCTCTGCTCCCGTCGCCGGGGCTCCGGCCCACGCAGCCCGCGCCCCTCCCCTGCCCGCAGCTGCCCGTCCCGGTCTCCCCCACCCCGCCCACGCCCGGTCTGGAAGCAGGAGTCGCGCCCTAGCCTGGAGATGAGGGCGGGGGAGCGGGAGGGAGGAGTGGGAAGGACACAAAACAGCTTCCAGGCGGCGGGCGCGGTTCACTGCGCATCTGGGCAGGGGAGGGTCTCTGGGTCAGCGGCCGGCAGCCGCCCCAGACACTCGGCTTCTAGCTGGCGATTCAGTGGGGCCCGTTTCCTGCGCCTAGAGCGGGCATCAGCTGGTGAGGGCAGACGCCAGCACAGCAACACCTCCTAAGCAACCAGGGCTCAGGAATCCAGAGATCTGGGAAGGAAGAGAAGACCCGTGGGAGAAAAGGGCTCCAAAGAGGCCTGTTCTCAGGGTTCCCTCAGGTGCTGGTGGAAAACCATCACGCAGAAGCGAGTAAGTGCCTTCTTGCCGCGTGCCCTGTCCCAGGAAGGCGGTAGCCACTCTCTGCAGACGCCCCCACCCACCTCTCGCTGCCCCACCCTTGCGTGCCTTAGAATTCCCAGCAGGAGACTGTATCCTGGACCGGACTTGAGAGCTACTCCAAGAGCAGCAGGGTCTGCGCTGTGTGTCGGCTGAATTTTCTCATCTCTCCAGGTAAGCTTCTGAAACCGAGATGCTCTGTTGGTGTAACATTTCTAGAAAATCTTACATGGCAATGACCTTTAAGTTACATGACACAATAATAGAACAGAAGGAATAAAAGCTATACTTTTTCTAAGGAATCTTGTCTCCTAACTATGTGATTTCAAGATTGGTGCTTTTCATTTAAGTTCGACAGTATAAAATTAGAGGCACAGATGTGATAGGGAAATGGTTTGCTCAGTTTACGCTGGATATTTTGGTATTGTTTGAATCAACGGGTTTTTTGTTTGTTTGTTTTGCTTGTTTTGTCTTGTTTAGCTCTGTAACTTACTTACCTTCTGGAAGTTTTCTTTTGGAAGTGATGATCTGTTCCTGTGACTGGTTATATGCTGCCTCTAATGCTTAGATACCAGTCAAAGCAGGACAAGTGATGAATACATGTGGAATGACACGCTGGTGGGCTTCCTTCATTAATGGAAATGATGGAATCGGGTTAGAATGTTGGCCAGAAACATCTCTTGAAATGGGGAGGAGTTTGGGGGGTGCTTTGTGTGGATAATTTTCTTCCTGGCTATAGGGGTCAGGAGATCAGTTTCTGGTAAAATAGAAGGCAGGTGAGCCTGTAATAAATAGTGCCCTGGGCCCTATACTTGCTATGATCAGCCCTAATTAAAGCTTCTATAATGCAGCTGCTCATTTCAGAAGTAAAGAAGAAAGGGCCCATTAGGAGTAATTTGGTGAGTTTACCTGGCTAATCAACGATGAGCTGGAATTCCAATGAAGATGACTTTAGAGATTTAGAATAACAAAATCTTGATTTCTATTTTTGTGAAAATGAAACAAGTTATTTAATTTCTGATTAAGCTTTATTTTTCTTATTGGTAAATTACACATAAAAAATTTACATATTCTGGTAATGACTAAATGACAGAGATTACATGAAGGGTTTTGTGAAGGTAATACATATAACTTGTCTGCATTAGAAATTGTTCACTTTTATCCACCTCACTATTCTAGTTCTCATTTTAAGTCTAGTTCGATAAAAGGGAAGAAGGGATTTTGACAGTCCTCACTAAAAGGCACTAGAGGAAGTGAAATTCAAATCCAGATCATGATTTCTTGCCACACTTGAAAGTTATATTCTAACCTGTGAGCCTCTAGCATGCAAAGTTGTGTTCTTTAGTTAACAATTCATATGTGAACACTTTTTAGTATTCTCAAAATATGTTTTACCCTTTCTCATTTTAGCTTTAAATTTAGTTTTATATTTATGGTCTTACTTCCTTGAGATGAAACCACCAAGTATATTGGATATTGCTGAATTTATTTGGTCCATTAATTAATACAGAAGAAATAAAAGTTTAGGAATAAATACTGTACTCTTAATTATTGGGGTTGACTAAAATCCTGCACTCGGGGGAGAGGTACTGTTAGCCCCCTTTTCCCATCTATGTGTTTAAACCAAGAAGAGAAAAAACCTGAAATTGGACATAAGCTCAGGGAAAGGGCCCAGCAGATCCCAGTGGATGTGCGCAGGCCCCGGGACCTGCTGCTGTGTATCAGTCTCCGTTGAGAGCAGGGGTGGAGGCAAACATAGAGGACCTGGGAATTCTGTCTCAGCCTCCTGTGGGAGAGGGTCAGGTAGGGGAGTTGAAAGACACTCCCACTAATTTTGCCCAGGTAGGATGAATTCAGGTCTGAAGCATACTGGAAATGAAAACAATAGCATTTTGCTAAATCCCTTACTTAGCAGTCCTAGATCTCATTATGATAGGGTCTGAACCGCAAGTAGGATACTCAGAGGCTGACCCATGACCTTACCCGTAACACTATGGACTCTCTGTTGAAAGTTTATGCTGGGGGCATTAGCATAAAGGGGACATTCTTGATTTCTGGGAGTCTGGTGCCATTATTTTCCCTGGCCAGTAACAAATTGCTCAGTTATGAGGACATCTGTGAACCATGCCCACACTGACTAGCTGTCAGCTGTGCACAGTCACCTACCATCACTGACACTGACTTGTACACACAGATCTTATTTTTCCCTGAATTGGTCCCCTTATGTTCTGTTAGTGTGGGCTAACCAAAACTAGGCAAGCAGGGCCTCACCTGTGCAGTACTGAAAGAGGGAACCTTTAAGGCTGAAGAAAAGTTTTTATCTGAGAGCCTCTAGGGATTTTTTTAGCAGGTCTATGTCTCTTGGCCCAGCTGGGATAACGATTTCCATGTATCTATTCGTTCACTGCTACTTATAAACCAGGCTTATTCTGGTTCTACTCTGTGCTGACAGGGGGACCCCAAACAGATACCCCTGTTGTACACACAGTATTTCTGACTGGGTTAACTAAGCCTGTTGCTAGCTGAGGTTAACTGGCTGGATGGGCATCTCTGATTGCGGTGGCCTCCAAGTGCCAGGCTGACTACATTAGCATCAAACAAGAAAATGCCGGTGCTATGGGCCCCACCCCGGGTAATTCTGACTTTAAAAGTCTGAGATTGGGACAGGGTATTTGGCTTATACTAGAACATCAGAGGATGCTGCTTTGGGGGTCATAGTCCTTGGTCGACTCTTTGGTGTTGAGTGGAATATTCCTTCCCTTCTGATTTAGATGGCAGAATGAGGCCCCTGATCCACCAGCCTCTCAGTCTCTGGTTGTTCCCAGAGGCTGCTTGATCTGAGTACTTGATTACAGGCTGAAACTTCGGCTCCAGTCTTGCCTGAATATTTCCAAGGCTCCTCTTCACTCCAGTTTGAGAAGAGGTTGGAAATCTATGTGTTTGGTTCCACATTTGAAAACCTATAGTAGTTTTGGGGGTAGGAGTAGATCTTGGAAAAGCAGACCCACTCTTGCAGAGTGACCAGGAGCAGAGGTAAATGGCCAGTTCTAAGAGGCCTTCAGGGTTCCAGTGAATGTCCCAGTTCGGGTAGTTTTTTCTTTACTGTTGTGTTCCACAGATACAGTGGCATCTAACACAGTAGGCCTAAAGGGCTCAGGATGGCTGATGAGCATGGAACTTAGATGCAGAGCAAGCTCTCCTTTGTGTTACTCCAGCCGGGACAAGAATACATTCCTTCCTCTTAAACTCTTTAATGGTCAAATTCCTCTGGTTAAGGGTCTGACTGAGTAGGGTCACAAGAACAGTTAGTTCTGGAAAGATTCTGGCCTTTCTTCAACATGCTTATTTGGTGTACTGGATAAGCACAGCTTGGAAGTTGTATCCTATCCATAGAAGCAAGGGACCCTTCTAGGGAGCCATGAGGTTGCCATAGAGAAGCTCAAGTGGGCGTACTTAATACCAGTGTTGCTTTCCTTCCTGTTCTTGGGATCCTTCCCTTCCTCCTTTGCCAGTCATAATGGCTCCCCCTGGTGAGATTCCATCTTCCACAGAGACTTACTGTCCTGCATCCCTTCAAGGATTCACACAAACTTTCCTTGGGCTCATTCTTGTAAGTGAATTTGAGACCAAGAGCTAAGACTTTGTCATATGACACTTCTGTCCAGATCTCTTCTCATTAGAAGAACGAGACTCACACCCTCTGATGTGTGAGACCTGTACTCCTCTTCCCTGAAAAGAAGACGCTTGAAAGTCTTCAGCTACTGATTATTTTAATGAATCATCATTAGAATCCAAGTTTTACCAGATTTTGGCAAAAGTTCAGTTCTCAAAAGAGAACCTTTTGTTTGGGGGAGAAATACGACCTGTCTGAATTTTTCCTGGTGCTCATTTATTTCCAAGGATGTTTCCTATTTTCCAAAGCCAGAAGATTATAATTCTTCCAAAGCCAGAATGGGTTATAATTCTTAAAGAATACAATCAAAACATAATGGTAATGTATACTTGTGTTTTTGAAAAAGTTATGTATTCACAATTTTCCTCTGCCAGATGGCATTTTCTAGGAATAATGAGCTGAAATTGTCACAGTGAGGGGTTGAGTCCAGAATTAAATAGATATATTGAAGCCAAAATAGGCTGACCAAGAAACAGAACACAGCTGTGGACAGAATCCAGGCCTAGGAACTAAGGAGAAAAAGTCAACTAAACCAGGCAAGAAAAACTGTGGGCCAAAAGAGTAGGAGTCAGGTAATCAGAGCTAAACAGGAAGTAAGCAACTTGAGTGGGAAAATAATCCCAAAGTGGAAAACCCAGTGCAGTCAAGGTAGCGGCTAGCTGCAAAATTCCCATTGGATTGGTGCCATTCTGGTCAGTCTGTCCTTTTATTCCCAAGTCTGCAGCATGTAAACTTGCCACTCTGGATTTTGGTGATACATATACATGCTAAATTACGTTCACATAGTATAGAAATATTAACCAGAAAGTGACAGAATCCCTCTCCACAGTATAGCAGCTGACTTCTTTCCCATTGGAAAACAGCATGCATGAGCTAGCATATATAACACTCTGTATATATCCTTCTAAAACACTTTTTTCAAAGATGAACAGTGCAAGCCATTCTTAACATTATGCTTTTCACTAAGTGATTTATTTGGGGAATCTTCCCATGTGAGCATAGGCATATCTGTCTCGCTCTGAATCTGTAGTTCACAGATCCTGCAGCCTCTGAGGAGACAGAGATGAGAACACAGTGGCCTCTGGTCAACACCCTGGTAACCAAGAGTTGTAAGGAAAAAAAATACACTCAATGCAGCTCATTTTAATTACACCAGCTCTTGATTGCATATTAGAAATCTCCTGGTGTTAATTCTGAAAATCTAGGAGCCAGCAGCCCAACCTAGACAGACAGTTTCAGACTATCTTGGGCTGGGGCCTCCTGAGATGAATCTAATGAAGTCTGCCAGACAGAAAGATTCCTTTGGCTGAAAGGCAAGCTTCACCCGACCACCTTTGTAGAACAAGCAGAGACTTTACATTTTGGGGGTTGTGTTATCTTGTCTGATATCCAAAGAATGAGAGAGGAAGTGTATATACTGGGATTGCTGAGGCAAACACCTGCTTGAGGACCTCACTTCTCCGGAAGATCTCCATTCTTTCCCTGTCTTTGGGCACCTCCTCTCCCTCCACTCTAGAACTGCCTTCATTCTCTAGGTCCTACCCTGTTTGGCAATGACCAGACGTTGCCTTTCTGCTACAGAGATCCTAGTGCAAAATGGCTCTAAAGTTTGAAATCAAAGAACTGCAGCTGGGACACCCACCTTATCCTGCTACAGCCAGTTCGCTACAAGTAACTGGTCTACCTTTTGCCTTCCACTCTTTCTTCTTGTTTCCAACACATCTAATCTCATGTTTATGTAGTATGACTGAAGTCATGGTTTGGGGGGACAGTTTGGGTTTATGTCCACCATTGAGAAATAACCATTAATGGCATTCTCCTACCTTTTCAAAAGCATTCTGAGTTGGATGATGAATGGAATGACCGCCCTCCCTCCCCACTCAGGTGAGCCAGTACTCAGCCTGTGTGCTCCCAGGGAAGAGGCTGTGTGGGTAGCAGTCTGTATCAGCAACTGCAGCCACATCTTCTCAGTGATTACACAGGGCAGGAAAGAAAAGAGACGCTGAAATCATTGTTTTTCCTTTTGCCCTCTCTCACTCCCTATTGCTTCCCCTGCCCTCCGTGTGATTCCCAGGGCAGAACCTACCAGTAATGCAGTCAGGCTGTGGAGGTAAATTCTGCCTGTCAAGCAGGTGACTGCCCAGGGCCATCACAGCCTCCTCCCTTTTGCTTTTTTTCTACATTATGGAACTGAAACTACAGCACGTAAAGTAAGCAGCCTCTATGCTTTCTGGGAAGCTGGAGTTTGTTCTAGAGATGAAAAATAGATGCTAGGTTATCTTTGCTAAAGGGAGGTATGAAATGTTCTACTGTATACAAGATAATATGTAGTTATTTATTCTCCTGATATATTTACCCTAAAAAGAATTGGGGTAGCTTACAAGAAAGATAATATAGGCCGTAAAGAAAGATAATGTAAATTAAGAGAAATGAAACAAAAAAAATAGGACAGAGCATCCATAGAGTAAGGATTATATCCCAAATGCCAATTTCACTCTGACGTGAAATAGGACACAAAGGGTACAACTCTTGGGACCAGGGTGTTGATCAGAAGCCACGGTCTTCTTATTTGCTTGTCTCCTCAGAGGCCGCAGGAGTTGTGAACTGCAGCCTGGACACTATCCTGTCTAATCAGCTGCCAGGGTATGGCAATTGTTGAAGGTCTTATGTGCATCTCAGCCCAGAGCCAGACCAGAGAGTAAAGGCTTATGGTCAGCCTTGTATAACCACTGGTTCAGAGCTCTTCCCTCTGGTCTGGTGCTTGGTTTAGGGCATGGTTTGTGTATATATGAGCTTCCTTCTACTGCTCAACAGCTGGGCAACAACGATGGCTCAAGGAAATCCAACAGTCGCACTGCAGGTTAAGAGGGTGCTCAGGGAAGTCAGCTGATTGTGAATGGTCCCCAAAAACCCCTGGGAGAATTCCATTTCTGGATTTTTTTTTTTAACAGAAATTGATGTCAGGTCTTGCATCTCAGGGTAGGCAGTTACATTAAGGACTTCAGGATTGAAGGCAAGTTACAGAAGCTGGTTACATGACAAATCCCCTTTGCATTCCACTTGAAAGTGGCAAAGAGTGCTTTTCTTTCACTGTGGAGCACTAACATGGCCATGTGCCAGAAATTTTTGGCCAAGAATCTGACAGATTGGGTTCACCAGAAATACGTTTCTAGGAAGATCCTGGCTTTTTTACAACTTGTTCATTTTTTGGATTAACAAGATAGAATTCAGAAATTCTAGAGGCCAATTTCACAAAGCAGTAGAAGTTTCGAGAGCATCTGAAGAAAATGAGAACACTGACTGGTTTAGAATGTTGGGTTAGACCACTTTCCCAGACTCACTGGTAGGGAATCAAACTTTTGTTGTCTTAGAAGATTCAAATAGGGGTACGTGAGGCAGAAGCAACTTTACTTTTGTGTTCCTGGTAAACTCGCTTTCTGTTCCCTTCATCACTGCTCTTGCCAGTGGGATCTGGTGCCCAGTCATCTGCATTCCTCTGTGGTGGTTCAGCTGCCACTGAGCTTTCCTTCTGCTCGTTGTTCTTAGTTAATTTGTAGTCAGATGCAAATGAGGGGACTTTGTTGCCCGACACTGGTTATGGCCTTCTAATCCTATTGTGTGTATGGACAGTGTCATTCTGAAACTTAATATTCTAGACTGCTCCTTCCTTCCACAAAAGAGACACTGAAATTTTCTCAGATTATTGGAAAATTTGACAAACACTCTGTAGAATCCATGTCCACCAGCGTTGGAGAGGATTTTATTTCCAGTCTCTGTTGCTCTCGAAACAATAATTTTCAGAGATGACCAAGATGACTTGGTTCTTATTTATTTACAAGTCTGTCTCCAGTTGTCCTCAAATTCAGTGACTTTATTTTATTAATATTTCCAGTACTCCTGCCTGGCACAGTGCTTGGTATTCAATAAGTACATGTTCCATAAATGAATGTCAAAAAGTAAACACCATGGTGAAACTTATTGCCCTGTATAACATATCAAACTGCAAGAATGGTCTTTTAAAAAAATTGGGGAGTTCACTTTTTAAAAACATATCTGAAATTAAAATGTTAAAACACAAAACTATATAAATAAGTACACATGATTATATATGTTTTTTGGAGAGACTTGTTTACAACCTTTTTCTGCAAGATAGCTTATTCCAATAATGTGCTCCAAGGGATCTGAGAGGGGTTGGAACAAGGGAACTAAGGAACTAAGTTGAGCAATCCAGAAATCTGAAGCTGCCAAAAGCCCAGAAGTGGGACCCACAGCAGGTCAGTTCTAGGTCAGGCACACATATAGAGAAGCGTTAGCCAAAACTGGCTGCGCTGTGGGCAGAACACAGTTACAGACATTGTAAAGACAAGTGCCATAAATCAAAAGTCATTTAAGTCAGGAAAGAGTAAATTGATCTCAGGGGCAAGAAAAAGAGTTGTGCTAAAGCAAGGTGATAGTCACACTAGAGTAAAGAGATGCAAATACAAGAAGAATCCAGGAATGTAAACTAGTTATGTAATAAATGGAGTGAAGCCTGAGCCAGTTTTGATACTGAAAACTTATATACTCACAGGAGTACATGGCTATTTTCATATTTTCAATATGTCAAGTCTATCCAGCTAGCTGCCTTTCAGCAGTCCTCCCACAGAGAAATCATTCTGCCCTTGGAAATGTAAGCCATCAGGTAATAATTATGACGTGTTTTGGATTATACTTACAATAAAAAGAAATATCATCAGCTTCTTCCAAACCTGATGGGAACCTGGGAATCTAAAGGAAATACATTCTGCCTCATTTATCGAGGATTCATCATCCCCCAGTCTCAACCCTTCAAGCTGTATCTCAGGAGAAGGAGATAATGGGACTTGGGTATAAGAAAGAGGGAGCAATTTCATGAAGATCCAGAACTTTCACAGTGCTTTTTTCTCCATGGAGATCCTACTGTCACGGTGTTTATGCCTAGTGAGTCAGAGGCAGTTATTAGAAGAGCAAGCAGATAGAAGCAAGCAACTGGAAAGCAGCAAGAGTAAAATCTAAAAGTCTGATGATAAAAGAAATACAAATAAGTAAAACAAAAGATGTAAAAAGCAGAACTCTGGTTTTTAAAAATTATTTAAGGATGTCACAATATTACAGTTGATATTATAATTTAATATTATCACTTTGATTTATCAATGAGAAATTAAATTATATTCTGTATATTCTCTTTATAAATTTCTTGAAAAAAGGCAGTAATTTCAGTTAAAAAGATGGTTAAACATAAAAAGTATGTGCTTTAAAGGATTAAAAGTAGTGTTTTTATACTGTCTATTTATTGTTACATAGATGGTGGGCACTGTTCTAGGTGCTTAATATTCATTAACCATTCAAAGCTCATATTACCCTAGGAGTTAAATACTCTTATTATTCCCATTTTTATAGTTAAGGAAATTGAGGCATGGAAAGGTTAAGTGCCTTTCTCAAGGTTGCAGTTAGAAAATGCTAAAGCCCAGATTTGAATCCAGACAATCTAGCTCCAGAACCAAACTTTTTCCCAAATATTTATTACAAAATAATTCCAACATATAGAAAAACTGATAGAACTGTACAATAAGTACCCATACACTCAGTGCCTAGAGTTTTCATTATCATTTCATATTATTTCTTTTTCAGATACTGATCTATACATGCCTCAGACAATGAATCAATTATTTTTTGATGGCTTTCAAAATAAGTTGCACATACCAGTAGGCTTTATGCATATATTTTTAAAAATCCATATGGTTACCAAAGCATAAAAATTAATTATTGTCCCTTATAAGGATGTATTTTACATACATACATACATATATATATGTATGTGTGTATGTATATGTATATATATATATATATTAGCACCTGTACCTGAGATACATGGTGACTGTTTCCATTCTTAGCTATCAAAATACTACTCTGAACAATCTTTACATATAGATTGATCTGAGGTGAACTATGAGGTAAGTTCCTGTTGCTCCAGTTGCCAGGATAAGGTGTATAGATTTTATTTTAGAACCAGTTCCAGATTTCCTGATATAAAAGTTGTACCAACTTATACTACCCAAAAAAGTACATTAGAATTTCCTTATTTCCTTGCATCCTAGGCAGCACTTTGCCTCATTAGGATTCCTATTTTTAATTATTGTAAATATGTTCACTTGTGCTTTCTTTTATGAATTTTATTATTTGGATTTTACTTTTAATTTAATTTTGCATTTAAATCATTGAGCCATCTACATTTTATTTAGCTCTAAGAAATGTATGGAACTGAGGATGATGGTAACTGCCTAATTCTAAACCTCCACATGTATGCTCCATAAACAATACAAAAAAGAAAAACAAATAAAACTCCACAAAACCCACTCCATCAACATAACTAGAAGACAGAGAAGGCTCAAACTTCAAAATGCCTGTGAAGGAAAAGGAAAAGCTATTCGTGTTTGCTCTCATGCTCCAAAGGCTTTATAGAAAATAGGGTCTAAATTTTAGTTTGCATTACTGACAGAAGGAGAATGCTCACCCTAATTGTGAAAATAATGAAACAAAGTTTTATTTTCCACAAACTTCCTTGTATAAGTTATTTAATAACCTCTATTTTTCCACTCTGATTTGAAACAAATTATTTGGTCTTTATGTAGATTTTAGTAATGCTTCAAATTATGCTTAATGACAGTAGCAAAAATCAGCCTGGGGGAAATGAAATCGTGTGATAAATGAAAACTCAGCTCTCAACAGTCTTGAATCTGGGCAGGTACAGAAGAAAATGGGGGAAGCAGTCGGTTGCAGCGAAGGTGAGAGCCAGTATCAAATGTCAGTATCAGTCCAGTGGGGATCAGTACCTCCGCTCAAGCCGCCAAAGCCATGGTGCTGATCACTGCTGCTGACTCCATTGCTATCATTGCTCCGAATACTGTTGAAAGTTGCTGCTGGACCCGCTGCCTCTCTTGCTGTAAGGGATGCTCTGCTGCCTCTCCCTGTGTCTGAGTAGAAGATCACCATACCAGGCAGCACCTCCTCCCCTCCAAGTTAATGTCCTCTACGCTTGCTCACCTTCCATTAAAAAAGAAAATACAGTATATTTGACTTTGACATTTACATAAAGAAAATTTCCAGACAGTCCACCTAAAATGAACATGTCAGTTACCAGTGAAGCAAGTTATCCCAGTAAACCCATTGGTTTTGGATATCCCTAAAGTAGCCGTACTGGGATACCAATTGCTTATGTTTGCCTAAAACATTTACAGTTTATAAGCACTTTTGTGATATAGTTTGTAAAACACCCAATTTTAGAGTTAGATACATCTGGATTACCAGCTATCTCCTGCACCTAATGGAGCTATGCAATGGTGGAGAAGTTATGAAACACACTGATCTATTTCCTCATTTGTAAAATAGCGATCACAGGATGATATGTGCGCTTATGAGATAATAGAATTAGAAACGTCTAGTCCAGTGCCTTGCAAATGATAGTCACTCTAATTATAACTATAATGGCTATACAGAGTAACCATAATTATAATTGCCATAATTATTATGGTAAGTATTGGCTTGTACTCAAATGCTTTGAAGTTTGAAGAATATTTTTTCTATAAGAATGAACCTCTTTTCCCCATACTGATATTGTCTCTGCTACTTTCAACTGATAACGGCCTCTTTACTTTAATCAACAAGATAAACTGTTAGTACAACTTGGACTTGTTAGAGTTCAAGCCTGAGTTGACTTTTAAACAATTATTGCCAAAGGCTTGCTTTAGCTATTCAATTTTTTTAGAAAGCAGTCTAATGGACAGATTAACTATTAATCCTTCTATATTTTTCAGACTTTATCACTGTATTAAGATCACTCACTGGAAAGCATAGTGCCTGGACAATATTTTATAAATCCCCCAGAAAAGCTTTTACTGAATTATGTTTTAATGATTAATAATTTACAGACTGCACTCAGCCATCTAAAAATGGAATGCAAGCCACTTCCATTTGATAAGTGCTTTCATTTCTTTGTTATACCACAAAAGACAATGTCCAATATCCATTCATTTACCTAGTAAACAACCCAGAGTAGTTTTCATTCAACATCAAAATCACCACTTAAGAAGTCTTCTGGTATAATTGACTAGGTTGGGAGAAAGTATTAGCACTGACACGGTTAGTACTGTGGTCCAGACTTGCTATACGTGGTCTGGTTTAATCTTTACTACCTTATGAAATACATAAGGGATTGACTCATTTATTTATCAGGAAAGTGTAACTCAGGCTATATTACTGAGGTCTTATAGCTAATAAGCAGCAAAATAAGGAATCAAAGATGAGCATGCTGTGGGGTGATAATAGAAAAGAAAAGGAAGGCTGTATTTAGACTATGTAATAAGAAAACTGACTGGCAAATTTAATTTTGAGATTTCAATGGAATGCATCTAAAAATAGTTTCATTAAATGGCAGCATCTCTGCAGTAAGTTTGCAACCTTCCTTTGTATTCACTTCTAAGAACAACATACTTTCATACATAAGCTTAATAATGTTTGTTAGTGTATAGAATGGATCCCCAAAATATAAGATATAAGAAGTACTTTTATTGTAATGTGAGAAGATGGAGGTAAAAATGCTTTTGATTCTGTTAATTCAATGCTGCATAGGTTTAGTTTAGCTAATATTTAGCCTAAACTTTTATGTCATGTGATAACTCTTTGAAAATTCAATCCAAAAATTTTAAGATTGGAAAGTTCTAAAATGATAAGGCTGCAACCAATCAATATTTGGAGCCATTTAAATTATTCTACCCAGCTTTCAATAAATCCATTATTTCCACATTGCTAGTTACAGGGAAATATTAGTGTCCAAATCAGCCTATCCCATTTTTCAACATCTATTTGGAAAGTGCTTTATTATTTTGAGCCAAATCTATTCTGACTCCAGCTCATTGATCCTATAGTTCATCTTTCTTTCTTTTTTTTTTTTTTTTAATAATACTTAAGCCTAATTTCTCTTCTATATGAGAATCATTCAGATACTTGGAAATAAATGTTCTACTTGAGTTTTTTCTTTTCTGCTTCAACCAATATATCCTCCATTCTTTTAACTGGTCAATAGATGGTATGATTTGATTCTGATTAATGTTCTGATTCTCTTCAAAGACCCTCCAGTTTATGTATATGTCTTCTGAGTGTGATCCTAGATTACAGAACAATAGAGAAGGACTGCCTCCTCCATCTTCCTTCAGTACAGAAAGTTACCCTAGCTTTCTTGGCAGACACAAATCAGTATTGATTTATATTGCAATTGCAATTAAGTAAAACCCCTTGACAGTTTTCTCTGCTGCAAAATAATATCCACTGCATTTGTACTGATGGGTTGCTAGGTTCAAATTTCAAGACCTTACATATATTTGTACCATACATTATTTTATTAGATTTGGCCCATGATTCTAAAATAAAAAAATCTATCACAATTAAAAATTAATCTCTGCTCCCCCCCCAATTATATGCCAATCACTGTAGTAGGCATTTCAACCTATATATTTTATCCTTACTTAACCCAAGGAGGAGTTCCAATTTTATGATTGACACTGTCAAGAATATTATGTAATTTGACTGAGACCTCTAGGAACAAGAAACTATTTAACATGTACTCAAGGAAAACTGTGATCCCATGAAAGGCATGAAGAGCCAATCCAGTACTTGATTTTCCATTTTTATTTCCCAGGACAGTGAAGTGGATGATATATCTTCTTGGATATCTGTGAGATTACCATTTGTATATTTAGAATATCTCTCCCACACCACCTATTTAAGCTAGTAAGGGTCTGATTCTTACAATGATTGGTACTCCATTAAAATTACCCAACTTGTTTCTTGACTTCCATTAAAAGAAAGTAATAGATTAAACTATTAAAAACTCAATTTCACCCAACAGTGAAAAGTTTGGAGCAGAATATATATGTGTGTGTGTATATATGTGTATGATTTCTGTTTTAAAAAATATTACAGAAGAAATTCAGTGAAGGCCAGCACTGTAAGAGACAAAATATACAAAATGCCACAATATAAAGTATAAACTTTCTTATCCTTAATTGCAATAATAAAAAATTATGAATAGGGTTAAGGGGAATGAAAAAAGAATAATCATTGTTGTCACTGAGTAAGCTTACTTGAAGATTAGGTTTCAATAGGAATTGGGCTGGAGAAAATCAGCAAAAGAGCATATTTATATGAGAGGAAGGAACAAGTTTCATGACTGGGGAATTAATGCATGAAATTATTTTTAATGAAGTCTGATTTTAGTGGCTGTAGGATGACTTGAAATAGGCAAAGGCTAGAATTGAGAGAAACATGTAAAGACTTCTGGAGCAATCCAAATAGGGAATTATAAAGATAGCTACCTTGTAGATATATAAAAAATGGATAATATTAAAACACAATGGAAAATAAGTATAAGAAAATTCTTTTGGTCAGAGTAATTGATGACAAAGAGGAACATTTCATGAGTAATTTACAAGGTAATGAGTTTGTATTTGTGTTTTTGTTCTTTTACAATGGCTAGAAGGTTTAATAATGATTCTAGTCATGGAGGAAGTAATGAATTTTGTTTTTACTCGTTAAATTGCTGTTATTGGTGGGATTGCCACATAGGTGACTGAGGGAAGAGGGTGTTTTGGGATATACCCATGTATGGTAATTAAAACTCTGTGTTTGCCTATGTAGTCACCAAAAAGATGGGTGTAACAGAGGGGAAAGGCAGAACTTTAAAAGATATCAGGTACAAATTTGGGAGGAAGAACTGAGTCAAAGCAAGTAATCAGAGCTATAAGAGATACAGAAGAGTGGGGCCCAGAATCAATGCAGACTGAGTTAGGGAAGAAAAGAGTAGTCAGTGGTTAAATATAGCTAAGAGTGAAATAATTGGATTTCCCCTCCTTCCCCCCAAGTCTCTGGTAACTTTAGAACTCTCTCATTGCGAGGGAGAAATTGAAAGGCAGATTTCAATGAAAGAGGATTCAAGATACGTAAATGAAGCAGAATGAGTTACTCATGGAATTACAAATTAAACCTAATGTTAAGTATAACAAAATCAGGTTTACCTACTCAGATTTCTACAAAACACCAGAATTTTATTTGAAGGCATGCACTCCGTTTGCTGTTCTCTTTTATTCATATCCTAACCTTTCGTAATTAAAATTTTTGTATATACCTAAATTTTATGTGGAACTGAAGAAAAATATTTCTTGCAGGTACAGAGTTGGAAATGGCTTCTCCAGAGCCTAGGGGCCTTGTCCCCTTCACCAGAGAGTCTCTTGAACTTATGAAACAGCATATTGCTAAAAAGCGCAGTGAGGAACACCAAGAAGAAGATTTAAAGCCAAACACTGACTTGGAAGTTGGGAAAGAGCTTCCATTTGTTTATGGAAATCTTCCTCAAGGAATGGTGTCAGAACCCTTGGAAGATGTGGACCCATACTATAAGGATAAAAATGTAAGGATTAATTGAATTTATTGTGATTACATGTTTATTGTTTTATTTTCCAGACACACAAAAATGTAATTGAGATAGTATGAAAAAAGAATGAAGAGTAAATCAAGAGGTAATTTTAAGTTATAGAAAACTGGATTTCTATAAAAAGAAATTTCAGACGTATTTGAGACTTTTATCAAAGCCTGATGCTTACCTGGTAGGTTAGTTTGTTTGGGGTTACTTTACTTTAGTTCATAGTGTTATGTCTTAAGGTAAATGATTTGTTTAATGGGAGCATGATGATTGGCTACTTAAGGTTATTTATTTTAGAGTAACTATAATATAAAATTTCTGTAATATGTACAGCAGTTTCAAATATTCAACTTTACGATCTTACTCAGTAGTTAGGAAAATAAAGCTAACCTATATTTTATTTATGATTTCTATTTATTCCTACATTCACATCCTATCATATCCCCAAAATAACTTGAAGAACCCACTAAATATTTGAACAATCTAAGAACAAGCACAAGATGATAAAAATAAGGATAATTATGCTTAGAAAAGACAGAGATCTGTGTGGACTGACAAGGCTGGAAGAGTCTTCATTAAGGAAATAGAGATTAAATTATAGCTTGAAGAGCATTTCAGATTTTAATAAGGCAAAGGGCAGATCTTCT
This sequence comes from Manis pentadactyla, assembly GCF_030020395.1. NCBI lineage: Eukaryota > Metazoa > Chordata > Mammalia > Pholidota > Manidae > Manis > Manis pentadactyla. The sequence goes on from NC_080026.1 coordinate 7,697,633, forward strand.
ATGAACAGGCAAGAGCAGAGATTAATTCTGGAATAGGGAAGAGACAGGGTAATGAGAGAACTAGAACTCTGTAGCTGTGTTGCAAGTTGTGGAAAATAAGATGAAATAACAGAAATGTCAGCATGGATTTAATATGGTGGCCAGAAAACTGATGTGATAAATGCAGTGTTTGAGTAAGGTGAATAAGAGTATTTCTAAATTACTATTGCATAGAAGAGAAAGAGTCAGAAAGATGACATAGGAGAGAAATCCAAGCCTGAAGTCTGGAGTGTTTGAGAGAGGTAACAGGCCTGAGAAGGAACAGCAGGATTTGAAGATGGGCTGATTATGCCAAGGTTTCCAGCCCAGCAGTGCTACTGACAAAAATGAAATAACTATAAAGAAGATAAACCTCAGGGGAGATGAGGATTAGCTTCATTGTGGATAGTTGTAAATTGATGTCCTTGTAGAGCATTCAGTGATTTACCAAATGGGTGAAATGGAATTGAACCAAAGTCTCTGGACAGAAGGCAAAGTGATCATTTTGTATAACCACAACTCTTTCAGATTATTTGCTTGGCAGAAGAGTATTGGCATTTTATAGTGTAATTGTATATATTACAAAAAGACTGCTGCATCAATGATAGCTTCTGTAGGCATTATGCAACATTAGCTATAAAATCCTTGCAAATCTTACAAACGTTTTAGTGAAAATGTGAATCCTCATCTCACTTAACTCTGCCTTCACTTTGGCTATGTTTAAGTCATAACAGTTGATATAACAGTAAACTTAATGGTAGCTCTAATACAGTAAAGGTTTGAGTTTTTTGGTAGTATATACAGATGTAGGAAACAAATCTGGGTTTGTTATTGGAGAAAACCAAAGATTTTGAAATATAAAACAAGCCAAAAACTCTAAGGAAAGCTTAGTATAAAAAGTACAGTTATTAATAATAGCATAAAGTTATTAAAAATTTGAGTCATTCAGTTTATTCTGTTCAAGGTGACAGGTAAATAAATAATTCTAAAATTGAATGAACAATTTCAGTATGTAAACATTAATCAGAAAATTATTATATATGGAATTAACTCATTCCTTCACAATGACATAAGATGGTAGGTTGCATGTACATCTTCCATGAAATTTTGAGATTGTTCTGGAAAATACTTGGAAAGCACATTTAAATAATCAGATATATTTCTTTGGCCTGTTTTGTTTTCTCTTTGCTTTGAAAATGTAAAGAGAAAAAATAAATACAAGTCAAAATGTTCAGAGACTGCATGTTGAAAGAGTGTTTTATTGATGAGAATTATAGCAAAGTTTAGTTTCCCTTTAGAATATGTATTCATAAAATCTCAATGAACATATATTTGTACTCACTAATATATTTGTACGTATACACAAATATAAATACCAATGTATAGTCACCATATACACCTCTGTGTAATTATATAACACAATATACTATATGTAATAAATTATATTTAATATATATCATGTATACTATATATTATATACTGTTATAGCATAATATTCACTATATATATTTATGCACACACTACAATAAATGAATTTTCCAAGTGTGTGTGTGTGTGTGTGTGTATAATGAATATATATATATATATATATATATCATATATATATATATATATTCGGTAAAATACCATATTATGTGTATATATATATATATATATATATGGCAAAAATGTATGTGTGTATACACACATCCATACACACTCTGTGTGTGTGTATATATGTATATAAAATAAATACATGCATATATACAAATACGTATCTATGACTCATTTTTAGGATGTGTCTGATTTTTCATTATTTTTTATTTCAATGCTTCTATATCCCAACATGTTAGTTTTACATGATATAAATTTGTTTTAGATATGTTTATGTCAAAGATAACATACAAGTGGGATTTTATAACATAGATAACTTACTAATAATTAATATTTGAGCATGTTGGATCACTTTTACTACTGTAATCCCACACCGTATTTGCTTTGGAATAAAATTACATTGTTTACATTCATTGAATACTAGTATGTTTAAATGATTTCCAAGACCATAGTATACAGTTTTCTTGCTCTTTATTATGTTAGTTCTGCAGGAAGATTGAAGATTGGTATATGGCAAATGGCTTTCTTAAGTAGAATACTAGGAAAAAAAGAAAAAGGTAGATAAACCTAAATATTAATGAAAATGTTTTTTTTTAAAAAAAACCTCCCCATTTGATTTAGTCCATAAGGGAATGTCAAAATATAAGAAAAGTGTAACTGTTAGAATTCATGGCTAAAATGATCATTGGTAGTATATTGTGTAATTGATGAGATTATAGTTCTTAGTTTCTAATTTTACTTAATGTTCTTTTTCCATCTTACAGACTTTCATGGTATTAAATAAAGAGAGAACAATCTTCAGATTCAATGCCAGGTGGTTTACATTTTCTCCTTTCAGCTCAATTAGAAGAACAGTTATTAAGATTTTGGTACATCCATATCCTTTTTTATTGGCTTTAGACTGTACAGATAAGCTAATGCAGCTATTCTATTCAAATATTGCTGCAGTCTTTTTCTATTTTGAATTGATACCACATTTTAGGTCATATTTAAATCTGGATTACAACTGCACTGTGTTCCATATTTGAAAATGCATTTAAAATATATTTTCTAGTACAAACAAAAACAGTAAATATAAATCTTAATCCTCATTACTTTTCAATATGAATAGTATTTGTATTTTTGTAATTTAAGAAACCATTTTACCTCAGTGTATGCACATATAAACAAATTATGGAAACATGTGTTTTCATTATTATTTTTTATTCATTATTCCTTAACTGTAATCTACCTTTTTCCAAATGTTAATTTTAATCAGTGTCCTGATTGACTGCATATTTATGGTCATGACTGATTTGTCAAACTGGGAGCCAGTATTGCAGTAAGTTATATAATTTTATTATACATAATCTTATGTACAGTTATATTTCATATTTAACATATTTTATTACAGTGTATGATATGACATTGTACAATTTAATATTTATATCTTATACATAATATAACATTCATGGCACATAATATAATATTTATACACATACCAAAATAATTAATTTTCCAAATAAAAGCAAATATACACCTTTTCTTTATTTTGTTTTATATACTCCAATGTCAGTGGATCAATTTTAATGTTTTTCTTCCCTTTCATTATTCTTAGTGGATTTTAAATGCCTCTATTTCCCAACATGTTCGTTAATGTGATGTAAATATTTGAGTCTTTAACTATATATTTATGTGTATGGCATCATAAGAGTGAGGTTTTATTTTAAAGTTAATTACTAATAATTAACATAATATTTCAGTGCCTTGGATTTTTTTTTATTATTGCAATTCCACACCTGATTTGTTTCAAACTCAAATGATGTTTATTCATTTCCATTCTAAAGAAAATTATTTCTTTTTCTTCCTTTCTATCCTACTTCTCTTTCTGTCACTACTTCCTTCTGTTTGACTGCATTCCTGAGGCCTTCTTTGTGCAACCTCTTAAGCTTTAATTCTGTTCTTAAAACTAGTTGACTTGGAAGGTATATACAATACTGATTCACCATAAAAACCTTGTACATGCTTATAATAAAGTTAAATCTTCCATCCTCTCTGCAATTCAGTTAATTGTTACCTGATTCCCATTGTCAAATAAATTTGATATTTTGCATCTTCATCATTTACCTAAATATATATATATAAAGACTATAATCCTGAACTTGGAGTTATTGAAAAAAATTATAGTCAAATTTCAAGGTTAATGCCATGAGACATATCCACCCAAGGAGCCTAGCTAAAGCCCTATCCTGTGGTTCAAGTGGCATATTCTTTTTTATTGTCTGGTTGATTGATTTGCTGCCAATCAGTTATCATAGACATAGTATTTCAGAGCTGACAATGTATTGTTCTCACTGTTAACGTTTATATGAATTTTTTTCTGTAGGAACACTTTGCTTGGAATTTACACCTTTGAAATACTTGTAAAACTGATTGCAAGAGGCATCTGGGCAGGATCCTTTTATTTCTTTGGAGATCCATGGGACTGGCTCGATTTCAGTGTAACTTTGTTTGAGTGAGTATTTCTTTAAGTTGCAAATAATCTTAAAACCCTGCTAAACAGATAGTTCTCATAAAGAAACACTGATGAGCCTGCAAAGATTCTGCCCATAAAGAATATTTCATAAGTCATAGCCACAGCGAGTTCTCTCAGGCAGCTCTCACTGAACTAGTCCTCAGAATATGCAATACCAAACTAAAAGAATGTTTTCTATCTAAAACAAAAAGCACTAGAGGTTGGAGTTTTGCATTAGAGATTATTTTCAGTGAGTAGAAAATCTGGAAATCTCATAATTTGTTTGTAGATTAGTATTTACCTGGGTACCTTGCACTGTAGCAACCTAATAAAATCTAATAAAACTATTTGCAAAATGGAATAGTGAGAGAAAGAAAACATGATTATACATGGTTTTAAAATAACTTTCAAAGAGTATTAAAAGCCTAAGATAAGTAGCCTAGGTTCATGTGACTTCTCAGTAATTCTAATTTAATTCCACAGGCACATAACAAGATACTCATCTCTAAACTTCATTCCAATATTTAGAATTATAAGAAATTTGAGAATTTTGAAAATTATTCCTTTAAACCAAGGTAAGAAATGGCATTGAATTCCTTTTCTTTATTTTGTTTTATGTACTCCCACATCTTCATTTGGACTCTGCTGATATTGCTTGGAGAAATACTAAATTGAACAATGTTTCAGTTTTGAAATCAATGAACTATCTGATATTTAAATTTATTTCACTCACTCTAGGAAAGCTAAGAAAAAGTATCACATTTGACTGTTCTTTATTTGAGATGGGTTCAATACTTATGATAACAAAATACAGATATCAATCAAAATATATTCTCTATTTTTTATTTATTCTCATATCTTAAATATGAACTTTTAAAATTACCCTTAGACTTTTGCAAGAGATAGCATCTAGACAGATATCTAATCTGCCTCTTCATTTCATCATTGCATCTACGAACTAGTTGAAATTAACAAAGAAGTATATAATAAAATAAATTCCCTTTTGCTCTGAATGCCTCAATCGAGTCCATTCCACATGACTGTATTCAAGGAGGTTCTGCTAAATGAGGTAGAGCTATGACCACGGAAGATGCTGAGGACTGATTTACAGCTCCCATTCCTGAAGACATCCTAGAGAAGCTCACCAAAACCTTCTAATTTGTTATTCAGAGTGAATAAGAATAGTCAGACAAGAACAACTCTATTCAGAGTGTTTTGGATGCTATGAATCAGAAGTGTTTTGAAATAATTGAACCAGTAAACCCAGGGTGATAATACAAAATAGGGAATTTTGTATTATTCCCTTTTGAAATATTTGATAATATTCCCTTTTGAAATAATTGAACCCCTGAGCAAGTGTGATAATACAAAAATAAGATCTATAGGCAACTTTTGTCCCCTTGAACAATACATATACATATAATGTGTTGGAGTCCAGGCTGGCAAAACAGCAAAAAGGTTGGGGCGTGTGGTGATAGCTGCATAACCCTGTGGATATACTGGAAACATTGAATTGTGCATATTAAACGGATGAGTTGTATGGTTTCTGAGTTATATCTCAGTAAAGCTGTTTAATAAAAATGGTCTGTGGCATGGGAGCTTTGCCAAAACCAGTGCAGAAACCAGCAGTGAGAATTACCCTGGCAAGAATTTCCACAGTAAGAGAGTAAGAGCTCTCTTAGTGCCCTCTGAAAGTGACTAGATCATAAAATTGCATCATCTGCATCTTCATCTTAGGACCACAGGTAAGGATTGTAGAAGAAATCAGGTAAATCCAGGTTAACACAAGGGGATACACTCACTACAGGTGGGAGCACACTGGCTGGTAGAAACTGCTCTTGCTTTTCAAGGGAGAAAATCAAGACACATACCAGCAACATAAAACTATTTTCCAATACAAAAGAGAAAAGTCATACTACTTAAGAAAATGAGAATAATCCTCATTTTTCCTTTAAAAAAATGTGCTATAAGGAATAGAGACAAGCATAAGAAATCATGTTTTGTAGTCCCAGTAGAAGAAAACCTAGACTCTCGTGAACAGAAGACAAAAATGAGATAATAAAATAGACAAAAACACCTTTAACTGATAAAAATTACAGTATCCTTCATGGATATTTGATGGTAATAGAAGCAATAAAGTATTATCTGTATAGTGTCATGGTATAGTACGTAAAACCACTGGTGTAAAGAAGAAAAGTTCTATATTAATACAGTAGAACCAAAAATGGGATTGATTTAATGAAGGAGAGAATGAAGTTCTACGATATGGATAATTGATGATCCTAGAAAAGAAACCAGAATAAATGTAAAGACAAAAACTCAAAAACACAATAGAATTTTTTATCTTTAGAAAGACCTTATTCACAAATGGAAGAGGCTTGTCTTAGACAAAAAAACTAAAAGATATCATTAGACATATAACAACATTTTTAAACTTTAAAGTATTAAAGAATAAATATTATAAAAACTCTACAAGCAAAAACAAGTAAAGAAAAAGTGGCCTGGGAAAGGCAATCCTTAGACCTCTTGATAACATTAAACATGAGTAGCAGTGGAGTTTCAGAGCTTGGAGGGCTTGTAGGCAAGGAGGTTTTGGCACCAGAATTCTACTCCTGTCTGTCATCCATATGTGAAGTCAACAGAAAGATAGTCTAAGTCATGCAAGAGTTCTGAATTCACATGTGTATCCTTAATATCTGCTGAAAAACAGAAGTAGAAGAATAAAATACTCAACAGTGACAAGATTTAGTACCAAAAGTAATCACAGCGAACTCTGAAATCCTTCCAACAGAGAATGACTGCCAGATTATTGCTGTTCTTGGGTTGCACAACATAATCCAAATATTATTAATCAGAAGTTATAGCATGAATATCTGTGGTCATTCTTGAACTAGAGATAGTTTGTGTTTTAGAAAACTTTGAGATAGACACCATTATAAAATCTGGTGATTCTGACATTAAAATCTAAATTAACTTGGATGAATTCTCATCATCCTTCCACCCACATTCCTGCTTGACAACTACCAGCTGTAGTCGAGGAGCAGCTGCCCCTTTAAGTCATTCATATTCGTCCAAGTCCCCTCCATTCCCTATTTGCATGAATTTATATTTCCTGAGAGGCTTTTGTAACAATTTGAATGAATGTTACCTTTCCTTATAAATCATTAAAGATAATATACAATGCAAAATACATAAAATTCAACAATTATAATTAGGTCAAAAATCCTAAATATATTAACAAAAACTGAAAAGTGGGTAAAGAGAAATATGAGAAAATAAATCCAATTATTTCCTTATCTTATACGGTGAGACTATAGTGGCTACAGTTTTATTTCTGATGTAGAGAGTACATGTTTGTTCAAAATAAGAACCTAAGTTTGATACAGGTTCTTAAAACAGATATATTTTATCTAAAATACAAAAGGAAAAATAAAGTTAATTTAGAAAAGATAGGACATATCATGACAGGAAGATAAAAATTTAAAAAAAAAGCAACATGGTAAAAGCATAACCAAAACTAAAACCAATTTATGAAAATAAATACAATTGGGTTAAATTATTTTGTTGAGATATGGAAACTTTACTATTAAATCAGAAACAGATGAAACTCCACAAAAGATACACCTGAAGCATAATAAAAATTTTAAAGTAAAAAGAAGAGGAAACTTACACCAGGAAATTAATCAAAATTGACATATAGCTCAGACCTTTGAATGGTAGATAACAATGAAAATTATTAATTTTGTTCTGTAAAATTTGATTTTTTTATCTTTAAACAAAAATGTCATCACTAAAATTAGAGTTCCACAAGAAACTTGGTCATACATATTCACACACACACACATGCCAACACACACACAGATACTCTTATTTAAGAATTGCTTTTCTTAAAAATAATTCCAATAAAACAATATGGAAAACATTTTTTTCAGTAGGAACATATGCAAAGTACTCATGACAATTGCCAAATAAAAAGTACAGTGCAAATATACATATTTTAGAAGCTTACTATGGTAATCACGGAAATTACATTAAAGTGATCCTGTTTTTCTTCTAATAAGTTGGCAAAATTTTTTTTAAATGTCCCACCTTTAGTGCAAGCTGGGAATATATTTAATAGTCTTTGGTTTATACAATGGTTCTTCTCTCAAAAACAAATGGAACATATGTGTCTGTACTTAAATGTGGGCATATATTTGATACAGAAATTCCATTTCTAATGTAACACTTAAAAAAGACTCACATATAGCAAAAAAAAAAAAGCAATAGTATATTCCAAGTGGCAAAAATAGGCTGTGAATATGTATTCCAATATGACAGCAACTACAATTGTGTATTTAAGGCAGATATCAATCATATTTCCTTAAACACAGAATAACGTTATTTCAACCCTATTTTATTATACTCAAGAAGTCCAGTCATCTGAGGAGGTCATTTAAGAAATAAAGATTTTCAGTTCTCACAATAATATATGAAATATATATTAGCCCCATTTTTAAGAAAAAACAAAAGCAAAGAAATGTTAATAGCTTGCTCAATGTATATTCTTAATCATTGTTGAGCTGAGCAGTTACTAGAATCCTTAATATAAACAGACCAACAAATAAGAAAGCAAGGGAAAAAGAGAAGGAAGGCAGGAAGGTTAATAGTTTCATTTATGAAGTACAATTGCATTATTTTGGTTTTTGTTTACTATCCTTTCAGAATTTAGCCTGTTTTACTTAATAATTAGAAAAATAAATGTCCTTTAAGAAAGCCAGCTCTGAGGCTGAGTTCTTGATTCCGAAGTATTCTGATACGAACAGAGCCTACATACATCACAGCTGTGTGTGATTCTCATTTCCAATCATTAAAATTTTTAAACATTTTATGTAATCAGCTCAAAATGTGAGTTCTTAAAAACTTAAAGAGTAGTTTAGAATTCTGCTATTTTGAACTATTTCTTGTTTCAACAACATTTGTAACCCATTTTGATTTACAACTGTACACCTTTACTTACACTTACAAACAATTGTGATTGGTATGAAAACCGGTAACCAAGGGAGAAAGCCTGTTCTTTATGTAGTAAAGAAAAACAAATAACTGATTTTAAAATATTGTCTGAATTATTTTGTGAGATGTAATTATCAATAACAAAGAAACCTCAGAGAATGGATTTTTATTCGTTGTATTTAGTAGACCTAGATAATGATGAATTTGATTACAAAACACACAGCTATTGATTTTGATAAGAGTATTTGCCATGGGAGCAGTTTGCTAATACTACTGCACTTCAGTTTTATTTTATCAAAAACAAACCTTCCTCTTTTCAGGCATGAAGTCTTTTGCAGGGATCCTGATCCACTGCTTGAGGAAACTGACTGGTGTCACTATCCTAACTCTGTTTTTTCTGAGCGTATTTTCTCTAATTGGAATGGGACTCTTCATGGGCAACCTGAAGCACAAATGTTTGCGATGGCCCCAAGAAAATGAGACTGAAGCCCTGCACAACAGAACTGGGAACCCATATTACATTCGAGGTAAGAATCACTTGCCACCTATGTCCAAAAAATGGAAACTTTTTTTTTTAACAAAAGTGCAGTCTTCATAGAAATGTCAAACACTCAACTTCAGAACAAACTTCAATGTAAATGTAATTATGCTCAAGCACAGGTATCCCTTGCTTTTCCAAAGTTCACGTTACACCACTTCACTTTTATGAAAGACCTACCTGTTTTCACTAACTGAAGGAAACCCAAAGAGGATTTTTGCTTTTAGGGAAAAGGTGAAAAGCAGAAATAGTGTTCAGCATTTGTGTTGTAGTGAGCTGTTACAGAGGCGGCGAGTAGCAGAGCGGCCACACCAAACTCCTTCCCCAGAACCACGCTCAGCACCTCAGCCCCGGGCCACCAGAGCTTTGAACTGTGTGTGTGAGCATCTGTGCTTTGTCTCGATTTACTTTTGGTGTCTGTTAGCAAGATGTGTCCTACTATTGGAAAAGCCTAAGAGAGGCCATTTTTGGGGTGTGGGAATGTTCAGAAAAATTTCCTATGTAAGTTAATGAAAATTATTTATTTGCTTTACACAATTCTGTTTATGAAAGTTTTCATAGGAACAGTGTACTTCAGGATAGTGGAGGAAACCTGAAATAATTTGGATCTGTTTCACTTATCTGAATCTCAAGATTCCAATCTCCAGAGAGTTAAATCAGGGACTCCTAAATTTGGAATTGCTCAATTTTGCAAATCCTTTAAAAGTAAAAAAAAATGACCAAAATCTTATTTGCAGTTTTATCACGGTAGGATCCTTATAATCTTTCTTCAATTAATTTATTCATTTGAAATAAAAATGTAAGTTAACTCATTAGAAACTTTGAGATGATCTTATAAAATAAATGTGTACATTATAGATATCTTACTGGGTTTCAGTTACTGCTGTTCTTTTTAAATGCTTTGTGTTATACCTTGGTAAATGGAATATTTTAGGTTAATAGAACTAATAGCTTATATATAAGTGGTTCACATGATCATGTATCTTCACTATAAATCCAAAGGGAACATGATAAAACCTGTTAGAAACAGAAGCTCAGAGAAATTCAAAGTGAATGTTCTAGCATTCTGTAACTTCTCAATGGTAAATCTAGGATTCTAACCAACTTCAGTCTGGCATTAAAGCCCACTCCCTTTTCAAGAAAGGTTTCGCTTTCTTACTGGATTTCTTCTCTCATGTTAAAATTATCAGGTCCTTTGTAATGGTATTTAGAAAAAAATAAAAGTGTATTTTTCAAATAATAAAAATGAAGTGTTCCTACATCTTATGTAGTCCTTCTACATTAATTTTATTTCTACTTTAGACTTAATTAGTTCTAAAATCTTAATAGATTTTACTCTTTGGTTTATCCCATAATATAATTATGATGTAAATAATACAAAATTATTACTATATGAGTTTGTGAATGTTTCCTATTATACGTGTCTGTTTCATGGTCCTAATCCTAAATTGTGAGATGAATCTTAAATCTTAGATTCCAATTGAAACACCCTTTGGGTTTTTTTGATATTGTAACAAAAATATGCTGATTACTTAAAAAATAACAAAAAACTTAAAGAATTTTTGCTGCTTCACCTGATATCACTAAGAAAACAGTGCAGATTCTTTTCATCTTTGTAAAATATGATATTACAAAGAAATCACTTTTTAAAGATTACCACTTTAAAATTTGTCCAATTCTAGTCATTCCATTTCCTCAAATAACATGTTAGGAATTTTTTAAAATATTATATTTGTAAAACATTATTTAACCTAATTGCCATGTCATAGCCCTTGTTTTTAGAAGAATATGTGGGGCCACCCAGTTTTGTTAATGTCAGATTTCATTTGGTTTTTGACTGCCATTCAAGAGGTTTGATTAATGATTCCTCATTATTTATGATTTAAAAATTCTTCTTCAATCATTTTAGGTGACAAATTTAAGTAATACTATTTCAGACTGGGGTAATTCAATTACACACACACACACTCAGGACTGATCTTATGAATTTAATCTCTGTAATTTGAATTCAGACCCTAAAAACCAATACATGCAAAAGATAAGCACACATGTTCCTAACCCTGGTAACTGATATCCATAAATACACAATTTACATTTTTATTGACAGCAGGAAAGAATATCTGAATAATTTCTAAGGTCCGTGACTCAGAATAACTTGGATTGTGGTTGACATTAGGTGACATCAGGGCAAATAACTGGAGCTGGATACTCAGTATAGAAAAACAAGTTTCAAAGTGGGAAGAGAAGGAAATTAAATCCAGAGAGAGATAGATCATCAGGAACAAACCCTGGATGTAAAGGTCCTCAACTTTCAAACTGGGAATTTTTCCTTCAGGGGCCTGGTTATATTCATACTTGCCTGGTTATATTCATTTTCCTAAACTCTGATTCTGATAGGGATAGTCCTCTTTCTGTGCTGAGCTTTTTCACTTTTGGAACAGTGAGGTACATGTTTTGCCAAAGCTCTTTTGGCCTGTGCATCAGATGCTGGGACAGCCTCCTAGATAAAAAAGACCACTGTAGAGATGTATATTCTTCTTCCGTGCAGATTTCAGTGGATTTCAGATATGTTCTTCACTCAAGGTTAGATATAGAATATCATTTCTTTCCTATTTTTCAGAAACAGAAAGTTTTTACTATTTGGAAGGAGAAAGATATGCTCTCCTTTGTGGCAACAGAACAGATGCTGGGTGAGTGGCATTAATGTTTTCATCTGTCAAGTCAGTATCATGAAGCAATAGCATTTATTGAATAATGATTGCTTTTACTGGTGATCACAGTTGGATTATATTATCTCATTTTATCATCCAAACTATGCTGAGAAGTATATAATGTGGAATACTATTAATCTGATTTTACAGAAGAACACAATATGGGGTATTTAAATGATTTATTCAAGGTCAAGAAGTTAGTAAATGGCAAAGCTGGGGCTTAAACAGGATCTGGTTTTCTGTTTTCGTGTGCCCCAAAGCTATGGGAATTAGCAAGAAAGACTATATATGTTTTGTTTGGCCCTCAGCCTTGAAGTAGAGACATGCTGTCATTTCACTTAAGGCATGCAAATTTTTCATGACTATAATTTACATTAATAAAAATTTTATTGTTTTTAAAAACAGTACTTATAACTATTTAGATGACAAAACTTTAAGTCTTATTTTCCTATAATTTCAGATGAAGAATGTAGAAGTAGAGTACTTTTCAAGAGTGATATAACTCACGTAATTCCTTATGTTGCTTTCCTCAGCTGGGGTGCCGTGACACCCACCATAGGCTCGGCCCTTTCTTAGGCTCTGGGACCCAGATCTACATAAGGCTCATGTCGCCTCATGTCGGAAAGGACATTAGCTTTGTAGTTTAGTTGTATTCACATGATTTAGACGTTTTGTTGCTTGCTCAGCTCTTTGCCCAGCTATCGCTGGGCTTCCATTCTATTCTCAAATCCAAATTGTGAATCTATCTCATTGTGTCTGTCCCATCCCACTTCAGCAATTCCTTCTGATGGACATCCTAAACTCAAGTATGGCCCAAAAGGCTTACTGAAGATACCTGGTCAAGGATAGATCGCAATTGTACATTATTTCAAGGCCAGGAGAGAAAGCCATTCGATGTTTCATGTGTAGCCATCATAGCTTGCTATGTGGTAAACTATCCCTAAAGTTAGTGCCTTCAGATAAGAACAAAAATTCATTTGTCCAGATTCTCTGGGTAAGCAATTCAGTGAGCCTCAATGCACAAGTGCTTTGGAAACGTCTGTGTGCATCACATTTGTTAATCATTAATAGATGTTCAAAACAAGTCACATGGCCAAAGCCAGAATACTGTGGGAGGGAACTACACAAGACTGTGGATAGAGGGAAGCACAATTTATTGGGCCACTGTAGTAATAATCAGCCACAATACCCAAGCCCCCAGTACAGGAAAATATGAAGATTCCATGCAAGGAAATGAAATAAATATTTAATCTGATCTTTCTACTGAAGTGTAAGTTCTGCTTATAAATTATTTATGTGATAAATGTTTTCTCACCCTTAAATAATAGGATCTAAACATTTGAGATGAGATCTTTTGAAAATTAAACCCTCAACTACTGCAGTTTGATTTATGTTGTGTCGTTTTCCATCTGTTATACTTTCACATTGATATTGGGTAGTAAAGGAATCTTTAACAAAGGCTTGGCAGAAAACCATTTGTGAGACCCTTTTTCCTTTTATCTTAATTAACACTGTTCACTTATATCTACTTAAAATCTAATTCATTTGCAACTTTTTCACTGGAAATTGTTTGGGAGAAGATGAATTACTTCCTATGGGAAAGGGAGCCCTTTATAATTCATAGACCGATGTTCTATATTTATGATTTAGCCATAATCTGAAAGTTACCTAAGACTAGTAGTTTTTCTTTTCTTTGTCTTTTTTAGTCAGTGTCCTGAAGGATACGTGTGTGTAAAAGCTGGCACCAATCCTGATGATGGCTACACAAGTTTTGACAGTTTTGGCTGGGCCTTACTTGCCCTGTTCCGGTTAATGACGCAGGATTACCCCGAAGCACTTTATCACCAGGTAAGAACAGAATCTGCACTGCACATGGGAATGGTGTCATGTTCCTTCCTATAAAATAATGATCAAGTGTCACATAGTTTATTAATTTTTTATGTGGAGAGGAATTTGAGGACGGAAGAGAACCAGAATGATTGAATGTCAAACTATGTGCTAACACAATGCCCAAGTCTATGTTCTTACATGTATCTCCTTTGATCTTTGAAACAACCCTGCAAGGACCTATAGGATCCTACAATCCTGTAACATCCACTTTCTCATAAGAAGACACTAAGATCAAAGTCATTGAGTAAGCTACCCAAAGTTACAACCTATGTATCTGCCAGAGATTTCTGTTCTGCTCTGTGATATCATACATGCAATACTAACTAAAGAACATTCCTAGGTATCAATTCTTTAGCCAAGAAATTTGAACCCATGAGATTACCATGTACTAAGCAATTATTTATAGAATATCTACAATGTACTATTTCTTTTTAATTCTTCTCTTTCTTCTCTGTCCCTTTTCATATTCAATCATGTTCCAGTTACAGTAATATAAACTTGACATCTAAATTCTGAGAATGTGTCTATAACCAGTGATTTGTGTACCATAGTTTCTTAGAAAGATGGAATATGCATTAGAATGGAGACTGAGTTTTTCTTCTAAGAGAAGTTCCATCACAGAACATGTAATGTTATTTTAGCAGCATAGTTAATATCAAAGTATATTAGATTAAAAAAATAAATTCCAAAAATATTTACAGTTGAAGAACATTCTTCTTTTCAATATACATACACTATACTTTTATGATTGGATAGATAAGTTACAGTGCACACATGCATGTGTGCATGTGTGTGTGTATAAGCCATTAAAAATGACAGTATAATGTAACATTTTAGCATAAAGATTCATTACATTAAATGAAAAATAAATCAAACATACATGTAGTAAAATTATATTTCTAGTAAAAGTATTACATGAAAATATTAAAGTGACATTTTTATTTATGTAAACTATATTTTTGTAGTTTGGTAAGATTATTATTCATACTGTTATTTCCCAAACTTGTTGACAAGTGTCAGTGCCTCCTCCACAACACCAGGAACTTCTTAGTGCTAGAGTAATTTATCATGTATTGTCCTTCTAAAATCTTTCAGTAGTTTCCAAATTCCTATGGGATGAAGTTCAGAGTCCATATGCATGCTGCATAGTGCCCTTTAAGATCTTGATCTGCACACTTTTCCAGATTTATCTCCTAAGTTTCTCAATATATACTCTCTGCTTTGAGTATAAAAAAGATTTGCTGTTTCCTAAAGGTGCTTTTCCCAAAATTTCTTTCAATGTATGTTGTACCCTCTGCCAAAATTCAAGTTTCTTTATATCTGTCTTCAATATCATGCCTCAGATTCATCCTTTAAAGCCAGATTTCTTCTTTGAGCTTTTCCCCAAACACTTAAATGTCAAAGTTAGACATTTTCTACACCAAATTTCATGGTACCATATAATTGCCTCTGATAGCCATTGTTTTAACTACTTATCCAGTATTTCTTCCCACTAAGAGATATAGTACCTAAAAGAAAGTATTTTGTCTTATGTTAATATTTGTGTTCTCAACATCTAAAACATAGAAATACTTAATGAAATTTTAATAAAAAAATATTTATGGACTGAGTCAGCTCATATAACAGTAAATGTCTTGCCTTTTAAAAAATTGCCCTCAAAGTGTGTTAGCTAATTTTCTTGTTAGCATTGATTTGAAGGAAATCCTTTCACACTACTACTTAGATCAGAAATTAGTCTTAGAGTGTCCTGGTATTGGAATCTATACAGAACCTTCCTCATTATTGCACTCTGATTTTATTAACTAGTGTAGGTAAGGTTTGCTTTGACTTGGACTGGATTTGTACTCTGAGCATTGTGCAAAACTGAACTGACTATGACCAAGAAAATTCAGCATTTATTCCCAAAGAATACAGTTCATGTTTTGGAGAATATCATTTTCCATTCTTTAACAGATATTTATTTGATTCAAGTGTTCTTTGATACACCTGGATACATAAATGAACAGAACAAAATGTCAGTCCACATAGAACATTACGGAGTAGAGTTAGATTTAACAATAGTTCATTCTTACTGCACACTTGCCATGAGTTAAGATCTTCACATGCATTGTTTTACTTGATGTTCATAACTCTGATATGGGAGCTGTAATTAGCCCCAACTTAGTACTAAAATAGAACTAGAATTTGTACACTTTTCCATCCTAGTAAGAGTGTATACTTGTATCCTTCACCAGCTTCATATGGTGGAAAGAACGAAAGTTTTGGATTCAGTCATTCCTCCATAACTGTGAGATCTCTGACAAGTCATTTTGCCTGTCTAATTTTCATCTCTCTTTTGTGTGTTGGAAATAATAGTAAATACCACATAAAGATATTGCACAGAATTAATGAGATAAACATAAAGCTTTTATTAATGTGCATGGCCTGCAGTACACTCTGTAATATCTATTAGTGAGTCCCAAATGTACTACTGTAATTGACAGCTAGTTCAGTGGGAAAAACATTTGACCAAATCCTAAATACTTGAGATAGTAGGGTTTATTAAATGTAATTTTAAAGACAAACATAGATTAAGAAATTATTTCTGACTGAATGTTAGAACTTCCTATTGATCTGTGAACATTCTTAATTCTATAATATCGACACGGTGTTCTCTCTGAATAATATTTACCTGTTGACTCAAATGGATGCTTAAAAATTAAAACTATTCCCATCTGTTTTTCTTCAGATTTGTTCATATACTTTTAATGAATGAGGATATATCACTGGAGCATATTTTGAATTTGTGATGTCTACTTACAATTTTCTAAATTTTCAGATTTTCAAATTTTCTGATATATCTTAGTTACTATGAAACAAAAAGTAGTCAAATGTTTGGAAATCTAAAATTTTGTATTTTTCTATCCATAAATAATTTCATGTAAATGAATATGACTTTCCAATGAGATTTGTTTATAGATTCTTCACCAAAGTAAGTAATCTAGCAGATACAGAAATATTCCTGTTCCTAGTGCTTTGAATGGACCTGATTTTGTATCTTTTTGTGATTTTTCCATAAAGTAATGATCAGAAGAAAGTCATCTCCAGTCATGACTCTATTAAACTTCATATACTTAAAGATCCTACTGTAAAGTAAATAATTTTTCATATTCAGGTTGTCCAGCTTTTGTTATTGAGAGATGACAGGTTTTTTTTCCTGGCAATGTATTTTTCTATTAATGAAGACCTAAAAGTCAAATGCTCCCCTTAAATTAATTAAATTACTGAATTCTTCATTTGGCTCTGTACCTTATATATGTATTTAAAGTTGAAGAGCTTTCTCTTATTTCTCCAGATAAAAACAGTACTTAAACTGTCTTGTATTATATTCTACTTATAGCTAAACTATTTTCATAACAAAATTTCATTTTTCATATAAAAATAGGTTACAGGAAGACTATTCACATTTCTCCCTTTTGTCCTGTTTACCACTGCTCCTTAGATCCTTTATGCTTCTGGGAAGGTCTACATGGTATTTTTTGTCGTGACAAGTTTTTGGTTTGCCTTTTGTATGGTGAGTTTGTTCTTGGGCATAATCGCTATGTCCTATGAAGAAGAAAAGCAGATAACTGCTGAAAATGCTAAGAAGACTGAACCAAAATTTCAGCAGACTTCAAAAGAACTTCAAGAAGGAAATGGAGCAACTGAGGTATACATTTTTTTAGTGCTTCTTAGGATCACAGAAGTTGAGTTACCTCTGTAGGTCTTAGATTACACTGCCTCTTACTAGAGGCTTGATGTCTGTGTGTAGCACATGATAAGATCAGAAGTGGTTTTGATAAGAAGGCTTGCTTTTGCTCTATAACATTCTTTGCTGAGTGCACGGAGTTAAGAGTGACTAACATCTTAGATTTCTTTAATATATGCAATTTTTTGTTCTAAAATGTATATAACTATTGTAGATAAACTATGGATACTTCAAAATTGACTTCTCCTAATGCAGTTTTAGTTCATTAATTCAAACTTGCTTTGGACAGCACATCAGACTTAACTTTGCAAAATTTTGGTGTTCAACTCAAAAGTGATAGTGCTTTCTGTAATGTAGAAATCATGAAGCACTGAAAGTGTGGATGAAAGTATACTAATGAAGTTGTAAAAAAAGAAAAAATTCACTTAATTGGCTTTTTAACTCCTCCAAGAGGAAATGCACTGTGCATCTTAATATTGGGGATTATTTTATCCATGGAATAGTTAAATCCATGATAAGTAAAACTTAATAAGGTTTTTACTCTATTTTTCAATTACTTAGTGTTGTGTTTAAATGTACTTTCAGATTTTTAGCCTCAGAGCAAAAGATTTGGTCTATGAATCTAAAAGTATTGACAGAAATAGCATTAAAGAACTGGTGGAAAATTCTCTCTAAAAATAATGTAAATTGCACTGTAAGAGTGCTAAAAGAAAGAACAGGACCCAGGAAAGCAACCAGAAGTAGCTTGCTTCTGTTCCACAGGGACTGGCAATATCACACCTCTTCTTCAGTTTGAAGAGGGATAGGTTTCTCCCAGTCTCCTAGCAGCCCTACCCAGAGCTGCTAAGGTAGGTGGTGGGCAGGAGCCCAGCAGCCTGGGGTGGGGCAGAGCCCATGCCTCTTCCAGGGTGTTGCTCCCCTCTCCTGTGTTGTGAGGAGGCCTGACTGGGAGCTTGTTCTTTGGAGAGTTCTGGGCCCAAACTGTCCACAAGCAATTCATATGCTCCTGGCCCTCTGGCCTGGTTACAGAGACCTCACGTGGGGAAGCCGTTCCCTGTCTCCTTTTCCATCCTTCTGGATTTGTTACAATTTTGCTTTCTGAACACTTGCTAACATTTGCTAAAGATTGTCTACACTGAAAAACAAAACAACAAATCTCAAACTACATTTTCTAGTAGGTGGAAAAAGGGTAGATTGAGGGAACAAAGATAGAAAGGAACTGTAACTAGGGCCTCCTCATATAAAGAGGATAAAATGAGATGGGGAAAAGTAAAAAGCCACGCTCTGGTACCAAGTGGAATATGTAGTTAAGGCTGGCTAAGAGGTTCACTACTACCAAAGGCATCTCTGGGTCAAAAGGGGAAAAAGTTAACTTCTGTACAAGTAAGAAGCTTAGAAAAATCATTCTACTAAAAAGTGGTATCTGAATGACATAATGTAGAGATATACCAGATGACAAATTATTAATAGATGTTTGTGTCTATAAGGTCCATAACATACCTACCATTGAAACAAGAAGCAATTATAGACAATACGAAGAAACATGTATAAAAAGAAGCTATTGAGTATAGCCATTATATCACCCATCAGGAAGTCACAGAAAAACAAGTTACAAAAGCTTTCTGTCTCTAGAAACGAGTCTGGGGTCCTTCAGATTGAATGATTATATTCTGAATGATATTTTGAATATGGAATTTGTTTTGAAGTGGCGTTTCAAATGTCAAGGGCTACACACAAACATATCCAGGAGCACAATACGTCCCTTATCCCGACATGAGATGCCATATTAACTCTGCTTAGGAAGAACTTGGAGTATTTCCCAGTTTCCCAATATCTCCATTCACTTGGCTGCTCTGGGTCACATAAAGCCTTTCTGGTTTTAAACTCTTTCAATTATGAAGGATTCCTTTTCCTGCAAGAGTACTAGAACATTTTGTCACGCAACAATTTTCTGGGAATTGAGAGTGAAAGTCATTTTCACAAGATTTATTTTCTTTTCCTTATTTATACATAAG
Source organism: Manis pentadactyla (assembly GCF_030020395.1). Taxonomy (NCBI): domain Eukaryota; kingdom Metazoa; phylum Chordata; class Mammalia; order Pholidota; family Manidae; genus Manis; species Manis pentadactyla. The sequence goes on from NC_080026.1 coordinate 7,717,611, forward strand.
AACACACTGGAGAAAGAACGACTTAAAATGGAACATACTGAAGACACTTTAAGTGACTAGTCTGATTGAAGACTAGTCAGGTTCTAATGACCAGAGACTCTTTAGATGCTTTATGTTCTCACATTGTAAGGAAGCAATTGATAGCAACTGATCATATTGGCTAAAAGCAGTTTCACAGTCATATAAATAGAGGTATCAGTTCATTTTTAGCCACTTAATAGATGCGTGATATTTGCAAAGTCTGGTAACCTCTCTAAACTTCAGCTTCTTCACCTGTGGGTGTGTAATTATAGTATCTGTCTCGTAGGTTGTTGAGATACTCAAATGAAACAAATGCTTTAAAACACTTGGCAGTGCTTAGAATATGCTAAACAACTAGACTAATGTTAATGGGTAATTACAGAGAACACAGGAAGACAGACACAAGAAGGCACAGCAGTCCCCACAGAGCAGTCTTTGACTACATCCCCACCAGTTACACAGTTTGCAGATGGACCTTCACTATGAATTGTCATCATTGGCAAACCTTGGGGAGAGAACGAGATATATAGAAATCCTGAATTTTGAAAAATTATTTTAAAAATATATCAGTATATCACCCATGAGGAAGTCACAGAAAACATTCTCAAATATATTTGATTTTCAAAATCAAGTATTTTCAAAAATATTTGCTCATCTAAGCTGACATCTTTTTAGCTCATCTATCTAATAAAACATTATTGACAATCTACGATATGCTAGGCATTGTGCTAAGTATTGGAGGTAAGAAGTTTTAATAAAAACAAGTATAGTGTCCATCTTCACGAAGCTAATGGTCTAATGGGGAGATAGACTGTAAAATTACCGTAAGCACACGATTGTAACTCTAGAACCACCAGACATTATATGTTTCCTGATGTTATGAAATAGGAAACTTAAAACACCATGTACAGTACGGTCTAACCAAAATCTGAGTTCAGTCTAATAAGCTGCTAGACCTAACCATCCTATCCCAGAAACTATAGGAAAGAGATGAACACATTAAATTACACTAAAAGGACACGATTGGCCAAATAAAAAACGTGGAAAATTCTGCAGTATAAGTGACCCTGTATCTTTAACAAATAAATCACATAGAAAAAAAGTAAAATCACAAGATAATCAATTGCACTGCAAACTAAATACAGTATGTGGATCTTTTTTGCATTTTGATTGGAACAAGTCATTATGCTTTGTTTAATATGAAGCATTGTTTCTGAGCAATGACAGAAATTTGAGTATGGTCTGGGTATTGGATAGTACTAAGGAATTAATAATTTTGCTGGTTGTGGTTATGGATGTGTGATTATGTTTTTTAAAAAGCTTATCCTGATAATTATATATGAGATCTGAAATTTCATTTAAAATATTTCAGGGAAAAAAGTAGGGTGAATAATATATGTGAAATGAAGAGTATGTTATTAATTGCTGAGGCTAGATATTGGGTGATTCACTGTATTATTCTTTGTTAAAAAAATTAAATGATTTGTACATTTTGTTTTGTTTTGTTTTTAGATTCCACATATAAGTGAAATCAAATGTTGCTCATAGACGCTGAGAAGTGGTTACCATGGGGGAGGAGGAGGTGGGTGAAACAGGTGAAGGGGATAAAGAGGCACAGAATCTCGATCATAATATAAATTAGTCACAAGGATGAAAGTACAGCATAGAGAATATAGTCATTAGTTCTGTAACATTTTTCTGTGCTGACAGATAGTAGTATACTAGTTGGGGTGAGGATTTAATAATGTACATAACTGTTGAATCACTATGTTGGACACTTGACACCAATATAGAATATCTACTATACTTCCATTAAAAAAAATTTTAATAAGAAAAATTCAATGAAACTGTGGCAAGTGCTATAAAAGTGAGAAATATAGTGCTTTGAGAGTCTATAATAAAGGTTTTTCTCTGAGTCAGGGAAGGCTTTTATGAGCTGACACTTGAGCTGAGATCTGAAAAATGAATCCTTGCTGTGGAGGCAGGGGACAGGTTGAGTCAAGAATTGAAAAGGCCAGTGAAGCTGCAGTAGAGAGAGCAGGTCTGAGTCCAAAATGCACCCTTCAGATATTCATTGCTAAATGCTAGAAATACGGATGGGTTCTTCCTATTCATACTTCTGCTCCAGAGAAAATATAAACCAGTTATGATCCGAAGAATCCTAGCTGATTTCTCTGGTCTGATTTTAACATTGGACTGTCTAAAATTCATACTGCCCTTATGAACTCTTACACTTCCAAAAAGGAGATTATAAATCATGGCCCTCTCAATTTGCAGTGTAAAATAGCTATGTCCTTGGTACTTGGTCAGCTTGTGGGCATTCATTCAATGTTTTTTGCTCAATCGAGGTAAATATATTACTATACTGCAATATGGTTTGTTCATTTTATATTCTAAAATATATCCACAGTGTAAGCCAAAGTAGTAGAGAATTGGGCATTGACTCTATCAGCAATGGTATTAGTCCTCTCCTCGCATCACACTCTCCCCCGACACGGATGATCGGCTGTACTGGACTGCTCTTCCGTGTGACTCATCAAACACTGTCACTATCAGAAACAACTCTGTGGGAAGTAATCCCTCTCTATTAAGAATATAGTGATAGATATTATTCACTATTTCACAAAGGACACCTGGGAAATCTCTGTCAGACCTTAATAACAGAAAAAATTATACTTCTGTTGGTTTTTAACGCATGGAAACTTATAATTGGATGTCGTAGCATATTTTATGTGGCCCTGTAAGTCAGCTAAAACATATCATCTGTGGTAGGCTTGGTTTAAATAACCAAGGTTGCAGCTTACTTTTTCAATTAAAGAGAGGCGAGGGAGTGGAGATCTGTAGGCCTGCAGAACCTGTCATGTTTGTGATGGAACTCAGTATGTGGTAGAGTTGTTTGCCAGCTCCTCTAGCTCTATTATTTATGAAATTCGAGGGGACTAGACCGATGCTGAGATGAATATGATGATTCCCTTGATATCTATTGTGCTACTTCGGATAGGCCACAGCAGGACTTGCTGAAGAGTGTGCTGGGTGTGGGTTACTGGTGGGCCTCAACCACAGGTTCCTCCAACCACCGTGTTAGGGCAGCAGCCCTGTGCCGTTACCTCTATTGAAGAGCAGCCTCACCTATTTAAATTTATTTACTATTTATTTCACCTGTTTATCAAAGTAACAAACATGCAAGTATTATTCTTAGTTTGTGTTAGATGTAAAAATTTGGAGGAACTATATAGGGTGATAACATTTACCCACTGTTAGTTTCTTAGAGTTTAAATTCAAATGCAAATTTTATACACGGTCATAGGAAACATCTGGGGCTAGATGTGTGATAATTACGAATGTATAGAACTTGTAATATCTACATCAAAGCCTAGGAGTTTTGAGTGTCTTTCCAAAGCAATGATTTTTTTAATAAACTCTGTGTCATAACCACATCAGCAAAACACAGGGTGTTTTAAAAACATTACTCAAGTGATGTAAGAGACAGACAGAAGTGACTCCTTATGGAATTGTCATCTATGTCTAATCAAAGCAACCCTTTAAGCCCATTCTATTACCTGATATTCAAAAACATATTTCATCATCACAAAACCAAATAATTTTTATTTTATCAAGAGAGTTTACAATGTTATAAGGTTAACATATCCTCAAGGAAAAATTTGAGGTGCTAGAAAATACTATCATTATCCAATAGCATGTTTGCTAACTGGATATTTAATAATAATCCTTAACTATACATTAAATTCTTTGTCAAATATGAGTAATACCATGAATATTCTCTGGCTTACTCCTTTTATAGTTGACCCCATAGTATAAAATGATTTTGTTCAGTCGTGAGTTGGGCACATTTTCTGAATACTCCTAAATCAGTTTAATACTGACCATAGTGTAAAGAGTAACGGGTGATGGAACCCAGAAAGCTTCTGGAGGTAAGAACCAACATTTCTAATAAAGGTCATAAACCTTATAGTCTTGGATCTACAAAACAGAGAAGCCAGTATTCGACTCACCAAATTTCTTCTTTAGACCAAGACTGCACAGATAGAAATGAAGGAAAGATCATCAGCTTCTGGGATCCTGTCTTTGAATGTAGTGGGTGATGATGCTGTAAGACGTAAAGAAGGTAAAATATTCAGATGCTATAGAAGGTACTAGTCATAAGATTCATTTTTAAAGAAATCCTGCAATTCCTTCAGAATTTTAGATGGCAGTAACTAAAAATTAAGGAATACTATGAGAATATTAGGCTGAACAACACTTAAAAATTCCATAAGCATGTTTTAAACATTGGAAAGAGTTAACCCCATAGAAGTGATAACTTGTAACTAGTAGAGGTTGAACTATATAATGTTAATATGTGTTTTCTATAATATTAATATATTTCTCTGCTTTTTTATGTATAATCAGTAATTCATTATCATAGGCAATATTGAAAGGCATTATGTTTATAAAGCATATAAAGCTAGCAATTATAAATCATAATACTCTCAACTAAAAAAACAAAAGGCAATAACTTTCAAAATTAAAGTAAGTGTTCTTAATTCATTAATTTTATATTTGAAATAGCAACATATTTGTGCTTTTTGCTCAATATTAACTTAATATGTAACATGAAGCTTAAAAAAAGAATACTCTCAACTATATTCCATATTTGTTTTCCTTAGAGATACTCCTGTTTTTGCTTTTAGCACATGGTTTGTCTCATTTTCATTTGTCCAACTCAACAAGTATGAACAGAAGAGAGGAAATTTATCTTGCTCTGCTTTTTATTAGTATGAAATACTTCTATTTACTAATTTCAAATTAGAAGTCTAGTTTCAAACCTTGCTTTGTATGCAAAAATCAACATTTTCCATTAGTTAGAACTTAAATAAACAACTTGCTAATGTTTAACTTTTCTTTCATTTCAGAACTTAAAATATCCAGGAAGGGATGCTCACTGTGTTGGTATAGATTTGCTAAAACTTTCTTGATCTGGAATTGTTGTCCTTGTTGGTCAAAATTAAAAGAGTTCATCCATATGGTGATAATGGACCCATTTATTGATCTTTTCCTTACCATATGCATAATTCTGAACATATATTTTTTGGCCTTGGAATATTATCCAATGAGTGAAGAAACCAACAATGTTCTCAGCACTGGAAACCTGGTAAGGCTCTCATTGCATGTTATTTTCACTTGCAGTCTCAACATTTCATTAGTCATCACTATCCCCATTATTTTATTCTGTATCTGCAATATGCTGCAAATGCATTATATGAGTATTAGATGAAGCGTGTCTTCATGCGTCTCCATCCCACTGCCCCCCGTTCTGTTTTGTAGAAGTTCTTGCCCCTGAATAGATTTATGACTAGAGTTTAAAATTTGCCGTTTACATTTGGGATTCTTAGCCAGCTGCTTTTACTTGGCAGTCAGGTTATGTGGAAATTAATTTTCTTCTCTCTTCCCAAATACACCCTCTCTTGGTACCACAGCTCCATAGATCAGAGGAGGGCAGAGGGGAAATAACACACAAGGGCTTCTCTGACATCTAACCTCTGAATCCTGACTAAAGCTGCTCCTGACCCTACCTGTTCTAACCACCTGCCTTTGCCTTAAATTGGAGTTATCCTTTTGTTAAGGTGTTAATAATAATTGAGCTCCACCTATCTTTTTCTTGCATACAATAGAAAAGGCAAAACATTTCTATGAGTTTAAAGACAAGTCACCTTCAAGTGAATATATAGTGTTTAATTTCCCTTGCTTTTATTGTCGATGTTATTGTTTAGTTACTTGGTACTAACACAAACAGCCAAACTGCTATCAGTTTTGAATTATACATTTACATGATACCAAACATTAATTTAGTTATGTCACGTCTGCCCGTATAGTTTTCAAAAGGCAGTTTTTACAGGTGTACTCTGTTTTTATTTCTGGAACTTACATATGCTTTTATACATTATTTTACAGTTTAAAAATCAAATATCTCAACACGTGTTCCATATCCCAAAAGGACCTTTTTAAAATGAAAAGATTTGCATCCTCAGATAATCTTTTGTTTTCTTTCAGGAGGACTTTTAATTAAAATAATTGAATATTCTTTTAACAGTGTTTGGCATTAGATTGTTAAATAAAAAGGATGAGTCTGTCCTTGTGATACAGACTCCAGAACCAATCACATCTTGGCAGAGAAACTGTGTAGGACGTGGCAGTGAAACGTTACAGTTTCTGTGTATGAGGGTTCTGGTAGGGCTTTGGAATCATATTCTCATCCATGTGTTCTGTTTTTATTTAGGTTTTCATTGGAATTTTCACAGCAGAAATGATTTTTAAAATAATTGCAATGCATCCATATGGGTATTTCCAAGTAGGATGGAACATTTTTGATAGCCTAATTGTGTTCCATGGTTTGGGAGAACTTTATCTAATAAATGTTCATGGACTGTCCCTTTTTCGATCATTCAGGGTGGTAAGTAGAATCCAAGAACTAACTTTTATTTTCAGCAGAATGTTATTACAAAAATTATCAAGTCAGAATCAATACATGTCTGCAGTGTATGGTGGTAGTAAGAATCAGAAACCTGGGCAAGGAAATAATGTTATTCAAATGGTATTTATGTAGATGATAAGCATTTGATAAGTAATATGTTGTCACATATGGTAATAAGTTGAAGGGATGTAACAGGAATCAAAAACAATTGAACAGATTTGGTCTTATCCAAATAATTCTTCCTAAATCCTCCTCAATAAACTTTTATAATGAGTAAGAGAAATATATACAAGATGTGGTTATTAAATTTATGGATGCAACAAGCTGGGAAATACAGAAAATCTAATGAAAGATACTATCAAAATATCTGAAAGGCTAGTAATGGATGATTATAAGACAATTAAGTTTTACATGGATAATTGTAAAGTCCTACTCTGGTAAAATCCCTTCTAGTATAAAGCCAACTACATACTAGAAAAAGCTGGGGAAAGTACAGCACATATAAAAGTGATAATGAGTCTTAGATGACCAAGTTCACTGCCATGGTGGCAAAAAATGTTAAGATAATTTTGGGCTATATCAATAGAAATGAAAAATCTAGTAAAAAGAAGGGAAACATTCAGATTAAGCCTAGAATGTTATGTTTGGGTTTTGATGTGTTACTCTCAAAGGGAAATACAGTGGAATTGGATGGAACCTGACAGGCTTTTCCAGTGTCTTCTGTATGTCAGAATGTGGGAAAATATCCAAGGTATTATTACAAGCAAAACAAAGAATGCATAGTTGCTCTACCACATATTACAACATAAAATTAGAATAATTATAACAGTATAATATTGAATGTGAATTGTCAGATCAATATAAAAGGATATGTATAGATTTAGTGTTAAAAACTATAGGATATATTAAGAATTGTACATAAAATGAATTTTTAGTGGTTAGTATTAGTGATGCTCAAAACTGATATTACATTAAAGACTATGTACATGTATGAGTATAGTGCTGATAAAAAATGTAAATGTACGTCATAATAAATAGTGACCAAATTTTTTGTTTCTTATTCTTGTTTTTTACTTTGTTCTATTAGTTACGCATTTTCAAGTTGGGGAAGTACTGGCCGACATTTAAGATTCTGATGCTGACCCTTCGGAACTCTTTGGTCACCCTGAAGGACTTGGTTCTGCTGTTGGTCACATTCGTGTTCTTTTCTGCTGTGGTCGGCCTGAAGCTGTTTGGGTTGAGTTACAAAGAATGTGTCTGCAACATAGACAAAGACTGTCACCTCCCGCGCTGGCACATGTATGACTTCCTCCACTCCGGCCTGAACGTGTTTCGGATTCTCTGTGGAGAGTGGATAGAGACTTTATGGGACTGCTTTAAGGTAGCAGGCGAGTTCAGTTGTATTTCTTTTTACATGATGGTCATTCTAATCGGAAACTTAATGGTAAGTATCCCATTTAAATTGTCCTTGAAAAACTGTTGTAATATAATCTGGAATTTTCATTATGAGGACAGTGGTCTATGACTGTGCTGTCCAGTATAGTGGCCTCTAGCCACATTAGCTATTGACCAGCTGAAATTGAGCGTGGCCCAATTTGAAATGTTCTCTTAAGTGTAAAATACCTACTGGATTTGAAGTCTTACCCAAAAAAGAATGTAAATTGTTTTGAGAATATTTTTATATTGAATGGAATTTAAAATGGTTCTATTTTTGATACATTAGGTGAATGAAATATGTTAGTACAACTAATTTCACATTTTCTGTTTATGCTTCTAATGTGGCTACTGCAAAGTTGTATGTTACATGCATCATATTTCTATTGGATTAACACTCATTTATAACCTTGCTACTTACTCAAAGTAGCATTGGCATCATGTGAGAGAGAGTTATCAGTGCAGACTTTGAGACCCCATTCCAGACCTACAGAGGTACAGTCTACATTTTAACAATATCCCTAGGTGATTTGTATGCACATTAAATTTTAAGAAGTGCTTAAGTGTAACACACCAGTTGTCAAACTTGGTGGCACATTGAAATTACCTGGGGAATTAATAAAAATATACTAATGCCTTGGATACAGTCCCAGAGATTCTGATTTTATTGGTATGTAGTCATAGCCTGATCATCAGGAATTTTTTTTAATACTCATTTGATTCAATTTTGCAAAGTTTGAAAACGGTCTATGTAACTGTTGCACATTACCAAGAGGGAAAGTTTCCACTTGTAAATTCCCAGTATTTGAAGTGGTATTACATGAATTGAGTAAGTTGTTTTCACTTTCTCTAAGAAAAAGGAACGGCTTATAAAGGAAATTGTTCTTACAGGGGAAAAAAAATGGACCCAGTATTTGATTTTTACTCATAAGTCATAGAGGTCAAGTACATTTCCCAAAAGACAAAGCAAATCGCAGGTTGGATTCCATGTCAGTGCCATTCCTAATTCGCTTCTAAATTATCCTGGGCATATCCCCTGTCATACACATGTCACACTGGCATTGTGTTTAATTGTTGATGCACTTGTCTGTCTTCCTTAATAAACTTTAACCTTTTTGAAGGAAGGGATCAAGATTCTTATCTGTATCACTAAAGCCTAGAACAGTGCCCAACACATAAAAATACTTCAATATCCTCAACCTTTGTAGTTATTAGTACACTTTCAACTCCCAGTGACTTAAGACACTATTTAACTGGCTGAAACAAAATGAGTGTAAATATCAACATACATAATTCAAAATATCAGAGATAGATATTTATGTCTTCATAGAATATCAAGTCTAATAGAAAACAGCATTCCTATTTCTTTCCTAGAAACCACAGCAAATTTCTCCTATTATCTCTTTAGTTCTGATTCACATGCAATATCTGAACCAATGTATATTTCCCAAGATGTGGAATATATTAACGTATATTATTACAGTAAGCCTCTCAGAGCTCTCTCTTGAAACTAGAGATGGCATCAATCCAAGTCCAAATCATACAACTAATGATGGGATAAGGGTGATTTCCTAAATGAAATGTAGGTTTCTATTCCAAAAGGAAAGGTCCTCACTGATGGCTATTGAGGTAACCATGACACACATACACGCACACACACACACACACCTCAAAAGCAAAGAAAAAGAAATGCTGAGGCAATTATATAATTTCATTTTTGTTTATTTGTTTTTGAATTCCATTCGATTTCTAATTTTTCTTATTCCTACTGATCAGAAACTTCAAGTCAATGGGAGAGGGATTTCAGGATAACATAGAGTTATATGAACCTCCATTTGAGGTTGTTTCCTCCAATTAACTGGCCTTCCTATTGCTTGGCTTGCTAAGTCTTTAAGCCTTATTCCCCTCAATAGTCATCCATCCTTAGGGCATTATGGTAACACAGTAGGGTGAATACAAGGGAAAAATGCAAAAAGAGAATTTGACGTTGTAGATCTTCCACCCACCTTACCCCCGCCCTCCCCACCCTCACCATATTTCCAGCTCATTGCATTACGGCATTGTAATTTCACATCAGAATTACAACATTGATATAAAAGGGAGGTAGTGCACATTTTTTAAATTTAATTTTATCATTCATCCAGCACCAAGCCCCAGCAATGATTTGGAGCCTCGAATGGAAACCTTTAAAAAAATCATAATACAAAAGCAAATATTTAAAGTAGCGGTAGTTCTCTGCTATTTTGAGTTGTGGAAAAAATACAGAGCTCAGATCCGAGCAAACATAAGTTCAAATTCCAGTTCTGTTATTTACTAATGAAGTGACTTTGTGCATATCACCCAGCCTCTTTAAACCTGTCAACATCTAATAGGAGAATAAACATAATAACCCATGTCTTGTAGGGTTATTGCAACTTAAATAAAAATCAGCTAGTACTCTATAAATATTCATAAATGTTTGTTTTACTTTCTTTAAACTCTAGAAAATTTAATTCCCACATCTACAAAATTTTATAAATTATTTAACACTGGAAGTTTCAGTTAGGCTTTCCAGTGTTTTGCCTGCAATTTAATTAATTGCCACAAGGTGAATTGTGGTATCTGGTTAAGGCTACATAAACCAAACAATAATGGATAGAAACATGAAAAGAAATAGAAAGCTTAATATAAAATCCATTTGCTTTTTAAAAACAAAAGAAATTGATAAATATTTTAGCCCATATATATTTATATGTCTCCAAATTAAATATATGTTAAGATGTAGTTAGAATAATACAAGAACATCAATACATGTTAAATTCCTTAGTTACTAATCAGAAAATAATCACTTAAGTAAATCTTGAATTTCCTTTCTCTTCTATACTACTTTATTTTGATATGAATTGCTCAACTCTAACCCTAACAAACAGACATCTTTGAGGTAAGGGAGAAAGCAAATTTTAAAGGAGATGTTTAAATGTTCTGTTTTATATACATTATTTCACCTTTTATCTCAACACAAAAGCATAAATATGTGTTTTGAATCTCATTATAACACTGAGACTGGATAACAAACTTACCCTATGTTTGTATTATATAATATTTGCAGTCTTCCTTTCTTCTTCATTAATGTTCAAATTAAAAGAGGTAATCAATCCTCTATAGTTTTTGGTCATTCACAGGTACTATTTTTCCTTTTTAACCCCTAAAGAGACTAGGCTATTTTTTTTTCAGAGCACACTTGAATGAAGCAGGTGCATTTTGCAGTATTGTAAAATTCTTTCTTTATGCCAAAGTCCAGAGCATTTTGAACTTCACTTTCAGCCTTCTAACATTCTTAGTATATATGTATGTGTGTACGTGTGTGTGTATGTATGTGTCTAAAATATAAGAAATCTTAGATTATAAGCTCTTAAAAATACAATTGTAGCAAAATTTTTCCTTGTCCAAATTCTGGCATAAAATCTATTGTTTTGTTCATTCTTTAATTAAGTTTTTTCAACAAATACTTATTTGTCACCTACTTTGTGCCTAGAATCATGTTAGTTGTCCACTTAACAGAAAACAGTTCCTGCTCATATGAAGCTTATAGTCATGAAACTCTTGCCTAAAACCCTCTCCTTATTTCTCATTGTGCCTAATACTTAACCAAAGGAGGGAAAGGAAACACCCAACTACTTTGCATTATATTTGGTGTAGTCCTCTTCTATCCTGAACTCGTTGTCCTCTGAGAATGATAGAAAAGCTAGTAACAGTTCCTACAAAGGTCATGGAGCCCCTGCCTAGATTATCTGTAAACCTTAATTTCAAATAAGACACTCCCTACATGAACAGTCATACTAATCTGTGGAGGTATTGGCATTTGATCATTGTCTCTTCAGTTTTTATTCTATCCTCTGAAATTCCTTCATTGTAGGTCATAGAAAATACATGTCCATTGCTCAGATGATCTCACATGTAAGAAATTTCCAATGTTGAGCCATCTTGTGCCCTACATTTTAGTGCTACACCAAAACTGTAGTTATGATGATCTCTTTGATGACTTTAATATATGCAATAATATTTTAATTTTGAACTTTCTCTATTCCTAAGAGGTATAAATATATAGGTATAGAGAAGTAAAAGTAATCTGTTTGGATTGCATACTGTGTCGTGGGCAGCTCATACGATCTCAAGTGTGTATGTACGAGAAATATAGTAATTATCAGAGTATCTGAGAACATCTCTTTATAGAGATTCAGAATGCCGAAAGCAGTTTTAACAGTGAATGTTTGGAGATCTTCATATACCTACGTGAATTTTCAGTTTAATTACTTTTAAGAGTAGATCGTTATCTGTGAAGACATCATGGAAACATTAATTATGTAATTTGTATATTCTTAAACATAATTTACTATTACTGAGAAATACGATCAAGGCATGTTTAGTTTCCAGAGAATCAGATTTTGCTCTTGTTTGTAATTGTAGGGTGTAAATGATAGTTTTGGATTCTGTTGTTGGAGATTCATATCGATTATTCTCTTAGACTTAAAGTAATAATTTGAGCATTTTTCCTATTATGGAAGTTTGCTCCCCTTTCTTCAGATATCTGAGCTTTTTAAGATTTCACTTGCTTTATGCCTTATGTATTCTTTTTTTAGAATTCCAATCCTGCTTCATTTTATTGGAGCATATTATTTCACTTTTCTTTTTTTTTTATGTGTTCTTTTTAAAGGGCGAAGTTCCAAAGGCATACATACATTATGACCCTATTCTTGAGTTCAAATAATTTACAGGTATTAAGAATGATTCTTTCATCACTCATCTGTTTCATATTTGATTAAATTTATTACCACAGAGAATTCATTAACATACCCTGTCCCAGTGCTGCATGTCACAAGGAAAATTAGGTGTGGGCTTCATAACCAGAAACAGCTTTCTCACCCAAAATTCCTTATGGGTTTGCAGAACCCATGAAGAAGTCATTCCTCATCTTCCTGGAATAGGGATGAAGTTGGCCACCCGGAGGAGCAATTTATTTTCCCACTTAGGGAGAGGCAGCCTGGTTCAGTGAAAGAAAACAAGCTTTGGAATAAGACAGACTTGAGTTCAGTCTATATGACCTTTGACATTTGATATCTGTAAGCCTTGTCTTTTTCACCTACAAAGGAGAAATAAATGATATTGCATAGAATGCTGTGTGACCTTCAGGCGAGCTCTGCCTGTACAGGCCCCTGGCACCATACCTGGCCCATTGTAGATGAGTAAGAGCCATAGAGCCTATAATAGCTCTAGTTTATATGCTATAATGCATATGCTGTTTTCAAATCTCAGGTCAGCTTTTCTAAAGTATTTTTTTTTTATTGTTAAAAAGGAAATGAAAAGCTAGCCACACTGAGCCTCATTTTTTCCTCATTTAGATACTTTACCTGTTTGTGGCACTGGTGAGCTCATTTAGTTCATTCAATACCACAACCACCGAAGAGGACGATGAAGCAAAAAACCTGCAGCGTGCAGTGGCGAGGATTAAGAAAGGAACAAGCTATGTGCTTTCTAGAATATTATGCAAAAAGCAAAGTGCTCCAAAGGAGACACTGGACAAAGTAAATGATGTGCATGTTAAAGAGAATATTTCTGACCATACCCTTTCTGAATTGAGCAACATCCAAGATTGCTTCAGTGATAAGGAGAAAAGCCGTGGCACGGAGAAAAACACAATGACTGAGAATGAGAGTCGATCACTTATTCCCAGTCCTAGTGTCTCAGAAAGTGTACCCATTGCTTCTGGAGAATCTGACATAGAAAATCTGGATAATAAAGAAATTCAGAGCAAGTCAAGGGATGGAAGCAGCAAAGAGGTAAGATGTTTCCATATCCTGATTGCTTATTGATGAATTGTGGCATTGTTGATCAGAAAGTGAATCAATGTGAAGTTCCAGAGGGTGATCACCATTCAGCCCTAGCTACAGCCCTTGCTCCTGATCAAGTTACTTAAACTTTCTGAGTTTCAGCTTCCTTGAATGTAAGTGAGGATAAAATTGTATCTATTTCTTAGGGAGCACAGAAGGACTGAAAAAATAGCTCAATAGTGCATGGAACAATGTGTAGTATATAGTAAGCACCTAATAAACATTAGATAATGAAATTCTAAAATTATGTAAATTAATAAGCAGGGAGCATGGGGTGATGAAAAGCATACTGAAAAAAAACCTAAATTTTCAAAATTGATATGCATTATTTGAGAAATCACTAATTTCTCCACTTAGTGATTACTCCCAAAACAGTTCATTGATTGCTGCAGCCTTTATTTTATCAGAAATCAAATATAAGGGGAATTGAAATAATAAAAACAATCTGTTCATTTAAGAGTATTTCTGCTGGATATACGTTTTTCAACTGAGCACCATAATGTCTTATAACTGACCATGAAAGGTCTAAAGCAAACAGTTTCCTGATTACAGTATATTTCTTTGACATTTATTGTGCATAAGACCAAAAAGTGGGACAAAAGAATATAATCTCCTTTTTTATATGCTCTACCTAGTTCTGTCCTTAATTTTTAAGAAATAAGAGTACTTTTCTTCCAAACATTTTGATACTTATCTTAATTTTTTAATTAGAAAATAATTTCATGTGCTATTAACTTCAAGCTCTTAGCCATTTTAAAGGGTGATTGATATGTTGTATATTTATTTTTAAGTAATGTAAGAATAAAGCATTATGAGAAAATCATGTTATTTGCATTATTAACACATGTACAATGTCATGACTACTTTATCCTGGCCAGTCTTGAACTTCAGTCAAGAACAAAGTGGGAAAAAGTGTCAATTCCTGCAACCAGCCTCATTCCATAGGGCTAGTACCACTTTCCCAGGTCAACTCCTGAGCCTACTCCTTGTGCTGTTCCTTCATTTCAGTTCATAACCTCACATCAGTCCTGCTCTACGATGATAGCCACAGAATTGTCTGGACTGGACTTCACAGTGAGAACTAAGTGCTCTCTTGTCTGCCTGTCTTTAATCATCAAGGAGTGATTTATTTGGAAGCTACTTATCTAACTGAAATAGTATATATGGGAAGCTTGTGAGTAACTTCAAGAAAAGTTTAGGACTCAAATACTTTTAGAAATTGAACATGGTCTATACATCTTTTAGGAGAACAGAGTTATTAACTAAGTGTTAATTGTAATTTAAAAATTAGTTTAAACTAATTTTAAATAACTTAAAAAAAATTCAACTCTCAGAAATATGATAGGCATTTTAACATCAATCATGAAGTTGGCCTAAGTCTTTTAAACCTGATGATTGTCTTTATGTACGTATTTTTTCTTACTTCTGCAAGTGAAATAAGCTTTAAACAGTGAGTAAATGAAACTTTATTCACAGTATTTTTGATGGGACTTTGCTTTTCAGAAAGTAAAGCAATCTAGCTCATCTGAATGCAGTACAGTTGATATTCCTATCTCAGAAGACGAAGAAATGGTCTATGACCATGAAAAATCAAAGCATCTTAAAAGTGGTGAGAAAAAAATAAATTCCTTTAATCATCATGTTGAAATTACACTAAGTTTCTCTTGACCTAAATTGGATATACTTTAATTTTACAGAATTTATTAATATGGCTAAGGAACACACACAGTCATGTATGTGCACATGCCCAGATGAATCCTCATAGAAACTAATAAACATCAACTAACAATCAACTTTTGGAAAAGAGGAAGAGGGCCTCTTTCCTAGGGAGTCAAGTGCAGTAGTTATGAGTGTTGGCTCTGTAATCAACCTGAGTTCAAATTCCAGTCCACCATTACCAGTTTTACCTACCTTCTTCTCTGGTTGATTTCTTAATATGTAAAATCAGGATAGTATACAACTTACCTCATCGGATTGTTAAAAAGATTAGTGTATGTATGTGTGCATATGTGTGTGTGCGTGCGTGTGTGTGTGTGTGTGTGTGTGTGTGTGTGCTTTTATCCACCATGGGAATGGGGCCAATATTTAAAATATTCCTATGAAAACATTCTATAACTTTCACAGGAAAACAAATCATGGAATGGTGAGATATTTTTACATTCCACGTGAATATTAAGAAATGTACAAGCTTCATTCAGTTGGCTGAGTCATGGGATAGGTAGCATTCACCTCTTGATGACTTATAATTCAAATCCATTTCCTAGCAATATTAGCAAATAACTCCAGGTTCTGGACATTGGAAATCATCAAAAAGGAAACCCCAAATGCTCAAATTCCTACATTCAAAACAAGAATCTGCCCTCAGGAACTTGAGTTCTAGCTATTGTATCATCCAAGACAAAGAGGGAAATATTTCCTATTTCTTTGACAAAGATAATATAAATTGACACCGGGTAAAATTTTTAAATGAAATGTATTGACTTTAAACTCTGCCAACCTGTTCCCTCATTTTCTTGCCTTTCAGTCACTCCCTTCTCAAGCTGAGGTTTCCTCATGCTAACTCTCTTGATCAAAAGTTAGAATTCCCCCCCACACACACATGTACACTGTCCACAAAATACTGTATAATCCAGTCTCCATCAAAATTCCCATTCTCATGCTACCTAAGAACTGAAACCAATGTAACTCACTTAACTGAAATTATTCCTCTTAACATTTTATAAATATTTGTGTATTTAAATGGAAATGCTTGCTATTCTATGTGGGTCTTCTAAGAGTGTATTATACCAAAACATGATATTCAGATATTTTATGCGTACATAGTTTTTTTGTAGGCTGGGGATAAATTCTGTTGTCAGACTCAGTCCCACAAAGTTATAGGATCTTTTAAGTCACCTCTTCTTTTCACAGTGTCTTCCCTGCTACTATTACTAAACTCACAAGTTAAGTTTTGTCTTTTTTCCCCCCTCATTAACAGTCATGACTGCAGGGGTAAAAATCAAATGTTTATAAGTCAGGGACTACCTATATTAGATTCTGTAAATAGATAATGGTTAAAGCATATGATAGAAAGTTTGAGATATTTCCCTTGTCATGAATTTTCAAGATTTTTTTTTTGACAGTTTCATTTTTGACAGATTATAGACAAAGATCTTTACCTGGCCAAATCAGTAGGGGATCCAAGAAAGGAAAAGTTTGGCAGAACATAAGGAAAACCTGCTGCAAGATAGTAGAAAATAGTTGTTTTAAGTGTTTCATTGGCCTTGTTACTTTGCTGAGCACAGGTGCTCTGGTAAGTGAGAGTATGTGAAACTTTTATGGGAAAAATGTATCAGAAGCCTGTTAACTCATAAAGTCACCATGCTAAATTAGTTTTCTACAAATACGTATTGTAGCACTAAAGTTCATATTCTGATTTTAGTTTTGGAAGACATACATTACAACTTCTTGAAAGTCTATATATGCCTCAATCAATATTAAAAAATAGTACAATTTCTGATTGACAGTGGGAAAAATGAATGTTAAGAGATACCCAAATCTTCTTACTTTCAAAAAGTTCATGCATGAAATAAAGTTTAATAATATGCCCACATATACCTTTAAGGACCTTTGAACTATAAATGTATTTTCCCATTGACCAACAATCTTAATTATGGGAAATTATTCTACAAATACCTGAGCATACATTAAATGCATTTACAGGGCTATTCCCTGAAGAATTTTAGTAATAGCAAAAGACTGAAAAGCAAAAATAGTCCATAATAGGTGACTGTTTAAATGTACTGTAGTGCAATCACCCAATGAGATACTGTGCAGCTATTTTAAAAATACAGACAGTGTATGCATGCTGATATTGCAAAATTTGGTAATAAGTGAAGAAGGAAGATTGGGAATAAGGTCTATAGCTTGCTACATTTTATGTAGGAAAGGAAGAAAAAAATAGAATGTATGTTATTTGCTCATGTTTGAAGATCAGAGAAAGATACACAAGAAATAGTCAATTGTGAGATGCACGAAACAGAGATGATGGGGTCATGGTTGGGAACCAGACTTTGTACTGCATATTGTTTTAAAGCAGACTTTATGTTGACCTTTAGCAAGCATATTGAAAACCATACAAATTTAGGTGTATAACATAAAGGATTTCCACAAACTCAGTGCTCCTGGGTAACTGTCACTTGGCTTAAAAAATGTTGCCAGGACTCCAGAAACACACTTTGACTCAACAGTTAATTCCCCACTTAATGTGGGGGAGTCAGTATATGGACTTCAACTGCCATGGTACTTACGGATGTGTGACGATATCCAAATGAACCTGTCCTTGAGACTACCACCTGTGATTTTACTCCCCATCTGCTTCCTAGAGATGGTATTTTGTTCCCCTCTAAAAAAAAGATTTTTTAGAAATTACACGTGCACTAATCCTTAAATTTCTTATCCAAAGGCTTTTGAAGATATATATATTGATCAGAAAAAGACTATTAAAATCTTATTAGAATATGCTGACATGATCTTCACTTACATCTTCATTCTGGAGATGCTTCTGAAATGGATGGCATATGGTCTTAAAGCCTATTTCAGTAATGGCTGGTACAAACTGGACTTCATGGTTGTTATTGTACGTATTTTAAAGGTTGTTTGATTTGTTTTTCCTTCTTTATTCTTCTTCCCACTTACTCTTCC
This sequence comes from Manis pentadactyla, assembly GCF_030020395.1. Taxonomy (NCBI): domain Eukaryota; kingdom Metazoa; phylum Chordata; class Mammalia; order Pholidota; family Manidae; genus Manis; species Manis pentadactyla. Next base: position 7,736,088 of record NC_080026.1, read on the forward strand.
ATTTACTTGTATCTTGCTTTTCCTTCTTTCTGTACATGTTTAGTCACCAACATCCTGTATTTCTTCATTTGTAACATTTAACATTTATCATTGTCTTCTCATTCAAAAATTTTACAAGTTCACTTCATTCTTGGATTATCTAATTGTTACCTGCAAACTCACTACTAACAGACTAGGCTTATTGCACAATAACTTGGAAATATCATCATTGTCAAATATTTAAATTCTGTTAGCTTGACTTTTAAATCATATATTCAAATTAGACTACCTATAATCTTTACCATTCCCACACTGATTTGAGCTGCTGAAATTTTCCTCCAGATCATTGCATAGATTGCAAACTGCTATCACTGCTTCTGTCACTGCACACCTTCATTCTCTTCTCCGCATGCAACCACATACACTTTTCTGTTTTAGAATGGAAGTCAGCGCAAGTCACTTCTCTTCTTGAAAACTCCAATAAGCACCCCATGTCACTTAGAATGAAAAGCAACAGTCTTTGCAATCAAAGGCCTATGAGTCTCTACCTGATTCAACATTATTATCTCCTACAAGCCCCTCAGATAGAGTGAGGAGTATTCACTTACTCTCCTCACTTAGAATGAAAAGCAACAGTCTTTGCAAACAAAGGCCTATGAGTCTCTACATGATTCAATATTATTAACTCCTATAAGCTCCTCAGATATGCCAAGACTACTTCCACTTACTGCCTTTGCATTTTTTCTTCCTTCCACCTGGAAATTTTGCAGGCTACCCTCATAAATTATGTCTGCTTAAATGAAACTGTTGACATTAGGTCTTTCTGCACTGCACCGTTTAAAACTGTAATCACTTCAATATTTCCTTTTCCTTTTTTCTGCCTTCTGCATCTCCATAGCACCTGTTCATATTATATAACTTATTCATTGACTCAGCTAATTGTTTGTCTTCCCCCACTAAAAGATAAGTCTATTAGGGCAGAATTTTTCTTTATTTGGTTCTTTCCTTACCTCCTATGCCTAGAAATATTCATGTCACATAGTAGGTGCTTATTTATTTCTGTTGAATGAAAAGGTTCTCTGTTCTATAAAGCAATGATTAAAGCTTCTCAGTCTATAAAAAACAATTTATGATATCTGATCTCTGTCTTCTAAGTTAATTACTACAAATTAACCTTCTACTCCAACCAAACCACACTATTTTACAACCCGCCTTCCTGTTTCCTGGTCATTGTTCTTACGTGTCCACATCCTTCCTTGCTTACATAAATCATACCTTATTTCAAAGGCCATTTCAAGATCACCTCTTTAGTATAGGATAAAAAAATTTTTTCATTTATGTTGTCTTCAAAACACAGAAAATATGAAGATACAGTAAAAGTTAATCATAACACTAACAATGTACTCAATCTCTGTTAACATTTATTAACTTTGAATCATATATGTTTTCTTTTTTAAAAAATCACCTTAATATCTTTCACATTTTTGTAGTTTGTACTTGGACTTAGCAATTATCATATTCTCTTTGATGCTTCTCCTCTGAAATACTATTCTATATGTTATCTTAGCCATATTTATATATGGAAGCATATGTAAATACATTCCAAATTTTATTTTAATGAATACATTGTATAATGTGACTATATTGCAAATAATCATAAAACTGATTAACTTTATTTTAAACTAATAAATGGATATAAATATTAATCCTTGATCATAAAGAATGTCAAATATACAAATTTTTATGTCAATAACATATATTACTATTACCAGAAAATATTTTTGTTTTATTTTTTTAATTGATTTTAGCACAAAATGATTTTCGTATACCTTTCTGTAAGTCAGTGTTAAAATATATTGGAATATATATTAAATCTTTTGCATAGTTTTTGGTAGGCTTTGACTGTGTATCTTTTTGTAATAAATGCAAGGTTCATTTTACAGGTTATTTTGATTAAAGTTAAAATTAAATCCTATTCGCTCTTTTTTTTAATATACATAGGTATTTTGCCTTAGCTTAATAGGCAAATCTCGGGAAGAACTAAAACCACTTATTTCCATTAAATTTCTTCGGGCACTCAGAGTTCTATCTCAGTTTGAAAGAATGAAGGTAAGAGAGAAGTTTATTAACTAATTTGTAAGTTTTTATTTAAATTGCTAAATTTTACAAATTAAAAGTTTTCTGGCTTTCTTATTTCTATCTGTAACAATAGTAACACAAAAATTTATATTCTGCTTAACAATAAGCTATGCTAATTAAGATTCTAGGTCTTTATTGCTCATAGTTAGGAAAACTAATAAAGATAAGCAAAAAATATCCATAATAGTTGAGAGATAAAATGTAGTTACAAAAAGTAATACCTTTCTAACCCACATGGATGTGTCTGAGTATTAATGAAATGACCTCAGTGTTAAAAACATAACTGACCAAAAATGAAACAGACCAGTTAGCTAACTTTTTAACATTAAAAAACACTGCTCACTCCAAGTAATTATTTACTATATCAAATGAAATTTTGAATTTTAAAATGTGTACTTTTAAGACACACATCACAAATCATTAATTCTTACCAGTCAGTCACCTTACCCTCACTTCCACATTAAAACTTCTGAACAATATGAGGGAAACTGATAGGTTGAACTACATAATAGGGCCACTGTTCAATCTTTTGAGCCCATAATGGAAATCCCATATGGCTCAACCTAACAGAAAAAAATAGAGTCTATGTAGATATATAGTGATCAACCATTTACAGAAATGGCAAAAAAATATCTAATTTTACTTTTTATTTCATAATCATACATAATATAAAATTTATACTTTATTGCATTTCTTAATTTACAGAGATTATTTAACGTTAACCTGCCTATGTGATTAATATTATGGAATATCACATATTCATGTAGGTAGTATCCAGTAAGATTATGTTTGAACTGTATTTTTATAATTTATACATTGTATGTTACATTTAACCTGCCATTCATTAAGAAACCACACCACATAAATTTTTTCTGCTTGGCTAAAAAATGAATACCTATTGTTAATCTCAAAATCTGAGTGATTATTATAAATCTAAACAGAAAGATAAGTAATTTAAAATGTCTTTTCCCAAAGACATTTTTTCAGACATTTTAAGTGCCACCGTGATAGCACATGTGTATATACATATGCATACATAACTACATGTAGGAAGTACATTAATTATATTTTAACAAACATACAAGTACATGATTAATAATCAAATTTTTGTAATTCATATGAATCTATGACTGACTCATTACAACAGGATTTGGGCCTCATCAGCCAATTCCTCAAATGCATTTGATTTGCTGGTGTTGGGGAAGAAATATTTTGATTATGTAAAATAAAGCAAAATTTCAATCACCATAAACCTAGAAAACAAATACCTAAAATATTAATTGTAATTTATAACTTATGAAACATTTTATTAAAAACATTATGGAGGCCCACAAGGTGCTAATATCCCTACTGGTTTGCTTTTAATCCAAAGTAAGGAGGAAAATCAGCTGCAAAGGAGAATGTGGTTGAAGAGGCCTGTAAGATTGAGGTTAAAATGACAAAACAGCCAAATTTCTGGCACAGATAGTTCAGTGATAGGAAAAGTTCATAGCATATTCCAGGGCTATACATGGCCTGTTAACTCAAAACATAGGGACTGGCGGAAGGTGGGACAGGGAGATGTTGGTCAAAGAGTACAAATTTTATTTATAAGATGAGTAAGGACTGGGCACTAAGGTACAGCATAGTGACTATAGTTAATAATACTGTATTGTATATGTGAAATTTTCTGAGAATGTAGATCTTAAGTGTTTCACAACCAAAAAAAAAAGTTATCTATGTGAGATAATGGATGTGTGAATTAGCTTAACTGTGGTAATCATTTCACAGTGTATACATATATCAAGTCATCACACCGTACACCTAAATAGATACCATTTTTATTTGTCAATTATACATCAGTAAAGCCGGGAAACACACGTGCTTATACACACACACACAAACCAGATAATGAATGTAACTAAAATAAAATTTTCTTTATTGTAAAAACCTTATGGGACAATCTCAGGGGTTTTTTCCTACTAAACTTAGATACACAGTGGTAGGGTGTGGGGGTGCCCAAATCAGCAAAATGTCTACCCCCAATTTAGAGGAAAGTGGGAAGAAATTTGCTAAGGAAGCTGCCTCTGTTTGTCAGAAATTGAACACTATCATTTGATGCCACATATTTGTCAGAACTGCAATGAGATAGTAGCCACGGCTAGGTCAAGGTCAGGTCTTAAGTTTCCTCTCAAGTTTTGCAGTTGGATGATCTCTGAAAATATATCATTAGGTATATATGGAAGCTACATAGTTACAAAATTAATGTTTCATGTATTAAATAATACACTGGGGGAAGGAAAAGTGAGAATGGTAGCAAAGAGAATCAGTGGTGCCTCAGGAAAAAAAGGAGAAGGAAGGTTGGAAGAAGGAAGTCAAAAGTGTAAATACCAAGGGAAAGATAGATAGCAAAGATTGGAAATATTCCATTGGATATAGGAACTGGTTTACATTTGCCCTAACAGCTTTAGTGGAGTGGCAGGAATAAAATTCTGATTGTAATATTCAAAAGTGAAAGGAATTAAGGAAATGGGAACAGTGATTATAGGCTATTGCTGTTATTCAAGTTTAGGTGGTAGATTTGTTTCCCGAACTTCCTCCCGCTCTGGAGCGGTTCCCAGTGACAGGGTGTGTCAAGGCCAGAAGAAGAGGGTTGAGGAGGCTAGTGATTTTGTGAGGTACAGCTCCCCACCCGGTGTTCCTTGAGGCCTTAGTTTCATTGCTTTACAGTCTCTTGGCTTGTAGGCCAACACTCCCTACAGTTAGAAACCCTAAGACTTAGGTCTGGGCCTCTGTCACTCTCATTTTATACGCTTTCTAGGTAATATCATACATACACACAGGATTAGTTGTCTTGCCTATTTCTGGCACAGTATAGGAAGTTGATAAAATGTGTTAAATCAGTGAAATAACTATTTATTCTAGTATTTTACTAATCAACTCTGTTCTCTTTAATTTTTTTTTCAATACAAGAATTTTGAGGGTATAAGGGATTTTTAATGTATATTTTCAATTTGAAATCTGTTATTTAGGTCATTCAAATGTCAGCATGTGGCCTATTAAATCTTTAGAAATGGACTTTGTTGTTGTTGTTATTTCACTATGATATTATGTTAATTAGTATTTTCCAATTTAATTAAAGTACTTCACATTTCTTACCTAAAGTTTACCTTTTTTTTTTTTTTTTATATGTCAGGTGGTTGTGAGAGCTTTGATAAAAACAACTTTACCCACTTTGAATGTATTTCTGGTCTGTTTGATGATCTGGCTGGCTTTTAGCATCATAGGAGTAAACTTATTTGCTGGCATGTTCTATGAATGCATTGACCCAATAAGTGGAGAAAGGTTTCCTGTATCCGAAGTCACAAATAAGAACCAGTGTGAAAGCCTCGTGTTCAATGAGTCCGTGCCGTGGGAGAATGCAAACCTGAACTTTGATAACGTTGGGAATGGTTTCCTTTCACTACTTCAAGTAGTAAGTACACTTTTAATTTATTTTTATTTTTTTTATTTTGGTATCATTAATCTACAATTACATGAAGGACATTATGTTTACTAGGCTCCCCCCTTCACCAAGTCCCCCCCACATCCCTGTTCACAGTCACCGTCCATCAACATATTAAGATGCTGTAAAATCACTACTTGTCAACAAGTTCACAGTCACTGTCCTTCAACATAGTAAGATGCTGTAGAATCACTACTTGTCTGCTCTGTGTTGCACAGCCCTCCCCGTGCACCCCCAACACTATACATGCTAATCGTAATGCCCCCTTTCTTTTCTTCCCACCCTTATCCCTCCCTTTCCACCCATCCTCCCCAGTCCCTTTCCCTTTGGTAACTATTAGTCCATTCTTGGGTTCTGTGCTTCTGCTGCTGTTTTGTTCCTTCAGTTTTCTTTTGTTCTCATACTCCACATATGAGTGAGATCATTTGGTACTTGTCTTTCTCCACCTGGCTTATTTCACTGAGCATAATACCCTCTAGTTCCATCCATGTTGTTACGAATGGTAGGATTTTTTTTTCTTAGGGCTGCGTAATATTCCATTGTGTATATGTACCACTTCTTCTTTATCCAATCATCTACCGGTGGACATTTAGGTTGCTTCCATATCTTGGATATTATAAATAGTGCAGCAATAAACATAGGGGTGCATCTGTCTTTTTCAAACTGGAGTGCTGCATTCTTAGGGTAAATTCCTAGAAGTGGAAGTCCTGGGTCAAATAGTATTTCTATTTTGAGCATTTTGAGGAACCTCCATACTGCTTTCCACAATGGTTGAACTAATTTACATTCCCACCAGCAGTGTAGGAGGGTTCCCCTTTCTCCACAACTTCACCAACACTTGTTGTTGTTTGTCTTAAGGATGGTAGCCATCCTTACTGGTGTGAGATGATACCTCATTGTGATTTTAATTTGCATTTCTCTGATGACAAGTGATGTGGAGCATCTTTTCATGTGTCTGTTGGCCATCTGAATTTCTTCTTTAGAGAACTGTCTATTCAGCTCCTCTGCCCATTTTTTAATTGGATTATTTGCTTTTTGTTTGTTGAGGTGTGTGAGCTCTTTATATATTTTGGATGTCAACCCTTTATCGGATCTGTCATTTTCGAATATATTCTCCCATACTGTAGGGTACCTTTTTGTTCTATTGATGGTGTCCTTTGCTGTACAGAAGCTTTTCAGCTTGATATAGTCCCACTTGTTCATTTTTGCGTTTGTTTCCCTTGCCTGGGGAGATATGTTCAAGAAGAGGTCACTCATGTTTATGTCTAAGAGGTTTTTGCCTATGTTTTTTTCTAAGAGTTTTATGGTTTCATTGCTTACATTCAAGTCTTTGATCCATTTCGAATTTACTTTTGTGTATGGGGTTAGACAGTGATCCAGTTTCATTCTCCTACATGTAGCTGTCCAGTTTTGCCAGCACCATCTGATGAAGAGACAGTCATGTCCCCATTGTGTCTCCATGGCCCTTTTATGGAATATTAGTTGACCATATATGTTTGGGTTAATGTTTGGAGTCTCTATTCTGTTCCATTGGTCTGTGGCTCTGTTCTTGTGCCAGTACCAAATTGTCTTGATTACTGTGGCTTTGTAGTAGAGCTTGAAGTTGGGGAGTGAGATTCCCCCCCCACTTTATTCTTCCTTCTCAGGATTGCTTTAGCTATTCGGGGTCTTTGGTGTTTCCATATGAATTTTTGAACTATTTGTTCCAGTTCGTTGAAGAATGTTATTGGTAATTTAATAGGGATTGCATTGAATCTGTAGATTGCTTTAGGCAGGATGGCCATTTTGACGATATTAATTCTTCCTAGCCAAGAGCATGGGATGAGTTTCCATTTGTTAGTGTTCTCTTTAATCTCTCTTAAGAGTGTCTTATAGTTTTCAGGGTATAGGTCTTTCACTTCCTTGGTTAGGTTTATTCCTAGGTATTTTATTCTTTTTGATGCTATTGTGAATGGAATTATCTTCCTGATTTCTCTTTCTATTAGTTTATTGTTAGTGTATAGGAAAGCCACAGATTACTGTGTGTTAATTTTGTATCCTGCAATTTTGCTGAATTCCAATATTAGCTCTGAGTAGTTTCGGAGTGGAGTCTTTAGGGTTTTTTATGTACAATATTATGTCATCTGCAAATAGTGACAGTTTAGCTTCTTCTTTACCAATCTGGATTCCTTGTATTTCTTTGTTTTGTCTAATTGGCATGGCTAGGACCTCCAGTACTATGTTGAATAACAGTGGGGAGAGTGGGCATCCCTGTCTTGTTCCCGATCGCAGAGGAAAAGCTTTCAGCTTCTCGCTATTCAGTATGATGTTGGCTGTGGGTTTATCATATACGGCCTTTATTATGTTGAGGTACTTGCCCTCTATTCCCATTTTGTTGAGAGTTTTTATCATGAATGGATGTTGAATTTTATCGAATACTTTTTCAGCATCTATGGAGATGATCATGTGGTTTTTGTCTTTCTTTTTGTTGATGTGGTGGATGAAGTTGATGGACTTTCGAATGTTGTACCATCCTTGCATTCCTGGGATGAATCCCACTTGGTCATGGTGTACGATCCTTTTGATGTATTTTTTAATTCGGTTTGCTAATATTTTGTTGAGTATTTTAGCATTTATGTTCATCAGGGATATTGGTCTGTAGTTTTCTTTTTTGGTGGGGTCTTTGCCTGGTTTTGGTATTAGGGTGATGTTAGCTTCATAGAATGAGTTTGGGAGTATCCCCTCCTCCTCTATTTTTTGGAAAACTTTAAGGAGAATGGGTATTATGTCTTCTCTGTATGTCTGATAAAATTCCGATGTAAATCCATCTGGCCCGGGGGTTTTGTTCTTTGGTAGTTTTTTGATTACTGCTTCAATTTCTTTGCTGGTAATTGGTCTGTTTAGATTTTCTGTTTCTTTCTGGGTCAGTCTTGGAAGGTTGTATTTTTCTAGGAAGTTGTCCATTTCTCCAAGGTTTCCCAGTTTGTTAGCATATAGGTTTTCATAGTACTCTCTAATAATTCTTTGTATTTCTGTGGGGTCCGTTGTGATTTTTCATTTCTCTTTTCTGATTCTGTTGATTTGTGTTGACTCTCTTTTCCTCTTAATAAGTCTGGCTAGAGGCTTATCTATTTTGTTTATTTTCTCAAAGAACCAGCTCTTGGTTTCATTGATTTTTGCTATTGTTTTGTTCTTCTCAATTTTATTTATTTCTTCTCTGATCTTTATTATTCCCTCCTTCTGCTGACCTTAGGCCTCATTTGTTCTTCTTTTTCTAATTTCGGTAATTGTGACATTAGACCATTCATTTGGGATTGTTCTTCCTTCTTTAAATATGCTTGGATTGCTATATACTTTCCTCTTAAGACTGCTTTTGCTGTATCCCACAGTAGTTGGGGCTTTGTGTTGTTGTTGTCGTTTGTTTCCATATATTGCTGGATCTCCATTTTGATTTGGTCATTGATCCACTGATTATTTAGGAGCGTGTTGTTAAGCCTCCATGTGTTTGTGAGCCTTTTTGCTTTCTTTGTACAATTTATTTCTAGTTTTTGCCTTTATGGTCTGAAAAGTTGTTTGGTAGGATTTCAATATTTTGAAATTTACTAAGGCTCTTTTTGTGGCCTAGTATATGGTCTATTCTGGAGAATGTTCCATGTGCACTTGAGAAGAATGTGTATCCTGTTGCTTTTGGATGTAGAGTTCTGTAGATGTCTATTAGGTCCATCTGTTCTAGTGTGTTGTTCAGTGCCTCTGTGTCCTTACTTATTTTCTGTCTGGTGGATCTGTCCTTTGGAGTGAGTGGTGTGTTGAAGTCTCCTAAAATGAATGCATTGCATTCTATTTCCTCCTTTAATTCTGTTAGTATTTGTTTCACATATGTTGGTGCTCCTGTATTGGGTGCATATATATATTTATAATGGTTATATCCTCTTGTTGGACTGAGCCCTTTATCATTATGTAATGTCCTTCTTTATCTTTTGTTACTTTCTTTATTTTGAAGTCTATTTTGTCTGATACTAGTATTGCAACACCTGCTTTTTTCTCTCTGTTATTTGCATGAAGTATCTTTTTCCATCCCTTGACTTTAAGTCTGTGAATGTCTTTGGGTTTGAGGTGAGTCTCTTGTAAGCAGCATATGGATGGGTCTTGCTTTTTCATCCATTCTATTACTCTGTGTCTTTTGATTGGTGCATTCAGTCCATTTACATTTAGGGTGATTATTGAAAGGTATGTACTTATTGCCATTGCAGGCTTTAAGTTTGTAGTTACCAAAGTTTCAAGGTTAGCTTCTTTACTAACATACTGTCTAACTTAACTCGCTTATTGAGCTATTATAAATACGGTCTGCTGATTCTTTATTTCTCTCCCTTCTTATTTCTCCTCCTCCTCCCTTCTTCATATGTTGGGTGTTTTGTTCTGTGCTCTTTTTAGGAGTGCTCCCATCTAGAGCAGTCCCTGTAGGATGCCCTGTAGAGGTTGTTTGTGGGAGGCAAATTCCCTCAACTTTTGCTTGTCTGGTAATTGTTTAATCCCTCCTTCATATTTAAATGATAATCGTGCTGGATACAGTAGTCTTGGTTCAAGGCCCTTTTGTTTCATTGCATTAAGTATATCATGCCATTCTCTTCTGGCCTGTAGGGTTTCTGTTGAGAAGTCTGATGATAGCCTGATGGGTTTTCCTTTGTAGGTGACCTTTTTTTTCTCTCTGGCTGCCTTTAATACTTTGTCCTTGTCTTTGATCTTTGCCATTTTAATTATTATGTGTCTTGGTGTTGCCCTCCTTGGATCCCTTGTGATGTGAGTTCTGTGTACCTCTGTGGTCTGAGAGGCCATTTCCTCCCCTAGTTTGGGGAAGTTTTCAGTAATTATTTCTTCAAAGACAGTTTCTATCCGTTTTTCTCTCTCTTCTTCTTCTTCTTCTGGTACCCCTATAATGTGGATATTGTTCCGTTTTGATTGGTCCCTCAGCTCTCTTCGAATTCTTTCATTCCTGGAGATCCTTTTATCTCTCTCTGCATCAGCTTCTCTGCGTTCCTGTTCTCTGTTTTCTAGTCCATTAATGGTCTCTTGCATCTCGTCCATTCTGTTTTGAAGTTCTTCCAGAGCTTGTTTTATTTCTGAATTCTCCTTCCTTAGTTGTTCATGTTTCTCTGCAAGTCCATCAGCATGGTTATGACTTTTGTTTTGAATTCTTTTTCAGGAATACTGGTTAAATCTATCTCCCCAGGTTCCTCCTCAGGGGAAGATGTAGCAGATGCCAAAGCTGTCTGGGTTAGTCTTGTCTGGATCAAATTTTTTTGCCTTTTCATGTTGATAGGTGCAGTGGAGTACTATTGACGCGACTGTCAGCTTTCCACTTGGCTCCTGGCCTTTCTTTACTGGGACAACTGCGACCCCTAGTGGCTTGTGTTGGGCAATTGCGTGTAGACTGGGTCTCTGTATCTTGCCCGGCCGGTATGGAGGAAGCTCCCTTGCGTGGGCGTGGCCAGCCTCAGGCTGCTGCTCTGCTATGGCAGGGCCCCGGAGGGGTAATGGATGGGGGCCTGTTTGGCTGTTTACCTCCGTGAGGGGTCTCAGAGCTGTTGCCCAGGGGGTTAGTGTGTCCAGAGTTCCCTGGAATTTCCAGCTGCTGGACTGTGACTGGGGATGTTTCCATCCAGCTGTGGCGTCCCTGTCCCTTTAAGACTTTCAAAAAGCACTTGCTTTTCTTTGTCACAGGGGCATCGGCTTCGGGACCCACTCACTGGTCTTGCTGTCCTGTTCCCCCAGTATCCAGGACCCCACGCATGCACTGTGTCTGCGCTCTGGCCCGGATGGCTGGGGCTGGGTGTTCGGCAGTCCTGGGCTCCGTCTCCCTCCCGCTCCGACTCCTCTCCTCCTGCCGGGAGCTGGGGTGAAGGGCACTCAGGTCCCCCCAGGCCAGGTCTTGTATCTCACCCCTTTCACCAGGCGTTGGGCTCTCGCACATGTGGATGTGGTCTGGCTGTTGTCCTGTGTCTTCTGGTCTCTCTTTTAGGATTAGTTGTATTTGTTGTATTTTCAAAAATATATATGTTTTTGGGAGGAGATTCCCACTGTCCTACTCATGCCGCCATCTTGGCTCCACCTCTCTCCACTTCTAATTTTTTTAAAGTCAATTATATGTTCATCTTTTTTATAGGTGAACATAAAGGACAGATGTTGGATGATTAATAGTTTTAAAATGTTTTAGCAATTATTAGATCATGTGTTGTGGAGCATGCTATGCTAGGCTCACTTAGAAAGACAAAAGTGAAATATAATCCCTGCTTTGCTGGGAGAAGGAAGTGGAAATGAAGGTAGGACTGACCGAGGAAACAGCAGGTACTGGCCAAGTCTTTCCACCATCACCAGTCAAGTAATAGGGTCACAGTTTTTGATCCAACTCATTACTACTGTTTTGTTTCTGTTTAGTGCTTTAAGGAATGGCTACCCAGACACCCAGTATCTAGCAGATGTGAGGAGTTTAATCATTCCTGTCTTACTTGCCTTACAAAAAGCACATATGCAGTTATAAGTAACTATGACACTTGGGAAGCATGAATTTATTTGCTGTTTATCTACCTACCAATGTGTCTTTCTATTTATACTATCTGAAAATATTTTAAGTTAATTAGCTACATTTATGTTAAGTAGTTTAGTTGTTAACAGACAATGTAAATGTAATAATGAAAATGGTAAAGATCTCAATTATGTGGTATATTGAAGTGCGGTCAGCCTTACTAACAGAATATTTAGTATATTAATAATAACTGAATTATATTTTTTATTTGCCATTAAGCATAAAATTTCCTAAGACTTAAGTACATGCTATTTTTACAGGCAACATTTAATGGATGGATCACTATTATGAATTCAGCAGTTGATTCTACTGATGTAAGTATAATATGATCTTAAAGCCATTGTCAAGGCCCAAGAAAAGTCATTTTTGGGAATTCAAAAACAGGGCACGAGCAGTAATTGAATAATTCACATGGTAAAGCAAATGCTTGTGCCTGACAGAAATTAAATGTATTTCAGATAGTGTATTTCATGGGCAATGAAATCCATCCAGGATTATATAAAATGATTGAGACCCAATAGGCCCATTTGAAGGATTATCAGACTGTATTACAGTTAAATGGATACAATGAACTTTAAAATCCAAATAAACAGAGCAATGATATCCCTTCACCAAAGAGCAACGAGGAAACATTACCTCATCTAGCATTGATTTTCTTGTCATAAATTGTTTTATAATCTTATGTTTCAAAAGTTCTGTTTAAATATTTTGCTTATTTTTTTCATTTTATTTCTTTCTATTTTTAAGGACTTATTTTTTTTTAGAGCAGTTTTAGTTTGACAACAAAATTGAGAGGGAGGTACAGGGATTTCCCATATATCCCTTGCTCCCGTACATGCACAGCCTCCCCATTATTAATTCCACTCACCAGAATGGTGCATTTTTTTTTTTTTAACCAAGGATGAGGCTGCATTGACACATCATAATCACCCAAAGTCCACAGTTTAACTTAGGGCTCACTCAGTGTCACACATTCTAAGCCTTTGAACAAATGAATAACGATGTATACCCATCATAACAATATCATACAGACCATTTTCACTGCCCTTAAAATCCTCTGTGATCTGCCTTGTTTTGATCATTTTTTTATTTTAACTTTTAGGTAAATATGCAGCCTAAGTTTGAAAACAACATCTACATGTATTATTACTTTATTAGCTTTATTGTCATTGGATTATTTCTTCCTCTGAGTATGCTGATTGGTGTTATTATTGCTAATTTCAACAGGCATAAAATAAAGGTAAGTATAAATATTCTTTGTTCATCAATACTTGAGAAAATCACACTCATTTATAAAATCATTTTGGACTTAGTTTAATGTCATTTTGATTTGGTACTTACCTAAAAAAAATGATTGATGTTCCTGCATATTGATGAATACTGCTAAAATGTTTATCTTTACATTGTTTTCTGTATTCATATATACACAGACAAGTTTAAATTTTAAAAATTAGAAGTGTTTCTGTATATATGTTTATAAATAATGACAATAATGACATGCTGAAAAATAATATTGTTCATCTATACAAATATGTGAAGAAGTTCAAGAAAAATAAACCACACTTTTTTTACTCTCTGATATGTTCAAAGCCTTCAGAGTCAGAACCAGGGTAGACAGCTTTTTCAGTTGGAGTAGTTCTTTCTGCTGAAAGTACAGAATCAAATCCTAACTGAGTGGCCTAAGTAAAGTGCTCAAATTGAATAAGAATTCAGAGGTAGAGCAGAACAACCTCTGTTTGATGTCATCTCCACTCAAAAATTTCCTTCAAGACTTTTACAGTACAAAGTCTCTATTTGGTGTAGGGAAGCCATCTAAAAAAATTTAAAGAAAGAACAGTTTAATTTAGAAATTCTATCTTTAGCCATGTCGTCAAAGTTTAGCCATTTGCAGAATCTGGTAAACACACCACTCTGAGTCTCTACTAATCAGATGGGATTAGAGAGATCAGTGATCAAATATGCGTTTGACTGGGTGCCCCAGCTTCCTTGGGACTTCAACCCAATGGGATAACATCCTAGGATTTGCTTCTAGGCTTTAGATTGGTGACCTTTGTGCATTTTAAGTGACCAAGTCTTGATTTAGGGCAGTAGTAATTCCTAATTCCTAGATGAACTCAACATTAAATTTTTAGCTGTAATTCGCCTTATATATTATGTATAAGATACTGAAATTAGCACCAGAAACACAAAGAATAGTAATTCCTAGAAGGTGCTGTAAAGAAATAAGCACAGGGTGCTTTCGGAATAATAGTAAAAAAAAAAAAAGATCTCTGATTATATTTGGAAAATTAAGTAATATATGAACACATACATTTTCCTACTTATTAAAAGGTACAAACCAACCTCACTTTAGGTTTTGAGTTCAGCCTTTCTTAGTAAACCTTTCCAGGTAACTCCCACTATTTCTTATTTGTCTCTTTCTAACAAGACTTAGGCCTCAGTAGACTGGAAGTTAAAATAGGGTTGACCACATGCAAGAAAGTAGACCAAAAGGTGGATATCAGTCATTACCAGTATATATTCTGTATGTATTTCATATGGATATTTGTTCAGAAAGTTTAGCATGTTTAAACATGATTTAGTTCATTGCACTTAAGCAAAGGAGTAAATCAGTAACTGCCAAGCTTTCTAAAATACATATTAACACAAGGTGAAATTTGGATTAAATGTGATTTTAAAATATATATATATTTCATTTATTTACCAGGGAGGCTCAAATATCTTTGTAACAGTGAAACAGAAGGAACAATGCCATGCAGTGAAGAATCTGATGTCTGAGGACTCTCAGAAACCAGTCCCTCGCCCACGCGTAAGAAAAGATGGAGACTTTTTTTTTTGAAGCTTCAAAAAAAGTTTCCCTGATATATTCCCTTAAAATAAAAATGTATTTTTAAAATTCTTAACAAAAATACCTTTGACACAATTTTAAAATATGTCCCTTGACAAAGCTTTTGCTGGTCTTTCTGTTTTGACTATATGCTATATTTAGAGTTTGGTAAAAAATAGGTCCTACATTATTCTCCTATTTATTCCACGAGGGAAGTTGTGAATCTAAGGACTACGTGTATGTATCCTTTTAAAAAGGACATTATGCGTTTCTTTTTTTTTAAACCCACAGAACAAGTTCCAAGGATTCATCTTTGACTTGGTAACAAGTCAAGTGTTTAATGCCATCGTTACGGTTCTTATCTGTCTCCAAGCAATAACCGCTGTGATACAAAGTGATGAACAGAGTCCAAAAATGGACACTGCTCACTACTGGACCGAGTTCACCTTTGTCATGTTGTACACTGGGGAATGTGTACTGAAGCTCATCTCTTTCCACTGTAATTATTTCACCATTGCATGGAACATTTTTGATTTTATGGTAGTCATTTTTTCTATAACAGGTAAGATTTTGTTTAGTCAGATTTTCATCTGTAGCAATATTGATTCAGGCAAGCTCTTGAAGTAAATATCTCCTTGAGATATATAATATGCAAAACAGGTAGGGATCTTTTTTATTTCCAACAGGAATGCCTTACGTCTTTGCATTCATACATGTACACATGTCTGACAGTTATATTCAAAATACTTCTTGAATTAATATATAGACTTCACAGACTGCCAGGTAAATGCTTAATTACCCTTTCAGTATATCACATACATTATTTTCCTAGGATGACACTAGAAGGATCTTCATGTCTGAGCATGATATAACCTTTCAAGTTCACTAATGTTCCTTTTCCTCTAATCTCTTAAGTAAAGCCAAGTAAAGAATCTAGGATAAAAAGTGTTCTAGGCAGAGAAGGTTCTGTTTATTGTCTGCCGCTCTCTAAGACACATAGAAGAGAGTAAGGTCTATAAGAAACATTTAAGTTTTTTTGTGTCAAGCTCTATTCTATATAGTCAACAGTGAAAAACGATAACTTCTGCCTCGTTGTGCTTCCAGAAAATTCACTCCTTGAGTTGGTTGTGGAAGCAGTTCAACTATTGATAGTCAAGTACAAGAAGCTTGATAAAAAATTATTCAAAGACAGAAGGAGGCTGACAGGAAGAAAACAAGAATATGGAATTAAGGAGTCCTCTGAGAGTGAAGTGAGGGTTACTGAATCAGAGATCTGGAAGAGTGGGAATTGTAGCCAGAGAAGGCTATTTGAATTTGAGATCTCAGAAGGTCAGGTATACTGGGTCCAAATGTGGCTGCAGATGTGTATGACTGAAGTAAAATAATGAAGATCATTAAAGCTAAGGAAGTCAAAGACTGAACCACTGGCCTTTAAATGAGTCACTGATGGGAGGTGCTGGGTTGGAAAAGATGGTAGTAAGCCAAGGACTTAAGTCTCCAGTAAATATGAATGAGGGGAAAAAATACATCGTAGAGCCAGAGTATAATTGAATGGCGTGATCCACAATGTTTAAGATTTTTTTTCCTTTATAAAAATGATGCAAAGGAGAAGTGGAAATCACATGGGAGGGAAAGATGCTTATACTTACTCCCTCCTTCTACCCTGAGACATAGGGAGTGGGAAGAATGAGCTATAGCTCCTCTTGGGAAATAGTGTCCTCAGGATAGCGTCAGATTTTAGGTAAGACAGGAGGTGAGGAAAATTCTGATGAGGATGTAGAAAAAAATCTGTTTACAATTTTGTGGGGTACCTTCTGCATAATGGAAGAGTCTGGAAGATTGGGGAGAGATGAAAATTTGATTCAGATTGGAAGATTCACTAAAGCACTGTGGAGATAAGGGTGTAGATAAGATAGAACATCAGAGAATGCCATGTTGGCAGTGACAGGTTCAACAGAAATGAGCCATGTGACCCTTCCAGATCCAGCAAACATTCCGTCTCATTTAGAAGCTTCCTGGGACCCTCCCCTCGCCTGCCTTGTCAACTCAGAATGAACCACACTCTCTCCAGGACTCCCAGAGAACATCCCTTATGCTTTTTTACACTAATTATAATTTTACCCATTTTCGTAGTTACATCTCTCACTTCCATAATTCCCTCATCCACCCATCATCACTACAAAAATTTCTAGACAGACTCATTTATTCAATTAACATTTAAAGCTCCTAAGAGCCTAAATACTAAATTTATGAAATAAATAAATTATAACCTGTGAGTCACTGAATTTCAGACATTTTTGTAATTATATTTACCCACTAGGTCTTTCTGCCTTGCATTATAATTCATTTAAATGTCCACCTTTCTCTCTAGATTATAAGATCACTGAGGTCACAAGTCATGCCATTCATCTTTGCATATTTGCATGACACCTTTATTGGGCACTCAATAAAGGTTAGATTGAATTAAGTTTCTTGATCCAACTACTATCAGAAAAAAGTGTGATAACTGTCCTACTGTTTGGATTCACGCAATCTGTGATTCTAGAGGTACCTGATATCATACTTTTAAAATGATGCTACAAAGAATTCTCCTCCAGATTTTGCTCATTACTTTGAGTATTGCTGTAACTAGTATTTGGCCAACCCAAACTTTCAGTATGTGCTAACTGCTCTATGGGAAGGACTAAGAGAAAGTCCTAACACATAGAGAAAAAAAAAAAAAGAAATGTAAAATAATTTATATTCTTCTAAATACAGCTGTATTTGAATAATGTTGTTGCCTGCTTTGTCTTTTCCCACACAAGGACTATTTCTGCCTCTGATGGCAGGGCACTACCTTGTGCCTCCTTCCCTTGTGCAGCTGATACTCCTTACACGGGTCGTCCACATCCTGCGCCCTGGGAAAGGACCAAAGGTGTTCCATCACTTACTGCTTCCTTTGATGCTGTCCCTCCCAGCATTGTTGAACTTCAGCCTTCTCATTTTCCTGGTCATGTTTGTCTATGCCATCTTTGGAATGTACAATTTTGCCTATGTTAAAAAAGAAGCTGGAATCAATGACGTGTCCAACTTTGAGACCTTTGGCAGCAGTATGCTCTGTCTTTTCCAAGTTACAATATTTGCTGGTTGGGATGGCATGCTCAATGCAATCTTCAACAGTAAATGGTCTGACTGTGACCCTGATAAGATTAACCCGGGAACTCAGGTTAGAGGAGATTGTGGTAACCCCACTGTTGGGATTTTTTATTTCGTCAGTTACATCCTCATATCCTGGCTGATCATTGTAAATATGTACATTGTTGTTGTCATGGAGTTTTTAACTATTTCTTCTAAAAAAAAATCCAAGACTTTGAGTGAAGATGATTTTAGGAAATTCTTCCAGGTATGGAAGAGGTTTGATCCTGACAAGACCCAGTATATAGACTCTAGCAAACTTTCAGATTTTGTAGCTGCGCTCAATCCTCCTCTTTTCATGGCAAAACCAAACAAGGGCCAGCTCATTGCCATGGACCTGCCCATGGCTGCTGGAGACAGGATCCACTGCCTCGACATCTTACTTGCTTTAGCAAAGCGAGTTATGGATAAAGATGTGAAGCTGGAGAAAGTTCTTTCAGAGCTGGAATCAGGGCTTCTGTTAGCCGACCCTTTTAAGATCACTTACGAGCCCATTACAACTACTCTGAGACGAAAACAAGAGGCAGTCTCAGCAACCATCATTCAGCGTGCTTATAAAAGCTACCGTTTAAGGCAAAGTGACAAAACTATGTCAGATATTCCTATGACAGATGGTGACAGGGAGGTTCAAGCTGCCAAAGAAGAAGCCTGTTTTGACAAAGCTGAGGAAAAGTCAGCTATTCGAAGTCAGATCTAATCCCACTTCCCACCTTTTCACCTTCCTCACCTGTCCCCAAAACGTTCAAAGTTTAAATCAGAAATAAAACAAAATCAGAGAAAGTAAAGATTTCACTTAATAACCACTTATTTACAACCTGTGGATGTTAAACTTATGTTCACAAGGCTCCATATCAAGTCCCCTCTTCACCCCTGTATATTCAATCTAATCAGGACACCACCTTAATATCACTGTGGGGAGTTACAGTGGATCAGAATTGCCATTTGATAATCCGATGCTTGTTTCCTCTGTATGGCTCATATGTTTGTGCTTCTTTCAGAGGACGGGGGAAGTGGTGGTAGAGATTTGTAGCAAAAGGGGCTTCTTTGTATATTTTGTCTGCTTGAACTTCATGGGATTCAAGTCACCACTAACAGGACTTAGTTTCAAATAGACAAGTACTTTCTTAATGTGGGATAGCGTTTAAGAAATAGTACAATGCTACAGGCCATTAAATCACAGACTTGCCTAGACAGATGGGAACTGGGGTAAGAGGAAGGGCAATTCTTAGAAAGTGCCTTTGAGAGCCCTCATGGAGACTCCGGCTGATTCAACGATATTTGAAGAAGATTGAATCAAGCCCCATTTTTTGTTCTGTTTTATTTTTTGGTGCTGGGTTAATGATGTTTCGTTGCTCTTGGATTACTGGTTTCTCTTCTCCTTGGCCTCTCCCACCTAAGCCCCAGCTCCTCAGAATGGATTTGTAGAACAGAAACATAAAGGGCACTACAGTATGGCTTACATTTTCCTCTTCTTTTTTTCTCATTTACACTTTTTAAAAAAGTATACATTTACTAAACTGACATAATCTATAATCTGTAAATAGGCTCAAGTTGCACTTTATCATAAAATGGATGTGTTTTCACCCTTTATCCATGATGTAACACTGACTGTGTAAGATCTGGCAAATGCATGTCATAATGAACTAGAAGAGTTGAGGGCTACCATTATGCTATGGATTTTCACAGTTTCTTTATTCTTAGTTGTGAAATTGTGGCCTCTCTGAAGAACTTTTCATTGCACTTAATGATTCTTTATAACTCAGAGAAGGAAAATGATCACTGAAACTAAGAACTCTTAATAGGAGATCAAAGTGTAAGTTTGTTCTTGGTGGTGTTTTATAACAGCGTGTGAAAATTAGTTTTCACTTTCTCATTTAGCTACCCAAGGTGTTTTTTGTTTTTATCTCATCATATACATAATTACTCCATATAAGTTTGTGTTTGGAATACTTTAAAATCCTAAACATTAATTTTCACTTCTGAAATTATTTTTAAAAGGCACAAAGTTGTTTTTGATGTATTCATAAAAATGCAACCACTTCCATCAATGAAGTTTGAGAGTCCAGTATTTATCCCATTTGTATGAAGATTGATTTCAGAGAGCCTACAGAGTCCTAAAGGACTTAAAAGGAAAATATGTATACTGTTGACTTGAATGACAAGCTTTAAATATGTTGTCTGACATTCAGTATTAGTAATTGTATTTTATTATGAATGCATGATCATGAGCCTTAACTATTATAATCAAACTGTTTCTGCTCCTCGGAAATACATGAACCTGACCAAGATGCCTTTGGGGGATCCCCTAAGCCAGTGTAATTTCAGGGTTCTGTTTCTTTCAATAAGTGTTCCTTCCCTTTTGCGTCCTGTTTGTCATCATGTGATGGGGACCAGTGAGGAATCAGTGTTAACTTGATGACATGGTGACAGCTGGTGCTTTATCTAAGCTTCTCAGTTTTCTATTTCTTGGAAATGCTGTAATGTGAAAACTGCCTCAGATATTTCAACTGAACCTTAACTCGCTTCTGGAAACTCCATGAAGACCACAAACTGATTTTAGTTTGAAAATGACACCTTTCACTTGTAAACTAACTTTCCAAAAACTGTGTAAAGAATTATTTTTAACAAAGTCTTACAATATATTCTACTTTTCAGATACTATAGAAAATAATAAATACAACCAGTTAACCAACAGAGCTTTGTTTTTTCCTTTGATAAGTCAGGTTGGCAACTTTGTATAATAAAAACTTTTAAGAATGAGCCTTACATTGAAGCTTACTTAGTCAAAAATTGAAAAAACTTGTGCTTCCTTTGGATTCACAAAAGTTTTGTAAAACAAATGTTAGTAAGCACACCAGAGACCCCTACACATCGACAAAATATCAAGAGCACTCCCTTACCAAAATCCTAATTATGAGCTTATGAGATATATCTCAGGATTATTAGAATTTGCTTTATGGAAGATATGCTGAAATTAAATGTATTGTGTGCTACCGTTTATCAACATCTTCTTCCCTAAAAATTATATTTCTGCTTTAATGTAATGCACTGAAAAGTGGTTTTAAATATATTGGAAATAGCTACCATTTATTGATCATACTGTTGTGCTAAGTTTTTATCATGCATGAACTCAGTATTGATAACAACTCAGGAAGCAATGGTAATTCTCATTTTATAAAAGAAAAGATCAGGCTTAAAAAGGTTATAAGAACTTTTATATGGCACAGAACTTGTTAGTGACAAGGTCAGGACTCCAAACCAGGTCTAGTTTCTGATCCTTAATATTTATTAAATATATATTTATTAACTCTATTTATTTATAACTCTAATATTTATTAACTCTACAACAATCAGTAATAAATGACCTGGGTAGAAACAGAAGAAATTTAAGATGAATTAAATTGTAGAAATTGTGCACAGATGAGATTCTGTCTCCCTCTTCATTTCCTCCTTGGGGGAGGGCGTTTTAACAGTAGAGACAACCCCTGAGAAAAGGAAAGGCAAATAGGAGAAAACTGTAGTTTCTCCATTCAACATTTATTGAACCCTAGACACCCCTAGACACTAGAGGTAAGCTCAGGGCCTGGATATATATATATATATATAGTAGGTAGATTGATGTATATAAAACACACAAAGGTAAATCTGAGACTAAAGAACTTACTACTGGGGAAAGCATAACTATACAGCTGATTATAGTATATGGCAATGTTTATAGTATAGGTATAAATTATAAGTATACTAGAAAGAATGGTGGGGTTGCATTGGAAATTACAGGTGAAGTTAGTAAAGGGGGTCCCTGAAGAAAAGGAAAGATTTTATCAATTAGAGAAGAAGGTAGCTGTATTCAATGCAAAGAAACTTTCAAGGAAAGTCCATCATGGAGATAAGAAATATTTCTCAAGTAATTCTGACATGGTCCATCTCAATTAGTGTTAACTAATTGTCTTTTCCCCTTTGAGGTGTGCTTTTCTTAGTTCTAGGTATGCTGAGTGATTTTTTATTTATATGTGTAAGCTTTAGATGAGATAAAAGCTAATTTTCTAAGTCTCACCATTAAGAAGACTCTATGTTACAAATGACTATTTGTTCCCCAAAATTCATTCTCCCATCCTTCTACAGCAATAGCATTCCTGATTCTTAGCTACCTGGTCTTTTGGAATAAATTCTACATTTTACATTCTCTTTTTTCAGCAAGGCTGACCACATAACTTAACTCTAGCCTCTTTAACTTCTTTCTACTGATTGGAACATGGATGAAGAGGCCGTCTATCTGTTATGAGACAAGTGAAGCCAATAATCCGTGAATGATAAGCAGCAAGATAGAAGAGCCTGGCTCAGATAATCATAAATTATCAGAGAACAGTCAGATCATATTTTGTCTCCTTTAACTAAGAAAAATAAGAACCTTTGAGTGACACTAAGGTGATATTCAAAGTGTTCCCAAAATTTCCAGGCAAATGTCCAAATCTTTAAAAATATCCACACCATTATAGCAGGATCATATTCTCTAGAATATGAAAAACTTACACAGTAGTACAGTTACGATCATAGCAGTCTAATATGACATCCCATTACACTGTTGTTAGCTATTACAACTGGGTAATACATAATTATGATTATATATATATAACTGGGTAATGCATAATTATGATTATATATATATAACTGGGTAATACATAATTACAATAATTATACCTGGGTGTTACCCCAGTAGTTTCCAACCCTTCACTGATTCTCAGCTCTTTGCTCCATTCAAATGTCTCCAAGATCCTAAACAGCTGAACTGGAAGGAAACTATCACAAACCCATGAAACAGTGCAATGTGAAATGGGGGTGCTTTTCGATGACTGGGTACACTACACTGTTTCAGTATATGACAGACCTATCTTTGTTTGCTGAATAAATATTTCCTTTTAATTGTTCTGTCAATCATGCTTGATAACCCTGGTGAAGAAAAGTATTTGTTCTCTCAACCGAGTGAAAATTCTTTAGATCAAGGCAAAGCACTGGCGTATATAGGACAAGCAAGACTCTGCAGTAGCATCACTTTGATTAAAGGAGATGTGTTGATTGGTTTTCTTTGACATCACAGAAGGTAACACTAAGGATCATCTCTAAGATGTCTGCTTTTATCCTGAACTTTAAATTATTAAATGTTTCTCCATGTCCTCACATTGTTTTCCACAGAAGAAAGCACTGCCTTCTTCCAGTGCACACAAAGATTCGACTGCAGTGCAAAACCAGCCAAGTTCTGCTGTTCCTGCAGCATTTGGTATACACAGGAAAGGCCTCGTGAGTAATGCAAAGTTATAAACAGGTGGCCACATCGAGATCTCTTCACTTAATGCTATTTCCAAACACTCTGAGGAGAGTAAGTGGATACCTTTATTTGCAATTGATCCGTACAGGAAGAAAGTGTGATTAAAAGCTTTGCAAGGCATCGATTGCATGTACATTAGCTTGCCTTGACCTGTAGTATTTTCTACTAAAAACCCATGTAAACTGTAGCAATGACCAGAATTATATTGCTACACAGAAATGCAAAATATTTCAAAGCTACACATACGAAAATAAATCGAGAGCAATTTGTCCACAGCAAAGAATGTAAGAAGCAAAAGCAGATTACTTCAAGGCCACCTTACAATTGGGTGAGTGCTTGTGAGGCAGTGTCAGCGCTGATAACGTGCCCACAATGAACAGCTCACAGGATATGAACACACTCTGGTCTGTTTTCCTGCCAGCAGTGGCAGGAAAATGTCAGGAGACTCCAAGCACCTTCCTGGAACAGCCATCATTAATCTCCAATATGATCACATTACCTTTTTATTATTTTAGATTCAAAAAAGTGGGCACTTTTTTTTTTTGCTCAATGGCAGACTGTGCATTAATAGATGACAATAAAACAGCCATTGTGCATTCACCTCAGGCAGAAGTACTGACACAGCCATTGTGCATTCACCTCAGGCAGAAGTACTGACACGGTTGGCTAAAGTTCACTGCTGCTGTTAGTGGTGGGAGGGTGGAGGGCCCTCATGGCCAAGGCATATGCTACAGAAAAGAAGATCAAAATGTGGTATACTCTTCTAACTATACTGTGAATCATTATTTAGTAAGCATATATAGGCATTTGAAAGACAGCATTATAATGATTTCTGTATGCTTTGATTTGTTTTCACCTCGGGCAATTATGTTATAATAAGCTCTATATAATATTAACTATCAGATTAACTTTTTCTGAGATTATAAAATAGTTATTCATCTAGGTGCTCTGGAAATTCTATTTTGCTTTATTATATCATTACTACTCTGTTATGGTTATGTTCTCTGTATCTTAGTTACTTCTCCTTATCTTGGTTAGTTTAATGCATGGAAACTAAATATGCTAAAGGAAGAGAATAAAAAATTCTCAACTGTTATTAGTGTAAGGTACAATCACTAGGGAGGAGGGATTTATTTAAGGTTATTTAAAGTTAAAGTCAGCATCTTCTACTTCCATTTGTGAAAGATTAACTACTGGGGGAATTGCCATCTCATTGCAAACAACTAGAAAACTGGACAAAATGTGTGAACAAATACTGTTACATATTGTGTAGACAGCACAAGCCTGTGAAGTCGTCCAGAAGAGCTACTGGGACGACTAGATTTCAGGATCCCTGCCCTATATTAAAGGCTTCTCTGGACCTGACTTGAATACACTTCAATATGGGACTCAAAGAGACTAAACTAATCTGAAAGTAATGTCAGTGCATGGCATACTTAAGGAATGCAATACAACACAGCATTCAGTAACGTAAAATTCACAATGCCTAATGCGTGGCCAAAACTGTCAGACAGGGTAAGAAGTGGGAAAATATGAATCTTAAGCAGAAGTAAAAAGAAACAGATTAAGTGATGATATTATTTAGGAAATAAGCAGCCTACGATACTAAAATAGCTATTCTAAAGAATACAACTGGACAAGGATGTAAAGGAACACATGAGTTAAGGAAAGAAATGGAAAATATTTTAAAAATCCAAATGGAAGTCCTAGAAAATGAGTCACTGGAACTGAAAAATAAACTAGATGGGTTTAACTGCAGATTAGAAACTGCTGAAGAAAAGATCTGCAAATATGAAGGAATACTAACTATCCAAGTCTGACAGAGAGGAGAAAAAACACTGAAAAAAGAAAAGAGCATCTGTGACTGGTGGACCAATATCTAGCTCTCTTACATATGTATAGTCTTTCCAAAATGACACTTTTAAGGCAAAGATAAGAAAATTAATCATCAGTAATGCACTACAAGAAAGGTCAAAGGAAGCTCTTCCATTGGAAAGCAAATGGTACCAGATTGAAATGTATATGTAAACAATGGAATGAAGGACGCCAGAATTATAAACATGGGAAAATATGAAAGAACTAATTCTCATTTTTAATCTTTTAAAAATATGACTATATAAAGCAAAGATAATAGCAGTGTATATTGCTTATGTTTTTAATAAGTATAAGAAAAAATTGCAATAAAAACACAAAAGACTAAGGAAATGGAAGTATATTTAAATAAGGTTTTGTACAGTATGTACATGAAATGGTATAATATATGAAGGTAGATTGTGATAAATTTTAAAAGCACATTTTAAATTGTAGAATAATCATTAAAAATATAAATACAGAAGGTTAATAAGCCAACAGCCAATGATATAATGGAATTTTTTAAAGTATTAAAGTAATTTTTAAAAGGAGGGAAACTTGAAAAACAAAACCAAAAACACCCACTAGGACAAATAAAAAAGAAATAGTAATACAGCAAGATGGTAAATTTAAATCCAACCATATCAATAACTATATAAAAAGCAAATATCTAAACACTCCACATAAAAGGTGAAGATGTCAAGTGGGATTTTAAAAAATACAAAACCTGCTTCAAATATGGAGCCACAAATAGATTACCATACAAAGATGGGATAATATATACCATGCAAACACTCCTCCAGAGAAAGCTGGGTGAGATGCATTAAAAGAAAAAATATGTTTAAGAGAAAGACCACCAGACATCAAATTGTATATTTTCTAGTAATAAAGGGGACAAATTATGAAAAGGAAAAATCGGCCCTAAATGTGTGCTCATATAATTGCAGAGTTTTAAAATATGTAAAACAAAACTACTGACATTAAAAAGAGAAATAGTCGTGCATAAGTGCACTCGGACACACCCACGGCCCTCTTTCCATAACTGATAGCATAAGTACAGAGAGAATCAGAAATAAACAACCAGGTAAGAAAAAAATGGCAAAAGATTTCAGTATTTCACAAAAGGAGAGATTTTAATGACAAATACAAGAGATACAAGTAACAAATAAGCTCAAGATAATGAGTCATAAGGGAAATGCAAATAAAAGCTGTAATGAGATACCAGTGCACACCTACCAGAATGGACAAGGTTTGAAACAATGACAATGGCAGGTGCTGGTGAGGCTACAGAGCAGCTACACCTGTCATATATTATTGGTGAGAATGCAAAACACAGCAGTCACTTTGGAAAATAGTTTGACTACTTCTTAAAGCACCGTTTCATTCCTGAGAAAACTCACTCCTATGTGTGTATCAAAGAGAAATTAATACAAATTCCCACATAAAAACTTTATAGGATGTTCAGAGCAGTTCATAATTGACCCCACCTAGAACAATCTAAATATCCATTGGCTGGTGAATGAATAAATAAGTGGTGATACATCCATACAGTGGAATACTATGAGGAAAAAAAGGAACAGGCTACTGATACAACGATAGAAATGAATCTCAAAATCATTGTGGTAAGTGAAAGAAAGAATATACAAAAGACTATATATTCTATGATTCCATTTAAAATACATTCTAGAAAAGGCAAAACGGTGTGATAGAAAGCAGATCAGTGGTTGCCTGGGGCCGGAGATGGGGTGAAGGGATGAAAGGGAACCTTCTGGCTGATGGAAAAAATGCAGTTTATTGGCAGTAGTGGTTATGCAATTGTACATTTGGCGAAAGTCATTGAACTGTGCCTATAAAAACAGAATTGTACTGGATCTAACTTTTATCTAAATAAATGTGATTTACAGTGTATAATTTGGTGTGATAAAGAGGGACAATGCCTAATATAAGAAAACACATAAATCTAATAAGATGCCATTAAAATAGGTGTTGCAAAAAGCAACAGAATTATAATGAAATAGCTATATGGTTATACAAAGAAAGATTTTAACATATTCTTTGAGAAGCAGATTATGCCAAAAAAAATAGTAAGGATTTAGAAGATGTGAAGAAAACTCTTAAGCTTGATCTAACCTTCACACAGCAAATAAACACTGTACAATTTTTTTCAAAGCATATGAACATTTACAAAATTAGAATTGCTCATTTTAAAAATGAGCAAGATCCTTAGAGGAGAAACTTCTAAGAACTATAAACCTTTTTTAAAAAGAAATAAATGGATAGGTATGCAGATGGAAAGTCTTAATATCAAAGGCGTACGTGCTCCTAAAATAAATTGACATTCAATTAAAATTCCAATTAATGTTTTTAAAACTATTAGTGCTATTTTTGGGACTAGACAAGCTGATCGTAAAATTCAGATGGGAGAGGAATTGCCCAAGCATAGCAAAGACAATTATGAATAAAAATTAAGTAAATAAAAACGACAACCTTATTTCCAGGTATAATAAGTAGCAACAATTCCCTTCCTCGCTCCTCTCTCCCTTGCCTCCTCTCGTGACTTTGCTCCTTGCTTTCTGGCTTCCCTCAGTTCCTCCGGCTCTCGCTGCCCTTCCTCCCAACTTGCTTCCCTTTTTTACTTACCTGTGTAACCCGAGCCCGTAATGGAGGACAATCACTTCAGCCAAGCTACTGGAGAACAACGTTCCGGCCAGTGAGTCCTCGCACACACCCTGACTTACATGATCATTTCAGGCACGCTTCCTCTTCGGAAGCAGGCAATATTCTTTAGCTGAGCCATCACATGTAATTCAAAGGAAGGAGTGCTTTTCAGATAGGAAGATGAGTCCTAAGCTCCACAGTGGGCGGTTACCCAGGGGACGTTTATGGTTGTTATACAGCCAACATGTTAGGGTGTCGTCAGCTGACATATCAGGTCACTACACAGCCTATATATTAGGTTGTTAAACCCCCAGTTTATAGTTGTGTAGTAGGCATGAATGAGTGTGGAAGAAGACCTAGGAAGTTTGTCGATCCACTTACATAGAGTAAGTGACGTCAGTATTAGGTTCAAGTCCATCCTTTATGGTTACAGGGTCTATTACTTGTTTTGATATTAATTCAATTAATCTTTATTCAATAGAGATTAAATGGCTGTAAATTAGTTGACTAGATGTGGGAAATAAGATACTTTGGCATATAATATAAAATTAAATATAACTAATAAAATACATAACAAAATAACAATAGGTAATCCTATGATTGTTGGGGTAATGAAAGAGGTGAGTGAATTTTCATTCATTTTTTTTCTCAAGGGCAAAGTGGTGTTTTAACTGCTTTAACTTCTGGGCTTAAGGGATGAAATTTTTGAGATTTTGAAACTTGACAAACTGTTATAGTCATTGAGATAATAGTTATAAACCATGTTAATGTATCTGATTATGGCGTGTCATTTAGGAGAGTTAAATTCTCAGCCTCTAACTTGAAAGATTGATGCTATTATTTTCTTAATGATACTGAATATAGATGCAGCTCATTTTTCAAAATATTTTAGTGGAACTAATTTTAGGACAATTGGCATGAAACTGTGGTTTGACCCACAGATTTGGAATGTTGTCCATAGTATAAGCCTGGTCATGTGGATATCGGGGTTATCTGAGTTAATCATCTAGGAACAGTGCCTGTCTTTAGGCCCAGGGAAGGGTCATGAATGTAAGATTTCTTCTGATGAAATTAATACACCACTTGTTATGTCCATAGGCAGGGCTACTCAGTGGTCAAATTCTAGTGCTCATAATTCCTGTTTAGGTCTTGGGTAGGAATGATACAGGAGTCAAAGCTTAAGTCTTTGTAATCATTGTACTGGTAGCTTCAGTATCACTGGCAGCCTATGGTGTTTACAGTCAAGGAAGGCTTTTAGATTTCATCTATTATGAAAAGAATTCAGAGTAATGAGAGGGCAATTAGGATTAAGATGATGGCTGGTTGAATGGCTCCAACTGTTTCTACTTCCTCTGTGTCTATAGTGCTTGTGTGTTAGCTTGGTTGCTAACATTAATAAAATAACATAAAGAACTAGTGAGCTAGTTAGGAAACAATTATTAGTGTATAATCATGGAAAAGAACAAGTTCTTCTGTAATGAGGGATGTTACATCTTGAAAGCCTAATTGGAATGGTTGTAGCATAGAAATATAAATGGACTTATAATTTAACGTTGACAAGGTTATATAATTTTTCATAATATCTTGTTTATTAACTTAATAAACAAGACCTCATAGTTATTATGTTGACTAGAAGCCAGTTTTAGGGGATTTGATTCCTTCCTTTTTTATTTAAAGTTTAT
Source organism: Manis pentadactyla (assembly GCF_030020395.1). NCBI lineage: Eukaryota > Metazoa > Chordata > Mammalia > Pholidota > Manidae > Manis > Manis pentadactyla. The sequence goes on from NC_080026.1 coordinate 7,765,764, forward strand.
CTAAATAGATTCTTTAAATGTGTTATGTGTATGTTTTGGAGGGGGGTTAAAGGCACCCATGTGGTCCCCAGAAATTAGTGTTAGTTCTACTATCACTTTGTAATTAGCTGTGGAGGTTTCCTAAATTATGAAAATTATAAATATTACTGCTGTTAACAAGATAAATGAGCCTATGGATGAGGCAGTGTTTCCTGTTGTATACGTATTTGGGTAGTTGGAATAATGTATGTTATCCCTGAAAGGCCAAGAAAATACTGTGGGAAAAAAGTTATGTTAACTCCAATAAATAAAATTGGTTTTAGGTCGTTATGTTAGAACACCTACATATTGGGTCGTTAAACCTGCAGATAAGATTCAAGTCTGTGATCAGACTCTATTATGCTTTAGTACTGCTGAGTAAAAACATGGGAAGTATCTCTCTACTTGGTTTGCTTAAATCAGGAAAAACTGATATTTGTGTAGATATTTGTTTGTACCCCATCTTGTTCTAGAATGGAGTTAAGGTAACATTTAAAAATATTTATGTTACAGGTTTTTTTATGGTCCCAATTCTTCACTCTTCCCTGTATCCATTCCCTTTACTATGGTGTCATAGTTTATCTCACTGAAGTGTGACATGAGATCATTTCTTCACCCTTGAATCTGGCAGAGGATTGTCCACAGCCACCAGGTGCCAAGACAATGGCACAGAGCAATAAGATCCTCCCTCAAAAGCCTCCAGAAGGAATCACCCCTGCCCACCACCTTGATTTCAGACTTCTGGCCTCCAGAACTGTGGGAGAATCAATTCCTGTTGTTCTAAGGCAGCCAGTTTGCAGTACTTTGTTAGGGCAGCCCTAGGAAAAGAATCGGGCTCAGAACAAATGTGGTGGGTTCTGAGGCCTGAAAGACGATGTGCAAGCTCGAGTGTGGTGAGTGACTGGGAGAGTATGTAAGAAGAAGTGGCAGAGATAGGCAGGGCCCCCATCATTTAAGGCAGTAAGCTGCGATTTGGTTTTAAAAGCAAAGAAAGGAGGAAATGAAGCTTAAAAAAAAGTAAGGGAAGGAAAGATATAATTAAATGAAGAGTAAATTTAATAGGCAAGTAGCCATGTCAGAGATTCCCTTGGACTCGTTAGAATTGTATTATGAATTCTGCCCCAAATTATCTATCGTGCTGTGCAGAAAAAACCTCATGAATCAAAGTGCTCATAAGATGATGGCAAAGTAGCTGACAAGATAAAGGCTAAGCTCCTAGGCCTGTCATATAAGTCCCTCCATGATTTATTTTTGCTTACCTCTCAGCCTCATTTTCATTCTCTCCCTGCCTCGTGTGTACAGTTCAGCCAGCAGAGCCCAGAGCCCAGCTGTTTTAATACACTCACCTCTGTATCTGCACATGCTGCTTGATGGAATATCACCACCAGCCCAGCTTTCCCTTATCTGCTTTTCATTCTTTATTCTTTCATTCATTCATTTAATAATTGAGCTTCTCTTGATGGGGCATACATTAGCATTAAAGTATAGTAATAAAGAAGATATGTCCCCCTTTTTCACAGAGCTTTGGGTTGACAGGCTGAAAAATAAGTAGACAATTAATTACAATTGTGTCAAGCCTGACAAAAGAGAAGTTCAAAGCATGGGCAAGGAGAATCTGCACCCATCTTGGCAGTTGAGAATTGGCTTTAATTGAGAAAAGATAGATGGAAAGAGTTAACCAGAGAAAGAATGGGGGTGGCCTTACCGTCCGAGAGATCTGCGTGCGCAAAGACCCTTGCAATGAAAAGGAGTATTTCATGTTCCAATAATCTAAAGGAAATTGTTTCTCTTTTCTCTCTGTCTCTCTCTCTCTCACTGTCTCTGTGTCTCTCCCTCTTCTCTTCTACCCCCATTGGTTATTGATTTTTGTTTTGTGGTCTAACATCATTGACTATGTGTGCAAAAACTATTTATTTAAGATTAAGCCCCAGAATCCTTATCTATTTGGCAGGAATAATAAAAATGCCTAACTCCTCGATGGTAATGAGGATTTAATAGGATTATGTGCCAGTACCTGACATGCTATGAACACTCTCAAAACTTAGCTATTGCTCCATTGATTTCTGTATTTAACACTGCTCATTAACTCTGTGTTTCATGTACCAAGCCCTGTGCTGAGGTCTTTTCATAGATATGGTCTCACGTAATCCTCAGACTCATACAAGGCAGGTGTTCTCGCTGCCGCGATGAGAGCGCTGGGGCCCAGAGTGTTCGAATAACTGTCTCCCATGAACACAGTTGACAGGCTCCACCTGCCTTAAAAGTCTAGGCTTCTCAACACTCCAGCATGCCGCATCCCTTCCCAGACTCGCTTCTTTGTTAAAATGGAAAGATATTTTTAGTACCGGCACTAATCGAGCATGTTCGTTTAGCTTTGTTTAGATAGAGGAATTTTGAACTTACGTGTCAATCGAGGAAGCAGATTACTTGTTCTACAACTCATACTAGTAAGACTACCAAGTTAAATCACTGAATCACTGCAAAGAAAGGATAGAAAGCAAAGTGAATGATAGAAGAATATTAAGAGGAAATAGAACAGTCAAAATGGAGTCATTACGTCTTTACTTCCTGGGAACTACAGTGTCCTCGCCAACACAGCTTGATGATACAGACCATTTTCCAATTATGTACAATATGGGAGACTTCCAAAAACTTGTAAGGTGGATCATTAAAAGCTGCAATTAGCCAGTGGCCGTCGCTTCAGCCTCCTGTTGCCATCCATTTCCTTCTCCTTCCCAGGAGGCCGATGCTTATGACAACATCCCTTAATGGGGGCCGATGGCCTAAAAGTTCAGGAAGAGCAGTTGTATTTATTGGACCTCAGTTTATAGCCCATTGATGGTCTGGTTCAGGTACATATTTTTGGGGGTGTTCGTGAGTCAGAAGTACATGTGGACAGCTGAATTTTCAGACGATATCTCCTTTTTTCAACAACGTTATTGAGGCACAGAATGTACTAAATTCTCTAAGAACCTGGAGTACAAGTTATCTGTACTTATTAAGTCCAGAGAAGACTTTCTAAAACATTCTTACTTTGAACACCAGATGGCAGTAGATGTAGCCATCTATCAAAAATGAAAGAGGAAGGAGGAGACTTGATTTTGAACTTTATGAATGCAGATTAATAGTACATACAGAGTGTCCACTATTTTCAATGTGCTAGAATTTGTACTGGGTACCTCTGAAAGAAACAGTCATAATCCAGAACTTCATATTTGAATAAAGATAACTTCATATTTGAATCTACAGCTTCTATTCAGTTTAATCTCATCTGATTATTTCTCTTAACATATCAAAAGACATTAACTGGATGTTTTGGCGATACCTTGCCAGATGGTCATCACAGAGAACATATAAATACATGTTGCTGACAAAGAACAATTCCCAATAGATATGTTTCATCGAAAGAATATTCTGTTTAGATTTGACTTAGAAAATTGCACATACTCATATGAAAGAAACAGATCTAAAAGGTTAGAGAAGAAAGGACCTTCAAAATAATTTAGTACAAAGCTTCTTGTTTGCAGAGAAGGACATTTAAATACACATATATTAGGAGACACACCCAAGGAAAGACACAATCGTAACTGGCAGATCAGCGAATGCTTCTGTACTCTCCCCACTACATTACTGTAACGTGGGGGGAGCATAAATTCCCAGCCCAGTGCAGATTACCTTTGACGCCGAAATCAGTCAAAGGGAGAAATAAAGTGGGAGAAAGCAGTTTATTGATTACAAGCAGTTGTCCACTTCTGCTCGCCCTTGTCTCTCATATCCTGGCTGTAAAAAGGAACCCCACTACCCATAATGGCCAGCAATCCCTGAGCGGATGGATGAAGGACTACTCCACACCTTACTCTACAGTAAAAGAAGGCAAGGGGGTCAGCGCTCAGAGACAAAGACCCTTTTCCTCTGTTCACTCTTGTATTTATTGTGGGCATTCAAATCCTTACATCAAGATTAAAAATACCACAGCTGCAGATCAGAAGAGTGCAGAAAGTTACAGGATGCAATCAATTTTAAACCTTTCATACAATCAAAGGTTTTCATATGTTGATTATTATCAAGATACAAAGCAGAGCTCTATGTGTGCTACATGCTTGGTTAAACTAGAACTATACTGTGCAAAAACGGCATTTTTTGAAAAATACCTTCAGGCTCATGGGAACAACAGGAGCAGGCTATTCTTGTGGCTTTCCAAAGATAAAGGCTTTATGCAGACCCCAGCAATCCAAGGGTCTATGCCCCGTCCAGTCGTTCTATGACGCCCTCTGGAAGTTTCCATCTATATCTTAACAAGCCAAGCACTGTGCACAGCCCTGTCATTAGCATTCCAGCCCTCACACCTCACCCAACATCTCTGGTTCAGTTAGACCCTCACTCCCCTCTCCCTTGTAATCCCCTATTGATAGGGAGATGGACTACTTCTCTCCACCCCTTGGAAGCACCTACTGATAGGGAGATGAACTAAGGCCAGGCGAGAGATTCTGGAAATATTGCAATTTTACCCACCACTATTCCAAAACACATGGTGATATTCTGAGAATGCATTATTATGTGAAATGTAGTGAAGACAGTTTGAATGTTAAATAATATTATATATTTTTAGATGGTTGGTATGTGTGGGTAAAATTGAAATATTTCCAGAATCTCTTGTGTGGCCTTAGAACATCTCCGTATCAATAGGTGCTTCCAAGGGGTGGAGAGAAGTAGTCCATCTCCGTATCAATAGGTGATTACAAGGGGGAGGAGGGCATGTCTGGACCTGAGAGGTTGGGTGGGGGCCCTTTTTTGCAGTCAGGTCATGAGAGACACAGGCCAGCAGAAGTGGACGACTGCTTGTAAGCAATAAATAGCTTTCTCCCTCTTTATTTCTCCCTTTGATTGATTTCGGTTTCAAAGGTAATTTACCCCAGCCTGGGAACTTATTCCCCCCCATCCTCCACCCCTCATGAGTTACATTAGCTTCAGACATTACTTAAATGGGCCTCAAATTTAAAATTTACCATATTTTATTCATCACTATAGAAATACATCCTCTTTTAAAGAAATACAATGTCTTTTTTTTTTGTTTTATCTTTCCTCACTGCTATAAAAAATTGATTCTATTTACTGATTGCTTAAAGTACAACAAGGCAAAAAAAATTTAAAGTCAGAAAACTCCCATAACCTTGGCAATCTCATCTATTGAAAATCTGGGATTTCAAAGATAAATTGATGATTATTTACATGATAAAAAGTTGCAGTTTGGAAATGTTTAAAAACAAACAGTATTCAGAATGTGGAGATCTATAAACAGCAAACAAGTCCTTACAAATGCATCAAAGACCCTCTGAATACTGGGCCTCTGTAAACCTGCCCAGCCTTACCCCTTCTCTTAGGTCTCTCTAAATCATTCAGAACTTTTGACCCACAAACTGGAAACAACATTTATTCCATTGTTTTGTTAAAAAAAAAAAAAACAAAAAAAAATTCAACTGAGTAAGTTTAAGGATCCCATTGGCTTTATTCAACAACGCATGAATTGGCCAGCATCCACCTAGCAAATAGAAAAGAGTGCCAAACCGCTGAACAAAATGGGTGATTTTTATGGGCACGAGCTAGGGAAGAGGGCATTACATCTTTCTGTGGAGAGAGAAGGGGCCAATCAAGCGGATTACCTCACTAGAGCTGACCATGAAATTCCAGATTTAACAGTTTAAGATTATATTCTTGGGAGAGGTTGAAACTACGATTAGGTCTGAATTAAGTCCTGGTTTGCCGGCGTAGGGTTTAGCACAACTGGCTCCATTGTTGGGTCTATTGCCTCTTTTTTTAAAATAGTTTCTTCTTTTTCAAATGTTCCACCACCATCTTTGCTTTAACATCTACTACTGTAACCAAACCCAGATATTACATCCTAGACTACACATTCAAATCTGTCAACAGTCTACTTCTGATAGCAATCAAAACAACCGCAAAAAAATGCCCATGTTTCCGGCTACACTTCATGACACCTAATGGAAATTTCAATTGAGTATAAGGGACTGGAACTAATTGATTTAAAAAGCTCTTATCCCCTTTAACAGCTTGGGAAGTTACCTCTTGATTTCACTAGTGATAATTGCTGAAATCTTTTAACATTCTCTTTTGGAACAATCTTCAGGACCTGTGTTATATATCTTTCATGCAAGAAAATTTCTGATCCTTGAGGGTGAACTTAATATAGTATAAATATATGTCAGGTAAATGTAATATATTAAAATACTACAAAGTTTAGGATAATTACAACTCCTTCTGAAATATTATAACTAGTAATTATTGCCTTAATATTTTATTGTTTCAAATAATAATGATATATTTATTTATACAGGCAAATAAAAGCCTGGAATTGCAGCAGTCACCCTTTTACAACAATGTTGACTCAAATGAACATGACCATTGTGTTTAAGAAAAAAAGTTTCTTCATTGTCTTACTGAGGACCAGGGCCCACGAGCAGCCCACCAACAGGTGATAAACTGCTCCAAAGCCCCTTTATTTGAGAACATCTTAAATCTTTTTTTTTTTTTTCTTTACAATGCTTGATTGCAAGGAAGGGGTTATATGAATCAATACACCAGGCAGCGCCCTAAAAGAACAGACAGTGAATACTCAGACGCCCTCTATGTATGGGAGGAGGCAGCGATCAGGACTGCTAATTATTCTCCTGAAGGATTCTGCTGGGGGCACAAAAATCAGAGTAGTTTATCTTCCGAGCATTGCTGCCCGTTTTTCTCTGGTCTTGGGTGAAAAGTGAGGGGCTGTGTGTATGACACAGGCCTGAGCGGCTTCAGGGCATCTATAGAATCTGAGCCAACTGACAGTGGGCCTCTGCAGCTGGGACAGCCCTTTGCCTGTGGGACCACCACGGGGAACCACAAAATTTCATTTTATTACACAACAGGTTGTATATGACGTTTGGGATTACAGGGGTCATTCATTTTTGTTTTGCTATGCATACGTATGCCTTAGTCTCCCGAGTGAGAATTGTGTGTGTATATACAATGAATTTTCATTTCTGATATTCTATTTTTCATATCCAGAAGCTCCATTTTGTCATTTTTGTATCTTGTATTTCTCACCTTACTATAATCAGATTTTTTTTCTCTACTGTCCTGAGCACATAGAGTACACTTACAGTCTGGAATCTGATGTACTCATCTGCTAATCTCATCATCTTTGCCATTTCAGGGTTTTTTCCTATGGATTGGCTTGTGTATTGGCTGTGGCTTGTATTTTCCATCTTCTTTGCCTGCCTGGTAATTATTTAAATTCGGTGCCAGTCAGTGATAATGTTGTGTTACTACGTCTTCTAGAAAGTGTTGGAGTTTATTTGGGCCAGTATTTAGGCAAATCAAAACTGGTTGGGTCCTTTTAAATCTTCATTTTAAGCTTCCTTAGGGTAAATGCATTGTTAATCTAAAGTTAATTTAGCCCCACCAACTAAGACAATACCTGTCTAAGGACTCTGCCCAATATCTCTTGTGTGACAAGGTCTTTTCACTTTAGTTGGGGGAATACAAGTTCTTTCTAGCCCGGCGTGAGGTCCAAGGAGTTTTGACCTGCTGCTTTCCATTAGTATTTTCTCTGTCCTTAGGTATTTTTGTTCTCATGCAATTGCAGTTAGATACCAACCAAACCCTTGATGGCACTGCTCTGCAGGCCTTAGGCATATACTCTCCTTATGCAGTTCCCTTCTCTCTGGTACTCCATCCTACAAATGCTAGCTGCCTCAGCCTCTCAAACTCTAATTTCTGTCTCCTCCACTCAGGGAGACTGTGGGACTCTCTTTGGGTTTTGCCCTTCTAGTGCTACAGCCTGGACGCGGATTTCCTGTAGTGGGATGCTTATAGCACTCACCTTTGTTTATTTCCCTTCTCTCAGGGACCCCAGACTTGTGTGCCACACCGCCCAGTGTCTAAAAACAAATGCTTCATATACTGTGTGACCTTGTCTAGTTTAAGGCTTCTGCAAGAAGGGGACTTTGATAACAGCAGTTTTGATCAAAAAGCATTCCACATGAGGCACATGAGCTACAAAAGCATTATACTGGTAAAGGACCCAGGGGGTGCGCTATTTGACCTTGTGGGAAGAAATTTTCATGAATAATTGATCAATCAATATACTTACTAGGCATCTACTACAAGCAAGACAAAACACAATTATTTTTCTTCACATGAATTTACTTGTACAAAAGCCCAGACCATGTCAAATTAGAACAGCAAATACTCTGGTGCTGATACATGTAGGAACCTACTTTTCTTCCAATGTTTCATTTTGCATAACTTGTCCATTTTTTTAAATCATTCTAACCTGTCTGATAATCTTCAGTGTGTAATACCCTGTTTTAATTATAGTTCTATTTCATTTTAATCCTACTTTGAAACCCTACTTTTAAATCCTACTTTTTAGCTATGTACACACAAAAAACTTGTAGCTTCATTTTCCCATGTGCACAATGGCATAATTGTTTTTTTTCCGCAAATTAGAACATTGCCATATAGCACATATGTGAAGATAAATGTAGATTTCTAATCTTATGTGATGAGAAAAAATAAACTCTGCCAGTACTGTATCATTGAACTTGCCTTCATACTAGTCTGTATCACTTCTCCAGAAACATTTATAATTTTAAAAATTGGATTGGCAATTGTAGAAAAGATAGAAGCATGGATTTCCATGGTATCACCAAGTACAATAAGATTCTTTATTTACGTTCTGGTTTTGAAGTATAATATTAGTTAATTTCAACATATAAACATGTCTACATTTTTTCTACCCCAATTATAGAAGATCATTTGCGAATAGTCTTAGGAATTTATTGGTTATTGGCTAGTTCGACCAGGCATCTTCTCTGCCTGTTGTATTTCAAGCCTACCCATGAACCTTCTCAACAACACTGTCTACTTATCTGTCTGTACGTGACACCATCGCTTACGGTTTTGTGAACTCTCAGGGGTGTTTAGTATAGTTTAGTATTACTTTCAATAAGGGATTCAGATAATTTCCTGGATTTAAACGAAGACAAAAATCCCAGAGATGCTGGAAGAGCAATAAAACAGGCAGCAAAAACTAAAAGCGAGATTACAAAATGCTTGGGAGAAGAATGGTATATAAAACAAATAGGTGGGGGGCAAATAAACAGGAAATGAAAGAGAATTGGGAAGATAATGAACAATGTTTACCATACTTTGCTAATGAACTCATTGGCAAAATCCTACTATGGATTCCTTCAGAAAGACCAAGGAGGTTTTCTATTTGAAGACCCCTATCAAGAACCTATTGAGAGTAATGTGGCTCTTATGGTGGAAATATGTATAATATATATTTATACTTATTAGCAAAGCATGGTGTATATTATTTATTATTTTCTTAGTAGTAGGGGAAGAACATACCAAATCCCTTTCTTACCACAGAGGTGAAAAGTATCCACTATTAAAAAATTGTCTACTTTAAAAAATGGCTAACTTCATGAAATCAATAGATCACCTGTCCCCAGTCACCTGTCGCTATTTCAAGTGAAGTTTTCTGGGGAGTGCTGATATGATGTTAACTACCAAAGGTGTCCCTAACTTCATGTAATAATTCTGTATGGTGCTATCACCAGTTCATCTTGGATCCATTTTTGTCTTCATTCTGCATCATCTCTAGGAATAATAAATCCCATAAACTCACTCCATATTTTGTCATATAGTCCTTTGGTTTGTTCTTGTTTCTCTAAACCTTTCAGTACTTTGGAATTTGCTGATCAAATCTGTTAATTCATATTAATGAATTTTATAATTTTTTAGAGGCATTGATAATTTTTTCTTTTGTTGTCTTAAGCAGCTGGAGTCTTTGTGTTCTAATTTATCTTAAGGGGAAATATAGCATGGATTATAAATCCTGTGGGTTCTAATTATTCCGAATATCATGTGGATTATTCCCTGATACAAAGAGATCAGACGTCAGAGAACTTTAAGAGAAAGGGTTGACTGGGCTCATTTTATGGCTCTGTGACTGTGCATCAGACAAGTTAGTTGAAGGGGGACTTGAAGGTGGCAAGAACAGAATGTGGCATTGACTGCGTCTGAACAAAAGGGCTGTCAGTCTAGCACTTTTGAACTCTCCTAGGTCTGCAACCAACGGAGAAAGAAAAGGTGATCTGGCCATGAAGACGCGTTGAGAATTGTCCCCAAGTGACCAAGTTCGCCCTTCAATGGACAGCTTCAGAAACCCAAAGTTTCCTTCCTTCACTGGCATAACCTACAAGCCAGCAACGTAAGGTCCAAAGTCCCAGGGCAAGCCTGGGGTTTAAAATCCTGCGTTTATCCCAGGTATTCCTTCCACAACAGAAAAGGTGGGGCAGCAAGTAGCATAGAGCTGCAAATGCGCATCACTCCTGTTTATCCTGCAAAGCCATGTCCCCTCTTCGACTCCCTGAATTCTGAAACCCACCCTGCCCAATTTGAAAAGGTCTTTCTTCCAGGAGGCTGCTGTAGAAAACACACACACACACACACACACACACACACACACACACACACACACAAAAAAAAAGGTTTATTCTTCTTTTCACAGTCGCTCGGTCCGGGAGCGCAGCCGCCCCCCCCCCCCCCCCACGACGTCCGCGGACTCCTCACGCCCCCTCCTCCGACAGGAAAGGCACTCTCTGCCCGCCTGGAAGACGCGACAACCTGATCGGTCTATTAGAAAGAAAAGAAAAATCACAGCCTAGAGACCGATCTCCGCGCGGAAAGCCCCAGGGAGGGAACCGATTCCCAGTCCGGGATCCTCGGAGCCCAGAGCCCCGGGAGCGCGGGGCCCGGCCCCGCCTGGGTCCCAGCCGCCGCTTCCCGGAGCTCTGCCCGGCCCCCCAGCAAACCGCGCCAGGTGACTGCTCGGAAACGCCAGCGGGGCCTGCGGAGCAGGAGGGGAGGAAGGGGCGGTGGGGGCTCTGGCTGCAGGACACACGCACACACACACGCACACACACACACGCACGCACATGCACACGCGCACACAAACACGCACACGCACACACACCCCGGGGGAGCCCTGGATGCGCGGGCGCCCCACCCCCCTGCGCCCCGCCAGCGCCCCGCGGGGATTCCGCAGCACCGCTGCCGCCGCGCCCCCCGGGAGAGACAGGGGCGGGGCGAGGAGGGGCGGGGGCGGGGCGAGGAGGGGCGGGGGCGGGGCGAGGAGGGGCGGGGGCGCGGCCCCGGCGGCCGGCGAGGGCGGGGCGGCCGCGGCCGGGGCGCGCCGGGAGCAGGGGCGCAGTCTCCGTGCGGGCCCTCGCCCTCGCCGCCCGGCCGCGCCTCTACGCCTCCGACCCCGCCGGCTCGTGCCCGCGGCCGCCACTGGCAGCGCCCGCCGAGCCCCAGGCGCCCCAGGAGCGAGAGCGAGGCGGCGGCGGCGACGACACCGGGGCGCGAGGCCGGGGGCGAGGAGGGGCCCCGGAGCCCGCGCCCTCCCGGGGCCGGATCCTGCGCGTGCCCCGGGTGGGCCTGGCCGGCGGGCAGGACCGCAGGTGAGTGCCCTCCCCTTGCTCGGCCGGCGCGGCGGGCAGGGGGCCGTCGTGTCGCCGGCTCGCCCGACCGCCACACCCACCTGCGCCCGTGTTCCCACCCGTCGGGCCGGGCCGCCCGCGGTCACCGCCGCCCGGAGAGGAGAGGGGGAGAGGGTGGGCGGCAGGTGCCCGCCGCTGGCGCTGCAGGCGCTGCAGGGGCAGCTCCAGCCGTGCCGCGACCAGGCGGCCCCTGCGCGGAGAGGGGCCGTGCGCGCCGGCCCGCAGGTTCCGCCAGCGCGGAAAGGCAGCTGTACCTGACGGTGCGCGATTATTTCCGTCTGCCGAGCTAGCAGAGCTGCCCGCTGGGTTTCGGTGCCAGGGGCTAGTCGTATTCTTGAGGAGCAGAAAGCATGTGTTAAATTTCCCAGCAGCAGAGGGGAGCGTGCAGATAACACCTGTGGGCACAGCGAGGCAGCGCCGCACCCCTTCCGAGCACCCAAACACGCGGGTCCACCACTCTGCTCAGTCCCGCTTCTCCGCGCGGTTTATTTTTTTCAAACGAATATGCATGTGATCGTGAAATTCCGGTGAGGTGCCAAATCAGTTAAACTTTTTATCGACTTCACTTGAAACTGTCATTGACTTTTAGAAAAGAAAGGAAAATGGTATTTTTCGTTATTTGTGTTAAAGACGGTGAAAAGATAAAAGTAAGATTACCAAACTAGAAACTGTAATGCCAATTTTTGTGATTATAGCAAACATTTTATAGTTTCAGTGTTTTTTTGTTTTTTGTTTTTTAAACAGTTGCAGCCTTTCTAGTAATTTATATCTCCTATGAAGCAAAGAGCAGTTTTGTGTGAAAGAAGCTTAGGGGTGTTTCTGAAGAGCTTGCTTCAATAAGATAATGACCAAGTCAACACAAGCTTTTAAAACAATGATGGATTTTCAATTTCTGTGTGTCAATATTGGGGATTTAAATTTTTTCAGAAACACAATGAATGTTCTTTTCTATTTCTCCTCCCCTGTGGGCAGGAAAACAGACATTGTTTTTTCTTCTTTCTTACTTTTGGTAATTTAAAAGATATTTTCATGATTTTGCTCTCACATCACATCTCACATCAGTGAAACCTGTTTCTATATCTGCAACCCAAGTATAATTATTAAATAGCCCATTTTATTGAAAAGTCTTCAAATTCTTATTCCATTACTTTTAAACATTTAAACTAAAATTCACTTTTAGAAACTGGTAAGTAGGATTTTTAAAGAAATTACTCGTGATTTGAAAGGTACTTTTATCTGATCCCTGTGTATGGAATTATTATTGTTAAAATGGCTTATTGCTAGACAAAATGCCAGACAAAATATGGCATTTGCTCTGTATCTTGGCAACTGACCATAGTTTCGCTCAAGATAAGCTTTTGTATTTTTTAGATGTTTAAAATGCCTGACTGTTGGAGGTTCCCTTTTAGAAGTGAACAATTGTGCAGTCATGGGACACAGTGAAAGAGGCTGGCTGTACGACATGCCATGATTCCTGTGGTGCAGGGCTTATAAAGGGTACCTGATGCTTCTACAGAAGAAAGATGAGTCAGGCCTGGCTCTCTGCCAGGAGCATCTTTGTGCCTCCAAGTGTCTCCGAGGACCCAGAGATAATAATGGGAGCCCTCTTGTGGCAGTGCTTCTGTGTTTTCGCTACCTGTTGCTGGGGTGAGTTCAGCAGCAAAGACAAAGTAAATTCAGAGGTGGTGTCAGTGGGATCCTCTTCACCTTACTCAGTAAGACAACCCACGCAAGGAAAAAGTGTTCTTTTTTTTTGGGCTTATGATTGCAGAGAAAAAGAGGAATAAATGCAGAAACACAGAACCTATCCACAACAAATCCCCTGCATTAGCACACAGCTCCCCCTGGTCTGGCTCTTCTCTACGACCCCACAGAACTCATTTCCTCTTCATTTGTGTGCTCCAGCAACACTGATCTTTCAGTACCTGGAACACATTGGGGGAGTTTTACTCCCTAAGGCATTTTTAAATAGTCCAGGCTTTCTGGGTGCCTGGATTGTTCCACTCTGAATGGCTAGCTCCTTTCTCAAGTTTTAAGTCATAGCTCAAAGGTCTTTTCCTCAGAGAGATCATTCTGGATCACTTTGTCTGTCCAGAGTAGGTCCATCTCTTAGTCTCTCTTTTGGTACCTTGTTCGTTTCCTTCATAACGCTTAGTACAGTGTGCAGGCAGCTTGTGGATTTGCATGTAGAATGCTCCAAAGAAACAGACCCAGTCTTTGTTGTTGACTCAGCTTCCAGAACAGTGCCTTGCATGAAGTAGTGGGGGGTTCTTAGATATTGATGTAAATAATAAAGTACAAAAGTAAGACTTATTTCACCACAGAGCACATAAAGCCAGTAAATTTATGTATTTTATGGTTCAATTCCTTTTTTATTTGTTGTGCATCTGGTATGTTTACACCCTGGCACTATGATTTTGAGGAGGCAGAATTAAAACATCCTGAGATGTATTCCCATCTCTCAGCAGTGTAGGCAATAATGTGTTTAAAGATAAGTAGATTATAATGCACTCTTAGGAATGCAGTGATCACAACTGGATTAAAATATATTTTAAAGAAAAATTGGAGTGCATAAACCAACATGACATTAGTGTAAGTGACTCCCAGTCTACAGTGATGACCTTATTGGGTTTAAATCTTTAAGTTTTTACCAAGAATTTGAGGTTCATTCAGTAATCACTACATCTAAAGTATTGTTTTGTAATAAGTACAGACACTTGGGTGAGCTGAGTCGATGGAAGTATGGTCAAATGAAGCTGAGCCTTAGATCTGGCACCCACATGAGGCAGGGTGGTTTTACTTCAGGCTCGGGGCAAATTGTCTCACAAATTCAAAGTGTTCACTAAGGGAAAGCTCAGAGAGACTTTGGGCTCGTCTGTGAACATGCCATCAGTACTGTTGGGGCGGAAGATGGAGTGCTTCAAAACGCGTGCTGGTTAATGATAGCACCGTATTTATGCTAGAATTCATGTGCGTGCGTGCGGACGCGCACACATACACATACACTTTATGTGGCAATGAGTTTCCCCATTATTTTTTTGAGACTGTACTTAAAAGTGTGAGATAAACAAGAAGTTCTGCTATCAATATTTTCAGTTAGTCGACCAGCTTTGATTCAGGACATTTCTTATGTAGCAAGTGACCAGCCACACTGCTGTTTTTTGTTTTGTTCTGTTCTGTGTTTTGGTAAAGAATTTGGCAATCATGTTTCTTCTTGAAGGACTAAACTAGTTCATGAATTGTCATGAGGGATTCTTTTGAATTGGTTACAACAGTGGTATATTGTGGTGGTTGTAATGTGTTGGAGTCAGTCTCTGTACTAAAAAGGAGATGGCTTTCCTTTTTATGTCACAGATTAGCTAATTTATTCTTACACAGAGGTATTTATTACAGCTTCCTTCTTCAAGGTCGTAATAAAATGGGTATAATAAGATTCTATACCAATACGTTTCATGTAAAGATTTATGGGGGCAGTCACAGAATGTGGGTAGACTACTTTTGTAAAATAAGAGCACAGTTTTGTTATCTTGCCCTCCTGCAAAATGAAATTTCTTCATTGAAGGTTTATGTACTCTTCCCTCTGTGTGGCTGGAAGGAAATGGCCTTAGGCAACAGGGAAAACCATCAGCTCTCGGCAGCCACAGGTAGAGTGAAGTTGGGTGGTGAGTAAACCGCCAGAGCACGATAAAGAGGGAAGGAGGAGGGAATGCCTTGAACACTGCCAGTGAACATAATCTGCCACAGATGGATTCAAATTGACATTGTATATGGAATTGAATTACTTGATGTCTTTTTAGCCTCACTGAGAAAGAGTTCTTTCTTCTTTTTCTCTTTAGAATAGCAACTGTATTTTAAGTGGAAACATGCTGTTACTGCCTCTTTATACAGGAAATGGAATACTTTTGGGTTTTTAAAGTGGGATAACAGTGAGCCCAAAATGCCATGTATTATTATTATTAAAATATACCATTCCTTTAATTTCATTTGGTGTTCATTTTATGGTTTCCTTTTGTTGTGTCAAGTGTTTGAGAGGCTGTGATTACTGATGACATGTTTTTTAAAAAAATGTCTCCTTGGATTTTTTACAAAGCTTTCTGAATCATTTAACAAAATACAATAAAGCTCTAATTGTACCTATGGTTGTTCACATGGAAATGTAGAGGGAATAAGTACATTGGCAACGTTGTTAACCTACCATCTCTGCCCTACAATGAATGCGCATTTGCCTTTCCTTTTTTCTCTTCTACACCTCATGTTCTGAACATGTGATATACACGCCACTAAGACAAATTTTGCTCCATTATTAGGTCACACTATTAATACAAATAATTGGAAAATTGAGCCTCTAAAGAAGAATTAATAAGATTAGACCGATGCACTAAAACCCAAGCATGAAAGCATTTCTGTAGAGGTTTTAATGAAATTTTCTGTGTCATATGCCAAAGTAGACATCCTTTGTCATCTGATTGCTTTTTAAGAATAGGGTGATTTCAGTAGAGTTAGTGTCTGCCAATGAGTTGCTCCTGAACTATGTAGCTTAGAATCTAATGTAATTATTTAAATATTGGTCCTCTTCTCAAGGGCCTATAATTTGGAAATTCAAAAAAGATGTGAATGTGATATTCAAATCTATACAGAAAAATAAAATGGGAATGTGAGAGAAATGTTATAGGAAAATGAAATGTCACCTTATATATTGATTGAAATTCAGCTAAACGATTACTCTTTCAAGTCCAATGGACAGCACTTCATTTAGGGTTTAGGGTAAGGTTAATTTATTGACTGTATGTATGTTTTGAATAGGACTAATGGAATATTTTATAGGTAAATTGTGCTTTCACTTTATTTCAATGATGATATAAAGTTAATATTCTATCAAAGAAAATATTATGGGACCAAACTTTATAGATGATCCTTTCATGGCATCAAATATTACAAAGTTTAAGTGATGATGTTTCTGCCCTTAACATAATACATGTTCTTGTTACCTTGACAAACTTGGCTTCTGGCAGTTCAGGTTGGGAGAAGGAAAGTGCCATCCACAGGGGTCAGCTGGGAACAAGGTTCTTACGCTCCTGTGAGATCAGCTGGTACACCTTCAGGAATGAATGTTGGTGGAGTGGTTATGCAGTGAGGCTCTTTTGGAAATTCATATTGCATCCCTACTTTATTTCAGAATCTTTGTAAAATATTTTTATAAAGGGGTAAAAGCACAGTGGAATAAATTTGTATTCAGATTAGAGTAGTGAAAAAGTGTTTTTCTGGCTCTTTCTCAACATGTGGTCTTAGTCAAATAATTTAACTTCTCAAAGCCAACTTCATTGCTTGTAAAGCTGGCAGTGTCTCCTTCTAATAGTTTCTGTATAAATGAAGTTGACACAGATACAGTCAAAAACGCCATTTTAGTGTCTCATACATGATAAGGAGGTATTCGCTAGTGGTAACTATTACAATAAAAATATATTCTGATTGTATTTTGAATACAAGCAGTACAGCATCTAAAGTTCACTGTTGATTTTTAATCCTATTTCATCAAATGCGAATGATTCAGTTTCCTCTATTCTTAAGGATATTTATAGTTAATACTCTGATGCAGGACCATTCCATTTTGAAATCTTTATAACCCTCTGTCGATAAAGTTGTTAGTTACAGACTATTACAAGTAGTTTATGTGAAGTATCTAAAAATCTAGTAGGAAAACACGGGAGAGGTGTTTACAAATCAAGAATTTGTTAATTCTCCAATTATATTTTCTTGATGTTTTTGATCCTGATCTACCAGAATTCCTCATTAATGGAGAGCAGTTCAGTAGAGGTAACCAGCCAGATGTCCCATTAGTGTGCCTTCCAAGTAATGTCTACTTAAATGGGACGTTTTTAAAAACAGCTTATCATAAAAATTCTCACTTATGTATGAGAGCAATCATCAGGAATATAACTCTGAATTCTAAAATCAGCGAATAAGATGTCCGAGCCTGAGGGAAACGTTTGCCAATATGTCCATTCACTTACTTTATTTCATTGGTGATACATTTAAAAAAATCAGAATCTTGTAAAGCAAATCATCAGTATAAGGGTTATAATTGAATCATTTTTATGTATTTTTTTTTTTAGCAATCCACAATTCTTACTCAGTTACAAACAAAAATCATAATAGATTATGGGTTGCCTGAGGTGGGTCAGGGCAGTATCATGTAGACAGAAAATGAATATATAAGAGGTATACTGCCATAAGGGAAAATATAGACAGTACCACTTACATCTTGTCGATTATACTTATAACAACATTAATTTAACAGCCTCAAATACAGAGGTCTCAGCTTGCCCAGTAGTACCTTAAGGAATCTGTAAATGCTCCTTCTAAATCCTTACAACGGCCCTTTGTCATGAGACCACTAAGTCTCAGAAGCTACTGGACCTTCCCAAAGACTCACATTGGTGGCTAAACCTGAATAGCACACATATTCTTTTGAAAGGAAAGAAGGTCTTATTTATTCCAAGAATGTGCTTGTACATATTCCACACAGATATACCCTGTGGTTATATTACCCAGGATTCCACAAAAGCCTTTTAACCCATAATGGAACTGAAATAATCTACCTTTGCAATTAAACACATAGCAAACTGTAATTACAATACTAGAGAACAAGAAACAGAAAGATTGAAGGTTGTTTAAATGTTCATCTTGAATACTGATTCTTGGGGAGTGCATCTGTGTCAAACTGAAATTGAGATTTAGTTGGAAGTTGGAAGACATGCCATCGTGAAATGTATCTATACATTTAAAGTATTATTGAGGTTGTTTTAGAGGTTGAGGGACTTTGTTTCCTGGTCTAGGGGTGTCCTTGTGCTCCTGTGGCTTGATTTGGCCATGGTTAGAATATATGGTTTGTTTTATTACGAAGGAGCCAAGACACGAAAAGGGACTTGCCCAAGATAGACAAGAGGCGTAGTGTCATTAAAAGGGATATGTGTATGAAGTGTCTAGGGTGACGTTCATTCAGCTGTGAGTGATGGAGTGAAGAAACGGAATGGAATTGCACATAGGAGATTCCAGGTATTAGAAGATGAAGTAGAGAGAGCAAAGCAACCTTGTGCAGGGTAAGGCAAGAAGACAGTGCTCACCTAAAGTTCTCATATCCTAGAAATTAAAATAAAGTCATTCTTATTTAGAGGAGTACAGTACTTTTAATACCACAAATTGATATGCTCAAATGTTACCAAGTCATAGTATTTACTATCACAAAGAGTAAAGATCTGTGTCCATTAAAGTGTTTCTTTAACATCAATGATTCAAGGTATTTACTCTCCAGGATTTTAAAACATTTTGGAAAATTTATTTTACATTATTCTTAAAATAATTTTCTAACGCCAATGATTATCTTTTAATATCTATTGCTTACTTAAATTCTGTACTTTGGGATGAAAAACCACGGGAAATTGGTCCCCTGGGTTCTGTGATGCGTCAGTCTGTTCTAACGATTGTGAATTGTCCAGTAGACTGTTAAGGTTTTAAGGGTGGACACCACAGTTTGCTCATATTGGCCTCCCTGTGTGATTGGTACCTTACATGTACTCATTCTTAATGCGTGTTTGCTGAATAATCACATTATTGCACAACCTTGTGCTCAACTTGTATTAAAAATAGCTAATTTTTGCTAAAACTGACTCTCTAAGAATATAGGAGGAATAAGTTAACAAGGATTTAGTAATACAGGCTTCTCAAACCTAGCTTTTAATATTACTAGGTCCTGATGAAACAGTCTTCTCTCTGATCTCTTACAAAAAATGTTAGATCTAGAATTTCCAGCTGATTTACTGTGAGCTGGTGGTCAATCACTGAAGCCCTGTCTTGTTGGCCTTTAAATTGTGTAGGTCAGGATTTGCCATCCAAGTTGGTATCTGTGCTGTTTGAGGTTTCTGGGGAGGAGAAGCAGGCAGAGATCCCAAGGTGGCACGAAAGGGGTGCTCAGTTGCTCCATGTCAGCTCCTAGACCTCTCAGCGCCACTGTTCTCAGCAATCATATGTACTCTGAAACTTAACAGCAATTCCTTCCTACCTCCCCTCTCTTCCTTTATTTACTCCCATCCTTCAGCAAGTATTCGTTAAGTCTCTCCTGAGGCACTGTTGGAGATAACAGCAGTGAACAAAGTATGGTTTCATGCTAGTTTTGAGACAGGTACTGAGTAAGTAAATATTCACCACTACCTGTCTTTGTATTACAGGCAGTGAAGAAACACAGCACGGAAGAGGGAATTGAGGGAAGGAGACATTGTTTAATGAGGGAGGTTCGGAAGCCTTTTAGAGGTAATACCTGAACAGAGACCTGAGGAGGTGAGGAAGTAAGAGGGGTAGCTAACTGGTAGGAACATCTGTCCGTCACAATGAGCAGCTGTTGCGACACCCCGAAGGCGTATTTGTTGTGTTTTTGGAACTGCAAGGAGGTCAGTGTGGCTGAAGCGCAGAGAGCAAGGTAGAAAGCAGAAAAAGATAAAGGCCTTTTCTTAATTTGGAAAAGATTACCACGTCTGCCTAGAGGTCTGCATGATGAGCCGAAGCTACAGTGACTGGTGTGGGACAAACTTTGCAAAGGGAGGAAGAGTGCTTTTCTTTTTTTAAAAAGTGGATCCCATTCTGGACATGGGCACCACACAGTACAAATAAATGTTTAAGAAACTCCTAATTTCCCAAAACTATCTTATTGTCACGTTTTTGTGTGATTTGTATGTAAATGTTTTATATTCTCTTCCCATCTGCAATGGATTAGCTTCTTGGAAGCCCTTAGTACCATTTGAGGGAAGAAAGGTTAATAGGACAGAGGTTAGAATCGAAAGTATCTGTAAATGTTTAAACTTTGGAAACTAAAACATGGTGAGAATACAACAATATTTTGCACATTTTGATTGATTTTTATATCTAACGTCCGACTATTTCTCATGAAATAGCAATACTGCATAGCTGTGATGGAGTACTGCCCAGCCAAATAGATGCCAAGAAAGAACACTTGTTTCCCGTCAAAGCTGATGCGCTGCTTGCTAACTGCTATGATTTTGGTTTCCTACCTGAGTCTCCCTTCCAAAAAAAGTTTTCAGGAACTTTTTGTGAATCAAAAAAAATATATATATATATATATATTTATTTTTTTGTTGGTAAAATATATATAAATAAGATTTATTACTTAACCTTATTAAATATACAATTCAAGGGCATTAAGTACATTCACATTTTTGTGCAACCATCACCACTGTCCAACCCCAGAACTTTTTTATCATTCCTTACTGAAACTCTGGACTCATTAAATAACAACTCCTCACTGCCCCCTCAGGGCCCTGATAACCCCTATTCTACTTTGTTTCTCTAAGAATTTGACTTCTCTAGGTACCTTATATAAGTGGAATCATACAATATTTTTACTTTTGTGTGTGGCTTATTTCACCAAGCATAATATTTTTAAAGTTCATAACTGTTGTACCATGTATCAGAATTCACTTCCTTTTTAGGGCTGTATAATATTTCATTGTATGTCTGTACTGTACTTTGTATATCTATTCATCAGATTTTAGATCTTTGGGTTCTTTCTACCTTTTGGTTACTAGGAATAATGCTGCAGTGAACATTGATATACAAATATCTGATTGAATCCCACTTTTGATTCTTTTGAGCATATAACCCACAAGGAGAATTGCTGGATCATAGGATAATTCTGTTTAATTTTTTGAAGAACTACCATAGTCTTTCCCACAGAAGCTGCACTATTTTACATTACCACCAGCAATGCACAAATATTCTAATTTCTCCACAGCCTCACTAACATTTACTTTCTCTCTCTTTTTTTAAAATAATAGCCCTCTTTTTCCTTTTCTTTTTTAATAATAGCCCTCGTTGGATGTGATGTGGTATCTCATTGTGGCTTTGATTTACATTTCCCTAATGATTAGTGAACTCGAGTATCTTTTCATGTGCATACTGACTATTTGTATATCTCCTTTGAAGACATGTCTCTTCAAATCCTTTACCTGTTTTTAAATAGGGTTATTTTTGTCCTTCATATATTGTAGATATTAATTCTTTATCAGATATACATATATCTCATGTGTATATATATATATATTGTCCATTCTCTGGGTTGCCTTTTCACTTTCTGATAGTGTTCTTTGATAAATAAAAGCTTTTACTTTTGATGAAATCCAATTTATCTATTTTTCTTCTTTTTTTTTTTTGTGGCCACATGCAAGAAACCATTGCCAAATCCAGTATCCTAAAGGACATGTTTCCTTATTATAGTTTTACCTCTTACGTTTCAGTCTGTGATCCATTGGTGATTATTTTTTTCATTTCCTGTAGACATTATAGAGTCTAAGAGTCTCCAATTTCCCTTTACCCACTGCTCCTAGAGGTCTGGATTTTAGTTCAAACATTCCTTACTCTGAATATTTACCTTGCCTTTCAATAACCCCATCACATTTTTTTTTCTTATATGGTAGGATTAAAAAATTCTTAAATTGTTGGAAGAGTATGCTAGTAAGTTAAGGAGATTCCTGATGTGGGAAGAATATTATATATTTATATTCTCCTACTCTGATTGAGTTCATTTATCCTTTTGACCAACCGTATTACTGAAAAGTCTTTGAGTTTGATCACTTCCTATGTAGTATAGGGATTCTGATCCTTTGCTAACAAGTTAACAGATTCAGAAACTATTTATATTTTGTTCCTACATATTAGATGATTTAATTAAGTAGAGTTGCTACAGTTATAATCCTCTCCCACCTCAACACAATGTTTTACACAAAGTGTGTATTCGGTAATACTTTAGTAAATAAATGGATATATGAATGAAAAAGGAAGACTCGTTTCCTTAAGTGTTTAGTAAATCAGTGACTTCTATTTAGATCTTAGATGCATTTTAATAAAACAAGTTAAAGATCTGCTTTCCCTTTTCTCTTAATTCTTAGTGAAGACACTAATTTTTCAATTTTGTTAGAAATCTTTTTAGAAGAGTTTGTTACGGAGAACTGAAACTTGAAGGTTGGAGTGGGCACCACAGAGTTCTTGTTCCATCAGACAGTCCTCGTGGAGGTGAAGTTCACAGGCAGCATCTCTTCCTCTAGGGCAGCTACCAGCACATGAAAACTGGTGACTATTTGTAGCAACTCAAGTTTCTACTGAGTACTGTTCATATTGTCATGAAAATATGACCTGTGAACTTTTTTTGGTTTATAAACAGTTCAGCTCATTAATTAGAACAATAGCTAAAAGACATACAGCCTGCAAATAAAAGTTAAGCCCTTTTGCCTTTGAATTTTTGTGCCCTTTTTGCCTGAGCATGCACCGTATCTCAGAATCCAAGTCTTCTAGTCAGGTATCTACTGCAATATACTTTGAAGAAGGATAGGAATCATTTTCTCCCCATTTACTTGTTGCTCTGTGACCACTCTCTAACCTGGAATTGTCTCCACTCTTCTAAGCCTGGTTTACATCCATTATGAGATTCTGAGAATCTTGTCTCAAAATGGCAGAAAGTAAGAAATATTACCATACATTTAAAATTCACCCCTTTTTGAAAATGGCCATATCCTTGATCTTCTCAGTAATTTAAAAATGCCAACCTCAAAAGAGAATAGATTTTTAGCAATATTATATGGGTTTCATCATATTCTCAGATTAAGTCAGGGCTACTAAATACCTTGCCGTGAAGTATAGCCTCTAGGTCCAAGGGCTCGTAGAGACGTATGAAATACAGGACTTTCCCTGTTGATTTCTAGTTTGCCAAAGGCTTGTTTATAGGTTCATGTGATTGATTCTGGAGAACTTTACCATCCCTAGATGAATTTTCACTCAGTATGTTATTTCTTAAGAACCATAAAACTTCCTTCCCCTGTCGATATACATTCTAGAAGAATGTCTACAACAAATATCTTTTACGTAGATGACTACTTTTCTTGATAACATCCACAAATAGTCCAAAGAAGCCCTTGGCATGCATGGAACTTACCTCACTTATTCTGCTACTGCTAGGAGTATTTCATCAACAGCTGCCACTCTGATGGGATTTTACTTTCTGGAACAAATATCTGGCCTTTTCTTGCTTTAGTTTTAAGTTCTGGAGCCTCCACTACTAATGAGGAAAAATACTGTGACCAGTGCTAGAACATTTTTCCTTTTTGGTTTTTAAGTTACGTTTCTTTGTCTCTTTCTGGCTATTGCTTTGGCTTAGCATTTCTAACCTACGGCAGTATCTTGCTCAGTCCTAAGGAATCATTCCTGTTGTCATATGTTTAATCTTTTATGCACTTGCCACATTCCTTATTTCCACATACTTTCAATTATTTTATTATTTCTGCTTTGGTTTCCATCAAACTTGAGTTCCTTTGTTTATTAAATACTTCAACACTCTCAGGATGTTTGCATTTAACATGCCTGATGGATTTAGTCATTTTCATCACCACTTAGGAACAGTGCCCACATTCTGCATAGACTACATGGTCTCATGAGCCTTAGGTTGGCAGGGACTAAATTCCTTTGTGACACATATCACTATCTGTTGGTAGGAAGCCGTGTAGTTTTGGTTTTGCAATGGCCATAGCTCTGTCCCAAACTTTAAAATATCCTAAATTAATAGATACTTAGCAAGAAAAAGTTCTGTATGTGCAGTACAACACTTAATCTATTATGAAGTCACCAAATGTATTCTTTCTTTAGAACATCAGATATGCAAAGTCAGTTTATAAGAAAAGTTATGACAAAAATCATTAATAGTAATGGTTAGAATTTTTTGTACATTTAAAGTGAACTAGAAAATGTGCTGATTAGAATGCAGTGTCTCATTTTTTTCCTCCTTAAAATGACCTTCTAGGGTAATCATTTTCAGCCCTGTTCTGTGATCATTTCAAGCTTTAGAGAAGTTAGTAAGGTGCCTGTGGACACAAGCTAGTAAGCGGTAGAGAGAGCATTTGAACCTGGGTTCTGTCTGTGGAGTCACAAACTCAACTACTCTGCTTTGCTGTCTTCTGATTTGACTGCAGACCTAGGTTTTAGATTAAAGCCATAAGCATGTTAGGAAAATTAAACACAATGTAAGTGACAAATACTCTCCATTTTAGATTTAATGAGGTTTTGCTATTATTGAATAACCTATGATTTATCATTTTTAAATTGCAGTATAGAGGGAAAAATGATAATAATATCACTATTTATTTAGCTGATGCACTGTGGTAGGCATGGAAACTCTTTCTCTTCTACCTAATAACCATGCAAAGGACATATTTTCTCTGCTTTTTATGAGGAATTTACATAATGCCACAGAGCTACTTACATGTTACAATCAGGGAATTGAGACAAGTCTGCCTGGCACCAAAGCTATTAAGTGTTTCATCCTAAACCATACAGATGTTTTGGGGGAGAGGGATACATGCATATTCAAAGAATGGAAATGCACTCTCTCTAGAAGACTTTCAAAAAAGGTGTAGGGCCTGTTCAACAGCCATACTTTAGTGACAGCCAAGGTTTTCTAGGTCTGTGCTGATTTGTGCTCTTCATAAAGAATTAGTTCTGACTCATAGAGGTGATGTAATGTGAGCTAAGAAATATTTTCTGTATTTCCTTCATGCATCACGTATAGATGGGACCACATGAATTTTTCTATTAAAAAGTCCAGATACATCAGCAATCATTGACAATAATCTTATTTTTCCCCCAAGTAATACACTTCTTAAGGTTATAAACTTTAATTTCTTATACATTTGAGGAATACTATACTTTGTAAGCTCATGTATAGAGACAACTTCTAAAAGTACAATATAAATAATCATTACAGGGTGTTATGAATGACCCAAATCACAATATTTTAATAATTTCCTCCTCAAAGAGTCTAGAAATAAAGCCCTAACTATCCATCTGCTTCTGTTAATATAAAATTACCACATACACACCTTAAGTTTTTTTGCATATCAATTGTTCAAATACTAGAAAATACTGTAAAGATATAGTGCCAAGAAAATATAATGTGCAGTAATAGATATATTTACATATGAGAATTATAAAGATGGCATGTTTGAGTGATTTTGAGATGTGGAATACTGAACAACTCTACTTAAGTGATTAGACTAGGGTTTGTTGTCCCAAATGATGCACCACTGAGAAATAATAATCATTTTAAGAATTTGTTAATATGATTATCATGGTGCTGAATATGAAGAATGCAATGGTAAGATTTCAGAAGTTAGTAAAATGATTAATCACTTAATTAAAATGATTGCTTATGTATTTATTGATTATTTAACTTACAGATGACATACTTACCATTAGAGACTTTAAAGTGGGTAGACAGCTCAATGCATTTTTCTTATAATGGTGTACTTTTGTCTAAAATGGTGTATATATGTCTAAAAGAAGGTATTGAAAAGAACTTACAGCATATACAGATGGCGATCTTTTTAAGCTAACATAATTTAAGTTATGTAAATATATCTATGTATATGTAAAAACATACATTTATTGCAATCCCAATGAAAATAAAAATAGGATTTCCATTCTTTGAAATTAGTAACCTAAGTCGAGTTAGCTAGAACAATATACAGAAGAAAGATTAATATGACAGTCCTAATCCCATTAGATATTAAATCATTTTATTAGAGTATTAAAATGGATGGTATTAGTACAATACATAGTACAGTGTAAAAAAATACAATGTCCAGAAATAGATAATTATATGTGAGAATTATAAAGAGGCATCTCAAAAAGGTGGGAGGAAATAATATTTAGTAGGTATCATAGAGACAACTGGACAGCCATGTAGATAAAGATAAGTTCAGATTGCTACCTCACAACTTCATCCAAAATACTTTTCATATGAATCAGATATTTAAAATATAAGATATAAAACTTAAGGAAGAAAGAACGTTACTAGAAGAAACCATGTAGAACTTTTTGAAAATCTTATATATAACTTTTTTTTTTTTCCCTAAGGTAACATAAACACAGCAGCCATTAGAGAAAGGATTGTGAATTCAATTTAATAAAAAGGTAAATGGTTTGAAGGGAAAGAAATCACTATAAAAGAAAGTAAAAACAGCAAACAGATAAAAATATTTGCATCTTATATGATAGAAAGGGGCTAATTTCATAAGTATATTAAGAGTTCCTAAATTGATAACAGACCAATAGCCCATTATAGAAATAGACAAAAGGCTATGTACAAAGAGTTCACCGAAAAGGAAGCACAAATGGTTTCTAATGAAAAGTTCCCTCAACTTACTCAGAAGAGAAAATGAGAACTAAAACAATTTGAAGTTATTTCCCACTTAAAGTGGCAAAAACGAAAAAAAATTTATGAAACTCTGTGTTGAAGGTGTGTGGGGGGTATGAATTAGCAGAAACCGTGGAAAGTAATTTGGCAATGTTATTCTTTCCAAATTAAAAACGCAGATACGAATATGACCCATCAGTTCCATTCTCAGACACTTGTCTGTCAAATATAATTCCATGTTCTGAAGCTCTGTCTGAGTCATCACACCTTTGGGATGCAGGGCAGAATGGCTAAATGATTTTGGCACTTCTGTGCAATAGGAATTTATGAAGCTGTTGTAAAGAGGTGGTGTCTCTATACATACTAATATGGAAATATTTCCAGGTTATATTTTAAAATGCAAAATGTAAAGCAGTATGTATGTAGTGTATTATTTGTGTGAAAAGATAAGTTAATAGGTGTATGTGTTTATAAGAACATGTAGATGGATACACAAGGTATTGCTGCAAGTGGTTCCTTCTAGAGTAATAATCTGAGTAGCAGGAAACAAGGGCGAGAGGAAGCATTACTTTTCATTGGACACATTTTTGAGTTTTGTGGCTATATTTATTCTTCAAATACAAATAAAAGAATGCTACTTAGGGAAAAAAATGAGTGTCGTAAACTTGTGGTTTTGGCCCAGTTATTCAGCTTACAAGTGTTCCGTTCTTGGAGTTACTAACTGCTTAGAAGTTTAGGATAACAATCGAATAATAGGTTCTCAAAAATATGTTCAGACTGAATTTGAATGAATGAATGAATCATGCATGTAAAAGTGTTTCACAAACCATAACATGTTTACAAATATATATTATTATTCACCTTATTTAGAATAGTCTTCTGAATTAACAAAATTTCACTATGCAAAATTCCAAATGCAAAAAAGCTTAAAGAGAAGATGTGAAGAGGTACATGATCCAAACACTGAGAAATGAGAAGAGGCAAAGGTAGAGGCAAAACCATTCACCTGGATGGTTTCATCTGAGGTAAACAAGCAACATCTCTTAGCCTCATACAAGATTCCAGGGACTGTGTGACTATCTCATTCCTAGGCCTGTGCTTCCCAGAAATATATCTTGAAAATGTACTTGAGCTCTGCTCTCACACTTGGAAAAATTATATGTGCACAAAAAGTGTGAATATTTTAATTATAAAATACCTGTATGGTTGGTTCATTTGAATAGTAATGATATGTTTTTGTTTTCAGTAATCAGCTTTCCCAAATACAAAACTTTGCAAATGACAAACCAGCAAAAAATAAATAGAAACTTGTGAAAAGGGATCAGTATCCTTAGCATATAAAGACTCCTTAACAAAGAAGGAAATGATAAATACCCTAATAGGAAAAGGACCAAGAGAATAAACAGGTTTATCAAAGAAGAAACAAAAGTTCCATGGAATGCACATTTTAAAAGAAAATATTTCTATCAAACTTCCATCATATTTTCTATCAAATAAGTTCCTATCATATTTCTATCAATATTTTAAAATGTATTATACTTAATGCTGTTTGGGTATAGAAAAAATATATGCCTATATAAAAAATATATGCTGGCAGGAACATGAATTTTTACAGCCTTTCTGGAAAGTGTATATGTATATAAAAAGACAAATACCTCAAAATATCAGTAATTTTCTCTCAATAGATTGACTTTATTTTAATCTTTATGTTTTTCAATATTTTTCAAATTTTCTGTCATGAAACTTTGCCATGATTATATTCAGGCCATATTAGTTATATGCTCAAATTTCTGCAAAGTGTTGTGCTGTGGATTTAATGATCATAAAATGTTTTCTATATAACTTGACCATGCTATTTACTTATGAATTTTAAATAAACTGCATTGTTTGAATGCAAAATTTAAGTTGGAACTGCTTAACAACCTAGTATTGTATCCGTGCCTAAGTTTCTAAAACAAGTTGTCAACTGTGTTAGAGATTCAGACATTTGGTGATTTGTCCTTATCAAATATGTGTTTCAAATAAGGTTATTTGCAATTTTGGGGTTCTTAAGTACTGGTGAAAATGGAAGAACTCTCCTAATGGATTTTTAACTTCTGCTATGACTAGTGTAATTCAAACTTAGAGAATTTTAAAGTTTAATTAAGTGATGTCTGCCATATCGGTCTCTCCTCTCATCCATCTAATCAGATTTTTAACTTTACTATTAATGGCTTTGATTAAACCTAAGCAGAGAGTAGTTTTTACATTGGTGTTATTAAAATGAGAAGCAGAGAATAATAGCAATTCTCTATTTCTTGCACATGTCAGGCTACATATAAGGTTAGGAATTGTTTTATTTCTGAATTTGTTTTAATTTCTTAGATGAGAAAAAAAATGAGAGTACCATTTAAAAAAATGTTTCTGATGTAAAGTCAATGATAGTTATTGTTATTATAAATATTTGAAGATGCTCTCAAACTATTGAAAAGTTTGAAGTAATTTTGGTAAGTAATAATTAAAGCTTTTTTATAAATCAGTGTGATATGTATGTTGTCTTAAGGACAAGATGCTTATTTCTTCAAGTGTGTGGGTAAGAAGTCCTTCACCAAGCATTTAATGAGTTTCTGTGACGTCCAGATGTCGTGCTATCATGCTATCACCAGTGTTGTTGATAAAAGATACCTGACAAGTTTCCTATCTAAGGAGCTTAGAGTCTGGTTGAAGACAGGCCTGGCAACTGATACAAGAAATTAGGCATTATTGTAGTTATGATAAAACCTTCATTAGGGGGCAGTTAGGAGACCAAAATGGACAGGAGAAAGAAGAGAAACTGGTGAAGACTTGAATTTATATTTGAGAGAAGAAAGATAGGAAATGAAGACAGATTTCTTCATAGAAAAGGGTTTGAGCTGCATATTAAAAGATTAAGTCATCAGGTTATCAGGATGATTGAAACTGTTTGAAAAGAGGGGGCATCATGAGAAGGCAGGGTTCATAAAATAATCTGGCTGCTGTTTGGTGAAAGGACATAGACTACAGAGTGGTGTAGCTGGAATGTAGAATGCAGTTAAGGGCAGAAAAGAGGCTGTGCCAGACCACAGACGTGACAGGTTATGCTGTAGGCGGTGGTCAGCCATAGAGTTTGTTTTTTGTTTTTTAGGCAGGGGAAGTTCATCAAGTTTCCCTTTGTAAAGATAGGACCTGTTGTGTGTTGAATGAATATATAATTGATCCAGACTTCCTCGGTACTACACAACTAAATGTTTTCAAGCATTGCTTGTAGTACAATTCTTTTTTTCAAAAGATCTTGTGATGTTTCCATTTTAAAAAACATAAAATGGAAAGATAGAGTCTCTAAAAGTTTTAAATCTTGGTTTTGAGAAAACAAATTCATTGTTCTAACAACCTCCAATACTCCTAAACCAAAAGCCAGTAATGTAGCCCATTTCACTTGCACGGAAATGACACCCAATTTTCAATTGATGGAGGCAAAAGAATGGAACAGCACAGAAATCTGGAGACCACCCCCCCCCTCAGGTGGAAAACTCAGATTCCTAAAATAGGCCCCACTGGGAATGTCTTCCCTTTTTTTAAGTTTGATTCATATGAAAGTCTCAATATCTTCATATAATTGTGGGGGCAGAGCATCTTGATCAGAATGTAGGAGACTATCTTACAATGTTACTTTAACTACAGAGAAAAATGAACAAATTTCAAATGATATTTTTAATGAATTCATTAAGGTTCTAATGGAGATGCATTTAAAATAAAAGCAACAAGTATTTTTCTGGTTAATGATTAATCTTATGTGACTGAGGACTGCTTTCCTGAATATCCCTGTATCTCAGTATAGGATGTGAAGTCCTTGATAGTGCATCGTTCTTAGTTTCAGTCTGCTTTGTTCTGCTCTTACAGTAGGTTGTTCTCATAATCTACCACCATCATCAATTTGCCATGGTATTTCATTTTTTGAACTTTACTTGTTTATATCATATTTTGTTTTATTTCTTGCCTCATAGCAAAGAAATGCATGTGTCAACCATGTAAATATTTGTTGCATAGAACAGTCTTTAAAAGCACATCATTAAATCAGCATGGATTTATCTATTTTAAATATTCTGCTAAGCTGTGTTAGTAGGGCTGTGTAAAACTGATACTCTGTTAAATTACGAAAGGAAGAGAATTTACCAGTATTCCAAATTAGCAGTTTATCTCCCATCTTGTAGGTGTAAGATTTTTAGCCATATGAAGTATAGTCTCAGTGTTGTACGTATTCCTTAAGAACTCGTTGAGTAAGGAAGACAGAGGAAAAGGGTATTTCTGATAAAGTCTAGCCCTTTTATTTGTGTGTGTGTGTGTGTGTGTATAAACTGTTGTCTCAGAACAGTGAAAAACATATCACACTGTACTGGAATAGAAAAGGCCTATTTCAGTGTCATTGTATTATTTTGTGTATAAACATATTCTTAGGTGGTACCAGGTATGCTGATCATGTGCTTCATAGTAATTATTTAAAACTCCAGAATGAGATTGTTACTATTCTAATCAGGAATGATAAGGCATTTTGAAAAAAATATAAAAGATCTATTCTCTGGTAGTTAAAGTACTTGGCTCAAAAGGTTTGGACTTCGTGAATCCACAGGGTGTTTCTACCCAACCCCCAAGCCTAATGACTCGGGTGATCTTGTATTCGCTTGTCCATAGTGAAGACAGATGAATCAGCCAGGGAATTCACCACTAGCTCTGTCTCTCTGAAACCACAAAGTCAGGAAATGTAATCAGAGTGCTGAGCTGAACCAGACCAAGAGCTTTCCTAATGGGTAACTGTGGCTTGATAAATCACATCCATTAGGTAAAGTGATTAAATATACATCAGTCCTTTGGCAAGGGAGCCATAAGGACACTGCAGCAGAATATGTGGCCGTCTTCCCTGCTTGCTGGAAACAGAGGCATGTCTTTACCTTTGACATGTATCATCTCGAAATTCCTCAGCTCAGTCACAGGAAGACATTATTTGGTGAAGAGATTTGTGCAGTTCATGATTTTTTGGCAACTAGAAAGTAATTGTGCAATAATAAAACATTTTAAAGGAAATGTTTCTAATTTGCTCATCCCCCCCCCACTATTTTTGTTTTATATTGATGTTCTTTATGTTTTAGGAATTTCATACTTAAAGTAATTTTTAAAAAATTCTTCCAGTGGAAGCCTTTGTGTCACCAAATTAGATTTTTTCACTTAGATATAGATATCTTAAAAGTCTAATTAGAAAAAACTTGTGTGTGTGTGTGTGTGTGTGTGCATGAGTTTCTCTTAGCTTTCCAAATAAGCTTTTTAAAAAAATTAACATTGAAGAAAAATCATTCATAAGGAAATGCCACCATCAAATAGCATTAACCTTGACTATAGTTCCAGAAATTCCTGTTTCTCAGTCTTAGTCATAACCATCTTTTGATTAATAATATGATGCTCATCATATATTAATATAATTGCTACTCACCCATCTGAGGTAATACTTACGTTTGGAATGTTCTTTCTAGGCTATAGTAACCGTTCACATTTCCTTGGTGACCTTCAGCAGGCAACTGTAAGATGACTGACAGACGATGTATTTACAGTATAAAATCATAGATAACTAAGTCGAAAATGTCTTCAAAAATTATAGTCTACCTCCTTATTTTATAGAAAGCCTCTGAGGGCTCAGTTTGGCATGTCTAGAATAATAGGAGGCATAGTTAAAGAAATTATTGAAAGTAATTGTCATTTTAAAATTTTCACTAGTGAATTGCTGAGCACACCTCTAATCACACTAATCCTTTCCCCCAAATCAAAATCTCCCCATATTCTCGAATCTCTGATTCAACGGAGATGAAGAAGGGACCTCTGACTGTACTGAGTTTCTGCTGCTGAGACACACGCAGGGACCCTGAGTTCCGTGGGAGCACATGTTGGGGGTATATTACCCATGAAGAGAGAGGTGTCACAAACAGCCCAGACAAGTGTGAATGTGAAATGCCTGGAAAGGCATCTTCTCTAACCTGCTTGATCATCTCTGCAGTTACGTGAAGTACTCAAATTACCTGTAAATTACATATGCAAGACAAATAGCATCGTGCAATTTTCATACTGAACCTTACAGAGATGTCCTTGTTGGAACTGCTAATATTATGAATGTTCTTGGTGCCCAAAGATGGTTTAGCTATAGCACAGCAGGCTAGAGTCAAGTCCTGTGAACGAACAGTAGGAAGACTTTCCACTGAAAGTAGAACAAGCATGTTAATTTGAAATATTTGTATCTAAATGGTTTCTCTAGGCTCCTATAGTACACTATGGCCAATAGCTACTTAGAGTGTTTGATAAAATTATGTTCTAGTTTTAAATGCAGTGGAGATACTCTAATTTACAGAACCGATAATATTTTAATATTTTCTGCCCATTGAGAATGTCTAACTTACTATTCCTAAATTATAAGATGAGCAGAGGGTACTATATATATACCATATCTGGTATGATATAGTCAAATATCTGGTTCAGTGAAGAAATTGAAATGCATAAAATGAGTTATAATAAATACAAGAGAGGAGTAGAGAACTCTGTTCAAAGACTATAACTGTGACGTTCTTCTTTTTCTTTCATTGGTGCCTAAGTTTTGAGCTTCTCACTTTTTCTGTTCTTTCTGAAGTAAAGAATAGAGCAAAAAAATGTATAACCATTGACTCAGTGTTTATTGACAACCTACTAGGAGCCCTTTGGGCTAAATATTTGCGGCAAAAAGATTAATAAGATGTCAGATCTTGATGAAAGTATCTAATTTG
Source organism: Manis pentadactyla (assembly GCF_030020395.1). Lineage (NCBI taxonomy): Eukaryota > Metazoa > Chordata > Mammalia > Pholidota > Manidae > Manis > Manis pentadactyla. The sequence continues at coordinate 7,799,393 of NC_080026.1, forward strand.
GAGATTGAAGGAAAGTGGTGTTGGGTGAAATAATCCTTAGACTGGCTCTTGGAAGAGCCAGAGTCCTGGGCAGGTGGGTGGGGGTGAATTGCAGAGGTGAGTCTGGGGTCACTTAGGAAAGGTTCTTGTGGGTTGTCTCATAAGCCTGGGGAGAGCCACTGGTGATTTTTAAGTAGAGATCTGATGTGATCAATTTTTATTTACCGCTCTGAGAGTAATGTGTAGCATATAGATAAGAGGAAAAGAGACTGGAAACCTAGATATTAGGAGACTGTTAAGATAATGCAGAGAAGAGGTAAAGAAATACATGGGATGACTGTGGGGGTGTAAATGGGAATCAGTTTAAGGATGATTTAGGAAGAATAATCAATGGCACTGACTGATTGTTGAGAGCAGGGTAATATAGGAGTATATGAAAAATTAGGTAGGAGTTTGCTGAACCTGATGAACATATCTAGGCTCCAAATATATGGAAAGAGAGTTGTTTTTCATATTTTTAGAGCAGAAAACCTTTGCATTTGCAGGAAACAATCTATACAATATCAGCAAACAGTTACACATGTGCAAAGGTGATATATTAGCTAATTTTCATTGACTCATGAGTTGATTGCGTCTGTCACCCTCTCCGAGGGTCACAGGTTGTCCCCTGGGCATGGGTAGCATGCCTCACACGTGCTCCCCCTGATGGGCGCCTGGTTTGGGTGCCTACCATCTTGTTAGAGGAAAAGACTTAGTTTAGTCTTTCTGGAATGTGCTCATGAGAAATTGGCCAGTTCCATATGCAAGTCCTGGTTTTATCTGAAATTCAAATTCAGCTGACATCCTGTATTTTATCTGGCAACCCCACCTTCTGTTTTTCTTAAATGTTCATCTCTTTCCGTTTCAGGACCCACTATACGAGTTGTGGATCAGAATGTACTGGATCCCTTAAAGTCTGGGCCATGAATTTCAAATGCATGTAATGGATGAGGTTAGGCGAAGATAGTCTACCAGTCAATTCAGCTACTTTAGACACTTATTCCTGGATTTATTTTCAGGGTTGTCATTTATTGATTATTTCACATAAAGCGTTAATGTGTTTAAAACTCAGAAGAAATGAATAGTACTAACTGTTGCAGGTGTGTTTTGAGCATTAATTAGTTAATTATGCAACCCTTAGTTGAGGGGCATTCTAAATAACACAGAGCTCAAGGCTTTTCACCTCAATCGGGGGTCCACTTAAATAGCACTTTACTAAGCCAAGAAAAACAAACACAGCTTGTACATGAAGCACACCACCCACCAGGAATGCTGATCTCCCAATGTGACCGCCTGCCTGGAGAAAATATCCCCTGGGTGTTGGTGGCTTTTAAGAGCAATGATTCAGGAACCTCCTAGACTTAGGACAATGTCCTGAAATTATTTTAATTTCTATTCCTAAACAGTTACTTGACATGATTAAAATATGTTATGTTTTGGTTCAGGAGTTCCAGGTACAAGTGGAAACAACAGAACACTCCAAAAATACAAGATCCCAGAGGAGAATAACAAGGGGAGAGGACAATGGGCGAGAGATGGAGAGGTGGGGGGGGCGGGCAGAGCAGTGCCTAAAGATCGTAGGCAACATCGCAATACTATTACTTTTTGTTATGTCCCCTACATATTGTTCTTATTAATTCAGGGTCATCACAATACATAAAAACATTTTAAAAAGGAGACCAGGTAGATAATCAGCAAGTTGTGGGGAAATATGACAGACATGTGGTGTCTCAGGCCCAGTCCCAATTCTCCATTCTGTTTTTCATTCGAAATACCCAGCTCTCAAGCAAACTGAGTTTTGTCTAGTCTGCAGCTCAAACAAATTTGAATGTTTGTCTCAAAACTATTGTGCAGATGTCTGTTCCTCTATATTTTTACTGTCTTTCAAGTTTTTCCTCTCTTGGCTTTTCCTCTTACTATTAAAAATCATATGCTTTATTATGCACCCTTACATATCATATACCCTCTTGAGTGAGCTCGACTGCCATCTGAGCTCGTGCTTCAGCAAGAACAGTCATAGGTTTCTCTGCACCTGCTTGATGTTTAGTAAGTTTCTAATTCCTTTTGGTATCAGACAATAGCAGGTATCTCTGCAGTCCCTCAGGTCACCAGTGTGATCGGTTTCGTTGTCAAGGTAGCAGCTGAACCATATTTTTCACAAACAGGTGATAACTTTTTTCTAGCTTGCACAGAGCATCTCCCATTCACTAGGCGAAATGCCCTTAGAGGCCCATCTCTATGTCGTCGACATGTGGCAAGCACTGCATACTTAAAAATGCCCAATATATTTCCTATTGTACAGTACTGAATTGTTTTAAAACATTAAGAATCTTAGTAACTCCCCTTACTTTGTTGAGATGAGTAAAAGGTGTTCAGCGTGCCCGAGGCAAGACTGAAACGATCTATGAGAAATGCCAAGTCATGGTCAATTCACTTGGGAAACCAAGAGAACAGGTTCATGGTCTTTGGCATTCAATTTTGAAATTAAAGGTAGACCTAAATAATGACATTTTCATGATGACCTGTTCCACTTTTATATCCCCTGTCCAACTCCATGGCATTTTTGAGAAACTGACTAAGGCAGGAAAGAGGGGGCAAGGGTTGGAGCTTCACTCATCCTTGCTTGTTTATTAACAAGTGATGAGATGAATTACCTCTCAGAGCAGCGCTGGTTTATCAAGGGGCTCAGAGGAGGGGATGAAACTCTCCTTACTGATATTCCAGTTAGGAATTTTCCTCCATCTGGGTGGTTTCAAGGCAGATGACAAAAGGATCTCAGCATATGAATCCCAGATAACAGATGCAATGACACAGAACTTCACCCCATGCTCCACGGTGGCTGTTTTAAGTGCAGAATATTCCCAAGATTCAAGGAGGATGCTGAGGTCTAGTTGGTTTACAGTAAAAAATATTGGAAAGGATAATTGATAATGCCTAAGTTGAAGCAGTGGTTTTTTTCTGTAGCAGGTTATAACTGATACCATGAGAAGATGTTCTTTTGTGGGGAGAATAAGAAGACACAGGCCAGCCACTGTTAGTGTAATTTTGGGAGAAGGCGGTCGTAGGGGAAAACACAGGCAAGGGGATCATCTTTGTTCCTAATCCTGACAACATGGACCTGTGGGGGCCCAGAAGGAAGGAAAGCAGCAAGTTACAAATACCGTCACCTTCAACAGGACCTTCCGGCAAATATACCTGTTTTTGGTTTAAATTCCTCTGTTGATTTAAACACCTCTTTCTATTGTATTTTCTTGTAGATTACATCTTATTTCAGTCAGTAATCCCCTTCTCCCAGTCTTTCCCTACCTTTTCAAGAACCTGCTGACCTCAGCATTTGACAGTTTCAGAAGCAAGGAAACTGGGTTTAAAACCTGCCTGTCCCCCTTTCTAGCGGTATCAGATGAACACATCTAAGTCTCCGTGAACTGAAATGAGGATAAGAACATGTTCTTAGTGTTGCTGAAAAGACTACCTTCTAATGAAGAACTGAACACAGAGTAGCTCCTTTATGTACATGTTAGTTTTCCTCTATGGCGCAAGCAAACTCCACCAACTCTCAGAACCTATTGTTCTCTCAGATGACCTTTACAGCCTTCTAAAAAGCTCCCTTATCATTGGTCAATTTTCTAGGCTATGCACACCACAACTCAGTACCAATTTTGTCATGAATTGTTGTGAAGGCAGCCTAAGAATAGAGATTCTATGAAAGAACTTTGGGTATCACTTAATCAAGATATGTATTATAGAGCAGTGACCTGCTTGCTGTTCTCCGTACGGATGATAGCTGGAGTCCCTACTTAGGCCACTGGGTTCCGTTTTACATGGTGGCTGTGATATTTTAACTCCTAGTATAATTGAGGGTGTATTTGCAATGCAATCAGCTCAAATCTAATTTATCAATTTTATGAGGTCAGAAATGTGGTCTAAGCTCCCTTTCCGTGCCTTGAGAAAAAGCCACTTGCCAAGACAACAGAGGACATGACTCAAATGCTTTCTGCTTTGCACTCCTGCTTCACATCAGTAGCAGAGACTTTTATGTTTAGTGACCTTCTCCTCCCACATATTTTGGATTTCTCATCTAAAGGCACATCTGTGACATCAGTAGTGGAAATTTCCATCTCTGGATTCGTTAGCTTGATTAATTTTTCCTGTTTGCACAGAAGATTTTGCATGGCTTTCTACAAAACCCACATGAAAGGGATCACTGAAAGGAATGTCCAAATAAATTAGATGTTATGCAGTAAAATCGTAACAGCAGAAAATTGTGTTTTGTCTTTTCCACAACATCTAACACATACTGATGGATTGCTTCTATGAGGATTACTTGTACAGCTCAGATAGATCTTCGTAAAATTCATGCTCCAGTTTCTTTTGATTAAGCTCAGTATTTTTGTAAGGTTGAACAATAATTCTCAGGACAGATGTCTAGGAGGATCCCATTCTAATCCACTGTTAAAAATTACAAATCCTTAGTGTCATAAGATGCCTTCTCAACAAAAGACTTTATTTTGTGGTTTCTCCTGTGTTAACTCCTGGTAATGGTTAATGATATCTTCTTCAACAATGCAATGTTGTCGGGTTCTAATGAAATAATAGATACTAAAAAGCTTTATAAAGTCAAAAATATATCCAAATAATGGTTTTAATGAAGCTTCATTTGTTCTAAGTAATATGATGTGGTTAATAATGTTTTAATTAAGTATTTATAGGTGCCAGTTTGGTTTGGTTGATTGGAATATTATGCTTCTGAAGTTAATGCAATGGATGGGATCCCTGTAGGAACACTTAGCATTTCTCCATGGAAAGACATTATACACTCAGAAAATCCTCCTTGACCTTACCTGTTATCTCATACAAGCACAGAACTGACTCTTAGCATTTTGAGATTTAGTATTTATTGAGTGGTTCTTGCGTTCAGCATCCCTTTCAGCACCTTGTTAGGAAGTATCTATACAAAGTAGATTTATTATTCTACACAAATAACATAATGAGGATAGGCACATTATCACCTCCACTGTGTAGATGAGAAAACTGAAGCTTAGAGAAGCAAAGATACTTGTTCATCACAAACAACCAGAAAGTGATAGAGCTGGAATTCAAACTCAGGTGTGTCTGACTCTGATTCCTAACACTAGGCGTTGTCCTTCAAGCCAAAGGCTTCCTCTTGCCTGATTTTGAAATGTGTAATTCTTGACAAAAAGAAGCAAGATTTTGTTTAATATTTTTTCTTTCCCAGGAAAGGTACCTGGCAAGCATTTGGCATCAATTGGTTCTTTTTCTTGAAACAGAAACATCCCCAGTTATATAAAATATTGAAATGTGTAATGTCTCCTAAAAGCTTGGGTTTCTTCATGTAAAGACTTCTTTTTTATGTTTTCTTTTCAAAATAACACATCAGTTAGAATTCTAAATGGGTTACATCTCAAATATGTAATTCTCTCCTGTAAAACTAGCAAAGGATATGACAAGAATTTTATGTGCTCTCTTTTCACCACATATAGAAAAATCAGTCTTATAATTATTTCATATGAATAAGACTTTTTCCACCTGCACTAAATTATGTAGTTAATTTTACAATACGTAGAAAGATGTTATACAGAAGATGTTACAGTTAATCTTGAAGTTGAAAGAATGCTAGTTTTAAAAGCAAGTGTATTCTGTGTGCTGAGAAGTATTTTTGTAGTCTGAAGGTAGGGATTGGTGGGGACATGTCTGCCAGAGCTTCCAAGGACCTTGTGGTGGTGGATGTGGGGTCTGAGCTGGGCCTGCCGAGTGGGTCATGATTTGGAATGCATAAACTTGGTGTCCAAGTAGAACATGCCCACCTAAGAAGGATGCTGGGAGAGTTTTCTCTTTTAATTCTTGACTTTAAGTTTTCAATTTTACATATAGATTGTAATGTATATAATGTTTTACAGTTGCACAGGTAGATCCTATAAAATTTAGCAATGGAACATTCATGTTTGAGAGATGCTCAACTTATTACTATTATTATTCTAGTAAAGTGAGTCTGGGATATTTTCTTAATGGTAAGGATTAAAAACATGATCCTATAATTATTGCTGTCTTAAGGAAAGGCAAGAAAGTAACTATAGGAATTGATGGCATGTTGGAAGTGGGTTGGGTTTGACTTGTATCAGAAATTCAGCAAACCCACATCTCTATATGGCTCTGATTGGATAGATTGGACGTACCACTGATTTAAATCATTTGTGTTTCCAGCGCAAACTTGAAATAACCCAATCATTCTAATTATTTTAGAGTAAATGCAATATCAGTAGTGTTATATAGTCTATACATATATGTTTATTTGCTTTTCTTTTTTCAGTTTGTAAGACATCATAATTTCCCAGGTATCAAGGGGAGAACCATCATGAAAAGATTTTTGTAAAGTATGCACAGTCATCACTCAATTAATTATTATTTTGATAGATATTTACACCACATACACAGAAAAATAAGTCTGAGACATTACCCACTTATTGACCACATCATTCTGCAAGTACGCTTGCAAGAAAATATAAGATAGTCCAGAGTCTCCTAGAATTCTTAAAGGTAAGATCAAAACTTGCCTTGTATTTCTTGAATGAAATGTTAGGTTAATGTTATTGATGAAATGATTATGGCTTGGCTTTCCTTGAAATGTAAGCTGTCAGTAAAAAGCAATTAGGAAAATAATTAAGAAATGAAACATCAATTCCTCTCTCACTTTTTCTTTCCTCTGTATTGTGTCATGAGCAAAAGAAATATAATAGCCACTAATTATAGGAAACCTTTCAGACTTTGTAATTGGATCTTTCATTTTTCCCACAGCATCTGTGAATTAAGACGTTGTTCACAGGCATATATTCATTCCCAGGAACTCTCCCCAGTGCCTCTATGAGAGTCTCAAAACAAAGAGATTCATGTATGTATTCAGGCATGTTGGCTAAATAGGGAATTGGCTGTGCTGGTATTGGCCACCCTCCTTTAATAAAGAGCAAATGTTTGCTTTATTGTTGCCAATTCTTCCATCATCTACTATCAAAGTGATCTATCTTAAGCAGGATCAAGTAGTGGAAGGTATGAAAGCTCAAAACTTGCCTTCTAGTCATAGCTCCAATTTCCTTAAAAATGGCTTGGCAAATACTAAACTCTGTAAAACTTGATGTAACCATTTGTAAAAAAGAAAAGAAAAGAATATTTTCTTCTTATATTTCAGAGCATTGCTTTATGTGAAAGAACAGTGAAAATAATAAAACCATTTTAACTCAACATATATCTGTACAGGTAGAAGTCTGTGTTATTCATGAACGTGAAATGTAGTTTCAATGTTTTCTACTCAGATAATACTATTGACTAGGAAGGTTTCCAAAAGAAATTAGGTCTTTAGAAAACACATTGGCATATTAATGTCTGTGAAAAAATACAGAGCAGTATAGATAGAAAAATAAAATATGGGGGAAATACACAATACCACATCGTTAGCATACATTTGTGCATCAAGAAATAGACTTCAGGATATCATTAGAAGACTGAGACCAAAACATTAGAATATTGATAAAGTAAAAATTAGAAAGCCAAGAATCAGTAGTACCCCCTGAAAGAGGGAAAACAAAACTCATTGAGCAGTAGTGGACTTGATGTGGAAGTCATACAGGTGACCCTTGGACAGCGGCAGGGGTGTTTGGACTTAGGAGCACCCACCGCCCCACCATCGAGAATCTGCACAGAAGTGGACCCACCCATTGCAAATCCATGTTGTTAAGGGTCAACTGTATTTCATAAAAATGCACATGTATTTTGCTTATGAATAATATACACCAATGTTAAAATGGCACAGTTTACCAGAAACCTCATGTCAAGTGCTATCAATATAAATTATAAAATTTCTAAAAATACGTTCTTACCAGTTGACATTATTTGGGGATTTTGTTTCCATTCATTTTTATTAAGGAGACAGGTTCCCCATTTATTTCTTTTTTTCATTTTTAAAGCTGTAATGTTGTAGATTAAAACCAGCTAGTTTCTTGACATACCTTATCTTCCGCCCTCTTCCCAATGGACTATCCAGGTAAGTTCCTCAGCAGCGAAATGACATGTGTAGATCCTGAGTATCTGAGAGGATAAATCAGTTGCTTTTCACACAACAGTGGTAAAACCAACATGCTTTTGTGATGTGCAGCAGATCTGAACAATTTTTCAACTATAATATTCTGCCCTTTAGACAGTAGACTTTAAAAGGGAAATATAAGAAATGTTTTATGTATTTATATTTGGCACTATTCTCATTAATTTTATTTTTTTATGATATTATTATATAAGGGTTATTTTAAAAAGAGCTGATACCTGTTGTTAAGATGATTTTTATAGTAACGTCAACTTTGCAATGGTGAGTTTGCAATTGACAAATACTTTTTGAGCAGATATGTTAATGCAAGGAACACAATTTTGTTGTTAATGTTTTTTTCATTTTTATTTAGACATAGAGACTTGGTATCAAATGTAATAGTGTAGAAAGCTTTTCTTCTACCTTCATAAATTCATTACACTTAGGAGCAGGGGCCTATAAAAATAGAAGGACCTATAGAATTTTTTATATATCAACAAAATACTAAGAAAATGCATTTCTTTCCCAAGGTATTTCTTTAATTTTTCTTTCTCTTCACCTGTTTTTGTTTATTTATTAATTGTTACTGCAATAAGTTATAAATTAGAGATTTAAAAAGTCCCAAATTATGTTGCAGTCAGTTATAGATTAGTACCCAAGAAATGAGCCTTTTCTGTGACACATTAAAAATGAGACTTTGTAATTACTCATTCAATCCTTTAAGGAAGTTGACAGCAACCTGCCTGTCATTTTAAATTTGATTTTCAAAGAACAGTGTGCGAGAAATGTGGCATAAACACACCAACAAAGTGTAGTTTCTAGGTATTACTGATGGGTGACATTCTTCAATTAAGTTTCTGGGGCTGTTTTATTTAATTACAAGGGCTGTTTACCAGATAAACTACTCACTGATTGAATTTCTAAACTGAAGCCTTCTAAAAAAGGCCAAATGAGTCATCAGTTAAAAACTTCAGTGACCCAAAACCTTTGTGACAGCTACACACTTTAAGCCATATGCTTATGCATTTTGAACTTTTAAAACATAGACATTCCTTGCCTAGTGTTATCTTTTTTCCTATATTGGACTGAGGATAAATAAACCTTAGCCCTAGTCCTAGCTCTGCTATACAAAACTCTGTCATCATGGAAAAAATAACCTTCTAGATGACACTTCAATTTCCTTATTTGCAAATCAAGAGGCCTGACTTAGATTTACTCTAAGCACTTTGTAGTAGTATTTTTAAATGAGATTAGTGAGTTGTAGGGTGTATATTTAACACACACACACACACACACACACACACAAATGTGCTGAGGGTAGACTAGACTAGACCATCAGTGAGTATTATTTATATTAAGAATAAATGTTGTTTGTGAAACTTTGTTTCAGATATAAGTGAATGTGCACACTCAGCCACGGTGTAAAAGAGTTAATGGTCATGGTCAAAAATTGTGAAAAGAAGTTCTCTAGAATTTTAACTAACTTTCCCATTCTTTATAAAGGTTGATTTGCAAATAAAAACAAAAAACAACTGTTCCTAATACAAAATTTTAATTGTCCAGACCTTAAAAATGCCATGCCCCCAAACAAAATAGGGCATCACTTATCAAAAGTACCTTGTCTAAAATTAGCTTCTTCTCATTTCCACACAGTGAGTCAAAAGTAATTTCCCCACATTAAACACGATTTTTGGTTGAAAGCAAGAGAGATAAATGGCCATGTCAAGCCAAAGGGAGGATTATCGGAAGGTGCTGGGTCCTCAGAGGTCCTTGGAAGCTTTGGAAAGGTGGATGAGCTTGATGGGCAAGTGAACAGATCAGAGAGAGGATGGCAGTGTTTGGCAGACTCGTCTGGCCAGGATTGCTGGACAATTCCGCCACAGCTGGAACAAAGGAATTCCAGCCAGACCTTCCTTCATCTCGGCTTCACTCCTTCCAGGTCAGGGTCACGGGAAAGTGAGTCTGTTTGGACAAGCCTGGGAGTGGCCTTGCCACACCACCAGGAGGGGAGAGGAGGGATAATTCACCTTGCATTTCCACCGGAAGAGGCAAGGCTCCAGTCCCATCACCTCTGCTCACAGAGGAAAACTCCCATTCACCCCAGATAAGAAGGAATACTGGATGTTGGACAGAGAAGAAAAATAATATATTGTGTGTGTGTGTGTGTGTATGTGTGTGTGTGTGTGTAGAAAGGGTCATTACATTACATATATAATATGCATATTATATATATATATACACACATATACACATATACATATATATATACACACATACACACACACACACCTAATTTGCTTTTGGATTAAAAATGAAGTAAATAAATATCTGATTATGTAAGTTTGGTTAGGTATATACATTCAGAGCGATTGAGTGGTTAGAATTGATATGCCTTATATGCATGAAGCAAAGGAAGGAGTTTTACCTCAAGTTGTGTAAAAAGTGTCATCTTGCATTTGCATATAAGTGCCATCTAGTGGCAACGGATAGCTCCTCTCCACCAAGCTGGTAGATCATTTGTGGTGCTTTTCTCACTTGTGAAATTGTAATTTTATGGGTCAGAGAATTTCCAAGTGATTTAGACCCAATTATGCCTATCTATGATTTGATAAGTGAACTACAAAGGAGAATATTAGGAAGAGATGGGTCTAAAAGCTAATGAACAAAAAAGTAGATTTCATTAAAAAAGTAGTTAAAATTGAGGGCGTGGCATTTTGGTTCTTTTATTGAATTACCAGATTTTGCCAGCATCTGGCACAACATGGTTACTCACACCCTCTATTGGTGTACCAAGAAATAAAAAGAAAGAAAAGGTGAGAAACTAATTTGTCATTGTTTCCAGAAGATACTGTAATTTCTTCAGTAAACATAATAGATAAACAGAAATGAAAGTTAAAGATCCCTGGATAGAAAGTCAAGTCAGTAGAAAAAACCATCTAGGATGTATATATATATTTTTAAGAGTGGGTCAGCATTTACATCGGCAACAAAAACTATACAGTATGTAGAACTAATTTAACCAGGAATACATAAATCTTTGTGTAGAAAAAAATTTTAATCTAGTAAGAGACATAGAAGATTATATCTCCTTAGAGACTCTTTCTATGGTTTCATATAGGAAGACAATACTATAAATGTATAAATTCTTCATATATTATTCTGTAAGTTTCAGTTGGTATTTGGGAGAAATTGATAAGATGGGGAAATAAATGATCACATGTAAATTAACCTTAAGAGAAAACAACTAGAGAACTTCGTCTCAATATGCACCAAGACATACCACAGAGCGTCTTTGTGGGAGGAGAGGTGCAGAAGGCTGTATTAACACTTTCAGATCATTAAAATAAGGCAAGTGAATGATAATTACTGAATGAAGAAGAGAAAATACTGACAAATGATAGAGTAGGAGATATTTGTATTAAATCTAGTGTATTAAACTGTATTAAAATCTAGTATAAAGAGACAACACCTGCCAATCAACCAATAAAATACAACAACCAAGATAGAAAAATTGGAAGAAGGATAAGAACAAAGAATTAACTGAAGAAACCCAGAAAGATAATAGGCATAGGAAGCAATGCTCAACATCATTAGAGACTCAAAGCTATAGACTCAAACAAAAGAGTGGTATATTTTTCACCTCTTAGTCTGCTAAAAGTTAGAAAACTAAGGAGTGTCATGTGTTGGTGGCGATGCAGAGAGAGAGAACCTTCATGTGGAAGGATATGAAAGTACTGCCATGCTGGAGAGGAACATGAAACTACTTAGTCCGACTAAGTATAAGGTACCCTGGGACCAGCAGTCTTGCTCCTAGGAATAGATTGCCGAGTAATTCTTACATGGCTCCATAAATAGACTTGTTCATGACAATGTTATTTATCGTGGGGACAGAGGTGAGTTTATTCAGGAAGTAATGAACTTTAAGCTAGGAGGAGCCTTAGCGATGTGTTCACACAGTCATGTATTTTGGCATGATTTAAGTTTAAAAGATATTATAACTTACCGTAGTTTCCCTTCTGTCAAGTACTGTTGGAGTAGCCACAGGCATATCGAGTTTGCAGCAAAGAGTTGTTGACTTGGGGATGCATTTCATTTGAGTTCAGTGGTGCTCATGTATGTGATTCGTAGTCACTTCCCTGTATAGTTACCATCTGCACGCTTATAAAAACGCTAAGTATGTAGAACAGGTGTCATGTTCAGCTCTGTAATCTTGCCAGGGAAGAAAAGCTGCCTTCATAGTACTTGAAATTGTGACTACTTTGGTATTTTTCAACAGTGACATGTTTTTTTTTTCCATTGCTGCATCTCATAGATAGCATATTGTAAACACAGATCCCAACTTGGAATTCTCTTGTATGTACTCTGCCTATAGAAAGCTTTCCAAGTGCACAAAATAGGTACAATGAAATTCTAAAATACAGTTTTAAAGATTTTGTTGAGAAACCCAGATGCAAGTGAGAGGCAAGGTACTTATCCATAAATATGTCAAAGCTCAATAACTGCAATTTGGAAAATATATAAGAATATTTAGGTTAAAAACTGCACATTACAAACTATAGATTATTGAATATATGTATGTGTGTGTGCATATATATATATAATATATATATATATATATACTGAAAGGCACTTTGTCATCTTTAATTTTTTGTATTTAAGTACTGAGAGAAAATTCAGATACAGAATTAGTGGAATATGGAACAGAAAGTATAAAGAGTGAGGAAATCAATGAATCAAACTAACACTGAGCAATGAAATATAACAAACTGTTCTGTCATATCAGAAATGAAAGTAAGAAATGGTGTTTCACTAAAAGGAAGAGGTTCATTTCTTAAGGAATTCTTAAATAGGTACTTTGATTGCTTGATAATCCAGTTAAAGATGAAGTGTTAATCATATAAATATGTTGGGAAAAAAGATGAAAATTTTTCCTGGTTTCCCCTGAAATTACCCAAATGCACAAAATAGCAAAAACTCATCATACATCATTATACTGAGGACACTGATAACAGAGTGGTTCATGATATGGTCAATTCAGAATATTTAAAATTAACCACTGAACAAGAATATTCTAAATGCTCTGATATCTTACAGCTTATATAAGAAAGGAACTTAATGGAGGTGCTCCCAAAATTGACAATACTAAACATTTTCATGCTGTTATGAATAACAAGTTGTGAAGCCTAAAGAAATTTGCTTAGCTCTTAGTAATAAACACAAACACACAATCCAATTAGTTAGGCTAAAAGAAAAACTAAATTACCTGTATTTCCTCTATTACAAAATTGTTGCTCTGTGAAAAGAGGATCAAAGAGAACAGAGCCAAAAAATGGAGAAAAGTATTAAAAAGGTGTGCTAGGGAGTTAATTAAATTTTGAAGTTGTGTTCTTGGTATTAGTTAGTTTTTTAAAAAAGGAAATCCATTTAACTTTCTGAAATCCCTTTTAATAAATAATTCCTTGTGTATCTAATTTTTGTTTTTAATTTGCTTTTTATTCTCACTATGTCCTCCTTTAAAAACAGTATAAACTATAGGCCCTTAAAACCTGGATCTGTCTCCGGTTGCAGAAGGGGTGGAGGGGCCTAGATGGCGCCTAGAGAGCAAATGGGTGAATGTGAAATTAAAATAGATAATACACGTTGTAGTACTGTGCCGCAGTTGGAAGTACAGATTAAATGTACTTACAGTAACATGGATGGATCTTAAAACCATAAGGCTTAGTCTAAAAAAGGAGACAATGAGGTGTATGATACGGAATTTATGTGAATATAAGGTTATGAATCCAAGATAATATTCAGGTTTTAACAAAACGTAATAACAAAGATGCATAGTAAACACACGAGGATGGTTGCCTAAGAGCAGATGTGGGAAGGGGCCGAAATGGCAGAGAAGGAGATATTGGGCTGATGACAGAAAAACTAATAATAAAGAGAGGCTGTACATGGCCAGTGACATCGATGGGCCAGGATCTGAGGAGTTTAACTCTTCAAACCTGAGGTTAAAAAAAGATAAACCTACAGCGTTCAGAAACTTCGGTTGATATTATCCACAATATAGCTAAATTATGATATAATCTTTACAAACTTTCAAAATCTTGGATTAGAATAGCCTGTGGTTAGATAAAATTTAAGAATAGAATCTAAACAATTTTTTCTTTATAAATCTAAAGAATTTATACATTTCAAATTCCATGGAAGTAAAAAGCCAAAGTTGATTTTTTTTATTGTTTAGAAAAGTTGAGAGCAGTAAATATGATAAGACTGGGGATAAACATAAAAAAATGACAGAAACAGTTTCTGGGTCACAGTGAGCACAAGAATGTAAAGTGTCAAGGGAGAGAGAGGACTTCTTGGGGATACAAGTCATAGTACAGACCAGCTAACTTCTACTCCTCTTCTCTCTCTGAAACCTTCCTTCCGAAGTCCAGGTCAGGTATCTTTCCTGGATATTCTCATTATTTTTATATGATAGGTGGCTTGCAATTGTTTACCTGCCCATATTCCCCATAGACTGTAGGTCCCAGAGGACAAAAACCAAGGCTGCCTAGTTTGTATTTGTGTTGCCAGCACCTGGCATTGTGTCGGGCACCTAGGAATCATTTAAAAAATATTTGTTGAAGAGTAAATAAAAATGAGATGAACATAGTAAAGGAATGTTAGCATTACATGATTTCACACATGTAAAAATCTTTCTTTGTATAACCTGTGGAAGGAGGGTGATCTTAAAATCAGGATTACCTTTTTGTAGTTTGTTTTATTGATTATATGTGGATCTTCTTGCCTTAGTCTTATGTGGCTTGATAAAGAAAAGTCCCCAAAGCATATTCTGTTGATTCTGTTAGCAGGCTCATATGATTTAAATATAAATTTTATATTTTAAAAATAAATTTTAATATAAAAAATAAAGATTGCAAATAATTTAACTGAGGGCTAGTCATTTAAAATTCATTCTTTCCTTTTCAGTTCTTGAAGTGTCTTTCAAACTAAGGCTACTTTGAAAAATAGTAATGTTTATACAACAGTACACACTAAGGGTCTTCATGGACAGTGTTTTCTATACAACAGAGAAAAAAATCTATATACTTTAAAAATATATGAGGACAATTACCTTAGTTATTAATAGAACCACACAAATATTGTAGACTGAAATAATTGAAAGTCAAAAAAAATAGTAAAAGAAATCAAGTTTGTATGTACAATGATAGACTTAAGAAAATATGCAAACTGGAATTCATTTAGTTTGTTCTACTTTTATAGTCTTAAAATCCATAAGCTATAATCATTATTGCTTTGTGTAGTCAGTGTTCACTTTTCATAGTCATTTTTCCCTTATCTATACACAGACATACCCATTGTGATATTCTTCACTTCTTTTTGCATTTCCATTCTTCTGCTCTTAGGATCTTTTCCTTCTGGCTAAAAACTTCCTTTAGTGTATATTTTAGTGCAGTGATGAATTCTCAGTTTCTGTTTTCTGAAAAAGGTTTTTCAAATTTCACATTCACCTTTTTTTGTAACTTTTCATGCAGTACAAAATACTTACAGAAAAATATAGGTATCTTAAATATACACACCAGTGAATTCCTCCGAACTGACAAATCATGCAGCTCTCAGTGGGAATTACACACAGAACTCCCTCATTCTGGAAGGATATTTTTACTCCCTGTAGTATTTTGGACTGTCAGGGTTCACAAAGACTACAAAATCAAATGGCAGGATTACTTGGTACCAAGCATAATTATAGGCTAAGGATACACTGCTGTCTGGGATTTCACAATCTTAGAAACATCAAATTCTAATAATGAGTTACGTGAAGCAATGTATTTATGGACTATAGTTAAATGGGGACACAGATAAATGTACACAACCCACCTTATCAGCGAGTACTCCTTAGTACTGAAGAGCCATGAGGAATGACTGTTGAGTTTTCCACACCTGGGGGGTCAAGGAGGGTCACCCTGGTTCCAACTGGCTTTCTAGTGAAATGAACTGGCTAAATCCATAGTGATGATGGATAATTAATTGAATAATATGGTTGTACTATATTTGAATGTTGTACTATATGGTTGAAGCACATTGAGGTCTTGTATTGAGGAAGTAGAGGATTGTATATAGATTCATAGAGACTTAATTCCAGTCTCCTTATACCTACTTAAGAGTAAAAGTTTTGGTCAATTTTTAAATTTTAGGTAACAAAACAAATAATATAGCCATCATCTAAATCTCTAAATGTAATGGATTATAACCATTGGTCTTAATGAACCTAGACTGGGCAAGGGATAAAGGAAAACATCAGAGGTAGAACAATTGGCAATTTGAAAATCTGTATAATTTTCAAAAAATGATGAACTCAGGAAGTGTTGGAGGGTCTGCCAAAATTAGAGCTAAAAATAGTGTTTTATTTGGATCAAAATATGACAGAAATTTCAGGACAGCAAATTAAAAAGACTAGCCAAGGGGTTTCACAGACCTTTGATTACACATCAAGTACAATGCCAAGCAGTATTTGGATATAACCCTTGGTGCTACCAGCCTTCAGCCTAAAGTTGGGAATCTTTAGTTCCCTGAGGTCCGGACTCTAAGCTCAGTAGGATGCCATTAAGCAAGGTACTGTATGCAAACAGTAACAGTGTCGGCATAATTAAATCTTGACAACTTAAGATTTAAGTTCTGCTTATGTTTATTTCAGTGCGCCATAAAGTCTGTCTCACAGGAAAGCACATGACGCCTGCGGCATACCTCGGTAAAGAGTAACGATGGAGAGTTAGTCTCATAGGCTCCCATAGAAAGGAGAAGAATTAGAAGGCAGTGCCAGGATCTTAGCTCCTATCTGGTAACTTCTACCAGGACCTCTCAAAAGTGAGATGGGCATATATTTAAGCTTGCCTACAACAGTTCCAGTTTATATATGTTGTCTTGGGATCTGAGGTGATGTAGCATTTATTCTTGACAAAGAATTTTGGTTTTCAACATAAATGCCCAGGACGGGACTCAGTTTGTGTGCTCCTTACAGACAGTGTGTGTCTGTCATCTGTTGATCTTCAGTGATGTTATCAGGTGTTCAGTACAATGAAAAGCTTTTGAGAGGCCTTTTAACCACAATTCAGGGAACAGATAGGACTGGGCTCAACCCTGGTTTAATTATTTTTTCCCTGTGTTCTTCAGATTCAGTCCTCTCGCAGCTGTCCCTTCATATCTAAATAGGAGAGCTTCTGGCTAACCAAGGTGCACCTCCTCTTGTCTTTGAATGTTTCATCTTTATCTTTCTTGTTATTAACATAGAGGTTTTATATGATTTGATATCCCTGTCCTGTACTGAGGCAGCGCGTAGGAAGGGCCTTCAGTATCAAGATGTAAACAGAACTTCCGTGTACTCATCTGGAAGTTTTTCAGGTCTCATGGACGAGGGTTTATGTCATAACAACTCATACTGGAAGTAAATATTGACTCTCCCATCTCTCCTGATGATCTTTTTCTCTTTTATCGTGGAATATTAGATTTTATGAATAGAAAAGTCACAGAACGTAGGAGAAGATGTTAAAATGTCGTAGTGGACTTGTCTGTTGCTTTGTTTGATGATGCTATCAGGTGTTCAGATGTCAGTGAAATGCAATTTCTGAGTCAAATAGATTTCGTTCATCTCAGTGTTACCTCACAGTTCCTGAAGTAACAACAAAAGAGAGCCTTTTATATCTTAACAGCATCATTAAAACAGACATATAGTAAAGCCTTAATTTAACAACTCAAAAAATATTTACTAGTGAGTTAAATTACCATTATTCTAAAAGAAAACACAAACAGAATCCCATACAGATGTGTTTTTTGGCCTACTTAGTCATAGTGACTCTCAAGTATAATTAGGACTCAGACATTGTGACGCCAATCTAGTTCTGTTTGTAAATTTTAAGCTCAATCCTTACCCAAGAGAGCACATTCATAGAAAATTATCCTCTCAAGCCTAACTTGAAAAAATTGATCAGCATTTCTAATGGATCTCTTATTGATCAAAGTGATGCTCGTTATCTATAAAATATTATTTTTATGTATTAATTATAATCCAATTTAATTAGAAGTCTTCAGATTTGTAATCCATCATCACTTAGGCACATTACAGATAATGGCAGTGTATTTACTTGATCCGTCAAATTTACTGAGACATTGTTAACTTTACATGGTGTTAGTGCAATAATCCTGTGTCTGTGATTTCTTTGATTTAATAAATTGTTTATCTTGGCATAGTTTTAGATATACAGAAAAATTATGCCAGCAGTACAGACAAAGAGTTCCTATGTATTCCATACACATTTCCCCGATTACTAACAATCTACATTAGTATGGTGTATGTGTCACAATTATGAATGCATTATTATCATAACTAATGTTTTTTTTCAGATTTCCTTAATTCCATGCTCCCACCCCCACCCCTGTGCTTTTTTTTCTCACCCAAGATCCCTTCCAGGAGAGCACATTACATTTAACCATCCTGTCTCCTTAGGCATCTCTAGGCTGTGGCAGTTTCTCAGACTTTGTTTTTGATGACCTTGACAGTTTGAAGAGTACTGGCCTGCTCTTTTGTAGAATGTCCTGAATTGAGATTTTTCTGATGTTTTTCTCATGGTTAGATTGAAGTTATGAGTTAGGGGAGGAAGGCTATATACGTGTCATTCTTATTTATATCAAGGAAACATAGGAAGTTAATTATCATTATTGATACTAACTATTGTTTATTTTAAAACTTTTTTTTTAATGTTCACATGTAGCTTCTATCATGCTTTAAAAATGGTACTCCAGCCAAAACTTCAGTGGGAAAATATCACATCTGTTTCCAGAAAAGTGACATTCTCAAAGCAATTATTTCATTTGATGACAGAGCATCAATAAAACACTCTGTTTTTCTTATTTTACATTTGTCTACTGTCTTAAGTAATTTTGATCCCACCTCATTTGATTCAGATTTTGGCAGATCTTCAAAAGTTTTATATGACCAATTTTAATTTTACATAAATAGAATTTTAATTACAGGTAAGAGATTCAGTGAGGGGATATAAAAGTCTGAGATTATTTTAAAGTTATGAACATGTGATTATTCTGCTTGAAATAAATTTCATATCTTAATCCTGCTAATCACAATTAAAGAAACAGAAATTCACCTATTACTCGCTTTCTACAAGAAATGTTGGGCATTGTCAAATGAAAGTTAGTGATAAAGGAATTCTTTGAGAAATATTTTAAAGAGAATGATTTGATTTTTTAAATAGAGAGTTCATATCTAAGACAAAATATAATGACGATAATCATTACACAAGCACAATTCATACTACAAAATTATATGGGCATAAAACACACATATCCTACCTGAATCACAATAGAGTTGACACTCTGACATTAATAAATCAATTGGGAACTGTAGTATTATGTACATGCCGTGGGGCCAAGAATATATTAGAAGCCACTGAGACCTTTGCCAGCTGAAAATAGTGGACACAGCCCAGATTCTTCCTTTCAGTCATTTAGGTAAGAATTGATTTGGGTGTTCACTGATTCCTAGGAGATTCCCAATTTGGACTCTAAACACCCCCATCTCCCTCTCAGGGATGGTCCCTGTGTGAAGGGCTGTATCCGAGGATTAAAGGAATCCCCAAAGCAGCTTCCTGATGGCCGCTTCTGATATTTGACTTCAAAAATAGTTTTTGGAGTAGTAGTTACGTGTAGAGAAAAATCAGGAACCCAGAGTGCCTATAAGACTCTCTAGAGACTCTGTGTGACATTTCTTTGCTTTAAGGGTGGAAACATTTTTGTGCTCTGTTCAGAGACTCCATCAGTGATACTTAACTGCTTCTCAGAAGGTGAGTCAAGTGGCAGAATTCCTTTCCTTATGAGCCTGTTCAGAGACACCAATTCAATTAAAAAATAGTAATGACAGTTCTTGAGCTATGTAATTTTGTCTTATTAAAAAATATTTTCCAAGTCTTCATATAAAGTTCAAGGCAACAAAGGCAAAATAATGGGAATTTACTTAAATAGAGGAAACTCTAGCAATCTAAACCTCTGAGCAACCAATATTCATCCTAGGAATACTTACGGTGTCTAACATGATGTTTTACAAAGTAACTGGTTCCGTTCTAAATGCTTCAGGGTTTTTAGTCTCAGAAGAGTTTCATAATTTGGATGTCCAAGATCACATCGCTAGTGAGTGGTGCACCCAAGCTTCAAACTCCAGGATTTCTGGATCCAGAATTTGCGGTTAAATTGTTACTGTACATCAAATCTCTGTTTAGAATATATGTGCATGTGAAATCTGTTTAACAAGCTAGTAAGTTCCTATGAATTGAAACATCCTCATGTTTAATGTAACTAAGATCTTAATTCCAGATGTATGATAAAATTGACCAAGATTCAAATGGAAAAATGAGACAAATTATTTTAACAGCACTATTTTGACATAGTTACTCAGTATTGTATACACAGTTAACTGTCCCAATCCTAACCACTTTTTGAGACAGAGTTAATTAACCCCATTTTTCAAACTAGGAAACTAAGGTTCAGAGAAGTTAAGTCATCTAATCTGCTCAGGGTCAAGAGCTGTAAAACGTGGAACAAGGATTTTGATGGGGAAGGTCAATATGATTACCGATCTGTGGGCTACTGAAACCAGTTTGGACTTTTCTGTATTGAATACAAGCACACTTCATCATGTATATTAACTCTTTCATGAAGGATTTTGTCCATTTTATATTTTCGGAAATTGAGCCCTATTCTCAGTGTCTTGCAGAAACTCAAGTTTAAAAAAATGTAGAAACATGTAAAATGAAAAATTATTTTTTAAAGAAGTATATACATTCCTAAATAACATTTCATAAAGTAATATGTAGCTTTAATTTTCAAGCTGATAAAATAAACATGTTTCTTTTAATATATTTGTCTTCTTTTTTGCAATATTGCCATTTATTCCTGAAAATTGTAAGATCAGCTTTTTAATTGCACTCTAATTGACATATAACATTATATTAGTTCCAGGTGTATGACATAATGATTTAATATTTGCATGTATTGCAAAATAATCACCACAATAAGTCTAGTTAGTATCTGTCACCACACATAGGTATAAAACTTTTCTTGTGATGAGAACTTTAAAAATGTTCTCTCTCAGCAACTTTGAAATACACAGCACAGTATTTTTAACTATAGTCATCATAAGAGAACAGCTTTTTAAAACAAATACTTGGAGAGAATAAATGTAACTCTTGGTTATTTTACAACAGCGATAGAACTTCCTTTTCCTTGCTTGTTGCTTAGCAACAGACTCCCTAAGGTTGTATGAATGTTGCTCTGTTTGAAGGATGAGCATGGGGGCTACTCCAAGGAGGAGCACTGCATAATTCAAATGAAAGTGGAGGGAAAAAAAGATACAAAAATGGGATTTCCAGGCCTAATAGGGATGAAACAATATGACTGACATAATGATGCTTAAAATGTTGAAAATTGAAAACCAAAATGTGGTGAAGAACCTGCTTTGCTTTTTCAATGTCTTGGACTTTATAGCTGGAGTGTGCAAAGAGACCAGAGATATTTTTGTTCAGCTCTCACTCCTTTCTGTCCTGTTATGTTCTACTTTTCTATTTGTTTTTCATTTTCCTTCCTTTCCTTTTTTCATTCCCACCTTCTTTCCCCTCATTCCAGCTCTTCTTTCTCTGAGCATGATGCAGATTCATAGTTTCAGACTCTGTGTTATTCTCATGGAAAGGAGTTTATGTTTCTCCTTTCGATCTTAAAAAGGAGACTTGAAACTTTGGTGTTTTGCATTCCTACTCTTCAAATAAAATGAAATTCGAAAGATTTTGTATGCTTTTAATTGAATTTGCTTTCCTTATTGAATAAGCAAACCTGGGCATTAATTTATGCACATTCATCTGATGTTATTGATTTAGCACATTTGTTGCTTAGAAATAGTTCTCAAAAGGAGATTCACATCAATATTTAATGCTTTTAAAATGTGGACAGATTAGGCCTCCCACACCCACCCCAAATTTTATTTCAGCATTACTTGGGTAACCCTGGCAGCTTTTTTTTTTTTTAGTTACACAGATTCTTTCCTACTGCCTGGCTGAAAACCACAATGGCATATACTTCCCTGACATACACAGTAGTACTGGGCAGCAATAGAGACAAATGACACCTAGCTGCCTTCTTACCACTAACATATGTGAGACAAGTTTTTCAAACAGTAATACTTAAGAAAATAGTAGGGAATAAGACTTATTAATTCCATATTATGGATTCTTGGTATTATTAGTATAATGTAATGCCAATATCTAAACCTAGTTATGGAAGAAATGGTGTCAGATTCAATTAAATTTGATACTATTAAAAATCAGGCATTCAGCAAGCCAGGGACCCCCTGGATTATTCTGTATCTCCTGAATTTCATTTTGAGTTTTCTTTTGCTCTTTGGGTACACTTTTTAGGAGAAGTTTTTGATGCATATCTGAAGTATAGAAGTGCATGAATTTTTACACATATATGTGTGACCATCACACAGATCAAGATATAGAATATTTCCACACCTAAGAATGCTCACTTCAGTCCCTTTCTGGTAAAGTACCCTTGAAAGGTAACTACAATTCTAGGTTCTACTTCTTTTCAGCAAACATTCTGTTGAAATTTTTATTTTGATGCCTGTGCCCCTAAATACCAATAATTTTTGTTTTTCTGGATGTTTTATTTTAGGTACCCTATTCGTTTCTGTAATAGATTCTCTATTCAAATTTCTCTAGTAATGCTAATTTTAATCTCCTAATATTTCCCTATGTTTTCTAATATTTTTTCTTTTGTCTAGAGCTAGGAGTTTGGTCTGTTCATCTTAATCCTTCAGTTTTATTTTTGGTAGCCTTTGATTACCAATTTATTCTTAATTGTCTGTTGATATTTTTAAATGAAAGACTATATTGCTGTTGATCAGGGTTGCTTCTGCTTTTATGTAGGTCTGTTTCCCAAGCAAATCCTCCCTTGAGAGCAGGGAATGACTCCCAGCTCTGTCTGTGTGTCTGGTCTGGTGTTGATAAGCTGGCTACATTGAGAATATATGGGCAAGGAGCCTGTAAGAAGAGTTCACCTTTCCCTTAACTCCACCCTGCATCTAGCCAAAATGGAAGCGGACACCTTAGAAGTCTCAGTTAATTAAGAGACTCATTTTTTCGTTTTTGCCTGGGGATAAATCCCACTGCTTCATAATTGAATATAGAGGAATAAGTGGGAAAATGACCTACAACCTTGTTGAATAGATAATCCTGTGTTAGCCAACCTTTTTTATGACCTACCTGAACCCATGTGTCAATGCCTTCTCTGTTGGGAAGAAATATTTCCTTCTCTGTGCTGACCTTCTCAGATGAGTGTTCCAGGCTGTGACTTATACTCTGATCACTGCAGTAGGGGAATCCCATTTGCTTCCTCTCTCCAGATCTGTTAATCCTCTTTCAGTGTCTCCTCTGGTCTTTAGCCTCAGGAAAGGATTCCTTGATGCACATCTTGTTTTCATCGCGTTGGGAACTTGGAAGCCACTGGTGAGAAACACAAGGGATAAGACCATTGTCATCAACTAGAAGCTGACATTGCTTTGACTGGAAATATGTATGAGGGAAATATAGATGATGATGATAGATAAGATGTATTGACAACACACAGATACATAGATAGTGATACAGGCATATGTAAGATTATAGATAGATAATAAAAAAAAGGTTTAGAATAATTTTGGATCTATTTTAACTGTAACAAATCCTAGATACAAGGGTAATACCTTCACTTTTTATTTTCAGTAGTTGTCTAAAAATGTTCTAGAATGAGATTAATGGTAGGGGGGCAAAATAGTCATGAGAACACAAGAGTATTATTTTTATGTGCAATATTGTGATCTCACTCCAAAAAAACAGTCATAGTTGTATTAGTAAGGGTAAATATGATAATGTATTTTTTGAAATTGTAAATTAAACATGAAAATGTCAATTTTATTAAATGTATTAAATTTGGGTAAAATAAATTTGAATGCTTCTTTTTTTCAAAATTCATTTTTTTAAATAAAAAACTGTGACATCTTCACTGTAAAAATTTGAAAAGTGAAGTACAAAGAGGTTAATAAAAATAACCCATAATCCCTGAGAAATAACCTTCCTTAACATACTGTGTATTTAATTTCAAACTGTATACATTTTAGAAATTGAGATGGATATAGAGGTTTGTTTGTGTATGTATAACCTTAACCTTATTCTATGAATTTCCCATTATGAAATTTTAATTATTCATTAGTCTTCGAAAGTACTCTTCATACCACTTGGTTTTTCTTTATACATCCATTTTCATTTGAAATCCTGACTGTTAGACTTTTGGATTGACTACAATTCTTCAGTATTACAAAAACATTCCAGTAAACATCTTCATAAATGTTTGAGGATATCTGATATTATTGCTTTTGGATAAATTTATAGAAAGGAGGTCACTTGGCAATAAAATGAATCAACATATTTAAAGTTTTTGATAGATATGCAAACTTACCCTCAAAAAGTTTGTACACCAGGTTTATTCCTGTCATCCAGAGAGAAAAGTGATTTCCCCAGTGCTCTGCAAACTAAGGCATGATGGTGGGATTTGATCTGGGTCTCTTCACTTTATTTTCCAAGACTCTGATATTAAGTAGGTTCTTAGTGTCTTTCTTCAGTTCAGCCTGATGAGGAAAATATCTCCACGCGTGATGCCATTCACATGACTCACCCTCTGCCCCTGCTGCCTGTATATCCTTCAGGGATTCAAAGACTTCTGAGTGTGTTTATCAGTAGAGAGAAAGTGAAAGGCACAAAAAGAAGGGAAAAAAAAACACAATAGAAATATTGGAAAAATATAACTGGTCACTGGATATCTGAGTTCATGACATCTACTTACCTGAATTTCTGAGAAATAGTTATTGAAAGAGGTGACACCTCCACTTGAATGCAGGATATACAAAAATACCAGTTTGTTAGCCGTCTTTTCCCCAAGAGACCAGACATGTGCACGCTGAAAATCTTCTGAGGCAGGCAGCCCCTCCCCCTCACCTTTGTGATTTCCACAAGTTGTTGAGGAAATTTCCTGAACCCAAATGGCAGCTGCGCTTACTGCCTGATTGCTCAGACTGATGCAGTGCAGTTTCTAAAGGGTGCTAACTTCTGGAATCAGGTCACCTGGCTTGTGACCAGTTCTGTAAACTGCACCAAGCTTGGCCTTTACGCGCTGCAACTAAACCTTAGCTTATGAATTAATCTTAGACCCAAGGCCATTCTACATTTATACTGAGCCTATAGAGACTCCTAAGGTGGTTTGTTTCCATTTTACAGTTCTTTCTTCTCAGGATGGTTTTCACATATTTCAGATTTCAATTTTTGAGCAATTTATATTGAGGTATAGCTTACTATATACCATAAAAATCACCCTTTTCAATTGTACAACCAGTGTTTTTAAGTATATTCACAGAGTTGTACAACTATGTCCATTATCTAGTTTTAGAACATTTTTATCATCTCTGAAAGAAAGCCTATTCCCATTAACCATTAACCCCATAACCATTAACAGCCACTCCCCATTGCCCGCTATCCCCAGCCTGTGGCAATGATAATCTTCTTTTAGTCTCTGAGGACATACCTATTCTGGGCATTTCATACAAATGCAATCATATGGCTTTTTGGTCTGGCTGCTTTCACAGGGTTTTTAGGGGCCATTTATGTTGTGATATGTATCTGTAATTCATTTCTTTTTATTTTCAAATAATATTCCATTGTCTGATTGTATATACTACGTTTTGTTTATCCATTTATCAGTTGATGGACATTTAAGTTGTTTCCGCTTTTTGACTATTAGAAATAATGTTGCTGTGAACATTCATGCACAAAGATTTGTGGGATCATATGTTAAGTCTTTGCATTTATACCTAGTAGTGGGACTGATGAGGCATGATTCACTGTCCTCCTTTAAATGCGCATGTGCAATGCCCCTTGTTTTTCACTCCACGTTTAAAAAGCATCTCAACTTTAGTTTTCATCAAAATATATGTCTCTTGTTACTGGTGTTGAATTTATAGAAATAGTGGTGTAATTAATTTTAGCAAAATACTTTAAAACCCAGGACAAACCAGCAAACACATAGTCAATTAACTATGCAAATTCTGTTCAAAAGCAATATTAGCTACTTTTGGTCAGCAGAGTATACTGACATGTCCTTCTTTTTTCATAATTGTATATTTCCATAACTCTGATCCATTAAGTAGAAAGATGTTCTTATTTCCAAATACGCCTTTGCATGGTTGCCAACATATTCTGTCCCATGAAATGTTGCTGCGTATCTACCACCTAGAGGCTTTTAGTTCTCCACGATTGGAGAGACTGATAAAGAAGTCCTGGAATTTTTATCAGAAATGTTTGTACTTAAATCAGAGGGCCGCTCCACTTCCTACTACCTATGACACTGCCTCTCCCGACACATGCCTCTCTCTGTCTCTACTTCAACACCAGGCTGTAAAAGAAGGAGGAGAGTTATATGGGCTAATTGCATTCTCCTTTACTCCGGTGGACCCACGTTGTCTTTGCTCTATGATTCCATATGATCGGTGTTCCTTTTTAGCATGTATTTATCTTAAAGACAAAATCTGTTTTCTCCTTATTCTCACAGCTCTGTATGTCTGATACAGTAATATGCTCAGATTAAAAACATTTAAAATGAAAATGGATTAGCATATTAGAAAGAAAATGTGATGACCCATGCCATGAAAAGAAGCAGGCTCAATCCTGTGATAAGCCATAAAAAGAACATTTTTCAGAAAAAGCTAAATTTGCTTCATAAATGTTCGTATGACTCTGCATTGCAAAATGATTATTTTTCTGTTGTTTTAAAGTGGTTTTCCACCTCTTTTTAAAATACATAGGTTTCTGTTAAGGGTTATTCTTATACTGTGCTCAAATACCCGAGGGGCAACCTCATCTATTTTGTTTTAAGCATAACTGAAGTTTGTTTTGTTTGGCATGGGAATAGGAAAAACCTGGAAAAGAATAAAAGAATAGTTTCAGCTTCTACTCCTTTTTCTGAAGCTATATAATCTATGTTGTCACTACTGTGATTTTCCTAATTTTTGTATTTAGCATTGCAAAATAAAAGAGCAGACCAAGCCTTTCTTAGTTCACCGTCCTGCTATGTGTGTTGACATCACTTAATATACAACCTTTCAAGTCATTCAGGGGGTTGACCTATGGGATGTTGGTGTGTCCCAACTCCGAGGCATCCTAATATAGAAAAATAAAACATTCATCTTTATTTTCTAATGAAGGAGTTATGAAGTTATCTCGACTAGGTGAAATAATGAGTCTGTTATTTTTAAAGTAAGAACTGTTCTTTCCCTGTTCTTTTTCTTAGAATGTGACAAAATAATAATACATAGAAACTCAGAATTTTTTATTTTGTTTTTTTCTTTCTTGTAGTTTTTTTAAGTTTTGTAGACACATGTAAGTTAATTAGGGAAGTCATAGTTTAAATGCATATCATACTATTTAGGTTTTTTACTTTTTCAATTGAATCTATCACATATATTTCCCAAATTTATTTTCTTTGTTCTTCCCAAAACATTTTCCCAAATTATTTTTAATTCAAGTTGGAATTTTTTTTTCTGCTTTATAAAGGTATATGTATTTATTTTAAGAAAATATAAATATGTTAAATAAAGTAAAGCGATCTTCCACTACTTCATTTCACAGATATTAGTTTCCCCAAGAGAGAGGAGCAGAGGGTGTGAACAGGTAATGTGAGATGTAAGGCAGAAGAGGATCAGGTGATCAGAGGAGACCCTGCAGAGTGACTCTCTTAGAATCCATGTCAGAAGACTTTTAAACACGGAAAATTGCATTGAATTGCACTAAAAGTGAATACAGATGAAAAGTAAAGGGAATTAAAAAAATGTTTTTCATTAAGTTGTCACTTCTGTACTTTAAAAGCTGTACGATATTATTTTCACATTTTTTAATAAAGATAGTTAGAGAGCATGAAAAATAAACCTTGCACACAGTAGTCAATAAATGCTAATTCAACTTGATAATTCTGTAAACACATTACTTCTTGTACTTGGAACCAAACATCTGTTTTTACTTATTACTATTGTTACTATTATTTTTAATGCCATCCCCCGGCAGGCAAACACTTAAAGACCGTATTTGTTTGTTTCCACTTTAGGCCTCTTATGTAAGGAGCTGAAGGGGAGATAAAATATACAGGATGAGAAGATGGCACTGTTGCCTCCCCCAAGACCTCAGAGCTTTGTCTTCTTCACAAAACAGTCTCTTGCCCTCATTGAACAACGTATCGCAGAAGGAAAAACAAAGGAACCCAGAGAAGAAAAGAAAGATGAGGAGGAAAGGCCAAAGCCAAGCGGTGACCTGGAGGCCGGCAAGCAGCTGCCCTTCATCTATGGGGACATCCCTCCCGACATGGTGTCAGAGCCCCTGGAAGACCTGGACCCCTACTACGCGGACAAAAAAGTGAGTTTATTGCAATGGCAGTGGTGCATCTCCGCAGCTTTTGTGCAGAGAGGTATTTTAAATTGAGGTTAAGTGGAATTTATTGGGAAACCACATCCTGACAAAAATGTTCAATTAAGTACATATGTAGGATGTTTAGAATATGTGCTTATTTCTAATTTTTTCATTAAAACTGGTTCTTTCACTGGCATCTGTTTTGATTTCCTTAATCTTTTAAAAGTGTTCAGTATAGTGTTCTGCCTTTTCAGACTTGACATAAATGCATACTGGTAGGAACAAAATAATTGTCACTTTGAGATGCAAGATCTGGGATATGTCCAGAATGTATGTGCACGGGGGTGACGGCTGCCTCCATGGGAACATGTAAGATCACCTAACTAATAATGGCGTTCAGAGAGCTGCTTCATTTAGGGTATTGGAGAGAAAGAGGCACCTGAGATGGTCAGAGACGTAGGGCATAAATCAGTAAATTCTCCATTATTCAAAAAAGAAGGGAAGTGAGTATCTTGTCCAGATATTCATCCAGAAAGTTAAGGATGAGAAAGACTTTTGCAGTGAGCAAGGAGAATGAGTCACTAATGTTTTGTAGGCAGTTTGTTTTAGATGGTGGAAATCAAAGCAAGACAGAGGTAGATAGCAAATAAAAAGAGTAAGTGGGTACAGCATGCAGATAAATTTTCTACCAGAAAGATGGGCATTTGAGGCACCAAATAAATTGAAACCTTTTTTAACAGAGGGTATGAAGAGTACTTTTGAAAATAAAGAGGAAGTATTCTCAGTCAGAAAGAAAACTGCAGAGGGTTGGAGTAACGAACGTAGCTATTCTCTGGTGTTAACAGATGAGGTGCAAGCTACAGGTCATGTATTTGCATCAGAGAAGTGGAGAGAAGCCTTTTTGTCTGACACTTGAGAGGCAAGCAGGGTGGATTTAATAGTCCTGGTCCATCTAAGTTAATGTAGGCACATCAGAAGAAATGAGTGTTAAATGGTGTCAATATTTTCCACACTACAGGAGGGGAAGTTGGCCTTTGGAAGTTAATTCTGAGAGGAGCAGAGCTGGGAAAGGGTTTATTGCATTTAAGGAAATGTCATGTCTGACACAGTAGCAGACACAACCAGGTTGAACTTGACAAAGAGACAATGTTGGAGAAAGTTATGGACATGCTGATCTAATCCTTATTGTCTCTTGGTAAATAAAGTCTGGCAAATAAAATACATATCTGAAATGTCTTGAGAAATACAAAATGTGGTGAAGTTCATTTGGATGGTAGAAACACATCTGCTTCAGAGGTAGTCGCTATGAATAGCAATACCTAGTTATTTTGCTTTACATTAATACCAGATCTCAGCAAGCTGAAGTACTGCGGTGGCGAGCAGAAGACCTGAGAGGCCCTTGAACCGTCGCACCATGTCCTACTGAGCTGATCGATATTCCGGCCCAGAGAGGGAGAGTGCTAGGAGATAGTAAGGTCTCTGTGTCGGGCACTAGACTTTTTGTACAAACCAGCACACATATTGTAGGGGAAATGAAAGTTCCTGTGGCCAGGATCCTCACCTGACCCTAAACTACTTGGTGATGTGATGGGCTACTGCTAGGCTGGCATTTCCACACCCTTGGCAATGAGCCATTACTGTGGTGTTACTATACAAAGAGCTCCGCCCAGTGCTCCTCTTGGAGGAGGAGACAGATCGCAAACGCCGCAGAGGCAGATGTGATTCCAGCACCCGACCTGCCACCTGGCCACCCTGAGACTAAAAGCTTGGTATAAACCCTTTTACCCCTAACGTTCAACTATCGTTTTTCTGTGAACTTGCCCAGGGGTGAGACACGTATATATCACAACCTGGTGAGATAGGAAGTAATGCCCAATTTTTAGACACAGGGCTTGGGGAAATTGACTTGAAAAATGTTACATACTAAGTTTCGTGGTAGATTTTTACATTTATTTTGACTCCCTGTTAAGGTACTCCACTGTGCAATGTCTCTTAGTTTAGTTACTGTTGTGTAGCAACCACTGTGCTAACAACTTTACAAAAGTGAATGGAATAATGAATGGGTAAATAATGAAACAAGCAAAATAAAAAAATAACTTTCTCATTTTACTTATTACTTCAACCTGAAACATTCCTGGCTCTTCCTGGAAGCCTACTACATTTCCCATTTCCAAAGGGGGCCTGGATGTTTCTTAACCAGCAGCTTCTTAGGAGGAAAGGATGCATCCTGGAATAATCCCCAAGTCAGAATACAAACTAATAATGGCATAAAGTGAGGGGAGATAAGGAGAAAATGCTTGTATTTGAATGGAAGATAATGGGCTTATTAACTAATAGAGTAATTTTAACTATGTGTAGATGACTTTAATGGAGAGCCTTAGAGTGGGACTGCAACCCCTTGCCCTGGCCCCAGCTGCTTTCAAACAATGTCAGACACCAGGCACATCAAAACCCTGACCACTACCTGCAGCGGTCGGTTCAGGTAGGACTAAATCACACAGAGAGATCTGTCTTTGAAGGTCCTCTATTAAATTGTGAACAAATATCACAGGGATAACCAGCGCTTTTACTTTTGGTTTAGAGCGCTCACTTACCGAGTTTTTGAGTCTTGGCCCAGCTCCTCAAACATGCGTGATACAGGTTTTGACCTCCACTTCCACCTTCAGGGTTGACTTCTCTGTGGGTGGATTCCTCAGTGTTTCTTGTTATTCATGCTAATTGAAAAAGAATTTTATTTCTGCTACATTATAACCACTGCTTAGATAACCAATCTTACCTAATTTGACCTGGGTCTAGGTTTTTTATTTATATTTAAGTGTAATTAGCAATGCTTTATTAAAACAAAGAGCACTTAATAGACTAATGAAAGGAATTAGGGTTTCAGTTTTACGTGATGTGTGATGAATATGTAAGTGCTTTTAAATTGCATTAAGCAGTGCCTTTATTAGAAGTGAAACTTTGTGTCTTTAAGAAAGAATAAATTGCCGGTCATTCTCTGCTCTGCGTGTTAAGAGGACAGGTACATTTTCTCCTTACCTTCAGTCCTTGGGGCTTTATATGCTGCCTGTAATGTGAGCAGCTGCTCCCACCATTTACTAAGAATTTACAATGCACCAAAAACTTAAAATCTTCACAGACACTAAATGCTAGCTTTCAAGCTGCTAAAAGTAGGTGATATTTAGAATCATATCTGCCTAACTCCAAAGCCTGTGCTCTCTGAGACCATCATTTTTTTATGTTCCACAAATTCTTAAATAAATTAGCAAATTTATTTTGACTTTCACATCCATGCATTTGCTAGTAGGATTTTAGAATTTACTGAAAAGACTCATCTGATCCCCAAATTTCATAGGGGTACCTGTTTTTCCTACTTGTAATTAACTCCTTGGTGTGTGTGTTAATTCCTAAAGAAGCTTTTAATGCAAATGAGAATTGGGAATTTCAATTGAAAAATAGCAAACTAGTTCTTTTTTTATAAATTTCAAGCATAAGGTAATTTGACCTTGCCAAGAGTAGGTAGTAACGTTCTGATGAGCTCCAATGATGTCATGAAGTCTCCCTGCTAATCCCGACAGACACGTGACCCTGTCTCCTCTTCACTCTCACACTCCTTTCATTGGTATTTCTCCGTGTGACACTCTTCACATCTGGCATTGTGTTCGAGTTATTGTGTTCTCACCACTTTTCTAGGAAGTTCCTTGAATGCAAAACTCATCCCTTGTTTATGTTTAAATCCCTTTCATTGCCTCTTACACCCTAGTTGCTCACTACACAATTGTAGAAAACAGTGGATGAATGAATTTTAAAAGGCACAGTGTACTAGGATTTAAAAAAGCAAAATAGTTGTACTCAAAGACTAGCTATTAATTTTAAAACTAATTTTCAGCATAAAAGTGAACTTGATGTTAAGTTATGTTTAGGTATAATTATAGAGTGAAAACGACAGGAAATACAAAAGGGCATCAGAACATGATAGATTCTGTTTTGTTTTCTTGAGAACACTGCCACATATGATTAAAAAGTGGGATACTTGAACTTATATACCCAGTTTGGTGAAAAATGTTTATTACCAGGAGCCCACTCATAAACTTATTTTAAATTCAGATTCAGCAAGAACAATAAGACCAAATCTCTGTGTTCTAGATAACACAAGTCATTTGCCTCCCAACTACAGAAAAATAAGAAGGATTTGAACTTGGTCTTTATAATTTCCAAGCCAATTCCTTTGATTCTTTTAGTATTTTGTTCTTGTTTCTGTTTATTTGTTTGGGTTTTTAATTTTTTAACCAAATACCAAAGCCATGGAGAATGTCACTCATTATGCTATGGTTACATTGCATATTGTAAGAGAGGTTCTATTTATATTATTCTTTAAAACTACTGTGGATATCCAGATTGGTAAAGAAGAAGTTAAACTGTCACTATTTGCAGATGACATGATACTGTACATAAAAAACCCTAAAGACTCCACCCCAAAACTACTAGAACTGATATAGGAATACAGCAAAGTTGCAGGATACAAAATCAACACACAGAAATCTGTGGCTTTCCTATATACTAACAATGAACCAACAGAAAGAGAAATCAGGAAAACAACTCCATTCACAATTGCATTAAAAAAAATAAAATACCTAGGAATAAACCTAACCAAAGAAGTGAAAGACTTATACTCTGAAAACTACAAGTCACTCTTAAGAGAAATTAAAGGGGACACTAACAGATGGAAACTCATCCCATGCTCGTGGCTAGGAAGAATTAATATCGTCAAAATGGCCATCCTGCCCAAAGCAATATACAGATTTGATGCAATCCCTATGAAACTACCAGCAACATTCTTCAATGAACTGGAACAAATAATTCAAAAATTCATATGGAAACACCAAAGACCCCGAATAGCCAAAGCAATCCTGAGAAAGAAGAATAAAGTAGGGGGGATCTCACTCCCCAACTTCAAGCTCTACTATAAAGCCATAGTAATCAAGACAATTTGGTACTGGCACAAGAGCAGAGCCACAGACCAATGGAACAGACTAGAGAATCCAGACATTAACCCAGACATATATGGTCAATTAATATTTGATAAAGGAGCCATGGACATACAATGGGGAAATGACAGTCTCTTCAACAGGTGGTGCTGGCAAAACTGGACAGCTACATGTAGGAGAATGAAACTGGACCATTGTCTAACCCCATATACAAAAGTAAACTCAAAATGGATCAAAGACCTGAATGTAAGCCATGAAACCATTAAACTCTTGGAAGAAAACATAGGCACAAACCTCTTAGACATAAACATGAGTGACCTCTTCTTGAACATATCTCCCCGGGCAAGGAAAACAACAGCAAAAATGAGTAAGTGGGACTATATTAAGCTGAAAAGCTTCTGTACAGCAAAAGACACCATCAATAGAACAAGAAGGATCCCTACAGTATGGGAGAATATCTTTGAAAATGACACATCCGATAAAGGCTTGACGTCCAGAATATATAAGGAGCTCTCACGCCTCAACAAACAAAAAACAAATAACCCAATTAAAAAATGGGCAGAGGAACTGAACAGACAGTTCTCCAAAAAAGAAATACAGATGGCCAACAGACACATGAAAAGATGCTCCACATCGCTAATTATCAGAGAAATGCAAATTAAAACTACAATGAGGTATCACCTCACACCAGTAAGGATGGCTGCCATCCAAAAGACAAACAACAACAAATGTTGGCGAGGCTGTGGAGAAAGGGGAACCCTCCTACACTGCTGGTGGGAATGTACGTTAGTTCAACCATTGTGGAAAGCGGTATGGAGGTACATCAAAATGCTCAAAACAGACTTACCATTTGACCCAGGAATTCCACTCCTAGGAATTTACCCTAAGAACGCAGCAATCAAGTTTGAGAAAGACAGATGCACCCCTATGTTTATTGCAGCATTATTTACAATAGCCAAGAATTGGAAGCAACCTAAATGTCCATCAATAGATGAATGGATAAAGAAGATGTGGTACATATACACAATGGAATACTACTCAGCTATAAGAAAAGGGCAAATCCAATCATTTGCAGCAACATGGATGGAGCTGGAGGGTATTATGCTCAGTGAAACAAGCCAAGCAGAGAAAGAGAAATACCAAATGATTTCACTTATCTGTGGAATATAAGAACAAAGGAAAAACTGAAGGAACAAAACAGCAGCAGAATCACAGAACTCAAGAATGGACTAACAGGTACCAAAGGGAAAGGGACTGGGGAGGATGGGTGGGTAGGGAGGGATAAGGGGGGGAGAAGTAGGGAGGTATTAAGATTAACATGCATGGGGGGGTAGGAGAAAAGGGAGGGCTGTACAACACAGAGAAGGCAAGTAGTGATTCTACAACATTTTGCTATGCTGATGGACAGTGACTGTAAAGGGGTTTATAGGGGAGACCTGGTATA
The DNA here is from genome assembly GCF_030020395.1 of Manis pentadactyla. Lineage (NCBI taxonomy): Eukaryota > Metazoa > Chordata > Mammalia > Pholidota > Manidae > Manis > Manis pentadactyla. The sequence continues at coordinate 7,834,466 of NC_080026.1, forward strand.
GGGGAGAGCCTAGTAAACATAATATTCGTCATGTAAGTGTAGATTAGTGATAGCAAAAAAAAAAAAAAAAAAAAAAGGGCAGTTCCTGTGTGGTAACCTCCAACGAGTTCTACACAAGTGTATAAAGGGCATATAAAAGTGTAGGCAAAGGGTCTGTTTGTGTTTATACAGAGGATCAAAGCCTAATTGGGCTACCCCGAAAATGAACTAAGATATGATATGAAAAAGAACTTCCAACATCTGCACTCTCTGGAAGACTCATGCCAGAAGATGATCATCAAAAAACCCCAACAAAGATCCACGCACTGCTACAGCTGTAGATGCACTCATCCCACCAGTTCCTGGACCTGCCATGGGAATGAGGAAGGAGATATATAAGCTGGCCTGTGCATACAGTAAAACAACAAAATTGGACTGGATCTATACTGTTGGAACTCAACCAAGAATTTGGAGAAGTGCAAATTGTAGCGCTCCAAAGTCTTACAACTACAAACTATTTACTGTTAAAAGAACATATGGCATGTGAACAGTCCCCAGGAATGGGTTGTTTTAATTTGTCTGATTTCTCTCAGACTGTTCAAGTTCAGTTGGACAATATCCACCATATCATAGATAAGTTTTCACAAATGCCTAAGGTGCCTAGCTGGTTTTCTTGGTTTCACTGGAGATGGCTGGTAATTACAGGTATGCTTTGGTTATGTAACTATACTCCTATTATGTTAATGTGTGTGCGCAATTTAAGTAGTAGCTTAAAACCTGTACATGCTGAAGTTACTCTACAAGAAGGTATGTCAAAGAAATAATCAATCTTCCCAGGTTTTCTGCCGCCTGCTACTTCCATAGCTTTTCTTCTTCCTTCCTAATTACAACCCTTAAATAGAATTCGTGCCTCATATCAAATTTACCGAGTATCATAATTCTTCCAAGTGGTAAAGATACCTCAAGACAAATGCTGGGCATAGAAGCCACAGGGCATAAATATGCAAAGAAGTAAAAAGCTATCCATTTCAAACAATAAGGCTTCTCTCTCACTTACCAACTTTACATTTCCCTGTATGGCCCCGGAAGATGACTGGTTAGCCAGAGACGGGTAAGATTCCTCAAGGGAGGAACAACCTAAGACAGGCACAGTCGCAGGGGGGCCATCAGGTGAGAAATTGGGGATCAACAGAGGTGAGGCTTAGAACCTCACCCCCCCGTTCTGAGAGAAATCTTCTGCATACGTGGATGTTTTATTGCCCTGGTCTAGCTTGGATTAACACATAGTCTACAGGCACACACCTGATCATCTACATGTGCTCTCTTACAACACTAAACTATGTTTTCTACCTTTATCTTGTATCTACCTACCACTTCAGCATTTTATTAAAAATAATAATAATAAAGAGAGAAATGTGGTATCCACATATAAATCAAGTATGAAAACCAAATGAGTATTCATATTTGAACTGACTGTTTATAGTTCATAATGCATGAGCAAAACCGAAAGTTTCTGTGATGACTGCCCTTGTACTGTTCACTATGTAACTTATTCACTATGTAAGAATTTGTTCTACATGTAAAAACTTGTTTGTTATGCCTCAGAAGATTGGAGACTGACAAAAATTAGGCTTGGGGTGGATTAATGATTGTGCATTGAGCATTGACTCCCCTATACAGAATTTTATTGTCGTTAACAACCATTTGATCAATAAATATGAGAGATGCCCTCACAAAAAAAAAAAAAAAAAAAAAGGACAGACTTCCAATGGTAAAATAAATTAGTAACCGGGATGTAATGTATAGCATAAGGAATATAGTCAAGATATTGTAACAGCCTGGTAGGGTGATAGCTGGAACCTAGAATTATGTATATAAATGTTCTACCACTGTGTTGTACACTTGAAACTCATGTAATGTAATACTGTGTGTCAACTACCCTTCAGTAAAAAATAATTATTAAAAGAAAAAAAAAAAAAACAATAATAACAAAGAGTGAAATGTGGTATCCACATATAAATCAAGTATAAAAATCAAATGAATATTCATATTTGAACTGACTGTTTAGACTTCATAATGCATGAGCAAAACCGAAAGTTTCTGTGATGACTGCCCTTGTACTGTTCACCATGTAACTTATTCACTATGTAAGAATTTGTTCTCCATGTGAGAACTTGTTCGTTATGCTTCAGAAGATGGGAGACTGATGAAAATTAGGCTTGGGGTGTATTAATGATTGTGCATTGAGCATTGACTCCCCTATACAGAATTTTATTGTTGTTAACAACCGTTTGATCAATAAATATGAGAGATGCCCTCACCAAAAAAAAAAGTACACACTTCCAATTGTAAAATTAATAAGTAACCAGGATGTAATGTATTCCATAAGGAATATAGTCAAAATATTGTAACAACTTGGTATGGTGATAGCTGGTACCTAGAATTATCATGTATATAAATCTTTAATCACTGTGTTGTACACCTGAAACTAATATAATACTGTGTGTCAACCACCCTTCAATAAAAAATAATTATCTACAAAAAAAAAAAAAAAAAAAAAACTACTGTGGATAGTAAGTAGCAAGTGATTTAATTTTATGTTGTTTAATTTTAGCTGTGATTAATATTATGCCTTAAATAGGAAAATTGAACTGGGTAATAAAATTCTTCCAACTCTCATAGTCCTGAAATTTATGAAATTATTTTTTTGAAAGAACTCATACTCTGGAACATTGCTGCTAATCATGACATAGCCTACAAGTATTATAGTTCTCAAAATGTTATGGTAGAATGTCAGGGACAGATGCTTTCTATTTGGTTTGCTTGAAATACAGTGACATGATGAAGGAAGCTTTTTTGTAAACTGTTATGGTTCCTGACTCAAGGGTTGAAGAGATATCAAAAAAAGAAGACACTATTTTCAGAGTTCTAAGCAATACATGCTCATAAATAGTTCTCTTCTTAACTTGCTGAGAAGATGTCGACTTGGAGGTCAGGGACCAATGCGACATAGACAGCTGCGTCGGAAGCAGGGGACCAGTTGCTTGAGTCTAATGCCAGTGTTGCCTTAGTATGACACTACCCCATGGAGGGGTAAACTGCTGATATTAATGTGCCTGACTGCAATTCTGGATTTCAGCTTCATACTGTGTTCTTTTCACTCCTGCAGACTTTCATAGTACTGAACAAAGGGAAAGTGATCTTTCGTTTCAATGCCACACCTGCTCTGTACGTGCTCTCGCCTTTCAGTCCTCTAAGAAGAATATCTATTAAGATTTTAGTACACTCATATCCTTTTTTATATGCTTACTGGCAATGATTCTTTAAAATGTAGTTTTCCTATTTTATTTATGGATTTAGTCCTTTAGTACCCAAAGGCTCTGGTTTTAGTTTATCAATTTCAATATAATTTGGTGTAGGTCCTGAGAAGATTGGGAGAAGAGCGATTTTAGCATTTTAGGGGTGATTACTTTTTTCTGTAACTCCTTTGTTCAAAGAGATTTTTTTTTTCAAGCCTACAAACTCATTTAGGATTATCTTCTAAGGAAGAGTAGTTGCAATTTAAAAAGTGTCATTACCAGATAGTCAAGGTTCCTGCGATGGGCTTTTATATTCCTTGATTCTAAGCTACTTTATTCAGCATTCTTATCATGTGCACTATTCTGACCAACTGCATATTTATGACCATGAGTAACCCTCCCGATTGGACCAAGAATGTAGAGTAAGTGGAAATAAATAACATTTTAATACTGTCTGAGTATTATCATTTTTATTCTTTCCTTTGACTGGAAAGTTAGTGAAGCTATAGAAATTGTGATGTTCTTCTTCCCATGTTATATAGTTGCTTTTCTTTCAGTTATTTTTTTCTCCTCCACAGTATTAACCTGCCAGCAGTAGGCTAGAATAATCAGAAGCTACAGTCTCTCCTAAAAGAACGAACTTCACAGATGCTCTGGTTTGCTGTTAGACATCTTACATAGTCCTTATCCTTGGGTCTATTTCTGATAGAAGCAAAGTAGGAATTTTCTAGGCAGATTTTATACATATGTTCTTAGACATTTTAAATACCAATGCTTTCTGTAAGAGTTTTTGATATGGATGTTTTAAGATTCCTGGAAAGACATATGTTGCAGTTTAATGGACTGAATTCATAAACTAACGGCCACACTACATGCCTTTCTTTGGTTGATCAGAAAAAAATAAATTACAAAGATTCACATGGTACTGTTTTCTTCTCATATTTCATATCCCAATGGATTCTTGTGCCTAGGTACACTTTTACTGGAATATATACTTTTGAATCGCTTGTAAAAATCCTTGCAAGAGGCTTCTGTGTAGGAGAGTTCACTTTCCTTCGTGACCCATGGAACTGGCTCGATTTTGTTGTCATTGTTTTTGCGTAAGTACATTCGTTTTTTTGAAGGGGCAATCTCATGAAAATCACAGACAGCGCAGGATTTCCAGTGGGAACAAACCTCTGGGGTCTGACTTTTCCTGTATATAATAATGGCTGTTTTAAAGGATGCTGTAGGAAAGCTAGTAATGATGGGCAAATACTTTTTTTTTTCAGAAAGAGCATTTTCTACTCAAAAGTCTATAAATCATTAAGATTGGTCTTCTCCCTCCATGCTTAGCGCTTGGGTGGATAATATATACTAGGTTTATACTTTTTCCAAGTTCTTAAATAAAAAACAATGACACCTATAAGAAGCACAAAACAAACTCAGCCTTTAATTACAAGTATGGTGCTCTTGTTACCAACTTACACTCTTTAAGAACTAATGAGTATATTAAAATACAGAAGTAAATCTTCGTAAGGGCTGTCACTGCATACTAAGCCTAACATTAATGCATTGTATATGTATTACATATGCCTCCACATTTTAAAGGGAAAAATATTGCATTGAAATGTAATTTTAATTTATTCATTTTGCTGCTCTTTTCTCAAATGTAGATAAGAAAGATGTCTTTATTTTTTAGTCTCAAACCTGGGTACACTATATTTCCCTGTATCACCTTGAACTGTAAGAGTAATACATGTTCATTAGAGGAGTTTAGACAACACAGGGGGTCTTAAGATTTCCAGTCTCTCATTCCTCCCTGCTGCCCCCTGCCCAGACCTTGTCCCTCGTGGTGGTCACGTGGGAATACTGCGGCTCCACCCATCACCTGCTGATAAGACAACATTGTTATCAGTGAGGCTGCCTCTTCTCAGGCAGGCTCCTTTTTTATGGAGATAAAATTGACATACCATAAAATTTACTTTTTAAAGTATAAAATTCAATGTTTTCTTTATATGGTCACAAAGTTGTGCAACCTTGATCACTCTCTAACTCCAGAATATTTCCCTCCTCCCTCCGAAAACAGTCATTTCCATTCCCTCCTCCCCCCAGTGCCTGGGAACCACAGTGTTTGTTTCTGTGGATTTGCCTACTCTAGTCATTTCACATGAATGGAATCATATGTATGTGGCCTTTTGTGCCTGGCTTCTGTCAGCTAGCATACAGTTTGCAAGGTTTGCCATCGATGTTTTATTGAATATTAAATATGTATATTACCATAATGTTAAGGTCTAATAACTGAAGCATGTAATTGTTTACTTAGGCATGTAAGTGTATGAAACTATTTAAAAATTATATTAATACTTTGCTCACATTGAGTCAAATCAAGTCAAATCAAATTAGTTGTGATAGAAACAAAAGACCTAAGGAACTATAATTTAAATTAAAAGTTCCAAGTTTCCTTGACTAAAGGCACGGATGGGTAAGTATCATAGATTCTCTCTAAATTCTGAATAATTCTGATTTAATTCTGCAGGTATTTAACAGAATTTGTAAACCTAGGCAATGTTTCAGCTCTTCGAACTTTCAGAGTGTTGAGAGCTTTGAAAACTATTTCTGTAATCCCAGGTAAGAAGAAACTGGTGTGAAGCATTAGGCCACTCATAACTCCACCTATTTGGGAGTTGTTCTTTGTGTGTGTGTGTGTGTGTTGTCACTGTGTTTGTGTATAAACCCCCCTATTACAGGTATGTGACAGAGTTTGTGGACCTGGGCAATGTCTCAGCGTTGAGAACATTCAGAGTTCTCCGAGCATTGAAAACAATTTCAGTCATTCCAGGTGAGAGTGGGGTTAAACACCGGGGCTGACTTTGATCTTTTGGAGGAAAGACAAGAAAAACTTTCTCTTCAGCAATTTGAATTGCATTTGATTTCTTCTGTTTTTCACAATCATTATTAAAAGTCAGCCTTTGAGTTTAACCAATTGCATGGGACTTAGAGGATGAAGATGGCCATTTGGCTCACATCTCAACTTGAAATTTTCCATCCTGTCTAACAGTTCTTTTTCCATTCTGCTATCCAGGAATGAAAATTTCAATTTGTTTTAATTGCTTTTTCATACAGTTCAGAAAAGAGATACAAAACATCAGCATGGGGGGTACTGCATGACATGTTTTTTATCTTTCCTCAACAAACCATTTCTTGAGTGAAAAATAGTTCACTGTCACTCCATGCAGCAATTCAACCTCTTTGTTTTGATATCCTTATAGAGAGATGGTTTGTTTGGCAAGCATTTAGTGAAATAGTCCTTAAAAATCTAGTTTTACAAATGAGTATGGATATGGTTTGCGCCAGCAAATTACTCATTTTGACGATTTGGTTATTCTTTGGAAACATTTTCCTATTGCTAATCATTTCCTGTAATATATGGAAACAAAATGCATATAAAACAGCAAATGCACCCTTTTGAGCTACTAGACTTTTTTGGAATCAGGTTATTTAAGGCCACTGATTTGATATAATGCATGCATTTCTAGGAAAGCTTGTGCTTTACTTTCGTTTCTCACTCAGAGGCTTATTTCATTATGAACACCTCTTCCCCACTGTGTTCAGGCCTGAAGACCATCGTGGGGGCCCTGATCCAGTCTGTGAAGAAGCTCTCAGACGTCATGATCCTGACCGTGTTCTGTCTGAGCGTGTTTGCCCTGATTGGACTGCAGCTCTTCATGGGCAACCTAAAGAATAAGTGTGTGCGACAGCCACCTGAAAGTAATGATACATTAGAAAGCATACTGGAGACACTTGAAGAAGAAAATTACAGAAGTAAGAAGTTAATAAGTTGAAATAAGGCTAAAAACATGGCTCTTTTTTATCAATGAAATGTTACTTTAATTTTAATTATTTCAAAATTATGCATATATGTAGAAAGTTGCTACAGTGGAAATTAGATCTTGTTATATTTTCATAAATCTCCCTGATTCTAAGCTTTCTAGCAGTTCTAGTACTAGACACATGGGGTAGTTCCATAAGTCTCATTTTCTGAAAGATAAAGAATAAATTTGGTCTAGAGAAATAAATTTTAAGCTATGAAGTAATAGAAACCATTGCATTCCATCATAAGATACATATTTTATATGCACTTGTTTTATTGTATAGCATACTTCCATTTATTCATAGTGTAATTTATTTGTCACATAATATATTTTTAGACTTGTATTATACATATAACTGTAGCACTGCATAGTTATTTAATCATAACATTAATATTATCACATATTAAAATGTGTCTCATTATTTCTAAAGATTTGTATAAAGCAGAACAGTATACTCAGCTTTATTAGCATTATCTTCAAATTATAACCAATGATGAGTTTCACAGCTCTTTCTGATGGCTTCCTTCAATCTAGCTAATGGCATCCCATCAAAATTTAATGAATCAGATCTAGTTCTGTAGGTACCATAGAGGTGATCTGCACAAATGGTCTCAGAAGTCTGTTTAATTCACATGTATACTTTAGAGTATCTTATAGAAAGTGTGAACTGAGTGTTTCTAAGCAATTGTCCCCTAAAAGTTTCTCTCTCTGGAGCTGTGAATGAGTTTGGGTGAGGATGAGATCAAACAAGATTGAACTTTCTGTCTGATGGCTGCAGTGTGCCTATGTGATGTTGCCACGTGAACCCATAAATCTTAATAGATAATTAGATCCAGATGTAGGCTGGAAATCAATAAATTTTTCAAATGTATGTGCCTTTGACAGAAGTTCAGGGAATAAATGTCAGGATTCTCCTTGGATAAGAGAAAATTATATACATTATTTTTTACCTCTATTAAATGTGTGTTTTCCCACTCACTAAGAAAGAAAAAATAAACCTAATACAGTTAAAGACTGTAAGTAAAGAAAAAAAGAGAATGCCAAAACAAGAAAACTGAAGGTTTTCAAGAAAAATATTTAATATATATTCTTTACTACCAACATTTGATAAGGAAGTTAGCATAGTTTACTTTCCTTTTTACTTTGTTTTCTTAATTTTTATAAATATGATCTCAAATTTTATTTCAAATTTTCAAAGAGTTTTATTCCTTAATTTATATGGTATGAAAGTAGTGTATCTTGTGGGTAATTATTAACATTTACATTGTTTTGCAAATCAATTTATACCTCCTTAGACAGATTTTTTTACTCCTATCACTACTGGTTCTTTCATTCTGAATCTTGGTCCCATTCCTGAGTTTATAATTTGAATGATTTTTTTTAACTTCTGGAATTGCTTGAAGCAATTTTTAAAAAAAGAATAGGAAAAGCCATTGAATTTTGCAATGTATCTTTATATTGTGTTTACACAAGTGCACGACAGCCTGGCAAACAAGAAATTTTCTAGAACAACCCTCTCTTTCAATGCTGAACATTACTCTTCATTTTCTTCTGATAGATAGTTTTAGAGAGGAAGTTTGTGTCCAGTCCAAATTTGGTTTCTTTCCTGTTTTCTGTGCCATAGAAGCCAGGTCTTACTGCAATACTTACTCAGGCATTTATTTACCACGTGTTCATTAAGTGCTCCCCTGAGCTAGGCGCTGTGCAAGTTTCTGCAGTAAAGCAATGACCATGACAGTCTTATCGCCTGCTTTCACAGAGCTTATATTCTACTGGGAATGAAAGATTAAAAGGAGGGGAACAGACAAATAAATAAAAAATATTGTAAGGTGTAATAAAAAGCTATGCAAAGAAAATAAATCTCAGGGGAGAGCTGCCATTTGGCATTCATTCTGAGCCCCTGCTTTTCTGAGATACCAGCTAAATGAGAAGATCTGTCTGAAGAGGTAGCATTTAACTGGAGATCTAAAGGGTGATAAGAATCCATAAAATAGTGTAAGTGTGGGTGGGAGTGTGTAAGGCGGTTGCTGCCTTCTTGAGTTAGAAGGAGTAGCATGTGGAAAGGCCCTGGAACAAGAAAGAATTTGTGTGTTTAAGGAATGGAAAAACAGCAATGTTGTTAGACTTTAGCAAAGGAGAAACAGACGGCAAAGAAAGTGGGAGAAGTAGTCAGCGGTCCTATCACAAAGGGTGTTCTAGCCCCTGGCAAGGAGTTTGGATTTTATTCATTTGGTCTGCTGTGAGGAGAACTGTGATTGGGCGAGGAGGGGAGATGGTCAACTGGTAGAAGGAAGACCCGTGCGTTGCTGCTTCTGTCACCCAAACGGAAGTAGACTGTGGCTTCATCTGGAGTTGTGGCAGGAAGTGACGAGAAAAGGGTGAGTTAAGATAAAATCTGATGGACTTGGTGAATTAGGGAAGAGGGGAGAGGTTGAGAATGTCTTCTAGGTTTGTGGCCACAGTAACTGACTGAGTGGCAAGGGGAAGTGAGGGATGGTTGGGCAGGTTTGTAGGGGAAGGCGGCTATTGGCCAGTTCAAATGGGAATGACATTAAGACTTCCAAGTGAACAGATAGGGTAGACAATTGGAGATGTAAGCAAAGGGATCAGAGGAACTGCCTGGTTCGGGATAATCAAAGAAATCAGCGGCAAGAAGGATACATACACACATCCTTCTGAAAACCCTGATGTTTATAAGTAGGCAGAGGAATGGGCAACCTTGTGTTTAAAGCAAATTTGGTGTTTAGAAGATGCTCAGCTCCACAATCCTAATGTCTAGAAGGCAGGTAGAGAGGAAAATGGACACAGAGAAGGAGCATCTAGTAAAGTATGAAGTGAATAAAGATGTAAATAGTGAAGCCAAAAGAAAGTATGTTGAGAAAAAGGGAGTGCTTGTGTCAAGTGCTGTTGGAAGAACCACGATTAAGGATGATGAAGACAGAGAAGCATACATTAGCTTAAACAACATGGAAGTTGTCAGAGACTTGCATGAGAAAATTTTAGCAGAATAGTAAGAGCACAGGTTGGACTGAGGTGGTAACAGGTAAATCAGAGTCAGGAAGAAGAGAAGATGGTACACACAGACCATTCATCCAAGAAATTAGACTATAGGGAAGCAGAATAATGGGGGCCATGGCCGGCATTGTTTTAAAAGATGGATTTTGATAGAGATGTTTATTTACTTGTAGAAATGAATGAATAGTCAAATATGGATTAGTAATTCAGGAAAGGGGGGAAAGTTAAGTCCTTGAGAAGGTGGAAGAGCAAAGAGGAGAAATATCTCCACCACTGATGCAGGAGGAAATGTGGAGGAACATGCTGAAGAATTAATTACCGAGGAGGATTAAGTCAAACCCTGTACCTTTTATTTCCTCGGAAAAGTGTGAGATGGGATCATTGCTAACAGTGCAGATAAAGAAGAGAAAATTCTCTAGAAGATTTGAGGAGAATGCACTCTGGTTATCTTAGGGAATGCAACCTGGAGTCTATTTTGAGTGCCACTTTGATATTGGAGATCATTTATTTAAAATGTGAACACTCCCTTGGGTGTGAGAGTTTCTCCAATGACTTCAGCAATTTGGGAGCAAGTATGGAGAAGGTGGATGCTGGATTATGTGTCAGATTAGGTTTCTGCCAGGTGAGTGTGACACACTGAGAGAAATGCATGGAAACTGAGTAAATGTTAAAAGAGAATGGTGATAAGGAGTGCCCACGGATTCTGAACTGGACGAAGAAAGAAGTGAACCCAAGGTTTGGTTGGTAGATCATGAGGAGGTGGTGAGATAAATGAATCAGAATTCCTGAAGAGTTCAGAGAATTGTAATGACGAAGGCAGCCTATATAGAAATCCTGAACATCTACTCAAAGTGTTTTGTGGTGTCTACAGCAGAGCATCTTTGGAGATGTTTTTAAAATACATTGTCAAATAAACTAGCCCGCTGTCTAACCTCATGTTTAAAAACATAATTTATATAATTCTTTGGTTCTACACACTATCTGCTTTGATGTTCATCAAACTTCCCTCCTGCTGCTACAGATGGTGGAAAGGTTTATGTGCATAGTTTATAGCTAAATTTCTGGGAGCTGTTAATACACTGATGTAGCATGGGTCTATTGGAGGAAAGGGGCATATCTCCTGCTCCTGTTGTCTAAATGTTTAACATTGAATAGACAAGTTCTTGGAGAAGCCACAATGCTGGGATGCCTATTGCCAGTACTTTTCCAGTCTCTTTCATCCACAGCTCTTCCCTTGATGGGACATCTCCCAGAATGCAATGTGTCCTTTGCAGGCGCTCTGTCTCTGTGTGGTTCCCTGAACTAGTTTTCTCAGAGTTGACTTATTGTTGCCCCTTGGTTGAGGAACAAACTCTTGACTCTGAAAGCCCAAGGCATAGAGAGTTGCTCTAAGCTGTTTTTTTCTGAGCTAGGTCAGATAAAACTAATCAAAGAATGTTTAGGTCATCAATTATATTTTATCATTCTGTTCTATTGCCCTTGAAATGAACAGAAAATTTACCCAGAATCTGTATTAGATTGAATTCAGTTCCAGATTTTTATTGTATGAATTACGTAATTTTCTATTTCTTTTTTCCCATCTGTATTTTACTGTGAACTTGAGACTTACCTATTACTATCCACAATCTTTGCCATTATACTGCATTACATTGATTTAACAGCTTTACTGAGATATAATTCATATACTATAAAATCCTCCCTTGTAAATTATACAGTTCAGTGGTTTTTAGTATATGCAAGGTTGGGTAGCCATCATCACTAATTTTAGAATATTTCACCTCTCTCAAAAGAAATCCTTTGTATAATGTCAATCACCTCCCCCTTTCCCTCCCTCCCCCAGCCCCTGACAACCATTAATCTACTTCTATCTCTATGAATTTACCTACTATGAACATTTCATATAAACAAAATCATACGACATGTGGCCTTTTGGGTCTGGCTTCTTTTACTTATTATGCTTTCAACTTTCATCCATGTAGCCTGCAGCAGTAATTCTTTTTACCGCTAACTAATATTCCACTGTGCGTATACACTACAGTTTATTTATTCATTCATTAGTTGATGGACACCTGGGTTGTTCCCCCTTTTTGGCTGTTGTGAGTAATGCAGTTGTGAACATTCATGTGTAAGTTTTACTGTGAATGTATGTTTTCCTTTCTCTTGGTATAACACTTTCCCTTTACATGTTAACCTTAAATTCCCTTGAGGCTAATTATCCTACTAATTTAATGTCTACTTGTTTAGGAATTGCTTTAATGTGTTCTACCAGACTGCAGTGAGGTTCTCCCATTACTGTGCCTTTACATCATCCTCGTACTGAACTGAGTGTATTGCCCTGGAATGTGCTGGTACAGGCTGCTGTGGGGCCCATTCTCCTAAAACAGCTCCTTCCTGATTACTTCATGAGCCAGTGTTGGGGTAAACAGTGACAGTGAAGCAACCCTTCTATAGTGAAAATATTTTGGAAGTTGATGTTTAAAAAATTGCTTCTTTAACTCCTCCATCCTCGTTTTGCCATGCCCACCATCCCGGGCCTGGGGTTTTTTTCCAAAAAATTGTTTATGCACAATCTCACCAAAATTTTTACCTCAAACCAAGAGGCTTCATTGTTTTATTTGTATTTTCATCCTAAGGCAAAATGACAGTGTGTAAATCAGTCAGTCTTATCTGAAACTGTTTAATAGTTTCATAATAATAGCTGCTGCCCTTGGAGCAGCTGTTTACAATGTGTGGATCCCTATATTAAGTGCTTTGCATGCAATATCCTATTTATACTATTCAACATCTCTACAAAGTAGGTGTGCTTATCCACATTTTACAGATATGGATAAATATTAAAGTGGTCAGATACTCCACCTACAGAGGAAGAATGGGGCATAGATGCAACGGGTCCAAGTATGTCTGACCTCAAAGTCCTTCTTGCACTATTACCCCAAAAGCTTCCTACTCATTACATCTTTATTACTTTGACTTGAGCCAGATAGTGTGCTGGGCCCTTATGTTTTTATACTTTTACTATGCAAAGTTGGGTCAGCTCCCTGTCTTAAGAATAAGGCTTAAGAGCAGATGGAGGAAGAGATTATGAGATCCCTTGCATCTGAAAATGGGCACAAAAGGTAACTGATAGAGAGATGTCCCATGATTTCATTGCCATGTCCCCAACATCTGGAACTTAGTAAGTCCTAAAAACTTGATTGGTGAATAAACAAGATGACTTCAGAAGGTAAGTTTTGTCCACTTATCATATTACCCTGCTGACTCTGTCTCTTCTGAAATATTGTGGGGTTCAGTCATGGGCTCCCGTCTTCCCCTTCCTTTCCTGTCCTTAGCTACCCTCTCTGGGCTGACTCGTCAAGGTCCGTGGCCTTGAGGACTCTACCCGAGGACGACTCCCATCACATCCTTGTGTCCTCTCCACACACACCCCTGCACGCTCCCTCAGCAAGTGCTGTCCGCTCTGTTTTCCTCCCCTTCTCTGCCTATCCACAGATACTCTTTGAACTGTAGCCGTGCCAGTTCTCGCTGTACTCATTTACTTGCACACCTACTTCCATACTTGCTCTCTTCAAGGTCATGGTCTGCAAAGCAACCATGGTGACATTTTTAAATGGTAATCATTGTCTCCTAGCTCTACTTTCCACTTCCGTTACCTCTAATCATACTTAAAATCCAAACTTCTTTTCATAACATGGAAATTACATGTTCTGGCCCCTGCCTATCTCTGCCACACAGTACTTCCCACGCACTGCACTATAAGCAAGCTGGCTATCTTGCTGTTTCTTCCATTCACCAACTTCATATCTGCCTCAGGGCCTTTGCTCTTGCTTTGTACCCGCCCTAGATGTCTCTTCACCAGGGCCTTTGAATAGCTGGCTTCTTTGTAGCATTTAGATCCCAGTTCTAATGTCATTTCTTTAGAAAGGGTTTCCCTGACCACATTTTATCACATTGTCTTAACTTATTTTCTTTAGGGCATTTATTCATTCATTAGTTGATGGACTCTTGGGTTGTCCTTCTGAAAATATCTTGTATATTTATTTATTTACTTATTAAGTGCCTTTCTCCATCCCCAACTTCTACCCTTACCTAAACAAAGATTCATAAAACTGATAATCTTCTTTATCATGTTTATCATTATACTCACTACCTGGCCCATTAGAGGTTAACATAAATATTTGAGGGAGTGTATATGAGAATATAATAAATAAATGAATGTATATTGTCTAGGACCAGGCCTGAATGTATGTGAATACGTCTATATTAATGAACTTAAAACTGCTGTATCATTTTTAAAGTTTATATACTGTAATTTATGTTGTTCAATTTCTTCCTAAACAGAATATTTTTATTACTTGGAGGGATCCAAAGATGCTCTCCTTTGTGGCATGAGCCCAGACTCAGGGTACGTACCATTTATTTTATTTTTAGTCTAAGGCTGCAAAAAAAGGAAAAGTACACTCAGTTTGCTAATAAGAATCTTTGATTCTACTTTGTTTTCATATATTGCATGGCACTGTTTGACTGCCGTCACACAGTGAGTCCAGACTTTAAAGCATTCATAGATAATACATACTTTATAAAGCAAGACTTGAGGTAGTGTTTGAATTAAAACAAGATACAAATCACGTAAATGTTAAGAAAGTAGAAAAATTACTTACAAAATACCCCACCAAAAGTTGGTTGGTTAGTTAGAAGCCTTTCTTCTTTCTGGAAAGAAGAGTGAACAAAATCAGCATTTCTTTCCATCCTCAAATTCTACTCACTCTCCAATGAAGTATTGTAGCTGTGTCAGTGCCTATATATCAATCTGTGGATACAAGAACTACTATATGACATCTGGCGAAAGATTCCAAGTTTTGATGTGGCAATGATGATGATACTAATAGCAGCTACCATTTAAATGCTTTCTATGTGTGCAACTAGGCGAGGTAACTTGCAAACTTTATCTTCTTTAAACTTAATCGCAGTCTTAACCTTTTGATGTTGATGTTATCCTGTTTTCACAGAAAGAGGGAACTGTGCTTGGAGAATTTAAGTAATTTGACAAAACCAGCTAGTAAATAGTAGGGGTGGGATTCAAACCCAGTTCTTCCTGACTTCACATAATGTGTTAAGATCATTGTTCATCAGTATTGTCCCCCTAGAAAAGGATCCTTGGGTTTCTAACTTTTCTGTAGTGCTCTTCAGCTTACATCCTGAAGACGTTCTAAGTTGTGATACTCTTTTTCATATGTAGTCAGTGTCCAGAAGGATACCAATGTATGAAGATCGGCAGAAACCCCGATTATGGCTACACGAGCTTTGACACTTTCAGCTGGGCGTTCTTAGCCTTGTTTCGGCTGATGACCCAGGATTACTGGGAAAACCTTTACCAACAGGTGAGTGGCAAGAAAAATATTCATTGCCTTTTGAAACGGCATATAAATCTGATGTATATTCCTTACCAGCCTTACATAGGAGGTGATATATTCAATTTAGAATTCAGAACACTCTATTGTCTTTATTACTAAAATTAGACACGTTTTGCTTCCAACACTATTGGAGTGGGTTGTTCTTAAAATCATGTTATTTTCTTACCCTGCCCTGACTTATCTGATTTCGAGTTCTCTTCTCCCTTTCTGAGCAGAGCATCCCATGGCGTCCAAAGTAAGAGCAGGAACTATGATGTAATGTGTTCTCGTAGCACACTCTCCCCGTTTACACACACACACACACACACACACACACACACGTGCGCGGCTTTCCACATGTGCCTCCAGGCTTGGAGTGCCCCAAACAGCAGGCTCTCCTGTGCTCACCATGCTTCATTTTTGAACTCCTGTGTACAATTGTTATGGATTCAGTTGTTTCCTCCCAAATTCCTAAGTTGGAGACCTAACTTCCAGTTCCTTAGAATGACTCTATTTGGAGTTACGGCCTTTAAAGGGGTAACTAAGTTAAACTAAGGCGCTGTTAGGAAGGCTCCTCATCCAGTCTGACTGGTGTCTTTCCAAGAAGAGGAGGTCAGGACATGAGAGGGCTGTTTCTGCCAGGACTTGGGGAGGGGGCCGCCGTTTGCCAGCCAAGGAGGGAAACCAAACAGGCCACCACGTGGACCCTGGACTTCCATCCTCTCCAGCTGTGAGAAATAAAATTTCGGGGTGTAAGCCACCTCGTCTGTAGTGTTTTGTTAAGGCAGCCCTAGCAAACTAATGTAAGAATCGGACTCGGTTCCCTCCTCTGAGTTTTCCTCTCCCAGCCCAGTGCCCCTTCCTCTCCACGCCCATGCTCTCTGGGTGTTCTCCCGTTTGTGGCATCCATCCCTTGGGTGGAATTGTTAATTCACACGCTGTGTCCTCTGACCCAGATGTGATCCTCTCCAGCCTGTGGGCTCTGTCTTAGGTATTATCAGCATCCAAGCCCAGCAGGACAGAGAAGAAAATGATTATTCTGTATGATAAATAATGATGAATCACTGTTCTCAGAATTGACACAGATTCTTCGCTTGGCCTGTTTTAAGGTTTCTTAATTTCTGAGAATATTATGAATGAATACAGAAATTATACAAAAATATATTTCACAGGAAAAATAAATACAAGTGTCTTCCTAAATATGCCAAAAAATGCTCACCTTTACTTAATGTTAAGGAAATGCAAATTGCAACTAGAGTGTCATGAGCTTGCACCTGTCAGAGTGACGAAGCTCAAACAGGAGATCAAAAGAGAGGACTGGCTGGACATAGAGGCAGATTTGCCCACACCTAGAGGAACCCCAGAGATGTAACGTGGGAAATGTCCATGAACGTGCCCATTAACCTAACAGTTCCACTAAGAATTTATCCAAGAGAAGAAATCAGTAAATAAGGAAAAGGAGTAAGTGGGCATCAGAACTAGGAGAAAGAGACTTATTTTTCATTTAATATTTGTGCCATTTGAATTTCTTGACCACATTGTGTTTTATACATTTTTTTTGTTTAATTTGTTTTGCATCTATATCTTTTTTTTATTAAGGTATCACTGATATACAATCTTATGCTCAGATTGTACATTCTTAATACATGTTAATTAAAAATGAATATAAAAATAAGTGAACAGATAAATTCATACCATAAAACTCTCTACCTGTGTGAATATAATACATCATCATTAATACTTCTTGTTTGGATGGAATTTTATCAGTAAAAGGGATGATAGATATTATCTGGTCCTGTCATTTGAAAACGAGCAAAGCAGTTCACTTTTCAGTGTGTTTCAGTCTGGGGTGGGGGGATTCTGTTGTTATTTTGCTTAAAATTAAGAATCATATCTAATTTTAGTACAAGCTTAGTCGATTGTTGTATCCTTTGTACTGCAAATGTCTGTATTTTAATACTGGTTGATTCCATGGGGATATAATTTTATTCCTTTATAGTTCTGATAACAAGAGATTATATGGAACTTTCCAGTTTACCCATGCCTAATATGCCATTCAAGTTGAAATAATTTACCAAAAAAAACTTCGTGTTATTAAAATGATTTCCATTTTTCCCTAGACACTGCGTGCTGCTGGGAAAACCTACATGATCTTCTTTGTTGTGGTGATTTTTCTGGGCTCCTTTTATCTAATAAACTTGATCCTTGCTGTGGTGGCCATGGCCTATGAAGAGCAGAACCAGGCGAACATTGAAGAAGCCAGGCAAAAAGAGTTAGAATTTCAACAGATGCTAGATTGTCTTAAAAAAGAGCAAGAAGAAGCTGAGGTAATGTCATTTGTTTTTAAATTCTTCCTGGAAGTAGAAGTGCAAAGGGAAAGAGCAGAGGCTCTGTGGTCTTCCCCAAAGAGATTTTTCTTACTGGGCTTTCAAATATAAACTGAATTTTCATCCAAGTGCAGTTGAAGGAACCAATTCTGAATCGAGTTAGAATTGACATCTGCCCCGTTCCACCTTCCCCATAATCAGGTCACTCAGGCAGAAGACTGTCCTAAACTGTTCCCTCTACACCTGTTACTCCTGATTCTTCAGTGCGCATGGCATTATGCAAAGTCCCAATACATATACGATGTGTTTCCCTGGAGTAAAAATCTTACGCAAAAGTTTAGGGAAAATTATTTTAAAGTTAACAGATACTCTATGGGGCGTAAAGCAAAATGTGCATCAGTTTTGGTTAATGTTGCAAGGATTTTTAAGATAAAACGTGAGATGTTTAAAAAATCATGCTTTATGGTGGTGGCAACTTTAGGCTAATCAGCAAATTCTTGAGGGCTCCTCCTTAACTCCCGTCTCCAAAGGGATGCTCCATTGGAATGTTGGAGAAGGTTTGTACTAAGAGAACCAGAATTTCAAATATAAAGTGAGTCTTAAAACTTGTTTAATAGTTTGACCTAGTTAAATCTCTTAAGGAATCTAACATGTTGGGGGGCGGTAGTAAACTGTGACACAGAAAGATTTCCGTACAGTATTTTAATAATATTAAAATTTAGAAAGCATTTAATTTTCAAAAATTAGGTAAATGGTTCAAAGGATTATGATATTTTCATATCCTGGAGTATTATTCAGTCACAAAAGTATGTGTTTTAAGAATATTATAATGACAGGAAAAGCTGTTAATTTAACAATATATTAAATAGTAGGTTACAAAATTGAGCACAAGATACAAATTAACTTAAAATTGTGTATATAAAGACAGGTAGAAATACTAGTCTTAAGTTATTTCTGGGATGTAGATTATGAGAGATTTTTATTTATTTTTTCACAATATCTTTATTTTCCAAATCTTTACAATGATTGCTTTATTTTAATAAAGGAAATACTTTTATAAGGGTATTACATTCCCAGGAATTTCCTAGAGAACTCCACAGAAATCCCTTTCAGTTTCTTGAGATTTGTTTTGTAATAATTTGTTTTTATTTTTCAGACAAGTGAATCTTCACTAAACTGAGTGCCTTATTCTATTGGTAATATTGAGTTAATTACCTTAACAAGAAATATAAATTATCAATTACATAGCTTATGTGAGTTTTGTGTTCCAGAATTACCTAGTAAAACTTTCATATATACTATTTAAAATTACCTTACTATGAATGTAATAGTTTAATTCCAAATTACCATTAGGATTTATTATGATTACATAATTATATAATTGGATTTATAATTATATATTTATTATAATATATAATTATAATAAATATATGCTTTGTAAGCTCTCTGGTCATAGTGCAAAGAAAACATTACTTCATGTAGAAGGGACATGATTATATACACAGTGTAATTAAATTCATGCTAGAGAGGTACCCCACAGTAGGGCGTCTCAGACTTTGAGAATGACTCACTCTGTGTGACCCCTTGATCCAACAGGTAATAGCGTTGGCAGCAGCTGAATATGCAAGTATCGGGAGAAGCAGAATTATGGGCATCTCCGAAAGTTCTTCTGAAACATCCAGACTGAGCTCCAAAAGTGCTAAAGAAAGAAGAAACAGAAGGAAAAAAAAGAACCAAAAGAAGCTCTCTAGTGGGGAAGAAAAGGGAGATGATGAGAAATTGTCCAAATCAGAGTCAGAGGAGAGTATCAGGAGAAAAAGTTTTCACCTTGGTGTTGAAGGTCATAGGCGAGCACGTGAAAAGAGACTGTCTACCCCTAATCAGGTACCATTGAAATATCAAATGAGGGTCACCAGAAATAGGATAATAGAGCAGAATGTTTTATTCTGGGATAAGGGACCTCAGGAGAGGAAAGTGAGTGAATTCATTGGTGTGTTTTTACGTAAAAGCCTATTGATTGGTGGGCATTTATGGAAAGAACATATATGTACATAGTTTCCCATTTAAATGTGACCAGATTTTTAATTGTAGTATAGTTGATATAAAATCATATGTTGGTTTCAAGTATACAACACAGTGGTTCAGCAGTTACCCATATTATTAAATACTGCAGTTACCATCTGTCAGCATAGGATTCTGTCAACGTTACAGAGCCACTGGTTATATTCTCCACACCCGTAAACAGTTTATATTATGATTGAAAATTTTTGTGCCCTTTTATACCCATCCCCACCCACCCACCCCAGCCCCTGCCCCATGGTGTCCTCTAGTCACTTCTCAGTGTCTATGAGTCTACTGCTATTTTGTTCATTTTGTTTTGTTTTTATATTCCACAAAAAGGGGAAATTATATGGTATTTGTCTTTCTCCGCCTGGCTTATTTCACTTAGCATAATACCCTCTAGGTGCATCCATGTTGTCGCAAATGGCAGGATTTTTTCTTTTTTATGGCTGAATAATATTCCATTGTATATATGAACCACATCTTCTTTATCCATTTGTCTATTGATGGGAACGTTGGTTGTTTCCATATCTTGGCTATTGTAATAATGTGGCAATAAACATAGGGGTGCATTTATCTTTCTGAATCAGAGATTTTGTTTTCTTTGGGTGAATTCCTAGAAGTGAAATTACTGGGTTGTATAGTATTTCTGGTTTGTTTTTTTTTTTGAGAAACCTCTCTATACTGCTTTCCAAAGTGGCTGTACTGTTACATTCCCACCATCAGTATAGGAAGGTTCCCTTTTCTCCACATGCTCACCAACACTTGATAGTTCTTGTCATTTGGATAGTGGCCATTCTGTCTGGTGTGAAATAATACTTGATTGTGGTTTTGGTTTGCATTTTCCTGATGATTTGTGATGTGGAGCATCTTTTCACATGCCTGTTGGCCATCTGTATTTCTTATTTGGGAAAAATGTATGTTAAGGTCCTCTGCACATTTTTAAATCTGGTTATTTGCTTTTTTGTGTTGAGGCATATGAGTTCTTTATATATTTTGGATGCTAACCCCTTACCTGATAAATAATTTACAAATATATTCTTCCATACTCCAGGTTGTCTTTTTGTTCTATTGATAGTGGCCTGTGCTGTATAGAAGCTTTTTGGTTTGATGTAGTCCTGCTTGTTCATTTTTTATTTTGTTTCCCTTGCTCGAGGAGATGTGTCCAGGAAAAAAATTGCTTATGCTTATGTTCCAGAGATTTTTGCCTATTTTTTCTTCTAAGAGTTTTATGGTTTCATGTCTTACATATAGGTAAGTATGACCTTTTTTTAACAAGGTTATAGTTTCAGAATTGTCATATCTTCTCTCATAAATAAATTTTGAAAACAAAATATTCATGTGAGCTATTGTAGAAAAGAAATTTTGTAAACCATAGATTCACATTTATAGTTTTATTTAGTCTATGTAATACCTCATTGGTTAAAAACTACTCTTAGACTAGTTTGTCCACTTTCCTTCCCTCCTGTAGGTAATGGTATCACTAGAATGTCAGTCACCCAAGCTGGAAAATTTGAGACACCTTCAAAGCCTCTACCCTCAACTGCATCATCTACTAACATCTGGTCCATAGTCTGTTATGTATGCTTGTGTGGAATCCTCTTTCCCTTTCTTTCTTTTTCCACTGAAACCTTCATATTTCAGGTCTGTCTGCCCAAACCTCTAAGATGATGCATTGCTTCTGTTCTCCTTAGCATTTCCCTGGTTTCCATTGTACAACTCTTCCACGTCATCTTTCTAAAACAAAGCCATCCCTCTGCTCAACAAAACCTCTCTGTTGTGTAAGCACTGACTACAGAATGAGAGCCACTTCTTGGCCGTGCCATGCCCCGGCTTCAGCCTCATTGCCTACCTTTCTGTACCTTCGTGTACGCTTAACCCGTCACGATCGTTCACTTTTCCCTATATGCCCTGTACTTTCATACCTTTGTTACCTAGTACACATCATTTTCTCTAAGCAGGATGATTCTCTTCCTTGTTTTCCTCCTGGCATAGTCCATCCATTCTTCACCCATGGGCTCAAGTGCCGCCATCCCACAGATTTTCCTCTGTCCCCACCTTTAACGATTTCATAATTGATTTGAGAAACAGAACTTGAATACATGCGATATCAACAAAAAGAAATAGGACGAGCGGTCCAAGCTAGTTTTAAGTCCAAGACAGTGGTAGATTTATTTCCCATGCCTCTCAATGCTGCTGCTTTGCCCTCCGCACAGTCATCAGCGTTTATTGAATTAAATACTTCCAAGGACTGTGCATTCCTCTTGGTTTAGGGACACGGTTGATCTTGGACAAGAGTCATATAAATCTGGCTTTTGCCTCTCTTTGGTATTGGGCAACTTCTTTTCCAAGTTCTAATGTTACATGACTTTTAAACTCACTGATATTACAATGTCTTTCTCAGAGGTCTCACACCTGAGCTGAGCTTTCAGCATGTAAGGTAGAGTTGTAAGCAATGAACTGCAAAGAAGCATATAGTGTGGTCTTTGGCCTGAAGAAAGTTTCAATCACTTATGGAACCCAGGGACCGACATATTGATATTGATGGGACATAGCAACATATGTTTACATATTTAGGGAAAAGCTAAATCACAGATATCAGTGCCAAATTATTCTTTTAAGTGATATATTCCTTAGAGCAAAATGAGTGGTATAGAAGGGAAGGAGAGGTCAATCTAGGCCAGAGCTGCAGAGACCTGTTCAGCCATAAATAATTTACCTGGTCCTGAAAGGATGACTTATTCCAGTCCTTCCATCTCATGTCTGGAAGAATTTGTTTTCTTGCTAAATTGCTTTGTTTCTAAGTGTTTCTTTTCAAGCAGTACAGACCACTGGCCCTCAGATCAGTGGCTTCAGTGGTAGTTATGCACACTTCTGTCTTTTAGGTGCTTCAGCAGATACGTGTCACCTTTTATTTTTTCTGCAGTCACCACTCAGCATCCGGGGCTCCTTGTTTTCCCCGAGGCGCAGCAGCAGAACGAGTCTTTTTAGTTTCAAAGGTCGAGGGAGAGATATTGGATCTGAGACTGAATTTGCGGACGACGAGCATAGCATTTTCGGAGACGGCGAGAGCAGACGGGGCTCACTGTTCGTGCCCCACAGGCCTCGGGAGCGGCGCAGCAGTAACGTCAGCCAGGCCAGCAGGTCGCCCCCAGTGCTGGTGAACGGGAAGATGCACAGTGCCGTGGACTGCAACGGCGTGGTCTCCCTGGTGGACGGACCCTCGTCCCTCATGCTCCCCAATGGACAGCTCCTGCCAGAGGTGATAATAGATAAGGCAACCTCTGATGACAGCGTAAGGATATTTTAAATAGCTCAGGCATGGCTCGCCCCTCTTCCTGCCCCCGTCAGCCTCTCTGCTCGGGGGGCCTCCTCTGGTCCTGCGAATGGCTCTGCATTTTGCAATACTTTCACTGTAGAAACACACCCTTAACTCCCTAACATAATCCCCATACTACATGCTGTAGGCATCTAATTCAACGATGTTTAAGACCCCTTCTTGAGAAAGGTACTTAGCTATTGATATTATACTTAAAGATTATAAATTGTCCCTTTGGAAAACAATTTATAAAAAATTTATATCATTTATTATAAAAACAATTTGTATCATCACAGAAAATGCATTGATGATGCTGACCTTATTGATTGATAATAGTTCTCATTTCTGTAAGAAATTTGGATAATTTGCCACCCTGCTATTTTTTCGTCACTATTTTTTATATATATGTGTATATACACACACACACATACACACACCACACCCCTTGTTGCAAGGGATCTTATTGAGTTCATAATAGTAACAATAATAGAAATCATGTATTTAGTATTTACAACAGCCGTGTGAGGTGATAGACTCATATCCCTGTTTTACAAAGGGGGAAACTGAGGCACAGAGAAATTAAGGTACTTGTGCCAGGTCACTGAGCTAGTACATGGCAGTCCTGACATTCAAAAGGAGGCCCTCTGGTCCAGAGCGTGTGCTCTTAACCACCACACTTTGCTCTCTGTCCGATGTGTGGTAGGAAATACGTAGCTTGGAAATAATGTAGAATATATATTTTTTCCCATACATAAATGAAACACTGTTTTTTCATTAAAAATAAAAAACCTCTTTGGTTTAAATCTATGAATAAAAATATAATATCTAAAAAACATAAATGCAAACCTATACACATGAAAAGAAACACAAAACAACCATTTCAAAACAAAATTTCAAGTTTCAGGCATCACTGAGTGGTCAGAGAAAAGGGTCTGATGAGATTGGATCTTCCTGGTTTCTGGAGTGTCCAGGTTACCCCTTTAGGTCATCATGTTATACTGCATTCTAAATAGTAGCAAGGGCTTTGACTAACCTTCAAGCTTTGAACTCATGCTACTTATTCATATATTCACATTTGCAGAAAACAGAGTAGCTTAAGTGGGAATAAAGTTCCATCAAAGCCATGGCCACATACCTATTTCGGTTTGAATGAATGCATGTGCTTTTAGGTAATGTGACCTCTGTGCTTCAGCCCTTCTGTCAAGGTATTTGTTTCTTATCAACCGAGCATGCGAAATTTCTATGAAATCAGATCTTTGCTGTGTTTTGCTTTTCAATCATATGTATTATCTGTAAAATAGGTAATTTATATCAGATACAGAGATTATTTCATAGTTTCAAATAAAAATGTTTTCATGTGAGATTTTAATTTTACCACAGAAAAGTCATTATCACCATAAATCCTAAAACTAAAAATACAAAACTAGAAGAATTAGTAGAAACTCAAAGATTCAATGGAAATGCAGTCAATATAATTATGTGGCTCGATGTGCAGTTTAGATTTAAAAAATATGTGATAAATATGACCTTGACACTCGAAATGTGTCTACATGCAGAATAATTTCTTATTCTTGTTTAACTTGGAAAAAAAGAAAAATCTGCTTCTGGGAAGTCAGTAAATTGGAGACTGTGTCAGAGAAAACTTGGTTATAGAGACCTGTACAAAAAACCACCTGCAGATATGTGTGTGTGTGTGTATAAGTCAATGTATATACATACATGTGTACATACATACACACATTATGTGTGTGTGTTTGATATACATACATATATAACTATATCTAAACAACTATACAGTTTTAAAACCCAAGAACTATGTATATATGTTCATAAAATGGTGTGTGTTGGGTGTGTATATACACACATGTACATACCGCACACAAGTAGATAGGTGGTAAATGTAGAGCTGTATAGTTGTTTGTATGTATATATATGTGTGTGAGCATGTGTGTGTATATTGTTGACTGGCACTGAGCCAGCAGAGTATTTTAGCTTTGAATTCATTGCCATGATTGAAAAACAAGACCTTTTCACATGAAAGTGTGTATTCCCAGGCATACTGAGCTCCTGTTCCTGCATGGCAACAACCCTTTAGAGCTGGACAGTGGTCACTCTTCTGGATGGAGCTTACATTCTCCCTTTTGTACAGTTCCCGTCAGTCTTAATCATCCCTTTCAAACTGAGTCATTTATCATCATAGACTCGGAGTAGTGCATGAGATTCTCCTTATCACCGTTACTTCTAGTAATGCTGTTACCTCAACAAATCATAAGTAAAGAAATTTATCAGAGAATACTAAGGATCTTCCCATTTGTCACTCATCACAACACTTGCCTAGCTGTTTCCATGTAGGGTTCTTACATGGTAAAACTATCTGAATAAATTGGGGGACCCAGAAAGATAGATGATAGTGAAGAAGCAATAAAATGAATTTGTTTTATTTTTTATTTCCTATGTATTAATTCACTGAATGAATCCTCAAGGCAGGAATGAGGCAAGTACTATGACTATCTTCACTTTATCAGGGATGAAGCAGAAAGAGGTTAAGGAACTCTCCTATGCTACACACCCAGTAAGTAGCAGAGCTATGAGTCGAACCCAGCATCCTAGAGTCTACTTGTAATTTTTCACTACAAGTACCTAAACAGGATTTTATCTTATACCTGTAATTTGTTAGAAATCTGTTCTTAAACTTTAATTAATCATCTTTTTTCCTTTTAGGGTACAACCAATCAAATACATAAGAAAAGACATTCCAGTTGTTACCTCTTTTCTGAGGATATGTTGAATGATCCCAATCTCAGACAAAGAGCCATGAGTAGAGTCAGCATATTAACAAATACTGTGGAAGGTATGTGAAGATGTTCTTTACCATACAAATTTTTAAACACAATTCAGGTAAATTCTGGGCAGCCTTAAGTAGGTACATCAAGTTCTTAGGAGGAATTCAAAGAATATAAAATGGTTGTAAGCAATGGTGAAGATAATGAATGGATACTCATGCAGTTGTCTTTATGTGCTAAAAAAATGGATAGAATTATTTGCAATTAAGGACAAACATTGGGCTGTACATCTGAAACCAATATAATATTGTATATCACTATAGTTCAATAAAAAAGAAAAAAAGGCAAGCATTGGGTGGTACGACTTTTCAAAGATAAATAGCTTAGTGGTAAAAAAATGAAAAAAGCCAGGTTAAACCAGAGCTGCATGACTTTCTCACTATGTAACCTTTTTGTTTGTTTTTTAGTAAACTTTAAGTTTAGAAGAGATTTATACAAAATATCGAGAAAAAAAAGATGAAGATAATATGTAGATCTCCCATATACCCCAAATCCTTATTACTAACATCTGACATTAGTATGGTGCCTTTGTGACAATCAGTTAACCAATATTGAAACTGAAGTCCGTATGTTACTCAGATTTCCTCAGTTTTCTACTAAGGATCTTCTGACCCAGGATCCCAGGCAGGATATCCTGTGACATTTAGCTGTCCTGTTTCCCTAGGCTCCTCCTGGCTGGGGCAATTTCTCAGGCTTTGTGTTTGATGGCCATGACAATTTCTTTCTTTCTTTTTTCTTTTGATGACCTGACTTTAAGGAGTACTGCTCAGGTATTTTCTATCAGTTGGGATTTGTCTGATGTTTTACTCTTTTTTTCACTGAAGTATTGTTGATATGCAATCTTATATTAGTTTCAAATATACAACACAGTGGTTCAGCAGTTACCCATGTTATTAAATCCTCACATTATTATTAAATCCTCATATTATCAAATCTAGTGTGGTTGCTATCTGTCAACATAGAAAGATGTTACAGAATCATTGACTATATTCTCCATGCTGTACTACTATCCCTGTGACCAACTTATATTATGATTGAAAATTTTTGTGCTCCTGTATCCTTCACACCCTCCTCACTTACCCACCCCAGCCCGTCCCTTGTGGTAACCACCAGTCCCTTCTCAGTGTCTATGAGTCTACTGCTATTTTTTTCATTCTGTTTTGCTTTGTTTTTATATTCCACAAACAGGGGAAATCATATAGTATTTGTTTTTTCTCCACCTGTCTTATTTCACTTAGTATAATACCCTCTAGATCCATCCATGTTGTTGCAAATGGCAGAATTTCTTTTCTTTTTATGGCTGAATAGTGTTCCATTGTGTTTATGTAACTACATCTTCTTTCTCCATTCATCTATTGATGGACTCTTAAGTTGCTTCCATATCTTGGCTATTGTAAATAATGCAGCAATAAACAAAGGGGTGCAAATATCTTCCTGAATCAGAGATTTTGTTTTCTTTGCATAAATCCAAGAAGTGGAATTACTGGGCCAAATTTTATTTCTATTTTTAGTTTCTTGAAGACCTCCACACTGCTTTCCACAGCAGTTGTACCAGTTTGCATTCCCATCAGCTATGTAAGAGGGTTCCCAGTTCTCCACATCTTGGCCTATACTTGTTATTTTTGTCTTTTGGATAGTGACCATTCTAGCATTTCCCTGATGATTAGTGATGTGGAGCATCTTTTCACATACCTGTTAGCCATTTTTATTTCTTCTTTGGAGAAATATCTGTTCATGTCCTCTACCCATTTTTTTGTTGGGTAATTTGATTTTTGGTTTGAGGCATATAAATTCTTTATATATTTTGGATGTTAACTCCTCACTAGGTAAATTGTTTATGAATATATTCCCCCATACTGCAGGCTGTCTTGTTGTTCTGTTGATGGTAGGCTTTGCTCTATAGAAGCTTTTTCGTTTGATGTACGACTCCCACTTTTTCATTTTTTATTTTGTCTCCCTGCCCAAGAAGATGTGTCCAGAAAAATATTACTTATACTTATGTTCCAGAGATTTTTGCCTGTTTTTTCTTCTAAGAGTAAGGTTTCATGCCTTACATTCAGGTCTCTGATCTATTTTGAGTTTACTTTTGTGTATGGAGTTAGACAGTAATCCAGTTTCATTATCTTGCATATAGCTGTCAGTTTTCCCAACACCAGTTATTGAAGATGCTGTCTTTTCCCCACTGTATATTCATGGCTCCTTTATCATATATAAACTGACCATATATGCATGGGTTTATATCTGAGCTCTCTTTTCTGTTCCATTGATCTAAGGGTCTGGTCTTGAAATAGTACCATACTGTTTTGATTACTGTAGCTTTGCAGTATAGTGTGAAGTCACAGAATGTAATACCCCCAGTTTTGTTCTCTCTTAGGATTGCTTGGGCTATTTTGGGGTCTTTTGTGTTTCCATAAGAAATGTAGAACTATTTGTTCTAGTTCATTGAAAAATACTGTTGGTATTTGGATAGGGATTGCATTGAATCTATAAATTGCTTTTTGTTGGATGGCCATTTTGACAAAATATTAATTCTTCCTCTCCGTGAGCACCAGATAGATTTCCACTTATTTGTGTCTTCTTTAATTTCTCTCATGAGTGTCTTATAGTTTTCAGAGTGCAAGTTTTCTACCTCCTTATTTATTTATATTTATCCTAGGTCTTTTATTCCTTTAGTACAATTATTGCAGAATTGTTTTCCTGATTTCTCCTTCTGTGTCTTAATTTTGCATCCCACAACTTTGCTGAATCCAGTTATTAGTTCTAGTAGTTTTTTGTGTGTAGTTTTTAGGGTTTTCTGTGTATAATATCATGTCATTTGAAAATAGGCTCACTATGTAATTTAAAAAATTTTAGCTAGTCTTTCTGAATTTATCACCTCTCCAATTTTCAAGACAAAAATGCCTTTATTTCCAGATGCCTACAAATTGCTGTCCCTGAGCACATTCCATAAAATTGTGAAATGGTATTATGTGGCATGACATCTATTAGGACTTTGATAAAAAGACATTTGATAGAGTCATTTAAAGAGAATTATATAAACAGTAGTGTTTAGACCCTGAGATGCATTGAGAAATGAGTTGACAGTGGCAACTTTTAAAATATGCTTGCTCCTAACCTTTCCCGCTACAATATGTCCCAGGGCCCACCTTGTTTATGGGCTACCACCTCACCCCCATACACACCCATGATGGGCCCAGCAAAGTTCCCACCCACCTCCTAAACTTACAGTGAGAAGTAAACGGGCTAATGGGTTGAGGTATCTGTTGCATGAGGCACTCTGTAAATTAGTGCTCATCTCTTGGTTCTGGAATTGTTTTCACCTGCAAACTACAAAGAATTTTTCCTTGATAGAGTAGAATTGTTTTTTTGTTATTACAGGATTAAGGACACAGGGAAAGTATGCATGTTAGTGGAACATACACGTTTTTCTACTGAGAGAACATGTTCTCATGTTCACCATCACATGATAGTTCCATTTTCTCTGAGAGATGCCCATATCTGCTTTGAGTCATTAATTTTACTGTCTTCTCCCTTCTGCTTACTCTAGTAAACAAACATGTGACAAAAGATTTCTGTGTAGATGCTGTTACTTTCACAGAAATAATACTGCTAACGTGCAAAGTCTGAACCAGAAGACTTGTTTTAATGTTAAAGTGTACTGCTGCTTTGTACCTGTTTAATAAAATGGACAAAAGATTGACTTCATGTTCTCCCTTTTTTATTTTTCTCCCAGAACTTGAAGAGTCCAGACAAAAATGTCCACCTTGGTGGTACAGATTTGCACACACATTCTTAATCTGGAATTGCTCTCCATATTGGATAAAATTCAAAAAGATTATCTATTTTATTGTAATGGACCCTTTTGTAGATCTGGCTATTACCATCTGTATAGTTTTAAACACATTGTTTATGGCTATGGAGCATCACCCAATGACTGAGGACTTCAAAAATGTACTCACTGTGGGAAATTTGGTGAGTCTTTTAAAGTGTGAAATGTACCCATAGCTTCTCTGTTTGATTGTCATTCCTTGAAGTCAGATGGATATGCAATAAGCAGTTATGCATATCTAGAATTCACAACAAGAATCATTGTAGAGAGTCAAGTTTCTAGTTAAAGATACAATTTTAAAATAATTTTGCAGTTGTGCTGAGGTCTACAAATAGCAATACTAATTCCATAATGGGCCATCATCTTGGGAGTCGGTAGTGTTTTGTTTTGTTTTTTCCTGTCAGCATGTCTCTGGGAGCAACATTTTGAAAATCTGACACTTTATTACCCATTTTATAATTATATTGCAGCCTCCCTGTGAGTATATACTGCACATGTTTTCAGAAAAACTGTGCATGATTTGCTTTTCACATAATAGGTGAAGTGTTTGAGCATTTGAAGTCTCAAAGTCCTGGGTTTGAATCCTGATTTTGCTTCTTACTGGTTATATGACCTTGGTCAAATATGTTAATCTCTATAATCTTTAATAATCTTTAGTTGCATATCCATCTGATTTTGTCTAAATTACAAAATAAGACAAGTAATTCATTATTTGTGATATTATTATAATATATATTTTATTATAATGTATAATTTTATTAAAATGATAATTATGCTTCATTAATTATATGTAAGAAGGATTAAACCCTGTCTACTTAGCTTGACATATAGTAGGTCCTCAACAAATGAACCCTGGTGTTTTTTTTTCTTTTCTTTTCTTGTTGTGTATACCCTGTGGTTATTTTTTATTTTTTATTTTTTTTGTTACCATTAATCTACAATTAAATGAAGAACATTCTGTTCGCTAGGGTACCCCCTTCATCAAGTCCCCCCCACAAACCCCATTACAGTCACTGTCCATCAGCGTAGTAAGATGTTATAGAATCACTACTTGTCTTCTCTGTGTTGCACAGCCCTCCCCGTGACCCACACACACATTATACATGCTAATTGTAAGGACCCCTTTCTTTTTCCCCCACCTTTATCCCTCCCTTCCTACCCATCCTCCCCAGTCCCTTTCCCTTTGGCAACTGTTAGTCCATTCTTGGGTTCTGTGATTCTGCTGCTGTTTTGTTCCTTCAGTTTTTCTTTGTTCTTATACTCCACATATGAGTGAAATCACTTGATACTTGTCTTTCTCCACCTGGCTTATTTCACTGAGCATAATACCCTCTAGCTCCATCCATGTTGTTGCAAATGGTAGGATCTGTTTTCTTCTTATGGCTGAATAACATTCCATTGTGTATATGTACCACATCTTCTTTATCCATTCATCTACTGATGGACACTTAGGTTGCTTCCATTTCTTGGCTATTGTAAATAGTGCTGTGATGACCATAGGGGTGCATCTGTCTTTTTCAAACTGGGCTGCAGCATTCTTAGGGTAAATTCCTAAAAGTGGAATTCCTGGGTCAAATAGTATTTCTATTTTGAGCTTTTTGAGGAACCCCCATACTGCTTTCCATGGTGGTTGAACTAATTTACATTCCCACCAGCAGTGTAGGAGGGTTCCCCTTTCTCCACAACCTCACCAACATTTGTTTTTGTTTGTCTTTTGGATGGTAGCCATCCTTACTGGTGTGAGGTGATACCTCATTGTGGTTTTAATTTGCATTTCTCTGATAACTAGTGATGTGGAGCATCTTTTCATGTGTCTGTTGGCCATCTGAATTTCTTCTTTGGAGAACTGTCTGTTCAGCTCCTCTGCCCATTTTTTAATTGGATTATTTGCTTTTTGTTTGTTGAGGTGCGTGAGCTCTTTATATATTTTGGATGTCAACCCTTTATCGGATCTGTCATTTATGAATATATTCTCCCATACTGTAGGGTACCTTTTTGTTCTTTTGATGGTGTCCTTTGCTGTACAGAAGCTTTTCAGCTTGATGTAGTCCCACTTGTTCATTTTTGCTTTTGTTTCCCTTCCCCGGGGAGATAATGTTCATGAAGAAGTCACTCATATTTATGTCCAAGAGATTTTTGCCTATGTTTTTTTCTTAGAGTTTTATGGTTTCATGATTTACATTCAGGTCTTTGATCCATTTTGAATTTACTTTTGTGTATGGGGTTAGACAGTGATCCAGTTTCATTCTCTTACATGCAGCTGTCCAGTTTTGCCAGCACCATCTGTTGAAGAGACTGTCCTTTCCCCATTGTATGTCCATGGCTCCTTTATTGTATGTTAATTGACCATATATGTTTGGGTTAATGTCTGGAGTCTCTATTCTGTTCCACTGGTCTGTGGCTCTGTTCTTGTGCCAGGTGAAACCTGTTTTTACTATCATCATCATCATCATGCTTTCAGTCATTCAGCACAAATAAGCCTTAAGACTAAGAATACTGAGAATCCAAAATGGTTGATCTGGACACAGAAGACACAAGGGCAGCAAGAAGGGATCGCAGGCTTCAGGAAGATATAGGATCCTACTTGAAAAAAATGGATGCCAGAGTGATTTTGTAAATGTGCAGTGCTGGCCACACTTTAGCTTAACTGATGCCTTATGGCAAACAAACAGTGCTAGTTTCTGACAATCAGCATGAAGCAGGCAGACATATATTTCATGGCCAAAAGGCCTCAGCTTATGACTCTTCATAAACCATGATAACTCTGATGGGTGTCTTTGTGAACGTCTGTATAAAATAATTTTACTTTTGCTGTGGTCCCAAACCAATTGATCTTTGAAGCCAAATGTTGGTTCCTGGGCTGGTCTCTCCCAAATTGCTGATGAATATTCCTAGTTACGATGTTTGTACCCCATTTGCTTTCTGAGTTAGCATTTGTCTTCCCTTGAGATGTGACCATCTAGTTTCTAATTGCTAAAGGTCCAGATCATGAAAATCAGTACCTTCTCTCCAAGTTGACTGTGTTGCTGTGAACACAAAAATAATTCAGTGTTGCTTATCTATTGCCACAGTCCCAAATCTGGATGCAACCTGCTCATTTTTTGACACTGCATTATTATAAAACTGACTCATACTGTTAGAGACCTCACCATTTCCCTTTGAACCCTCTTAGGGCAGTTTCTTTGAGTCAAATCACACCCAAAATGAGTCATAAACAACCCTTTCACTGTTGTCTTTTTAAGTGAGTACTTTGGCACCAGTGTCATAAATTAATGATGTTTTGTGATGCACTTCTGTTTCAGAGCTCTAGAACTCTTACTTTAGCTGCTACTGTATCAATTAAATATATTTTCCTCTTCTACCAATAAATCTTTAAAGAGTGACTCAACATGTTCTTTATTACTCTAAGAGTAGTCAGACCAGGAAAAAAGACTGGATTAGAATTTCTGTGACCTATGCATTTTCTCTTTACTTTCTTCCAGAATAATTTATTGATTGACATAAATTTTCTTTTACAAAGAGTAACTGTTAATTGTTACAGATTTTTTTTATCTGGGATTTTGATATGCTCTTCTAAAGCACTTTTTATTCTTTTTCCAAAAAATTTTCCAATGTATTTATTTTAAAAAATACACATAGCTAAAGCGAGGTCTTCTAAAACACTTTTAAAATGCTATAGATGATGAGAGCCAATAGGAGAGTGAGAGCTTTTTAACCCTTAAATGCTTGTGTTAGAGCTATCAGAATAATGTACCTAGTTTATTGGATAAAATGAGATAGTAACATACATTTGCAAAGTATCTAACACATTGTCTGAAGTACAGCAAATGCTAAACAAATAGTCATTATCATTATTAGGTTGATTCCATATCTTCTAATAATATGAAAAAAAAAACATTGTATTTCTTACTTAGGTCTTCACTGGGATCTTTGCAGCTGAAATGGTTTTAAAACTGATTGCCATGGATCCATATGAGTATTTTCAAGTAGGATGGAATATTTTTGACAGCCTTATTGTGACTTTAAGTTTAGTGGAGCTTTTTCTAGCAGATGTGGAAGGATTGTCAGTTCTGCGATCATTCAGACTGGTAAATATAGTACAATCTTACCAAATATATATTCCATATGTAAAAGGGTGTTTCTTTGGCTTTGCATTATTATTATTCAAATCTTTAGGAGGTTTGAATCAAAAGACAGGAGTAGGTAAATATCTAGTAAAAGTTGGTTCAATATCAACAGTACTTAAGAAGCTGAAAATGACATGAGTATTTTAATTTTAGGATCTTGAAGACATATTGTATACTCTAGGACAGAAGAAGTGGGTAACTAAAGTGTTTCTTTACCCAGTAGGGGAATAATTTATTTCACAGTGAGATGCTTATAGTTTATAGAATTTCAACCATTATAATATGTTCATTACTTTGTGGGTTTGATAACTAAAGATCAAATTGTTGTCACCAAAACAATTGTTATCTGATACCAAAATTACAAAAAAGTAAAGACTTTATAAAGCATTTTTTCTAACATGTTGGGCTTCATCCTTATGTCAGCGTGAAAATGTTTATAAAAATACCAGAAAATTGAAGTAAAGATAAAGTGTCAATCTGAAGGTGATAATATCTAAAAACATGGTAAGAGGCTTCTGTAGCAATCCTGAACTAAAGTTACACATTTTCTTTAACATACGTGTTGTAATTCTATTGTGCCACGTATAACAGAATAACAGGAATAGTGAAAATAGATGAAAGTGAAAAACAGAACTCATTGATATTAGCTAGGTAAAAATGACAATATTTTAGAACTTCAAATTTGGAACAAAATTCAAGATTGGAAACATTGAAAATTGTTCATAGTAACTCATATTAAACTTTCTGTTTACTTTTAGCTCCGAGTTTTCAAGTTGGCAAAATCCTGGCCCACCCTGAACATGCTGATAAAGATCATCGGCAACTCGGTGGGGGCCCTGGGCAACCTCACCTTGGTGCTGGCCATCATCGTCTTCATCTTCGCCGTGGTCGGCATGCAGCTCTTCGGGAAGAGCTACAAAGAATGCGTCTGCAAGATCAGTGACGACTGTACACTCCCGCGCTGGCACATGCATGACTTCTTCCACTCGTTCCTGATCGTGTTCCGCGTGCTGTGCGGGGAGTGGATAGAGACCATGTGGGACTGCATGGAGGTCGCCGGTCAAGCCATGTGCCTTATTGTTTACATGATGGTCATGGTCATTGGAAACCTGGTGGTATGTAATCAGATGTTCACACATTTAAAATGCTCCAGAGAAAATTGTTGTATGATGATACAATCGGTTATTTTATAGTTTTAGAATAAATTAGATTTAAAATGCTAACTGCATTTTTAACACAGGGAAAAACAGAAAATAATAAAATACTGCTTTAATTTCCCTACTGATATTTATATTTTTCACAATATTTCTCTTAATGGGAAGTGTTCTACTTTATTCTGTCATTTTCATAGTGATGTTATGTGAATTACATCCATGGTTTTCATGTCTCCTAAAAGGCTATTCAAAGATGAAGTCATACTAGTAAATAGAATATGATTAAGTTAACAGAAATAAAAATGAAAATGGAACAAGGCAAATGAAAACTAGTCCCTCTACATCCCGTCACATACAGGACTGGCATCTAAATCAAGATCAGCAAACCATGACCCTGGGCCAGATGCAGTTCACTGCCAGGTTGTTTATGTCCCTGCAAGCTAGGAATGGTGTTTATATTTTTCAATGGTTAAAAAAATCCCAAAGAAGAATTTCATGGCACATGGCAAGTATATGAAATTCAAATTTCAGTCTCTGCAAGCAAATTTTATTGGAACACAGACGTGCTCATTCATTTACATACGGTCTGTGGGTGTTTTACTCTACAATGGCGGAGTTGACTTTATGTCCTACAAAGGCTAAGATATTTATTATCTGGCCCTTTACAGAAAAAGTGTGCCCACCATTGCTCTACAGCACCTTTTACAATTGATCTGCTTCTCTCTTAGTGTTTTCTTGGCTTGTACTCTTTCTCTATATGTTTATTTCTTCCTTATATCTGCCTGTTAGTGAAAATTTGCAAGTTTACAAAGCAGGAGAAAATTGGGGTAAGATGCTCTTCCCTGACTCACTCAGTTCAATTTTCAAACCCGCCGTGTTGGCTTGGTTTAGTTTGTCTGCTCGGCGTCAGCCTCCTCACCAGTATCCCAGGAGGGGAGGGTATGGTGTGGCCATGTGGTTTGGTTATTACCTTCTTCACTTCCCACTGGCTGGAAAATAAGTTGCTGTATTTTTTTTGTCCTTTAGTTCTCATGTCAAAAGTGATTCAGAACTTAGGACAGAAACCTACATTCATCAAGTCATATACTAAATGGAACTGCTTCATGCCATTAAATGGCCAGATATGCACATAGTAAATTATGGAATGCAAACTCTAGACTCTTACTGAACAAAATACAGACATCATGGGTTAGGATTAGAATTCTATAATTCTTGATCATCTTCCAGTTGTAGTAATACATTTCCTAGTTTTATATAGGCTTGTAAGTCCCTTCTAATATGAAATGCATATTCTCTATGTGGTTCTTCTTAAGTTTAAAACTTGAATTCATAAGCTCCTATAATGGGATTTGTATGTGTACTTCCTCTTTCAAAATTTTGTCATAAAAGGGCTGAAATGTAACTCTTTATAAGATATAGGATATCAAAACATACCATACCAAAGCCATTGGTATGTAGTAGTGAAATGTTTATAACTCACTCAAGGGGATTCATTGGACTCTTTCAAATTGTTCATTCAAATATTTTTAGTACATCTCTATGAAAGGAAATGTGGCTAGGCATTGTAGGGTGATTAAAAATACATACCTATAAGATAATTCCTGTCTTTGAGGTGCTTACAGTCTATTAGAACATAGAAGCATGGCACACAAAATTATCAGTTTAGTTAAGGAAGAAGTAGTAAAAATAAAATGCTCTTGACTCTTGGAAGAAAAGGAGATTCAAGGAAGGATTTTTGAGTGGGTCTTTGAAGAATACATAATAATTAAGTATGAACACAGATGTAAGAGTAATGGTTTACTATGAAAAGCAATATAAATTTATAATTAAAAATAGATGGGATATATTGGTGAGTGTTTAATCCATATAGAATTGCCAATTACTGAGTCATTTATACTCATTAATTACTAATAATTCATGATAATGAAAGATAAAAGAAGCATAATTGACAAAGTTGATAGCCAACTCTTGATTAAGGAAGTACCAGTGATGTAGAATTAGAGTCTGGAAAGAAAAGGCAAACAACAAATTAAGTGTCTGAGATAGTCCTCTGCATATTAGAGTTATATGCTGAAGAGACCTTTCTGTTTTTGTTTCTTGTTTATTCTTTAGGCCATTTAACTACCAAATAATCAAAATGGTTAAAAATCATAAATTTTAGAGGTTAATTTAGAAAAATAGAGGATTTTAGTAAGCTCAAGTCCATCAGGAAACTGGTGAAGAACATTAATCAGAAAGACACGTGGAGCCAGATAAACATTTCATTAATATTTATTTCCCTGCCTAATGGATACATGATGCAGAATGGACGTCTTTTCATTTGTCTACAATAGATTATGATAAAATATTTGAGTCTTACCATTTTTGATGGAATGAAAATTATTGTTAGTACCAATCCTCAGTGAAGATGTGAAACAACAGAAGCATATTATTGAAATACATAGAATCTTTCAACAACAGAGACCAGAATGGTGGTTCTCAGGGGCTGGGGCTGGGGGAAATGGGAGATGTTGGTCAAAGAGTACAAAGTTCCATTTACAAGATGAATAAGTGTCCAGGAGATCTAATTTACAGCATGATGATTATAGTTAATAGTACTGTGTTTTATATTTGGAAGTTGCTAAGAGCATAGGTATTAAATCTTTTGTTTTCACCACAAAAAAAATTTGATGGTGATCACGTGACATGGAGGTGGTCTCTAAAGTTACGGTTGTAATCATTTTGCAGTGTATAAGCATATCAAGTCAACATGTTTTAGACTTTAAACTTACACAAGGTTATATATCAATTAAATGTCAAAGCTGAAAAAAAATGAAGCTAATGATGAATTTGAAAAAATTCTATTAACTCATTCATTTTGACTAAAGAGACCAAAGAGGTAAGATGAGCCCTTGGTATCTCATCAGCATTACTATTAAAACATCCACATAAACAAACATACATTTCAGATTGAGTGAAATGTATTTGCTCTTTGATCATAAAGTCCAAAATGAAAAACTCTTTCAGAATTCCTTAGTGACTCATCAGAATTGTTCCTGTGGTTGTCTCTTTGCCCTCCCCCTCATACTCTTCTCTTAAACCAAACATATTAATATAGATGTCTTTAACCTTTGTTCTTCTACTAACATCTCTGAGAAATTATTGTAGGTGAGACCAAAATTAGGGGTGATTCTCTTCTCCTCAATTCAGTCTATTTTTGATGATTTTAATATAAGGTAAGATGTTTTTGCCCATGAAGAGATATACATGAAAGGGTATTTCAATTACGTTTTTATTTCCTATTAAAAAAAAGGTTTAAACATAATTTACATACTTTCATTCCTCTGTGATAATTTTTTTTATTTTTTTGTAATGTTGAGTTAACTTAGACACCTTCCTCAGGGAGGAAAAACAGACGTGGCTTTGTGCATGAACAGAATTTTGTTTTAAGGATAGAAGTGTGCTGATGTCTTCTATAATCTCTCCAAATGCCAAAATGATTGGCAATAAAGCTACTCAATCATAATGACATTATCTCATTTGAATTGGGTTCAATGGGCAGGTCCTTTTCAATGCTTAAAAAGCCTTATTAATTTGCAAGCTGTTACAATTCCTGGACAGAATATTTTATTATATGAGCTCTGCAAGAATTATATGTTCCATTTGTTGAGAGAAATGACACTTGTCTTCTGGGAAAAGTGAACACAGATGTTGGCCTAAGTTACTTGAGCCCGACAGTCACTAGTCACAACTGTCTTATTCTACTTGTTTGTCACAGGTGACAAACATTAATTGTGGGTAGATGTTAGGAGGGCTTTTGGGACCCATCGAAGGGAATTTGACCAAGGGACTCATGCTGCAGAAATGAACTTAGGAATGACATGATGAATGGGGAGGGGGCACTCTCCGTGCTCCTCACGTTAGTCCTTCACGCTCATAGCTGACGTCTGCTCCCCAGGGCTCAGAGGAGCCAGCATACAGAGAGATGGGTGAGAAGAGCAGCCACTCCTCTTGCCTGACACTTGTTTTTACCTGTGTGTTAGGAAGGGCAAGGATCTTCACTGCTGTTTTGGGTTTGGGCCTGTAGTTCAAAAGAGTGTGCTTATTTTCTTTTTTTATTTCCCGTGTCCCTGTTTCTCTACACCCCACCCCCACCCTGATACAGGTCCTCAACCTGTTTCTGGCTTTATTATTGAGCTCATTTAGTTCCGACAATCTTACAGCAATTGAAGAAGACACCGATGCAAACAACCTCCAGATTGCAGTGGCCAGAATTAAGAAGGGAGTAAATTATGTGAAACAAACCTTACGGGAATTTATTCTGAAAGCATTTTCCAAAAAGCCGAAGATTTCCAAAGAGACAGGACAATCAGAGGATGTAAAGAATAAGAAGGAAAACTATATCTCCACCCGCACACTTGCTGAAATGAGCAAAGATCTCAATTTCCACAAAGAAAAAGATAAAACCAATGGTTTTGGAAGTAGCATGGACAAATACTTGACAGAAGAAAGTGATTATCAATCATTTATTCACAATCCCAGCCTCACAGTGACAGTGCCAATTGCTCCTGGGGAATCGGATTTGGAAAATATAAACACTGAGGAACTGAGCAGTGACTCAGAGAGTGAATACAGCAAAGGGGTAAGATTGTTTTATACACATGATGTTTCATATGATTAATTAGTCTGAAATGAATCAGTTCATATTTTTGTTCAAAAAATGAAAAGTTTGTATTTTTGCTGTCATAAGTGCTTTCTAGTATTGCATACTGATGGGTAGATTTTTGTGTGTGTGAGTTTACACAACAGCTTTCTGCAGGTTTATCTGGTAAGGTTTATTTACTGGTTCTTAATAATTGATTTAATCCTACTTAGATCTGAAAGCCCCAGGTAAGCCTGAAGTCTTCCCTGCCTTCATCCCTGTGTGTGACCAGTCGTAAAGTCATGTACAGTCTCTTCCACAGCGTTGGCTGAATCTGCTGCTCATCTTCATCACCTTCACCTTTGCACCTACTACTTCTTGCCTAAACCAGTCGAGGTAGAGTCGCAGATGGTGTCTCTGCCTCCATTTTCCAGCTACTCTAGTCC
The DNA here is from genome assembly GCF_030020395.1 of Manis pentadactyla. Taxonomy (NCBI): domain Eukaryota; kingdom Metazoa; phylum Chordata; class Mammalia; order Pholidota; family Manidae; genus Manis; species Manis pentadactyla. Next base: position 7,874,730 of record NC_080026.1, read on the forward strand.
ACTTACGTGTTTCATTTTACTCACATTCAATCCTAATCATGTCGCTCCTTTGAAGTATCCTTGGTCCCCAAAGTACCCTTAATTACAGGATATAGATAAAACCAGCTGTGTTGTCTAGTGCCCACCTGGAGCTCCTACACCTGTACCAAGCCAGCTTCCTGCTGGGTTGCAAACATGCACGATCTGCATGACTTTGCCTGGAATTTCCTTCTTCAGTCAAATCCTATGCACATCCCTCAAGACAGAGCTCTCGGCTTCCTCATGTATAAAGTTCTTTGTCCTGACATAAAGCCGGGTAAGGGTTGCAGGAATAAGGCCTGTAGAATGCTTAGAACAGTCCCCAGAGTGCTCAAACGTGTGAGCTATCACATCCCTCCTAATTTCTCCCCCCAAATACAGTCTCTCCTCATCTAGAACCTCATCCAGTTTGATTTCTTTTCCTGAATATAGCCTTGCATTTTAATTTTTTTGAGAAACAATATGCATCAGAGAGTACTATAACCTCACTGAGAACAGGGACCTTTCATTAAAACATTTTGTGTGTCCTCCTTCCCCATGCCGGGTTGCATTATTCAAAGTATTATTGAACTGTGTTCTTATTAATATAGAATATAATAATTGTAGTGAGTTTTATAGCAAAGCATTTTGATGACATCTCTTTAAAGTTTCAAGATATCACTTTAAAATATTTTTCCCTTCTTTAGTCCACATTTGAAGGTATTTGACAGTAATTTACCACATACTTTCAATCTGCTTAACCCTACATTAAGATCTGTCTTCCATGAGTTTATAGTGGATTTTGGAAAAAAGACACACAGTCATATGTGTGTGTGTGTGTGTGTGTGTGTGTGTGTGTGTCCTGGCCATATGACTGATGCTGGGGTCATAATAAAATGCTCAGTATTTACTTATTGAGTGAATAGATAGTTAAATAAATTCAGAATATTTATTTCTACATAGCCAAAGAAATTCTTTCCAAGATAACTAAGGAATAAAATATTTTCTTTTTTAATTTTTAAAATCTTTACATGGAAGAAGTCTCCAAAGTACAGAAGATCTAGTTATTTTGGGTTGAAGGTAGAAAAATCAGGTTCCACTTATTCCTTTTCAGGAGCAGTAATCTGCTCTAGTCTAAGTGGAGAGGGGAACTAATTCAATTACCCATTTTTTCTGCCAGTGAAGATTAGAACTGAAGAATCCCAATTGCCTGGCAAACATTCTGAAAAAGCTGGGGATTCTGGGGATTCAGGCACTTGGGCAGTCTGGCAGAGTTCACCAAACACTTTGTACTTCTTAGTATCTGGGAGGAATCATTTTCTTTAGCTCAAAGCCTGTGTCTAATCGTACATGGACACCTTCATTGTTGGCAAGAGTCTTATTCTTAGTATGTTAATTGTAACATTTTATAGGGAATCTTCTGGATCTGCCCACTTTGAACCTCATGCTCTAACTGAGAGAGCCAGCTCAGTTAGAGGAAGTGACTTCATCCAGTTATCAGTCTAGGTCAAGGCAGAGCCAGGTGACACAGAGGCAGTCCTGTTTCTAGCTCCCTTCCCTTGGCTTTTTCTGTGCCACAGAGAAAACGTAAATTACTATTGGAATTAATACTCAGTGTGGCTCCCCTGGAGTTTTGGGCCATAATTGTGAAGAATTCACATACCCTGTGGCATCCAGAGGGGGTCTGTGATGTTACGGTGGCCAGCTCCCCTTTATAACAGTGATATAGTCTGTAGACTATTCAGTTACTGAAATAGATTATTTTAACCTCCATGAAGTTACTCTGCCACCTATCCCATAAACTCTTCCTAAAAAGTGTGAAATCTAGTGCCCTTAAACTGTTATCTAAAGACCATTTGATAACATTATAAGTATCTTGATTATCATTTTTTTTTCGTGACATTATAGTCATAGTTACATGAGAAAAAATGTACACTTTTTGATATCTGTGCTTTACGTGGTATTATATACAGGAACTCAGAGCTGTATCATAGGTTGTAATAAGGAATATATAAGCTAATCTCTTTAAGTCATTTAGCACAGTATCTGAATTGGTAAGCCCTAAAAAAATTTTAGCTATTCTGTTTATTATTGAATTCATCATCATTATTATCATCTAAAAGTTCAGATTTGAAATTATGGACTTTAAAAGTTTACTCTTCTTCCTAAGAAATTTTCTGTGACATATGTCAGAGTGTGTTATCTTGAGTGTATTCAAACTTTTGATTATATACTGTACTTAAGAAATAATGAAAATTCAAGATCTATAGGAAATTTATTAGATAACTTCATGATAATAGTAAATTGTCACTAAATGTGAAACCCTGTGTCTAGAGTTTTTCTCTCCAGCTGCTTGATATTTAAATATTCCTAGTTATGACTTGCTAGGGTTTTGTTTTTCATTTGGATCACTAAAAACATGCAGATTTTCTTTATTTATCTAAAGTTTCTCTCTTAACCTTTCCATGCTAATTCCCTGCATAATCTCCAGCTCCCACCTTGAGTTCCCAAACTTTGAACTTTCTTATTTTTCCATGAGTAAGGAACTTCCTTATTTTTTTCTTTGAAGTAGTGATTGCCATGTTCTTGATGAACCCTGCCCAAAGAGGTGAGTTTTGATTACCCAATACAAAGTAATGCCCACTGCAGTACCTCCAGGTTATTTGAGTCTTAAGCACAACCTTGGGGTTCGATTAAAAATGCAGTCTCTGGAGATGGACTCCTTGCCTTAGATCCCAGCTTCGATATTTACTAACTATGATCTTGAGCAATTTACAAACCCTCTTTTTTTTTCTTCTAAGTTTCCTTATATACAAAATGGAATTGTAATGAAGATTAAGTGATTTTGGTAAATAAACAAGAGCCTTCTGGAAAGCAAGTGCCCAGTTAATAGTTATGGGTAGTGAGCAGTAATGTAGACACAGTGCACTGCTGTGCTACAGACTGAATTTAAGAGGTGGTGTGAGGTAGAGCAATGATTCCCAGTTCTAGTGTGTAAAGGCTTGCTTAGGGAGCCTGTTAGGAATGCCAGTTCTGGGTCATAGCCTCTGAATTCTCTCTGCCCCAGTCTGGATGCAACCTCAGAACCCTTACTGGCTGTGTTCCCAGTGGCCTTTGTGATGGATTGAGCTAGCCTGGGAAATGACCCTAAATTTGTCCCCGGCCCATTTTGAGCAAGGTGTCTGAGAGAACGTTTTCTTTATTCAGGGGATTGGAGTATTTCTTTTTTTGCCTGTTTAAGAATCTGCATTTTGAACAGGGGGAAAGAAATCTTTGCCCTTTCATACTTTTCCTCTTTCTCACTCCCCACCCTGCCCCGCTAAAGAAAAAAACCCTCAAAAAAAATTAGCATCCTGTTTTCCCATTATATTTTCTGGAGACTTTTCTGTCTGCTAGTATCGGCTCTCAGATAGGCAGATTTCCTTGTCCCGACAGACAGGTAATATACAACTTAAGATGAAGTAAGAATATTTTAAAATAAAACACCTGACCAGAAAATGACCAAATAACTTCAAATAAAGTGTTGAGTAAAATACCTTTTATAGTTCTGAGGAAATAACTGGCAACAGAACATCAGCAATTCTCTGAAGATAGAGTCCATCCTGGAACTGAGAAAGACATGCTGTCATCTCAGGTGACCAAGGAGAATAAGGCTCCTGTCCCTGCTTCTCAGGAATGCCACCAGACTGATGGCCCCTCTCAGTCAGCCTCCTCCTGAGGCCCAGGCAGCCCGCTGAGAGTGCAGCGAACATTAACAACACACTGTGCAGATACTGACTGTCAGCAGTGAAGTGATTCCTTATCATGAGCCTCAGATGAAGCGTGAAATGTACCCATTCACTCAACTCCTATTTATGGAGCTCTCCTATGCTCCAGGCCCTGTGCTAAGAGCTGCTTAGAAAAAAAAAATTTATTTAATTCAGTTGCAATAATTTAATGTGATTATGATTGGCATCTGGCTTACATGTAGTTATTTGTTATTTATTTATTTTTTTACTGCACCAAGTCTCACAATGGAAAACTAAAAAAAACTGACAATTTTTTTAAATGGCAAGTTCCTTCTTACAGATTAAAGAGTCTTTCTCTTTGCTTTCAGTCATTATAGATATTTCTTTCTCTGCGGTAAAGGTGAAAAGAGGAGAGTCAGTTTAGAGAATTGTTTCATTTGGAAGGATATGCAAATTCCAGAGGAAAAAAATTAGATTTATCTAGTTTATTTATCCAAATATTTAAAAACAGTAACAGCTCCATGTGAGTTGTTTTAAAAAAGAGTTTTAAAGTAGTGTAAACTCTTACAGTTTACAGCTTATAGAGAAGTTCCTTTAGTCCCTGTAAATCTAATCCCAAAATTCTCTGCTGCTCTTTGACAAATCTGTCTACTTATCAGGTTGGTTGAAGTGCATTTGCTCATATTGTATACTCAGCAGAGAGGAAAACATACTGCATAAGCATTTCCTCACAGAAAGATTCCCCATTTGTTCTTCCTGAGGCCAAATGCAGATACTTAGCTACACCTAATAGTTCGTTAGTGCTTTGAAACATGCTGTCAAAGTTGTGACGGAATCAGCTGAGGTCCTTGGAGAAAGGAGACCAGTAAAACCTTCACATTTGACCTAATTAAACTTCCCACCTTTAAGAGAGTGTCACTTAAAAGACTAAGAATGCATTTATGCAAAACTTCATGTTCCATACGTAAGCAAAATCCATATAACCCCTCATTAACTTTGATCATTGCAGGGGAAAAAATTACAAAGAAATACATCTGACTCTGCTTTCCATAAACCACCGGTGTCCATTTATTTAACCAACATTTAGAGAGCACATGCATTTGCCATGTTCCTCCGGAGACTAGGAACTAGACAGTCAGCAGCACGGCCATTTCTTGATCAATGCAGACCCGAGGGCATGGTCTCTGGTACTGTTTTAAGTGACAAAGGTAAAGCAAGGTTCCTGCCTTTGAGGAGAAACAAGATAGAAACCAGAAGCTATAACTGGACATCCAAAACATAAAATAAAGTAATATTGTTTATAAAATAATAAAAACAAAATATTGAGGCAGGATAGAGGATAATATAACTAACTGATCTTGAAAATAAATTAGATACTTCACAGAGGAGATGGCACTGGTGGGTTTTGTGGCAGAAAGAAATACAGCAGGCAGATCAGGAGAGGCAGGAGGCAGGAGAATGACGGAGAGGGGAAGAGAGAGGAAATCAGAGGGGGTGGAAGGGGAAAGAGGTCTTTCTGATAAAGATAAAGAGCCCAGCACGTGCAGAAGCAGCCAGATGTAAAAAAGCCCATAAATACAGATGAGGCTGTTCTGGGCGAAAGTAGGTTACTGTGGTAGCCTGGACTCAGATAGGGCAAGGCTTCACGTTCCATGCCATGAGATTGAAATATGTCCCTTTCTATTCAACAGAAATAGGAGACTTCAGGGTCTTGCTTTGTTATACCTTGTAGTTAGCAAATTTATATTTTTAAAGAAGTTTACTGACAGCCTAGTATAACAAGGGATATAATAAAGCCCAGCAGGGGAGAAAGGTGACAGGATGGGAAGCTACTAGAATTACCAAAGTACAGTTGATGAGGCTCAAACTGAGTGAGTGATGGCGGCAGTGGGGGGTAAAGTCTGAGATACTCCCGAGTCAACATGCAAGGGCTTGGGGTCTGGATGGAATGTATGAGTTGTGAGCTGCTGCAGAGGCTGTATTAGTTTCCTGTGGCTACCATAAAAAATATGACAGGCTTAGTGGCTTTATAAGACAGAAGTTCATTCTCTGACAGTTCTGGAGGCTAGAAGTAAGAAGACCGAGGGGTGGCGGGGCCACACTCTCTCTGAAGTCTCTAGGGAGGATCCTTCCTTGAATTTTCCTAACTTCTAACCTGCTTTTCCCAATGACCTAATGACACTAATCCCGACATTCCTTGTCTTGAAGCTGCATCACTCTGATCTCTGCTCTGCCTTCCCATGGCGTTCTCCCTGTGTGTCTCTGTCTAATCTTCTTAGAAGGACACTATATTGGATTAGGGCCGACTAATGACCGCATGTTAACTTGATAACATCTGCAAAGATCTTATTTCCAAATAAGGTCATATTCGAGGGAACCAAGGGTGAGGTCTGCCACATATTTTGGGGGGAGATACAAATCAACTCACAACAAAGGATGTTGGATTAGAAGATGGATAGATATGGATGCTATTTAAAAATATTTAGGGGAAGGAGACAAATTAGGAGGTAGAAGAGACAGAATTTAATTTGGAGGCAACTTAATTGTGAGCTACTTGCAAGATAGCCAAGTAATGGCTGAACAGTAGGTATTTGGAAATATAGGTCTTTAAGTAAAGAAGAGAAACCAGAGCTGCAGACGAACGGATTTTGCATGTTGATTGATGTTGACCATGGGAGTTTGCAGGGAGTTAACCTGCAGTCAGGGTCCCTGGGAATCCAACTCCGATAGAGAAATCTGTGTGTAAGAGATTTACTCAGAACACTTGTAAGAAGTGATGGATGCGAGGGGATGGGGCAGAGGGAGAATTTTAAATGCTCTGCAACTGCCACAGAGTCCCCGGCTGCTCCTACAGGCGTCCCCCGCAGGGGCAAGGATGGCCCTGAGACCAGGAGGTCGGGCCTCTGCACCTGGACGGGCTCCGCTGGGAGCCTGCAGCGGCCAGCACCCCTGGGAGCTGAAGGAATGGGTGGGCGGCTTGCCTGTAGTACTCCATGGTGTCCGCTGCACCACAGGGACCAGAGAAAGCAAGAGACAACTCAACCCTTGAGACGGGGACACGAAAGAAGAAAGCACCTGAGAGACCAAGGAAAAATTGTTTACTTTAGCCGTTCCACATACATGATATAATTCCTCCTTTCACGACCAGAAAGTGGATATTGTGAATTTATATTTACAGATGACCAATGTGCTAATATATTAGGAAATGATGCTGATTAGTCACTGATGTGTCTGGGGGTCTTTTAAAATTTGAACTCCAAGCTTTTTACAGAGCTTTCTATTACTTACCATAGAAAGGCAAGGAGTGTGCGGAGAAATAGAATTATTTTCTGTTGTATCCCTGTGATGTTGCTGGAGAGATGTTTATCTACCCAGGATCAAGTTTTCTGTTGTAATGGTACTGCATGTTTGCTGATTCATATTCAGCTTCTAATCTTCTTTGATTATTTAGTCTTTGCGCATTTACTAATGCTGATATATTATAGTCTACCTTGACAATGCAACTTAGAGTAGAACAATACACATTCCATAACAGAATAAAATACCAGCCCACTGAAAATGCTTTGAGTAAGGGACTGGGTCAGGTTGAAGGCACGTGAGAGGAGGCGGCCCTTGAGGCAGAGCCTGTCAGATGGAGATGGTTCCATCGGGTGGACATGGTGGACAAGGAAATCCCAGGTAGAGAAACAGACTTTCATATTGTTTACCTGACACTCGTTCATCAATCCATCTACCCATTCATCTCTTCACTGTTCAATTTTGAAAGCCATCATCTTTGGGAAGACTTAAAAGTGCTTACTTTTTAATGAAGTGCATTCCTTTAATTGATTTGATAAAGTGAAGTATTCACAGTAATCATTAATATTTTATGTACTTTTCCTATATGGTGGTTTTAATTGTGTTTTTATTGGATCTCTATCTCTTTAGATTTGTTATAGTTTTCTCCTCAAAGAAGCATTTACTTCCTTTACCAGGAAGGCAGTTTAGATTTATTCTTATTGCACTTTAGAAAATATAATAATCTTTTCCAGAGTTGTATTTGACTTAACAAGATTACTTACAGTTATACCTTTGGGAGAAGCTGGCATTTTATTACTATCTTTTATGCAGAGCTTCTTAAGAAAAACAACAGAATAAAACAAGACTCCTACATCATTTTACTTGACTTTTTTTTGTGTGTAGATCAGTTCCAAACTACTTAAAAAATCCTTTATTGGATTTGTTTCTGTATCTAAAAACAATGAAATTTGGTCTGACATATTTAAATTAATGTTTCTTGTTTTTTATATTTTGGTAAATTTGAAAACATCCCTTTTCTGCAATGCTGTTTGAAATATCAGAATTAAATACATATGACAATTAAAAATAAATCAAATGCTAATTTTAGGATAGATTTTTTTAAAGTACATACTCCTACTGTTACCCCACTCCAATACTGAGAATCATTTATTTTTAAATATTTGCTATAAAAAGCAAACCAAATGGAAAAGATTGCCTTAGCACACTATAGTTTTAAAATTCAGCTCCTAAGTGATAGCATTGTATAACTGTTTAGTTGGTTGTTTGTAAATCTATATGAAATGATAATCTTACTACTGTGTTTTGAATACATTGCTTTGCACTGAGCATACATTATGTATTTTCCAATATAACAAATTTCTACTTACAGGTCTGTGACTTCAAACATTTTAAATCAGTTGACTGCATTTCTAAACTTCAGTACCTAACCTTCTTCTCACAGGGGTAAAAACAAACTGGATCAATCAAGGATGCAGCTCTGTGCTTTTAACCAGGCAGAGACCTATGTGACCACTTTTACACAGGTTATCTAAAAAAAAAATCATACATATATGATATTTTTTTTCAGTGTCATGCATGCTGTTCAGCTACAAAATCTTTCTGCTTGACCCATTGCAAGAAAGTAGAAATATATACAATTGTTCCATAGATAAATTGACATCAGAGCATGTCACAGGGCAATTCCATAATTTTTTTGATTCTCTTGATGCCTTCCTTGATATTATCTCTCATGCCCTTAGGTGATTTCAAGTGCATGATCTATAGCTTTTTATTGTATGGATTATAAAGTAAGATACAGAATGTAACAGAAGCCACTGAAGCAACATTTAATTTGAAAACCTCTATCAATGTCTCTTCCTAATTTTATGTATGTATAGACGTATATCACATTAAATTGTCATATTTATTGTTATGAGAGTAGAGTATATTCTCACCACAACAATAACAAAATGGTAATTAGGTGAGGTTAAGGATATGTTAACTGACCTTCTTGTAATAAATATTTCACAATATATACCCATATCCAACCACCACCTTATACACCTTAAACTTACATAATGTTATATGTCAATTATATCTCAAAGTGGAAAAAAATAAACTGTTACACTTAAATTCAGTAAATTAAAACACTATTAAGAAACAATTTTTGTGGAATAATATTTCAGGCATAAACATAAAATCTCAGAACAGTAAAGGACCATTCTAGTGCTATCCGTTTGTTCACAGAAATTGAGACTCATACAAATAAGCTGTGTTCTGAGTACACACCCAGAAATTTGGAGACACAAGCAAAGAACCCAGCTTCTAGGCCAAACTTTGAGTATATTCTGAAATGATTTTAAGCACAGTGATAACTAGAGCTTTATCTCTTTAAATTAACTCAGATAACATGATTTTTATTTGATCATATATAAAATGCATGTTAAAATTTAATAGGCCCTGCCTATGAATGAATGAGTTATAAGTGCTTGAAATGCTCAACCTCATTCCAGAAGCAATATTATGCATGGATACGTTTCTGATTATGTATTTATCTCATGAGGAGATATGCAGAACAGCCTCAAAAAGGTAAGAGGTTTAAATGGAACATATTATGAAGTGAACACTAAATTTGAAAATAATATATAAAATACTTTCCCTAAAATTAGAAGCAGTTTGATATGGATTGCCTTATATACTCTTTCTAGAACTGTAAAATAAAGTATACTACTCAGATATAATATTTTGTTTTAACTTTAGTGTACCTTGTTGAATAATTGAACCCTAATAATTCCTTGGTGGGAGAGAACCATGTTTATAAGAATCTTGCCTTTTTTTATAATCCAGTTCACATTTTGAATTTCTCTGTCATTGCTGGGATGTTTGTATAACTGTTTTCCATTGTGTAATGATGAAAGCAAAACTTTATCCTGAACATGCTTTACTCTAGGGATAAATGTGCTAATAGTTTCAAATTTCTAAAAACTTAATGTTCCAGTTTTCTTGAAATTAATTTTAAAGGTGCTTCTAAGTAAATGATATATTTTTCCACTGAAAACTGGTAGTGATTGAGGCAATGTTTTCTTACAAAAAATTTTATTCCAGAATGCTGTAAATTTCCTCCCATGAGAACCTAAAGATGCACATATACACAATAGTATCTATATATGTACAAATAAATCACACAATTCTTGAGAAAACTGTTTCCAGTTTTCCATATACATGCGTGTGCTTGTGTATGTGCTTAACTCCTAAATTACTACTATTTTTTTTACTGAAACATCTGTTAGCATGAGGTGCATGTTAACAAATGGTCATTCACCCTATAAACAAAAAATTCTCAATATTACAGTTGTGGAGAATGACTTGAAATACAATACTTCGGCCAAAGCTGCCTAAGTAAAAGTTAGGAAAGTTATATTTTATCCATGCCAATTTTTATTTTACATTGTATTTGCAATGTTAGAAAACTACATATTAAAAAACTGGTAATTGTCGCATTGTTTGGAATTTACCTTTCCTTCTCCTTCCTGACTATGGATAGTTGGGGGATAGCATGAATCATCCAAATGTATGGCTAGTTTGTTTTGGTTTGTCTTTTTTTTTAAATTAAAAATAGTATTTCATGAGCTTGAGTCTCATTTTTACTACACATTTTGCCATCATGTTTGCCTGTGTTGCAATCCTCATTTACCCACTTGTTGCAATTTTCTATCAGGTCTCAGTAGAACTTGAGAATTTTTAAGATTTGACCCACCGTATTCCAGCTACTGACATACCTGGTCTCTACAAATAGCCATTGGGTGTCAGTGCACAGAGCCCTTGAATACAGGGTCCTTTATGTTGCAGGACCTTGCTGGTGACTGGCGTTTGCCTTTTTGTTAGAAAGAATTTCCAAGGTAATGCTCTAGGATCTGGCTGAGAAATCTATAGCCAGTCCAGCCTTCTTATGTGGTCATACTTTGTTGCATTTGTTTGTTTTTATGTGCAAGAGCTTATCTTTTAGTCACAAAATTGTCATGTTATTGGATAGAAAGTGCCCTAGGTAGAAGCTTCTGGGAAATAAGAACTCTCAGTGAAATCATTTGCTTTATTTTGGATTTCCCTGGTAACGGCTGAGATTTGACTCATTATTTTTCCAACATCTAGTACAATATGTCCTGTTGACCCTGTGATTGAACTAAGTGGGTTTCTTGCTGAATAGTAGCTGTTCCCAGGAAAGCTACACCATTTCTCTAGCAGCAATAAAGAGAGAATGCTGGGAAAGGAAAAACTGTTTTCTTGCCTTTTATTTTGAAAGAGTGCTGGAATTTGATTTGCCTGTAATTATGTCAGACAAACTTATTTTAACTAATAAATAGATAATTTTCTGCTTAATTAAGTGAAAGTAACATGAAAGTCTAGATAACAGAGAGAAAATCACTGTGAATTTTTCCATCAGTGAAGGATATCTGAAGTACTTTTTAACTTGGAGCATTACATTTCAAAAAGAATCTTGAGAGAGACCAGAATTTCAGAGAGAAGAAAAAGATTGGAGGGACTTTTGAGGGTCCAGAAAGCTAAACCATGTAAAAAAAAATAAGTAAATAAATAAACTAAATATCATTAGTTTCAAGATGAAAAACACAAACTGTAACATCATAAGTGATCTCCAATATTACAAAGGCTGTAAGAAGATAACGTTTGCATTTCTCCAGAAGACAAAAAAGGGCCCTAACAATTGCAGGGGAGAGGAGAATATATTTTGGTTTTAGACTAGAAAATAATATTTAAAATTCAAGTTACCCCATAATAGAATGGTAAACTTGGAAACATTGGACTCTTACTCCCAGAAAGCTTAGTAGCTGTCTGTGGAATTCTTCTCTAAAGGTCCCTTGGTCCTTTATTATGAAGTTTACTATTTTACTCCTCAGTGGTTCCAAAATATCATTATAGATATCAGTTGTAAAATTAGGCTGCAAAATTAAGATGGGTGACTTGAATCAAATTTTAAAAAGTCTTTCTTGCTCATTGACATACAGTGGAGTTTAACTTATCACTAATGTCCTTTATACACTTTCTGCCCCTTCCTTCCTTTTAATTCCCTTCTCTCAGCCTTCTTGCTACCCTCTGTGTGTCTTTGTTTTGATGCTCAGGTGAAGTAACTACATTACACTCTGCTCCTCAAAGATTATCTTTCTTATATAAAGCAATAGTCTAATAGTTTGCATTTTTTAAATTCCTACCAGAAGCCCTGTGTTATTATATAATAAACTTTATACTTACTTCATACCTCTCAAAATAAGACATGACCAGCCAGCATTAACCACCATTCCTATCAGCATGAAAGAACTTTACAACGGGAATGCCTATTTCAGGGAATGTCAGTAATAAATTTGCAAGTGACCAGTTTCAGGCAGTTTCTCATATGACACCTGTGTTTAACAGAGTTTCTACTCATGTGCAAATTATAGAAAACACACCTTGCAGGTAATCAAAAAAGAACAATGAAGAATAGCTTTTAATTTGATCATATTTTTAATATTTAAAAGGGGCTTCTTAGCTACATAAATTTATAATCAAGATTAGAATGTCTCAAAACTACTTAGGTGTTTTAAGGATACACATTGAAGACTTTGAATAGATATATCAAAAACATATATATATACACTGTATAGTAGTTACCCAAAGGGAATAGAATCAGAGAGAGTGAGGGAACTTTTCGCCATATACTATCATACATTTAAAGTTTTTGAATTTAATGTGTAGGTTTTATTTAAAGAAAAGAAACATGGAATTTTAGGAAGTGCTTTTAGTCAATACTATATTATATAGTAAAAAGGCAGGAAACCTAATTATGATATACTTCCTATTCCTAATACTAGTAAGTCTACCTTTATGATCTTACATTTATACTTATGTATATTTAGACGTAGCTTGCCAAAGATAAAGAAGTATGTTCATTGAGAAGCAAACCAGTAATAGACACAAAGTATATTTCACTTTTAATTAAAAATAAAAATCCACATGAAAATTATGAAATGACTATTTATAATATAAAAAGGGAACTTTTCACACTGAAGTTAAATATTTCACTGCTCCTAGTATAGTATAACCATTCTTCCATTTCCAAAATTATAAAAGAAACCAAATAACAGTTGACTTTATAGAAATGAAATTAACACACAAATAATTATAAAATTAGCACATGTTCTTCTTTGTTTACTAAACAAGGATACAAGATTTAACAGTTAAACCTAGCAATGCCTGCTGTGAGAAATTAATTTCCCTTCAACAGAAAACTTTTATTATAAACGTTAGCCTTTCTACTTAAAAGTATTGAATTTAAAAGCTAAGTACACTAGAGCTAAACTATTCTTCTAGGACGTTCACATAAATTTTTTTTTATTATGTATAGTCCTGAAACAACTACTGTGTGAAAATGCATTCCCAGGAAAACACAGAATTCCTTAAAAAAATGCTAAACATCGAATTTCTAAAGCTCCATAGGAATTTGGCTTCTGGTTCAAATTGGAGCTCATATTAAATATTTTGGTAATTTCTGTTCCAATGAAGAACAATATTGAATAACTGTCATTTGTGATATAAAATCTGAGCCAAACTCTGAATGTAATTGAAAAAAATTGCCATAAAGACTATAAGGAGGAAAAAAAAAAGTTTCAGTGACAAGACACCCTTCATGAAATCACCTTTTTACTTGCTTATAAACTAATTTGGCATAAGTCTTCTTTGTGAATGCTCTTTTAAACAGTGAGGAAACCAAAACTGAGACTGAAGATGTTTTCATTAGTTTAGCCTAAGTCAGAATTCTGCAAATTAGAATCATTTTGTTTTAAGGTTGTTACCACCTAAGAGAAAGCCATTATCCGTCTTTCCTAGTCATCAGTATTTCGGCTGCTAGCAGGGAAGTGCTTTGTACTCTTGCTGTCAGCACTTTCTCCCACTGCTTTGCCTCAAAATTCAGGCCAATAATTCAGGGTTGAAGGACTTGGTCCCCTCTCCACGGAGTCATGTGCCTTTCCTTGCAGTTGCCTGGGGACAGTTCATTTGTAGCTTGGAAGGTCAAGAACTGAGGGCATCAAACAATTGTAGTCTTTTCGATATCATCCTTAAAATTACTTTTTGTGGTAGTTGGAAGTACAGGACATATTAGTAATTATAAGTTTGTCCATTCTTTCCTTTTTTTAAAATCTTGTCTTACAGAATATTCAGTCTTAGAACTAATTTCTGTGTCCTTTATTTTAAAGTCATTTTAAATGAATTCCATCAGTTTAAATAACCTGCTTTTTAAATGAAATTTCATTTAAAATTTCTGTTTTAGGTAAAAGATACTGGTCATAAATGACATTATTATTAAACTCTTAAACCTGGGAGGAATAAAGCCTCTAAGCCAACACAGATTAGAAGTATTAATTTAATAGAGTAATCATAATTCTTTAAAATCTCATATAAAAAGAATTTTGTCCTTACATCATTTCTTATGTACAAACTTTATCAATGTATTTTTTTTAACTGACATTAAGTACTGTTGTTGTAATGATAGTACTGAGAATTTAATGTGGTACTCATAAAAATACTTTGAGCTTCCTGGTCTATCTCTAAAAATTATTATTTTAGATTGGACCTGTAATATTAATGCAAATTAACAGATTAAAGAAGCAATTTAACTGAAATGAGTATTTCCTAATTTTTAGCTCTTAACGTTTTTGAACTATTCTAAGAAAGAGTAAAGCTGTAATCTTAAGACAAGCATGTGCTGTAATAACTAGTAGTCTTCAGTATTCACATGTCATTTAGCAAATGAGAATGAGTAATGAACTCTCCCACTAATGCTCTGCTCTACCCTTTATAAAGCAATATTAGGAAAAATTGACAGAGTTTTGCTACAATTGCTGTATGTATTTTTTTCTAAAAATTTCTGTGTACGTGTATGTGTGTAAACATCATGGTTGATCATAAATTTCTGGGTGGGGAAAACTTGTTTGTGTTATGATCAATTGTCTGATCATAACGACAATGCACTCATCCCTCTCATGTGTTAGCCTGCCTTGTTTAGTTTCATTGAATCTTTGTTTCAGAGTTTGCATGTGGTGCTCATTTTAGTGGCCACTGCTCTTGACACTGTAAATAATACCTTATGATCTTTTCTACTCTATCCTGAAATTATATACTAGAATGGGTGGCATTGGAAGACATAATGACTATGGTCTTTTTGATTTTTGATTATTACTTTGATTCCAATATAATATTTGACTTTGGTCTTGATAAAAGGCCTTCTGTCTATATCATCCTGATACATATTCTTAAATTCAAGAGATAATAAAAGAACTATGTTTGGATTTCATTTCACACTAATTTCTTTTTTAAAATATGAAGTATCAACAAGCCTTTTCTGCCAACTATCAGATTTGATCTTTCAATTATCAGAGGTTGGTAGTTTGGCACTAGGATCTTGGTTGTTCTAAAATAATAATTATTGGTGTACACAAATTTTCACTGAGTACAAAACATAATAAACATGTGGCCAGTACTTTGTACATGTTCTAGTTTACATCCAAACATTACCTTAAGCAAGTTCTGTTCTAAATGCTTATGTATTAGCATATTAGAAATAATAAAATGTGTTTTTCACAGGATGTGTAGATAGAAAGATCAAGCAGAGATGCATTATATGGTTACTTGACCTCAATATGTGTTGATACGTGTTTTATGGCCATCACACGTAATCTTTTTTCATAACACTTTGCATGACCCTGATTATTAAATATGGCTTAAACATAAGATTTGAATGAACCCTGAATGAACTGTCTGGTGGGGTGGTGAATTTCTTTGTAGAGACTGCCCCGGTCGAGTTCCTCCGAGTGCAGCACAGTTGATAACCCTCTGCCAGGAGAAGGAGAGGAAGCAGAGGCTGAGCCTGTAAACTCGGATGAGCCAGAGGCCTGCTTCACAGATGGTAAGAAAAAAGAACTCAGTAGGCATCTGTTAATTAGTGTTTGTGTTTTATCCTAAAACCTCATATAAAGGGGTTGTTTAGTAAAATGCCAGAAGACTCCATTCCATGCCAATTCAGCTGTTTCTCTATGGCCAAAAGCAAGGCATTGGGCTTCTTAGGCTTCCGTCTCTACGTGTAAGGTACTGTACGAACAATGATCTGCAATGACAGTGTGTTAGACTTAAAGCTCTCTAAGAACTGCAGGCTGTTCCTACTGCTCATTTAGACCCTTGATTCATGTTCCCAGCCCCATGGACCCACTAGAATACAACCTAAGGGGTAGATGCTACTCCTGTTTTCCTTCCCATCGAAAGCTGAAGGTACTCACTAACTCTCGGCGCCCCATTTGATACTGTCTCCCAGTTCTTCCTTTGGTTTCCGAGGCCACCCTCCTCTGCCTTTGCTCTTGCACATCTCTGAGAGCTCTGAGTTTCACTGCCTATTTCTTTTAGCCACTCTTTGTATGAACATCCCTTAAATAATGAAGTCCCCCCACATTTTGATGCCTGGTTATCTTCTTTTCTTATTCTCTGGCCCCCAAGGGTTTCATCCATGTCTGTAGCTTGAACGATCATTTCTGGGTTGTTGACTCTTAAATGATTACCTTTACCCCTGAACATACTCTTGAGTTCCAGATCTGCCTACAACTCCCCCTTGGTCCTCTCTACCTGTTGCTTTTTAGCATCTCAAGTCTATTAAGTTTAAAAGAAACTTTAGTGGGTTCTCCCACATATAATATACCCCTTCTTCTTATCTTGAACTCATTCAGTGATGCCACGATCCATCCTGCCTCTCAAGGTGAAGACTTCGAGTCAGCCCTAACCTCTTCCTTCTTAGCCACGGTTGATTATAGAAACCACAAGCTGACCAGAACTGGGGATAGGCCCCAAGTCCTCCGGGGGATTATGATGCGCACTAAAAGTTGAGAACCACTGGTCTGTAGAATAAACCCGAGGTCCTCAAGTTGGTGTGTAAAGCCCTTTGCATGTGGCCTCCCTCTAATCTCTCTAACAGCACTGCTTTTCATTCTTTTTCACTTTCTGCTTCACTGAACTTCTTACTACTCCTGGAATGCTGGGGGGATTTTATTCATAGTAGTAGCTTTGAACTTGACCCAGGAAAGAACGCAGTACTTCCTAAGCAAGAGTTGTGTCACCTAAGTAAAAACACAATTTTAAAGTTTAAAATTCCTAGATGCCTCATCTGTAGCATGGATATAACAATCACATCCATGTTATAGGAATACTGGGGATATTAAATGAGATAATACTTATAAATTAATTAGTACAGTGCCTGTCTTCTTCTACTTTCCTTATTGCTTTTAAAGCATCTTTCTAACAACCTAATAGAGAAGTTATAATAGCATTGATGCTCATGATTCAGTTTCCACTCCTGGGATTACCCTCAGCATTGTTATTTTTTGTAGAAATGATTAACTTGCTTGATTCTCCAGGATTTTCTCAACCAGCCTCCTGTAGCACTCATGCAGTAAACAAAGTGACTGGCAAAAAAGGTATCTTCAAAATACAACAGGTGCATGAATTTCTTTGGATACAAGCCAGATCTCATTTTATGTGAGAGGCAAATAAGTCTGACACCCTATTTGTAGAAATTTTGTGTTTGCTGAAACTAGTACCATAAGCAAAATACAAAGACTTTCCTTGAGAAATGTTCCTGTTAAAGGCATTTAAGAATTTCATCAGTTATTGCCTGTTTCTCAATAAATTGTTTGGTACCAGGTAAACTTGAATTTGTGCAGATCCACTGTGATTTCCTCTATCCATTTTATGAATGACCCTACCTTAAAATTATAGGATAACTAAAAACAACTTGGGCTTATCAAACAAATTATGGCTTGAAATCAGAAAAGAGCATTAGAAAAACTTAAACTCTCTCTAGAAAGTATTAATGCTCAGCTATTTCTAACCATAGGTGCTATCTTACTTATAAAGTTTACTTTAATCCTGCAAAACACCAATGAAAATGCTTATATGATCACTTCGAGATTTTTCATAACTTCTAAATTAAGTCTAGCATATAAGAAATGCTATAAGTAATGATTCTATAGCATCTTACTACACTGATGGACAGTGACTGTAATGGGGTATGTGGGGGAGACTTGACAATAGGGACAGTCTAGTAACCATAATGTTGTTCATGTAATTGTACATTAATAAAACCAAAAGAAAAAGAAAAAAAGAATTTATTCACTGCATAAACAATTCACTGTGTGTGTTGGTGGAAAAAAAAAAAAGAAATACTATGGAAACACATTTTCAAATGAACTTTGGCTTTGACCACTGAAAATATCCTGAGAGCAAAAGTTTCAGTTATGCAAGCTGTGTAAGTTCTGGAGATCTATTGCACGATGATGTGACTAGTTAACAATGCTGTATGTTATGCTTGAAATGTGCTACGAAGGTAGATCATAGATGTCACCACAGACACACAAAAAGAAGAAACTGTTGACTGTGTGATGATGGCTATGTTACATAGCTTGAATTCATCATTCTTTCATTCACTAACAATCCTTAAACACCTCCTGTATTCCAGGCCCAGGCCTGAACACTGTAGAGAAATAGAGCAGTGAAAAAAAACAATGTCCCTTGTCCATATAAATGTGTGAATATGTAGGAGGTAAGGTAAGTGATAGCTGCTATGGACAAGTGAAGTAAAAATGGGAATATTCAGGTTGAGGGGTAGGAACCTACTATCAGATAAATAGAGTGGTCAGAGAAGGCCTTTCTAAAAAAGGTATCTTTTAATTGGAGACCTGAAGAAAATTGAAGTGGGACTTACAAATATATGAAGAAAGAGTACTTTGGGTAGAATAATGAAGGCTCATGCCTTGAAGTGGGGTTGTGCACAACCTTTGAGGGAAATCAAAGGGCCAGTATGAATAGAAAAGATTAAGAGATCTGAAGAGTTGGTTAAAGTCAAGATATGAGATGCAGTAGAGGCCAGGTCATAAGAGCTTTGAAGGACATGATAAGCATCTCATTTAAGTCTCACAACACGTTATCTTAAAAGTAAATGGGTGGATAGCAAGGGTGGGAGCTGGGAGACCTCTTGGATGTTACTCCAGGAACCCGGGGGGTGCTGATGGGCGCTCAGACCCCTGTGGTTGTATGGGGAGGGTGAGAGTACGAGACTCTGAGTGTATTTTGAAGTTAAAGATGAAGGGATTTCCTGATGGAATGGATATCAGGTGGGAAAGAAAGAAGAGTCAAAGATGACTCCAGAAACTGGAAATACATAGTTCCTATGTGAAAACTTCAAAATCACTTGGCTTTTCAGGGTGGGAAATTGGGAACTCATTCACTTACATTGAAAATGACTCTTAGCAATTCAGGGTTGGTCCACAAGAGCTGAGCTAGAGGCAGTGCCAGTCAGAACACCACTAGGCCTCCAGAGATTTTTGCTACCTGCAAGGCAGCAGGAAAATCAAAGAGTGAGTTAAATCAGAGTAGTTGTGTGTTCAGTGAAGATGAATTGCTAAAATGATGTTGTTCCTTGTCTCACACCCCTTGATCCTTTTGGACTTCATAACTGCCACTTTACTAGTGTGCATCTTGTTCCTCTTCTTCCCCCGTTTCTCCTCCCTTTACACTACATCTCCCTTTAGTTCAGTTCCCTTAACTTTGTAAGTCAAGACTCCAGGCTCCTTCTCTGGATCTGGCCCTGTTCTTCACTCTCCTTAATTCTGCATGTCTTGGCAACCTGTGTAATTATGAACATAATATGACTCTTGTATTCTGTTTGATTTTATATTGTACTCCTTTTATTTTTTTATGGAGTATAGTTGATGTACAATATTACATTGATTTCAAGTATATGACCCAGTGGTTCAGCAGGTACACACCTTATTAAGTCCTCACCCCCATCCGTGCGATTACTATCTGACGGCATAGGACAGTGTTACAGAATCATTGGCTACATTCTCCCTGCTGTACCATGATCCCTGTGACCGACTTACATTATGATTGGGATTTTTGTGCCCCTTAGTCCCCCTCCCCCTCCCCCATGGTAACCACCAGTCACTTCTCAGTGTCTGTGAGTCTACTGCTATTTTGTTCACTTTGTTTTGTTTTGTTTTTCTATTCCACAAACAAATGAAATCATATAGTATTTCTTTCTCTTCCTGCCTTATTCCACTTAGCATAATACCCTGTAGATCTATCCATGTTGTTGCAAGTGGCAGGATTTCTTTCTTTTTTATGGCTGAATAATATTCCATTGTGTATATGTACCGAATCTTCTTTATCTATCCATCTTTTGGTGGACACTTTGCTTGCTTCCATATCTTGGCTATTGTAAATAATGTGGCAGTAAACATAGGGGTGCGTATATCTTTTCAAATCAGAGATTTTGTTTTCTTTGGGTAAATTCCTAGAAGAAATCATCTGGTATTTCTATTTTTAGTTTTTTGAGGAAACCCCCCCATACTGCTTTCCACAGGGGCTGCCCCAGTTTACATTCCCACCAACCATGTAGGAGGGCTCCCATTTCTCCACATCTCCACCCACACTTGTCATGTCTTGTCTTTTGGATAGCGGCCACTCTGACTGACATGAGGTGATATCTCATTGTGGTTTTGATTTGCATTTCCATGATGATTAGCAATGTGGAGCATCTTTTCATGTGCCTGTTGGCCATCTGTATTTCTTCTTTGGATAAATGTCTGTTCAGGTCCTCTGCTCATTTTTTTAATCGAGTTTTTTGGTTTCTTTTTTTGGTGTTGAGGCATATGAGTTCTTTATATACTTTGGATGTTAACCATTATCAGATAATATTCTCCCATATTGTAGGTTGCCTTTTTGTTCTGTTGTGTCCTCCTTTGAGATTATACAATTAGTAAATTCCAAAATCAGGATATGTGAGGATACCTTCTTTTCCTTAAAGTAATGTATTCTCTGTTAATTGTTTAGGGGGAGTCAACTCAGTTTCCCCTACAAATGGTCCGAGTTCATCAACTTCCTATATAATAACTAATAACTAATTCTAACTTATAATAACACAGTAACCAACTCCTTTGTGCCTATTTCTGTCTCTTTTGGGGAAAGAAAGTGAGGGCAAAACACTTGTTTTAGAGGATTGGGAAAGTTTTAAGAAGTGGTTAAAAAAGAAGACTTACTTTCCTGATAAATTCTTACATAATTATACTGATCATGCTATTATATTTTTATTAATGGGAGTCTAGCTTGGAGGAGAGGTCAGGGGTTTCTTTTATATTTGAGAACCTTGGTTTAACATGATGAAACCCAATAGAGACTTTATGTAATGCCTCACAAGAGCAAATTAATGAAACAACCCAAAAGAAATAGCATTAACCCACAGGGACCCATTAAAATGTTTGAGATGTTCTCTGTTATGTTTACATTTAATTAATAGTCCTTTTAAAAAAGAAGGTATAATAGCATTGCTAACCAGCTAGGTTGGAAATCTACTGGGATATGCCTTTGCATAAAAGCCAGCCAGGTCATTGAGCACTCCCACCTCGAAATAAGAGAGAGAAACTCTCTGAGGTGTGATAAATCCTGAGGGCAATATTTATGAACCTTCATCTCAGATATAAAGTTTGCTTACTTTTCTAATTAGAATGTATACTGCCTTTTCTTTCCTCAGTCATTAGAATAATATTTCGCTTCAACTTTATGACTGACAAAAATGAATCCCAGATAGTAACATCTCAACCAAAAGTATAACCTTCTCCTCTGATAATTATACTTGAGGCATGCTAGCTTCTTTTCGGCACAAGGTTTTTGTTTTTAAGCTTGAGTAAATTCTAAAATCTCAAGTATTAAGTCAATATAAAAAAATAATTCCTTCTTAATCTCTTGCTCATTCTGGTGTTTCTTTTGCCCTGAAATAGATTATCTGGGAGTCAATTTTTGGCCCTACCTTTTTACTGTTTTTCCTTATTATTTTATAAAATATTCCCTACCGAATACATTTGAGATATACATGAAGATTTTAAATACAATGAATATGATAAGTACTATGAAGATAAGTTTATTCATATCAGGGTCATCTTACCTATAAATAACATTGGCTAAATGAAGTTAGGTGTTTTCCATTCATCCTGAGTTTTTTTTTCTTTTACGACCAATCTTTTTGTTAATTCTAGAATTCACAGAGATGTGATGTTTTTGATCATGACTAATGCTTCTTTGAATTTAAGACTCTTTGGTGGGGTTCATGTCTTTTAAGTCAACTATGCATGGCATGTTAAGCTATGTAGAGGACTCTAATATATAGCTTGAGCAGAAAAAAAGGGGCATAAGAGACACAGTTTTAGCTTTCTGGGAACTTAGAAGCTTCTGGAGAGAAAGATTAGAAGCATATGAAATATGTGTAATAGCAAAATTACCAGAGACCTGGGGGGAAAACAGAGCCTGCTGTATTTCTATAGAGCTGAAAATTCAAGTGCCAGGAAATACCTTATCTTCTGGATCAGTGACCTAATTCCACTGAAGAATCATGAAAGAAGCCATAATAAGACATTGTCTAAAAAGTGTCGATAATCAAGGGAGTTCTAGTTTTGTTGTTTCAGGACGTATCTGAAGTTATTACTTGATAGGCTCAGTAGTTTATATCAAATATATTGTTTTACAGAAAAGGAAATTATTTTTTAAGTGACTAACCTGCAAACTTCTGAAACAAGTTTCTAAAGAAGTCCACTCCCACCTCTTGCCTTCCTTCCAAATGAGGTACTTTTATCCAAAAATTTTTTGAGAGGAATTCCTTGTGGTTCCTCTTTTTAAAGTTCTTTGCTTTCTTCAAAGTGTTTCTGGTTGTTTCTTTTCTCATCGACTTAAGATTTTTTTATTTAATTTTTAAATTTTTTAATCATTACGTGTATGGGCCGCTCTTGGTCCTGAATCTGTCCGCCAGTCACTCATAGAACGTATGACTCCCTGATGTCTTTCAGCGTTTTGTTCCTCTCTCCACCCTTACTCTGTCTCTTACTCCTTCGAGATGTTTTTCCCCTCATTCCAGTGGTGTGCAGGTGTGTGTTTAACAATCAGTTCTCCATGAAAATGAAAGCATGCATAGGTATGTCCATTTGTTATAAATTTCGCTGATGCAAAGACAACGTGCACACACATTACAAACAGTAATATAAACCTTCTGTATTATACATTCTGTAGCTCACTGGTTCTCACAGAGTGCTTTTGTTAAATTTTACCAAAATTTTGTGTTTATAGACAGTCAATGATCGTAATTGACAAACAAATGTAGTTTTAACTTGAGGAGTGTTAGAGAGTTTCATTTAAGTTAATCAGTAAGGTGAAAGTGAAACAAAGAAGCTGTATGTGAGAACTGCACTCATTCATCAGTGATGTAAGCAAATCTTTGAGGATCCAGATCATAGAATTTGAATATGAAATTCCTGTATCATTCTCTGCTTATAATCCTTCCCTTAATCTTAAATTTTTGTTCTGTTGACAGTGTAATGGCCGCAAACATGACATGTATTCACTATTTTATCTGTTTTATTAGCATTTCCTCCATCACTTTCTGAAGACTGTTCTAGAAAATTAATAAGACCTGATGTGTAGCATTTTAGCATAATGCGTTATACGTGTATATCATAATGCATGGTAGCATTTTGAGTGTAAAGATTCCTACTATGGCTGATTTCAAACTACTGATGTGACTTCACCACATGTAGAGTTGGGAAGAGACAAAACAGCCCAGACAGTGTTAGCAAATTTCCGCCATCCCGACAGACTAGACATAAATTTACTCAAAAGCATAGATAATAATCAAATGATTAGACAGTAATGTTTTTAGTATTTATTACTTCTTTTAAAGTAAGTTATAATCTTAAGTTTATATAACTGAATTTTTGATAATGGTCATAGTTAACAAGAGGCTCGCAAAAATTCCTAATAATTTAACTGGGAGTTACCACACCACTGAATTCTGTCCCTCAATATTTCTGGTCCAGAATGTTTCAGACTTGGCCCTTTTAATTCCTTACCCAATTAATTTTTTTGTGTGACCTCAAAAACACAGGATCTCAGCCTATATATAATTCTTACATATTCTTTTCTATCCCAGACTTTCCCCTTGAGCTTGATATTCGCATCTCCAAATATCTGCAGGATATCTGCATTTCGATGTTTCCCTGGCATCTCAGACTCATTACCTCCCAATAGCTCCTGCACTAATGGCCTGTTTCATTGCTGAAATCCATCCCGTTGTCCTGGGCTCCGCTCTTTCTCTCACATCCCATATCCAGTCACCAAATCCCATTGAGTTTATCTACCAAATATGTCTTGACTCTGCTACTGCTCTAGCTCCTTAGAGTTGCCCAAATTTATCACTCTTGTTTGGGATACTGAACCAGAATCCTAAATGGTTTTCCGGCTCTGGGTCTTTCTTCACCTCGCCCCCTTTTTTTTCCTTTTCCATCTTATCCTGCACACAACTGTAGTGACATTTATTTAACATGCACTCTGCCTATATCATTTTCCACTTACAATATTTCACTTATTCCTCAATGACTATAGGATATAAACAAATTCCTTCAGGTGGTGGAAAATGCTTTTGTAAGCTGGCCAATTTCTGTAACTTCATCTCTGACCCCTCCCTCTGTTTATACTTTCTTTTCATCACTTTTCTGCACTGCTTGTAATTCCTAGGCACAACATATTTCACTGCCTCTAGCCTAGAATTCCACCCAAACTCTTTTTGGCTAACACTTTGATTCAGTTCAGAGTTGGGAAGACACACAGTTTTGATTCAGTTCAGTAGAATTGGGAAGACACACAACAGCCTTTTAGGAAGCCTCCTCTCACCTCTGCTTCTCAACAAATAAGCCAGGTTAGGTAGACTTCTTCCTTCATACCGAAATAACCCCTGCATATCTGCCATTTTAGTTACTCTATGCAGTTATAGTTATTTATTTCTATACCTGCTTAGCCAAAACCAAAAATAAATTCTCCATCCGAGGAAACTATGTACACAGCTGAGTACACAGAAAATAACAAAAGTCTGATGGAGAAATGAACAGATAAACTTAAAAAATTTTACATAAAATGTTCCTCAGTTTTTCATAGCAGTATGTTTTGCACCTAGGCTTCCAATGTCAGATTTGTTTTGTACTTAGAGCACGTGAAACAGTTTCATCTTCATCTTCTAGTCAAGATTTTTTATTATAGGACCTTCCACTAATTTTCTTATATATTACTTAGAATTGTGTTTCTCAAAGGGTTCTTATAGAGGAGTTGAGGCAGCATCAGATTGTAGACTGGATTCACATCAGGGCAACTTTATCATTCAGCAAAGAAGGCCCTAAAATGTACCTTTGTCCTCAGATTTTAGTCCATTCATTTATCAAATAAGTATTTAGCACTTACTGTGTATCAGGAGAATTAAGATTATATTAGGATTTCTGTAATAGAAAAATAAGTGGTTTAAACACTGTAGAGGAGATTGAAGAGAAATTGGGGAACTACAGAAAACAAGAAGACATCTCAAGTTAGAAATTATTAGCAAATACTAATAAAACACTGTGGAGAACTGAGAGACAAGAGAAGATGGCATCCAAGTTGAATCTATTTGAAGCCTCAGGTACAAGGATTAGAAATTATTTGGTTGAGGGGCTATCATAGGGAATGCTTTGCATCCAATAGTCTATTTTTTGTATTTATTCTGAATGTCAAGCTCTTACATGCATCTCTTTTTGCTAGGTTGTGTACGGAGGTTCACATGCTGCCAAGTTAACATAGAATCAGGGAAAGGAAAAATCTGGTGGAACATCAGGAAAACCTGCTACAGGATAGTTGAACACAGTTGGTTTGAAAGCTTTATTGTTCTCATGATCCTGCTCAGCAGTGGTGCTCTGGTAAGTGATCTGACACAAAAGCAGTAAGTTGAGGAAGTCAGTATTTCTGGTAAATAAGTTGGAAGAAAAAAAATACGGTGGCAAGTTGTTTTACCTAAAAATGAATCCCTGTGATTAGTACCAGGACAAAATTTTAGTTTAGCTCAGCAAATACTTACTGAGCAGCTACCACATGCCAGGCATTATTCTTGCTGCCCTGAAAGCAAAGATGGATAGGGTCCCGGTATTTTTCTCAAGGGGGTCAAAGAGCATTGGAGAAGAGACACAAGTGGTTACAAAACTGGGATGTGTTTGTAAGTGAAGAACATACTTGATAACGCTCTGTAACAAGAACAGTTGTCTGATTGGCATCGCAGAAGAGGATATGATGTTTTGCAAGGTCTATGAAGATTAATAGGAATTTTTCTTTCAAGCAAGGTGGGCAGGGGGAAACAAGTGTACCATGGTAAGGAAGCATGAAACAGCATGAGCTATTCAGGGAATGGACAGTTGCCAAGCTAGAAAGAGACACCGTGACCAAGATAGGCAGTGTAAGCTTGTAAAGTATCTTGCATGTTGTTTATTATAAGGGAAAATAGGCTGTAGTGTTCAGGCGAGAATGGGGAAGTTTCTCGTTATTGTACATCTACCAACCACCTTCTCTGAGAGCAGCTGAAAGAGATCTGGGGGGTTATAACCTCATTGGGCCTTTTCTTACTTGTGTGTTTTCCCTGCTGAGGCTAACAGGGATGAACCATTAGAAGCCCCATTCCAGGTACAGGTACCACTGGAAATACTCAAGAACTTTATAAGTTGCATTACAGTCTTCATGGATATGGGATTTGGTTTTACTCTGCTTAAAATAAATTAACCTGCTACTGTTTCATGGATGCTGATAGAAGATAAAATACTTCAGATCAGAGACAAAGGACTTTTTGCTCATGGCGTAGAAGCCAGTGTGAATTTCAGCATGTTGGTTCCCAAGTCCCAGGGGGCATAGCATGGAGCTGAATGAGTGCTGCACACACAGTGGGTTGGCATTGCAGATGAGTAGCGCTGAGCTTAGGGAACCCTTCTTCTTATAGCAGGCAGTGAACAACCTGCTCTTTGTCCCAGAGGGAGACACTGCCTCATTTTTCAACACTGCTTGCTGCAAAAGCAACCCGGAGACATGGCCTTGCATCCTTGGCCTTCCCAGCAAGAACACGCAGTCACACGGGGCTCACAGCAGATTGCTTCCACCCAACTTGTATTGCGAATAACTAAGAAAGTGTATCCCCTCCTGAGTCACATATGCGACTGGGATTGTCAGAAAAGAGATTACAAAAAAATTAAGAGAAGTTTAAAGTAATCCCTTGTTCAAAATGTCTAAAAAGGAAGATGACATTTTGGTGAGGTGCACACTCAAAACTGAAATCCAAATGAGTCATATAAGGCAGAAAAGGTATTTCAAAAAACGGGTGTTTTTACTCAGGGAGTTGGCCAGGTGAGGTAGAGTTTTAAACCTGTCTGTAAAATAAACAAAAAGTAATAGTTCTGATTTGGTACGCATTTATTGTGTTTTAAGATGTTTATTATATAGCTTTTTTCAATTTTCAAGCAATCCTATGAGATCATGATATTTTGCTTATTTTATCAATGTGGAAGCTAGGTAGAGAGTTTAAACGGTTGTTAAGGGCCCCAGAGGTAAATGACAGAGCCAAAAGTTAACCGAGATTCGGAGCCAAAGCCACCGTATCTTTCCACTGTGTGTGGCTCCTCGGAAAGGGGGGAACACACCACGTGGACACAAATGAGGGGTAACTGAAGAGCGTTTACAGTGAAGCCTCTGCCCCAAGTCAGGTACCCATCACATAGTGGCCTCCTTGCCTCCGTGCTCCTACATCCACAAAACCGGTC
This sequence comes from Manis pentadactyla, assembly GCF_030020395.1. Lineage (NCBI taxonomy): Eukaryota > Metazoa > Chordata > Mammalia > Pholidota > Manidae > Manis > Manis pentadactyla. The sequence goes on from NC_080026.1 coordinate 7,902,463, forward strand.
CTCGAAGCCGGAGGCCGTGCAGGCTGAGCCCCGTCCCGGGTTCTGGGACTAGTCAGAGGAGGGTGTGCTCAGGCAGGGTGCCTGGCTCTCCACAGTGGGACTTGCTCCTGCCCCTGCTCTGCACCCCGGGTCCAGGAGCAGCACCCTTCTTCTCTGTGCTCAAGCCCCTTCCTTACCTTTGTATTTCAAGGACTGCTGTGTTGTCACGGGGCGGCAGGGACATCCCAAGGACAGGAAGCCTCCCCTTGCTCTTCGTTTCCATTGACTTTCAGAGCCTCTGCCAGCTGCTGGAAACGTCTTTTAGCATCTTAATAGGTCTGCCCGTTCTCTCTGTTTCAACGGCTCTGTTTTCTTCGATATTGATACCAATAGTTGCCAAAAGTGCTAAGGCCCATTTTGAAAGTATTGACAGAAAAACTGGGAGTAAGGAAAATAAGCCCATAACTATGGACAGGAGTATAACGTTAACCACTAAAGATACAGGTCCTTTTGCTTTCATTTTCTCCAACAAAGTGAATATTGTTTGAATTTGAATGAGAAAACTCCAATACTTTAGACCTGTTTACATCAGCAGTCATTTTGAGAGTTTTCAGTGAGCTTGATTCTTCAACTCCATTCAGGGACTTGTGACTATGACCACAGTCTCATCCTCTGTCACTTACTAAAAGTTCTTAGAGAATGTTAAGAGGTAACACATTCAAGGAATGAATACAACAGTCCTTTGCAGAACTGAAGTTTTCAATGAATGATACAAGACTATGCAAAATCCAAAGAAAGAAACCATCCTCTGTGTTCGTGGCCCTATGAAGCTACTGCAGTGCTTCATTAGCAAACCTTCCCTTGTCTCCTGCTATGTTCTTGACACAGTGCTAGGCACTGGGTGTGCACAGGCATCTAAGAGCAGCGGGAGGGGCTCAAATCCTGCTGGTGGGTGCAGAGGGCAGTACAGGGAGAGAAAGTTATTTAAGACAGGCTGATCCTGGAATTGTATCTTAAGTTATTAGGACTTCTCTAGTTACTGTACAGTAACTGGAAGCCAGAAGAAAATCAGCTGGCTCTTAATCATATTGTATTTCAATGGTTTCTCTCTCGGAATTTTATTTCCTGTTTTTTGTTCTGAATCAGAAGCTTTCAGTTGTACATGAATTGGAATTTGAAAATTATTTCCACAGGCTTTTGAAGATATATATATTGAAAAGAAGAAGACCATTAAGATTGTCCTGGAATATGCCGACAAGATATTTACTTACGTCTTCATTCTGGAAATGCTTCTAAAATGGGTAGCATATGGTTATAAAACGTATTTCACCAATGCCTGGTGTTGGCTGGATTTCTTAATTGTTGATGTAGGTATTTTGAGTAAATTTTAAAAGAGGACTTATTTTTATAAGTAAAACCTTCACTAATGTATATTATCATTTTAATTTGGGTTAGTGTTTGTACTTTCAGGCTATAGATTTATACTTTTAGAAATCTTGCTGTATCATTAAAAATAATTATTTTTAAGTAATATATTAAATATTAGAAATATTAAGAGAAATACTTCAACAAATATAAATCCTTTACTGTACCATTCTAACATTTATAATTTATTCTTCCTTATGTTCTGTGCAAAGATGTGGTTTTAAAAAATGTATACATGGTTTGAATATTACTCCTGATGGGAATAAAAACACAATGAAAATCTAGGTGGGGGATGGGAATGGAAAGGGCAGAGGCACAAATCTAAAAGATAAAATACAGATTTTGTTTGTTACAATATAAAATGAGAGAATAAAAGGGCATAAGGGGTATATTAAATTGTGTGATATGTTAGCTAAAGTCATATAAACATGGTAGTAGGGCCAAAGCTAAATAACTGTTAGAGAGAAGGGAAGACATGGGATTTAAAAATATTTTTCTCAGTCCCAGCGATAGAGAAAACCGAAATGAGTCACAGCTCTTGTCCTGTCTCCAACTCGCTTATATTCATCACTATAGAGTATCAGTGGAGCAGAGAAATAAGCATTAATAAGTATTACTTGTTGAAATAGGGAAGAAATCCTAAAACAGCTTTGTAAATCAGGGTATCTCAAATGGACATTAATGGTATAACACTCATTATTATCAATTCATTCTTATTTAGTGTACTCAAATTATTTATATTTGAATGATATAATTTAATAATATAGTAATAATGTGATTAGTGTAATTATTTTGTTTTTTTATTTTATAAGGCATATGATATTTTAGATGATATAATATTTTTAGATACGATGTATGATATTTTATATTCTTTTAAAAGGCTTTCTTAAATTAATTCACAATCTCAACCTCCCATTCTTATTTTGCTCAGAATGTTTTATGTTCTTCAATATTTAACTCATTCTCCTAGATTTTCCAAAATCTAGTCTTCGTGATTAGGGAAGGAATATTCTATAATCAGTCATAGTTTTTAGAGATTTATTTTTCATCTGAAGTCTGGAATTAGCACATGCAAATTTTTATAATGCCAGCAAGTGTGCTAACACTTTACTGAGAGTATACATTGTCAAACTTTAGAAAAGATAATTAATACAGCATAATTTATACATATCAAAATTATAAGTAGGCATGACTGTAAATAGCAAAATCTGACTGCAAAATTCAACCAAAACTAATCATATCTATTCAAAAGTTCAATCTCAACTGTTATCTAAAGTTCAGTAAACTCTTTTTTAACAGCTCAATATATACTTAAAGCAATAAAATTTTTGTTTTTAATATAGGTGATATGGAAAATAATTTTTCTCTCAATGTATAGCTTTACATTTTACTTGACCTGTTCTCTCAGGCTTTCTCTGTGAGAACTCTGATTTTTTGTCTTATATTAATGATTTCCTATTGTTTGATTCACCTTTCGTACATATGTTACCTAGTTATCAGCTGGCAAAATGATAAGGTGAATGCTTTTGTAATATAATGATTTTAAAGAAATGCTAACTAAAATAAGAAGAAATAATAGAAGGAATGCACATTATTTTTCTTTTCCCTTAACCTTTAAATATGCTTAAGTATTTTAAAAGTTAGAATAAGATATTTTAAGATATTCAGACCTTTAAAAATATTATCACATACATACTTTTATCACTCAGTCTATGAGATACAAGTAGAATTGGTTAAAAAAGAGATACGGTTGTTTGATAAGAGAAGTTACTTTGTCTTATACTTAAAGTTGAATCATAGCTGGTGATTCACAATATTTAGGGATATGTAATATGCAGAACTCAGGGCATTATATAGTTTCAATCTGAAATATTGAATAAAATAAAAATTCAAAATATTTAGTATTTTGAAAAAGTTAAGTAAATATCAAATATACATTATATAACATTTGTATATATTACATATATATATTTGATATAAATAATGTTTTTATAATGCAGCACAGAGAGCAAAGGAACACACAGTATTCTTCCAGGTAGAGGTATAAATCTAGGGAAGCAGATTGTGGGGGTGCTGAGATTTCTTAATTTCTCAAAAGCTGAGCAACTTACCTGGACAGTTCTCCAAGTGTGATCCCTGAACCAACGGCAGGGCACACATAGGTGGGAACTTGTTAAAAATGCAGTTCTTAGGATTCACCAAGATCTACTGAATCAGAACCTCTGGTGTTAGGACCCAGCAAACAGTTGGAACAAGCCCTGCAGATGATTCTGGTGCCGGTTGAGGTTTCAGATACTAAGGTTTGATCTAATTTGATATTCAGAGGATGGACTTGCTTGCTTACTGCAGACATCTTCTTTATTTGAAACTTATTTGATTGAACATTATTCATCAGTATGGGCATATATTGTGTATATACATGTGTATGCATAGATAAATAGATGTATATATATATATATATATATGCTTATATATATTCTCAGTTACAGACTATACTGTAGTTTTCTCAATAACATGCATCTATTATATTCAGTATTGTAACACCTAACAGTGGTTTGGAGATTAGGGCTATCTTTTCCTTAGGGACTATTCAAATTACAATAGGTATTTTTAAACTTTATTTTTTTCTGATTAAAGGGGAGTACTTGTTATTCTGATTTAAAAGTATACTTAGTTTTTTAAGTGCCATGTAAGTGAAAAATAATGGACCTCAGTGACTGAGTGAATTTAAAAATGATATGAGGGACATTAGTTCTACTGGGTAGATAGCATAGGGACTCAGTCAGAAGTAACTACATGATCACACAACACTTCACACATCTTGATTCATAGATCAATTTACTTGTCTCTGATGGCACAGCCGTGAACTCTTGAGCAATGAATTTCCCTATCAACAGTTGTGTAAGGAAGTTGACTCTCGGAGTTCCTATTCTTCCCAGGAAAACTTGAGTTTTTTAGTCATTGCAATTTGTAATGAAGACCTGCATTCTGGACATTGTTCTTAGACATTGCCTCCTGTTACACACAGTGTAAAAATAAAATGGAATATGTTAAATGGAACTTACTTAGAGACTAACTGCATGTATAGATCCAGACCTAAGGTCATTGAAGAGCTCATTGCTCTATTATCAAAATGTGCATTGATTTTCTTTCTGTGTTCTTTCTTCTGAGATAATTTATGGTAAGAGCACAAATCTGTTGGATACGGGTTATGGAAGTGGTGCCGGCTCTCGCTACCACGGTGAAGTTCTGTGTGTCTGTGTTGACTGTGAGGCCAGGGAGATGGCCCGCTCTCATGCACTCATCAATATAATTGATAATTTTCTCCTGCTCATTATTACTAGGTGGATCTTTGGTGCCAATTCTGAGAAATTGTAAGGCAGGACAGTCTCGTGGGGAATTCACCCCCTCTCAAAATCATGAGTCTTCAAAATATTTTTGAAGAAAGTTTATACTAGAACTCAGATTAGTTGAGTTAATGCCCCTCTGATAACTTAGCTTCAGAATCACATACTGTGTTATGCCCTAGGTTTATTTCAATCGAAATTTTGATTATTGTACAAATGAAATGTTCAGAATTAATAAGCAAATTCATAACCATTGACTACAAAAGTGTGAAAAGTGTGTGTGATTTTTATTAAAATAGAACAAATAGCCTTATTTCCTTCTATTGGTTTTTCTTTTTTTGGTTAACCTTCCTTTAAATCTATTTGCTTATAAAAGCACTCATTTTACCCACATTTTAGGCAATGACTGGATAATTTGATGTATAAAATCATATTGCTCTTATTGGGCCGCTCTTAGTGATCTTTGAAATTGACTTTTCCTTTTTATGCATTGTTATTTCATTAAAATAACTGATGACAATTTAATTTTTTTGTAGGTTTCTTTGATTACTTTAGTTGCAAACACTCTTGGCTACTCAGACCTTGGCCCTATTAAATCCCTTCGGACACTTAGAGCCTTAAGACCTCTAAGAGCTTTATCTAGATTTGAAGGAATGAGGGTAAGAAAATACTAAGCTTCCTAGTATGATATTCTTATTTTTTAAATGGAGTATAAAATATGAAAAATGCATATATAGAAATTATGAATGAATTGCTTAAATTTGCACATGTGTACAAATACATGCATATATATGGACTGCTTATGCATATAGGTGTGTATAATGTGCATATAGACATAGTATTTTGGTGCATATTGTTTAACAAACAGTAAGTCAAATATGGTAAGTCAAATGCCTCCTTCGTATAATATTGTTGAGCAATGATCCAAATAAGTGACATCTCCCTTCTTAAATAAAAATCTGCCCTATGCTAGGAGATTCAAGGGAAGGGGACTCTGTTCCTCCTCACATCTCTCATAAATGAGGCAGCAAGGTGCTCAAGGTGCTTGCCTGAATCAGGTGCTCAAATATTTTTTAAGGAACTAGGCAAGGGGCATAAGAAAAGACGGGGAAGTCAAGTCACCCTTCAATTTTAATTTCATTTTTAAAGTAAATGTTTAAATGAAAGTGGAATTATCACTAAATTATTTTTGAGAAAACTAAAGGTCTGAGAATTCACTGAATTCCACTACACTGCATGGTTCCTGAAAAGAAATTCATTTTTCAGAGATAAACAAAGTGAGATAAATAATGGCTGCCAGCAACCTAGCTTTAAAAGCTGTTTTAAACCATCCATTTCTTCATAAAACACATGGAGATCAATGACTTAATTTTTTTTACTTAGTCCATATCCTCATTTGTTGCCTCTCTTCTCAAATTGCTTTCCCAGATTTGTACGTGCTTTCTCATGCCTCTTTCATTTTCTTGGCCCAGAATGTTTCTCCCTGCCCTGTCTCAACCCCAGCTCATCAGTGTAGCAGGCAAACACCCACCATCCCTTAAGCTTCAATTTAAATTTGCTTTATCTGTCCACCACCAGGCATAATTGGGCCTCCTTCCTCTATGTTCAGACACAAAATCCTCATTATATTGTATTTTACTTATTTATGTATGTGATTGCCTCTCTACCTGTAGTCTCTGAGCAATTTAACATGCAGATTAGTTTGACTCCTGCTTCTCCAAATGTGGTCCAATGATCGCTATCATCCAAAAACTTATTAAAAACGCAAATTCTTAGGTCTCACCCCAGAGCTACTGAATCACAAACTCTGGGATGGGACTCAGAAATCCGAAGCCTCACATGAATATTAGCGATCTTTTCCTTTAGCAAATCTTCTTTTTTATCTGTGCTCACCTAATTATGACTGTCATCTCTACTGCTTAATATATCTAGTGTGTAAAGGTTCTGTGTATATGAGATGATTATGCAAAAAGAAGAATTTTCAAAGTAAAATTCAAGTACTCTTTATCATATAAGAATTGAAAAATTATGTTATATTTTATACAGAAAGATTGTATTGGAATCAATTGACTGTAACTTAATTTTTTGATCGTTAGTAGAATGTTATAATCTATCCAGAACTTATGACTGATCCTTGGACTCAAGCAGACAATATACTGTATTTTCACGAACAAAGAATATAATTTCCCCTACAAAATTACTTCCCTTAGTGATTAGGCCAGTCTATTATTTTACCCTGTTTGTTCTCTGTTCTTTGTAATACAGATGAATTGGATGCAGGAGAATGTTTTAATATATTTGGAGGAACAAATATATCTACTTAGTTATATTTATTCACTGTGCAAAAAGGAGATGTTTCTTCACATTGCAGGCTTGTTTTGAAGAATAGATGAAATAATTATTTGAGACATTTGTTAGTCAGCTCCCCTGGAGTCTTGAGGCATGAGCTTACTGACTTTTCCGAATGGCTTCTCATCAGAGCAGTGTGTACCAGCTCCCTTGAAGACTCACCATTGCTCACGGCCTTTCAGCACACATGTTAAACACCACCTATGTGTCAGGTGTTATGCTGTAAATAAGGGTAGAATAGTGAACAGACCCCAGTCCCCAAGACTGAGTGTGGACAATGGTCATGGAAAGACAAAGGAATAATAGTGAGTCTGTGACATCTGCTCTAAAACAGCTCTAAAATGGCTGTCTGGAGAAATCTAGGAAGCCTTCACAGGGAGGTGACATTGAGTCATGACTGAAGGAGTGGGCCCCAAATCCCAGGCAGGTAAGCATTCCAGGCAGAGATGCCACATGGTGAAGCAGCTTGTGCAAAGCATATTTGAGAAAGACTACAAGGATCAGTGTGCCTGTGGGTTAGCACAGTGGGGAGGTCAGAAGGAAATGAGGATGAAAGAGTGGGCTTGCCTAAGAGTTGGCCACTTGGAGCTTTATTTTCTAATCCTGTTCTTCCTAAAGTTTTTTAGTGTCATGTACACTGTAAGAAACTCATGAAAGCACGATCATCTCTCCATAAAGAAAGCATACCCATAATGTTTCCCATATAATTGCATGTCTGCATGCACCCTCTGCAGGTCCATGGACCCAGGGTCATGACTATTGCTCTGAACCAGGGGTCAATAAACCAGAGCCCACAGGCTGGCTACTGTTTTGTAAAGGGAGTTTTATTGGATCTCAGCCATGCCCATTTGTTTGTGTTTGATCTGTTGCTACCATGGCAGAATTGAATAGTTGCAACAGAGATCGTATAACCCTGAAAGCCTAAAATTACTTAAGAAAATGCCTGCCAGCCCCAGCTCTAGGCAGTCTCAAAGGGAGTCAAAGATCCTTAATGTTTCACCATTTAAAATTGTCTTAAGAACCTGCAAAAAAGAGGGAGCACAGTGCTTTTACTTGACCAATTCACCTTTATTACATTTGGACTCAAGTTCATGAACTAGAGCTGAAGTGTAGGAAGACAGGTAGGTTTTTCAGGGTGGGGTAATTAAGAAAAATCTGGAGAGTGGCAGGTGCTCTGGTAGTTGTCAGGTAAGGAAGTTGGAGTGGCAAATGGCACTGGTTTTTAATAGCAGTGGAAATGCTGAAAAGCAGAAATAAAGGAAGTATTAGAGAGAAGCTACACTTCATGTTTTAACTGAAGCCAGATCTATCTACATTTAGCCAAAGACTTATATTTAAAGTATTTTTAGAGTTAGAATAATAAACTTGAAAAGATTGCTCTCATTTTGCAAATGAGGAAGCAGAGGTCCCAAGATCTTACTGAATTCACATGACACACAACTAGCAGAACCAGTTAAATTCAAGGGCTTCACGCCACTAAAAGACTCCCAATATTAACTCCAGTTTATACACACCAGTAGTTTCTGTACATAGGAGAATTTTAGCACTAGTAATTCTAGGACTGTGAACCTTTAAATGTCCATTTTATTTATTTTTAATCATTTATATTTATAAATTTCTTTGATACAGTACACAGGTTTTACAACTTCGGCTTACAGGTTTCGGGGTTATTTTTTCGTATGTTTAAGCTGTCACATCATCATAGTTTGTTTTCTATTGTTGCTAATAGTTTCAGTGTTTGTTCATCATGTATTGTTGATCAGACGGCTCCTGTTTCATCTTGCTTGGCATACTGCTGAGCATTTTAGTAGGCACTCAATTAGTACTTATTGGCTGGTTGATTAGATGTCTTAAACATTTAAGAGTGGCTTTTCTAATATCTTTAATTCTGCATTGTGTTTCATGAATGTTTCCCATTTAGCTTCTTTACTAATCCTGTTCTTTTCTTCCTTTGGAAAACCAGGTGGTCGTGAATGCACTCATAGGTGCAATTCCCTCCATCATGAATGTGCTACTCGTGTGTCTTATATTTTGGCTAATATTTAGCATCATGGGAGTAAATTTGTTCGCTGGCAAGTTCTATGAGTGTGTTAACACAACAGATGGGTCACGTTTTCCCATAAGTCATGTTCAAAATCGCTCTGAATGTTTTGCACTGATGAATGTTACGCAGGATGTGCGGTGGAAAAACCTGAAGGTGAACTTTGATAATGTTGGACTTGGCTACCTGTCTCTGCTTCAAGTTGTAAGTGCCCCCTTTCATAAATGCTCGATATTTTAGTGGATTCTGGATAGAGAATATAAGTAAATCTTTAATCCGTTTTCTAGAAGTTAAAGTACTTAGTGACCTTATAAAGAGACGTGGTCTTTCTTAGAACGTGTGCCTATAAAACATGAGTTAAGATGCATAGGTTCTGTCTCGCTTGAGTGGTTAATCCATGACTGACCTTTTAGTGTCATATGAACCCTCACCACTGTACCATTTGAATACTGATCCAAAAATGAGTAGTCATTTTTGGACTGCCAGTTTTACCCTATATGTAAATGAAAGGGACTTTCCACTAACACAGAGAATCCTTAAGAAATGGAGAAAAATTGTTCCCTGCCTTATTTATAACATTCTCCTCTACCTCTTGAAAATGAAAGTTCAGGTTTAAAATTCACAAAAATTGTAACCACATGCAAATAAGTAACTAGTACTAAGATTTAGAATGTGACTTGGGAATGTGGTTTAGTTCTTGGAACAGAATCTTTACATTAAATTGGTATTTCAAAATACAGTAAAACTTCGTGATTTGATATTACTTAAATGTAACATTAAAGGGGCTAAACTTATGCATGGCTATTTTAGAGTATGAGCTTCATATTCAGATTCTATAATTCTATTTATAGGCAACATTTAAAGGATGGATGGATATTATGTATGCAGCTGTTGATTCTGTTAATGTAAGTATTGGGCAACATAACACTGAACTGTAGAATTTTTAATAAGCTGTTTAATTTATTTTGGCTATTTTTAAAAAGTAGGTCCAAGGAGCCCTTGGTATGTACACACAAAATAAATAGCTTCTTCGTAATAATAACCTAGTGATTATGTATGTAGCATTTGGAGATGCGGTTTGACTCAAATTCTGGCCCTCCCAGATCATTCAAGCTCTACAACTGACTTTGTAAGAATGATTATATTGAGCCTCAAAGTGCAATGGCTTCTGAAAGGCCAAGTTCACCTAGGATAGCACTGTTTGAATTACCTTGTCCAACCATGTGAACAGGAAAATGATAAATGTTATTGTTAACATACTGTTGACTTTTGTGAATTTTGTAGGTAGACAAGCAGCCCATATATGAATACAGCCTCTACATGTATATTTATTTTGTCATCTTCATCATCTTTGGGTCCTTCTTCACTTTGAACTTGTTCATTGGTGTAATCATAGATAATTTCAACCAACAAAAGAAAAAGATAAGTATTTTAAGTTTGTTTCATCACACTGAAAAATATGAACAATGGTTCCCCCAAAAATGTAATGTGAAATTGGCTTTGATATCAATCAGTCATTAGCTTCATTAGAACTTCATTTCTTTTTCAAATAATTGGCCAGTATACAGTTATAGATGTGCTTAATCTCATCCATCTCTGCACGGAAAATAATTATCTCCTAAAAACAATTACACTCTCCTAAGTCATAACTATTTGTAAAATATAGTATGACAACTAGACAGGTGCTTTTTTCAAAGTTCCCCACAGAGAATTGAATAATTGAGAAAAGTTAATGCATTAATTATTCATTCAAAACACATTTCATGAGTAGTTACTTCATTCTCTTCTGAGCCACCACTCTGGGTGGTATGTATCAGGCTGGCCTTCGAGAGAGAGCATAAGATAGGTCTCCTGAGCTCAGGGAGTTTGTATTGTGGCAGCAGAAATGAAATGATACATGTAATGGAAATTAGGATTTGGCGAATGTTGCAGGGGTGGTGCTCCCCTGAGATTTCTGTGTCATTAACCTTCACATCAGCTGCCTTAATTCCTTGGGGCTGCTGGAACCAAGTACCCCAGACTTCTGGTTGGCAACTATTCTCTTACAGTTATGGAGGCGGGGAGTCCAAACTCAAAGTGTTGGCAGGGCCACACTCTCTCAGAGCCTTTAGGGAAGGATCCTTCCACGCACCTTCCGGCTCCTGGTAGCTCAAGACCTACTTGGTTTAGGGCGGCCTAACATCACTCTCTGCCTCCAGGATTACACGGTGTCCTCTCTCCATGTCTCTCTCCTCTTCTTATAAGGGCACTGGTCATATTGGATTAATGTCTACCCTAGTCTAATATGACCTCCCTTTAACTATATCCGCAACGACAATATTTCCAAATAAGGTGATTCTGAGGTACCAGGGGTTAGGAGTTCAATACATCTTTTTGTGGGGAGGGGATCCAATTCAATCCATAACATCAACCATAAAAGATAATATTATTAAAGACTTCATCTTATAAGTAAGGACAGGCACAGAGAGATTAGGTGATTTACCTAAGATCATGCATCTAGTAAGTGATAGAGTTTTCATAGAGTCAGTAGTTGATCCCAGGTACCTTATATATGTTGATGCCGTTTACTATGCTGTATTCCCAAATATTATAATATGAGATAGTGATAAATGCAATAAGCAAAATTAACAAAAAAATGCAAATGGGTAATAAGACAAAAATTATAAACAGCTATAGAAAGTTTTATGCTTTATGTGACAACTGACAGGCCTTGGAAAATGAGTAAGAAGAGATGCAGCAACTAGGAGGCAAAAGGAAAGATAATCCACATGGAAGGGAAGAGAGATGTGTGAGCACAAGCACGATGCTGATAAAACAGGCAACGATCCAGGAGGAATAGCTGTGCATCCGGTTTGAGTGGAATTTTGAGAAGAGAAATAGTGAAAGAAGGGACCTTGGCTTGCTTGAAAGTAGATCTGAAAAGTCCTAGATATTGCATTAGATAGTTTTCAGTAGAAGCTGATGTGATGGTTATTTTGAGCAGGAAGCACATATAAGCAGGATGTTGACATTTATTAAGGCCTGATGATGTGTCTGATCCAGTGTCAAGTACTTCACACATATAAACTTAGTCAAGTTTTACAACAAATCTAGAAGGCATAGTATCCCTACTTCACTTCTCAGAAAGGTTATGTGATTTGCATGTGATCTGAATCTAAGAAGTAGCTTCATCATAGATCTAACTCCAGGGTCTCTATTCCAGGGCCTATGAAAATTCAATTTTAATAAAAAATGAATCTAGCAGTGATGCATAGAATGATTGGAAAGAGACCAAAGACTAGATCAGACCCTGCTTTACCTGGACCACACTCAAGTCTCCAAATTAGTAATTTGCAGCAACATGGAATAGGGGATAAATTCAATTTGAGAGAGTTTAGTAGTGCAGCATTGCCTCTTAGAGCTTTTTAACTTCAGTACTTTGATCTCAGCTTATGACTCTAGCAACTACACAGTCCTTTTTTCTAATAACCAACCCCACTTCACTGGTTTTTCTAATATCCGTCATCCTTACAAGTTCTGCTTTCATCTTTAATAAATTCACATGATAATTCGGTTTTAGTAGCTCACCAGAAGGCACACATCTGAAAATTAGAACACAAGTTATTCATGGGTCCAAGTTAAAAAAGGGAAAAGTGTGCAATAGATGTACACAGATGCCTGGTACAGACCTGGATATATATGAGTAAGTTCTACCTAAAGTAACCCCTTTCAGTAATAGTGACCTTATTAGGAAGGTTTTTAGTAACTAGCAGGTATTGAGGGCTGTGTATCTAGCATTATGCTGAGTGTTTGAATGCCTTTTCTCAATTGATCTCACGGAAAAACAATGAGGTAGTTTCTCTTCTAAAGATGAGGTAAGTTTTCCATACAGGGATTAAGAAATTTGCCTAAGGACAACAGAGATGGGATTTGAACAAAGATGATCTGATACAAAAACTGAGGTGTTAGCTACTATGTGATACAACCTTGACCCAGAGTGTAACATGGACAAGTGCCAGCCTGACTTACAGAATGTCTCCCATCTAGCTTCTAAGGGATGCATTTTGCACAAAGTCTATAAAGCAACAGTACAACAAAACTAAACAATACAAGTTTCTCTTTTGGAGCATTTTGTACTTTCTTAATTTCATCCCACCCTTTGTTATATTGACAGCCAAAGTATCATCCAGGGAAGACAAAATCTGCTACTCTGATTCTTAGCTCTAATTCAGAGTTCTCACCCCCATGCTTTCCTAGCTGCTTCTACTAAGATCCTGATATGCTCTGATACTCATCCCCGTTCAGTGAGCAATAATTGATCTGGGCGTCTCTTAGCATTGGCATGAAGGCTGTCTGTCATGCCCAGCATCAGCAGGTCAGACGAATACCAAAATTACATAAAGACTGCATATCAACTAGGAAAGGTGAACTAAAACATTCCAAGACAGAAAAGAGAGTCTGATTTTTAAGTATTTGACCTTTTTTTTTTCTTTAAGCAATAACAGGAAGCTGAATGTTACTAATGCAGAAAAACTAAAGGGGAACTATAACCAAATTATTTTAACTCCAAGCTAAGTAAGAATTTCAGAACTATAAATTCCCCCAAATAAATTCCTAATTGCATGGGTTATATCAATTTATGTTGTAACTAAAAAGTTGATATTATGGATCCGTGTACAATATGCATGAATATGTAAAAATTACAGATAATTTTAAGAAATTAGCAGACCCAAAAGAACAGGCAAAGCTTCCAGGCCCCCTTTGTGAGATTTAGTCTCTTATAGGAGAAAGAGGATCAAAAACTTCATTTAGATGTTAGATTTTTTTTTTTCTCAGTGTGAAATCTTAAAGGTCATGTATTTGGTTAGAAAGTCCTTTAGGTCAGGGATCCTGGATTATTGATAATTTCCTCAATTACTTAGAAGTGTGTTATATATAATGTTGACACCGCATGAAGTGCTCATGTTGAAATTCCTTTATTTGGGATTAAAGCACATAGCTTCCAATAGCACAGGTTGCCTCACCAATCATTATTATATGTAATACATGTATATGCACATTACATTATGTGTGGAGAGCCTGTGCCTACACACAGGTAAGCCTTTAAGACAGGTTTTATTTATAGCTGCATTGCACACGATAAAATGCAGTTTACTTCTATGAATACATTTCTAACCTGTCTTAATCATCTGAGGAAAGATCCAAGCAACTCTGGTTTTAACTAGATTTGTTTTGTATTCCTTACCTTGGAGGTCAAGACATATTTATGACAGAAGAACAAAAGAAATACTACAATGCAATGAAGAAGCTGGGATCTAAGAAGCCACAAAAGCCCATACCTCGGCCAGGGGTAAAAAATTAAATAAACACACGCACCCTATATGTATATACTCTTTAGCTTGCAACTTTTCAAGTTACTTTTAATGTTCAACTATTTCTTAAACATGAATGCTAGTCAGTAGTTTGAACAGAAGTCCTTATAAAACTGAATATATGTATTTTGAACATGATCACAATTTTCAATGTTTTTTTATTTTTCTATGAAATGAAAATATTTATGCTTTTATATTAGTTATACAACTTACTACTATTACAATGGCCTGTAGAGAATCAAAATAAAATGTACTTTTTTTTTGGTATAATTAATCTACAGTTACATGAGGAACATTATGTTTACTAGACTCCCCCCCCCATTACCGAAAATGTACTTTTGATTGAAATTTATTTATCTAAATGACAACAATATTATGTAGTGATTGCTGTCCATCAGTCAGGTGAAACTAACATGTACATCTTTGATATTACAATAAATAGCAAGAGAAGCAGTTGGACTGGTCATGAATCTAAACGTTATCCTACTGTACCATCAAAGACCAGAATCGGCTCAGATTGAAAGAGTGAACCTTAGCAATCAAAGAATAGTTCGTATTCCTCTAACAATTGAAAAAAAACTTTAAGCGCATTATGTGCATTTCAATTTATATTCAACATAACACACCTTACCAAAAATTCATGACTGAATACAGAGTATCCTAAAAAATGAGTACCAATCAGTACTCAGCTGGGTATATATAGATCACCCTCCATTTTTCAAATGCACACGTTGCCAGCTCTCAACCAGACCTACCAAATCATAATCTATGGAGAAGCCCTGGCATTTAATTTTTGAATGCCCTATTTGATCTTGATACAATGCTTTAAAACTTGCCTATGCAATTTAAAAAGGGGTTTTGTAAAAGCTTGTTTGTTTCCTGGAAAACATAGTACTAGCAGTGAGATTGACAAGGAAGGTGATCTGTAAGTATGGATAAATATGGAAATACGTATCATGTGTATATATGTATATACATGGAAGCAATAGAAAAATATAGGTCTCTGATATTATAGTAGTCATCTCAGTTTAAACAGTATGATGAAGTAGATATTTAGAGACATGTTATTTTATTTCCTTGAAATACCATGATAGTAGAGCTGAAGTTTTCTTAGTGAAAAATCACCCTGTGATTATGGCAGTTCATTTATAACACACTAGGATAGATAAGCTTAAAAGCAAATGTAAGCGCTCAAGGGTAGCTGAAAATGGGTCTGATACACTGCAGGTCAGCAACAGAGTTTTCATTTACTCTGACTTAGGTTTAACCCATATCGGTACTTTTTGTAGAAAGCAAGAACTTATGACCAGGGATAATTTATGCAAGTTTTGAAAACAGAGACTTCTTACGGAAAATTTTTTACTAATGCAATGATGAGTGGATACTACTTACCAACTTTGTTCTGCTTTCCATATTCTGTTTCTTTGCAGAACAAACTGCAAGGATGTGTGTTCGACCTCGTCACAAACCAGGCCTTCGACATCAGCATCATGGTCCTCATCTGCCTCAACATGGTCACCATGATGGTGGAGAAGGAGGGGCAAAGTAAATACATGACGGACGTCTTATACTGGATAAATCTGGTGTTCATTATCCTGTTCACCGGAGAGTGTGTGCTGAAATTGATCTCCCTCAGACACTACTACTTTACTGTCGGATGGAACATTTTTGATTTTGTGGTTGTGATTCTCTCCATTGTGGGTAAGACCATCTATTTATCAGATTTTAATT
Source organism: Manis pentadactyla (assembly GCF_030020395.1). Lineage (NCBI taxonomy): Eukaryota > Metazoa > Chordata > Mammalia > Pholidota > Manidae > Manis > Manis pentadactyla. The sequence goes on from NC_080026.1 coordinate 7,918,686, forward strand.
TTGAATCAAACTGCACACATGCCCAGAGACGTTTCTGAATTACTGCATGTAAATGTACTTTTGAGAAAGTAAAATGAAAGATTGAAGGGAATTCCTCTGGGTTCACACCATGGGCCTCAAAGCCGCAAGTTTTCTATTTGTTGGAAATACATAATACTCTTCGATATTTTGTTTCTAAGGTTACCCCTCACAAAGGCAGCAACTGTCTGTGTCTGTAGGTCTGTCTTAGAAGGACCAGCACACAGAAAACACCCCCAGCGTTTAAGACACATGGGAACTACCCCTCAATTAATGGTAATAATAGCCAGCATATTGGTGACTATGAAAGTTCTTCCTGAATTCAAAGTGAAGTTAAGGTCTCAAAAAGTGCCATCTTCATTTCTTATAACTTCATATTTGGCAAGTCTATAAAATGCAGTTATTTTTCAGTCAACCCCAATCATGTCTGTGAGTCACAGTACATGATTATATCTTCCTCCCCTTTCATTACTATAGCTATTTTTCTGTCCACATGCTGTGCAGTAGTTTAGGATTACATTTTAGTTGTAGAATTGTGAGTCATTTAAACAAACCCAATTTACAGTTGATGAAGCAGGCAGGCCTAGAAAGGTTAAACATCACATAACCTAGAACCACAGTATTGAGTACCACATGTCTTAGAATAGGCATTCAAAATCAATTTTTGACAAAAAAAGAGTATTATCACCAGAGGTGACATCAAAGTTAAGGTATATGAAAACAAAATTTAGATAGGAATCTCACCCTAATCACAAACATAATAATGTAAACATTCCCATTAGTTAGGAAAAAGGAAAGAGTGGCCTATCACCTCTGTTTTGGTCAGTGTTGGCCAGTACAATTAGATAAGAAAACAAAGAGGTACATACATTCAAATAATGGAGTAAATGATCTTCATCTTCAGATCATATTATGGCATTCTTTAAAAATGATAAAGAATCAAACAAAAAAAATGGATTTAGAGTACAGAAGGTACAGATTTTAAATCACATGTACCAACATTAATAGTTGTTTTATATGTAGGCAAAAATATTAGAAGATACACCCAGAAAAAAATCTCATTCAAAATTGTGATAAAAATATAGTAAAATTTTATATTTTCTTTAATAAGAAATGTATAAGACTTCTCTGAGGAAAACTAATGGGCATAAATGAAAGCTTAAATAATAGAAAGGTTTTTCTTGTATTTGGTAAAGAAGGCGTACACTGTAAACATGACCATTTTTTATAAACTAATTTATAAGTTCATGTTTTCCTAATGAGAACAGCAATGTTTTTTGCATACTATGTGTAATAATTGGTAATATAGGTCTGATTCTAAAATTCACCTAAGAAAAATTAATGAGGGGTGACATATTGCTAGATACTATGACTATTTATATATAAAAATGTTTTTAAAAAGTTCAATGGATTCAAATGGGTAATCCAAAATTAAACCTCAATATATAGAAAATTACTAATTTACTCCATAAAAAGATCAGTTGAATCAAAGATTAAAGTGTAAAAAATGGGATTGAAGGACAATAGATTTATATCCATCAACTTGAATAATCATTTCTATTCATGACACAAACTTGAGTCTATAAAGAAAAAATAATAGCTATGAGTGCATAAAAGTAAAAAAATTCTATGGAGGGAAACTCACCACCACCAAAAAGAAAAAATTGAAAGATGAAAACACAGGGAAAATTTTTATGTAACATTTAAGGTCAATAAAAGATTAGTACTTCCCATAGAATAGCAGTCCTCATAAATCAATAAGAAAATAGTCAATATCCCAAAGGAAACATGGGCAAAGACCTTGACGAAGCAAAAAGAGAACACTGAGAGAAGCCAGCAAGCATACAAAATGTCTAATAAACAAGACAAAAGGTGGATTATTTTTTGTCCAAGAGAAATGCAAATAAATTATAGAATGCAATGTTTTTAAATACCCTAAAGATTTTCTGGCAAAAATTATACAGAAGACTGACTTCTGGGAGCGTCTGGAGTATGAGCACTTTCACATATTACTATTAGGAATGTTAATTTGTACAGACTTACTGGCAATAGGTTGGCAGTATAGAACAAAATTTTAAATATATTGTTTGACCTAACTTTCATTAATATACAATCAAGTGATGCTCATGCAACTAGAAAAATTATATATACCTACTTGGATATCCATCTGAACTAAAGCAATTGGAAACAACATAAAATTCTTCAATATGTGGTTATTTTGACAGAACATTTACAACTATAAGAAATTACTTTGTTGTCATTTGTATGAAAATATGACATATGATAAAGTAATTAAAGTAGATTATAAAAAATGGTTGTATAACACGAGTATCTTCATGAATGTGTGTGTGCATGCACAGAAAATGTCTGGAGTCCTACTGAGCAAAATATTAAGAGTAGTTAGGATTGCTGACACTCCGGGTGATTTATATTTCCTTTTCAGCATTTTACTATATTAATAGCTTGAATTTTCTACATAAGTAGATGTTATCCTTACAATTAAAAATGTATGGTGGAGGAAAAAAAAGCAATGCCCACAAACAAGGGAGAGAAAATGTCAAAATTGCAATTCTAATCATCTTCCTTTGGGATTGCTCAATCCTTTGATTGTTATGAAATTGGCAATATAAAATAATAGTCCTGAGGTAACATGGCAGATAAAACTATTTAGAATCATCATTTTCTGTAGCATGGAAATTTAAATATTTTCTTTTTATTCCTTCCCTTCTTACCAGGCATGTTTCTGGCTGAGCTGATAGAGAAGTATTTCGTGTCCCCTACCCTGTTCCGAGTGATCCGTCTCGCCAGGATCGGCCGAATCCTGCGTCTGATCAAAGGGGCCAAGGGGATCCGCACGCTGCTCTTTGCTCTGATGATGTCCCTTCCCGCGCTGTTCAACATCGGCCTCCTGCTCTTCCTGGTCATGTTCATCTACGCCATCTTTGGAATGTCCAACTTCGCCTACGTTAAAAAGGAAGCTGGAATTAATGACATGTTCAACTTCGAGACCTTTGGCAACAGCATGATCTGCCTGTTCCAGATCACCACCTCGGCCGGCTGGGACGGACTGCTAGCCCCTATTCTCAACAGTGCACCACCCGACTGTGACCCCAAAAAAGTTCACCCTGGAAGCTCAGTTGAAGGAGACTGTGGTAGCCCATCTGTGGGGATTTTCTATTTCGTCAGTTACATCATCATATCCTTTCTGGTTGTGGTGAACATGTACATCGCCGTCATCCTGGAGAACTTCAGCGTTGCTACTGAGGAAAGTGCAGAGCCCCTGAGCGAGGATGACTTTGAGATGTTCTACGAGGTCTGGGAGAAGTTCGACCCCGACGCCACCCAGTTCATGGAATACAGCAAACTCTCCGATTTTGCAGCTGCCCTGGATCCTCCTCTGCTCATCGCAAAGCCAAACAAAGTCCAGCTCATCGCCATGGACCTGCCCATGGTCAGCGGGGACCGGATCCACTGCCTGGACATCCTATTTGCCTTTACAAAGCGGGTTCTGGGTGAAAGCGGAGAGATGGACTCTCTTCGTTCGCAGATGGAAGAGCGCTTCATGGCAGCAAATCCTTCTAAAGTTTCCTATGAGCCCATAACAACTACACTTAAACGCAAACAGGAAGACGTGTCTGCTACCATCATTCAGCGAGCTTATCGACGTTACCGCTTACGGCAAAATGTCAAAAATATATCAAGTATATACATAAAAGATGGAGACAGAGATGATGATTTGCCTAATAAAAAAGATGCAGTTTTTGATAATGCTAATGAGAACTCAAGTCCAGAAAAGACAGACGCAACCCCTTCTACCATCTCTCCACCTTCGTATGACAGCGTGACAAAGCCGGACAGAGAGAAGTATGAGAGAGACAAAACAGAAAAGGAAGACAAAGACAAAGACGGCAAGGAAAGCAAAAAATAGAGCTGTGTTTTTGATACATTGTCTACAGCCTATGAAGGTGATATGATACATTTGTGTTAATAAGACTCTTTTAAGGAGGTCTCTGCCAAAAATTTTTCTCAAATAGTCTCAAAGTCAACGCAGTCACTAGTTCTGATTAAAGTAGGTGGGAAGCGCTAGCAGATGGCTATTTTTGCGTTGGTAAATGATTCCGTAAGAATTGAAAGAGTTACTCTATAGGCATTATTGATTATAACAAAGAATGGTGATTTAATTTTATTTGTTCTTAATAAATCAGAGGAGCGGGTAGAAAATGTTCACATCTTGCTTGTCATATTTTCACAGGATTGTAAACATTCATGTTTCCCTTCCAAATACAAATCACACACACACACACACACACACACACACACACACAAAAATACCTATAATCTGAATATCTATAAAACTATTTTGCCTTGGCTGTGCGATGAAATGCCCTGAGAGTAAGAACTGACATTAGTAATGAGTGTTTAGTTAAATACCTTGTTATTAGGGAGCAAAATTATTTTATACATGTACAGAAGTCATTCTATATTTTGAGGTGCTTAAATTTATTCTATATTGCTTCAGAACCAATTTTTATGTGCCTATAAATGCCATGGAATTAAAGACATTGTAGCCCATTCATCTCAACAAATAGTTGTCATCCATCTTGACTCATACCAACCATGACAAGACTTCCCTGCAGAGTATTGTGCTTGATAGCCTGCTTTTTAAAATATTCTTCTTTATTCATACAACAACCATAAACATGAAAAATTACATGCACACCGCATTCCTCAAAAGAAAAGAAAGAGAAGAAATTGAGAAAAGAAGCAACTGAAGAGAGCTTTCTTCACCATTATTTATACACTAATAGTGGACTGTGCTGCCCTAAAGCACCAATAATGACCCAACTCAATCTGTTTTGTCTCAATTTTCTGCTGTCTCATGCAGAGTTGTTTCATCATTCTTTAGCACTAAGCAAAGTTGACGTTACCCTTCAATGAAGCGCTTCCTGATCTGCAGGTGGCTATTTGGTACCACAGTACATGTTTGAGCAGATAATGACTTGGGCACTGTATTGACTGTGCCACTTGTATACCATCCTAAATGTGTGTGGGAAGCCTTCAAGTCAAAATAAATGGCAGCCTTTCAACCCAGACTTGGTGCATGGGCAAAAATTGAGTTACGTAAGTAGGGAGTAATTTTATTTAGAAGACTGTGTGGGAGTTTTCAAAGCAAATATATAGAACATACTTCATTCATTTGCTTTTTTAAATTAAAAAACATAAATTGCATTTCTATAATAAGTACTTAAAATATGTTTTTTCTTGTTCTGGCTAGCTAAAAATAAAGGAGATTTAAATATACTAACAGAGATGAAGAGTTTTGGGTGGAGAATGAGAGACAGAGGAAGAGACTAAGAAACACAGATCTGAGAAAGACAGACTGAAACAAGGGGCCTTTCAACAGGACTTCCAAACTAGAACATTTTTAAATTGTGATGTATTTTACGACATCCATGAGGGAGATTATCATTTCTAGACATTTATCCTAAGGTACATAAGAAATTAAATCTAGAGCCAAACATTCTTTACACTTAGGCTCAATCATTCATCTTAGATTATCTGAGCCTCTTTTTTTCTTTGCTATGAGAGATACCATGCAGTGTTTTCCTAGACTATGTAGAACATTATATCACATACCTGCTAAGACTATTAAAAACTGGTTTGACAGTTTAATTAGGGAACCATACAAACTATATCACATTTGTAAGATTTTATAATACATTCAATTAATATCACCTTAAATTTGAATTCAATCTAGCCTCATTATTTTAAATCTATATAAATATAATTGCATTTTGCATATTTATATAATAGAGTATGAAAACATGTATGATGGGCAGGTTTATGTGTGATTTACTAATAATGTTTTTACATTGCCTGATATTTATGTAAAGTAAAATATTGGCAACTGGTTCCTCAACACTGTTTCTTCTTAGCATTTCAAAAACAACTACAAAGTAACTCCTATTTCATGCCGAACCTATTTCATGGGGAACTGTAATTTTCTTAAAAAAATAAACCCAGTTGGGTTTTGAATATGTTTTCTCAGGAATGTGTAGTTGTAACTTTTTATCAGTTAAAACACAATGTTTGGAACTAAGAGCTTATTTAGTACAGTGTAAGCTTGAAGTAAAATTAGATGTTTCTTTTCATGTAAGTTACTGCTTGGTACTGACTATGAGATAGAAACCCCTAGAAGGCGCTGTCATACTGATATTAAGTTACATAATCACTGTATTTCTTTCCTAATTATGTAGAATGGTAGTTACAATGTAAAATTTAAATCACAATAAAGTGGAAGCAAAGAGATTTGAACACAAATCTGTATCTACAATTTGGATACAGGGTGGGAGCATTTCGATTTCCTGTTTTGACTGTTACATAGTTTGCAAAAGATTTAAGTGACTAGTGGGCTGTTTCTAAATGTTGATTGTTGAAAACCCCCAACCAAAATGTTCACCATGATTTTATAGAATTTTGATAGCTTTATTAAAAAGAGTTAAGATAAAATGCATATGTAAATAAAGCTATTCTAAATAGCAATTTCAGAGAAATGTTCATGGAAGCAATGAAAGGAAGGCCAGCTAAATTAGATGGTCGAGTAATTGGCCTGGGTTTAGGACCTATGTATAGAGGCCAGTAATTTTTTTAAACATCTGTGGTTTATTATGTTATATTCTTGAGGAAAACAATCAAGAATTGCTTCATAAAAATAAATGAATAGCCATGAGTATACCAATGCTGTTTACATAGAATTCTTTACAGATTTCATACAGCTATGAATGCTCAAAATGTTTGTTTGTCATAAATTATAGTACAGTTACACTTGAGACTTATACATTATAATAGAATCTAAAAATAAAAGTCATCAAAAAATAAAATCATGTTGCATGTATTTTTCTGTGATGATGACCTTTAAAGAAATAAATTCAGTGCATCCCTAAATAAGTTGCAGCTACTGATAGCTTTTTTTAAAATTGAAAGATGGACAGTTTCAAATATCCTCCATAAGAAGTCTTCCAGGATAAGAAAAATTTCCAAAGAATTGCTTTCAAAATCCACCGTACAGTGGAAAATTGGGACAAGACGTGATAATGTACAGACATTTACCATTGAGTGATAATATGCCTCTCTTTATGTAAGTGTTGTTGTGTTGTTGAGAGATAGTAAATAGCATGTGCATGGGCTAAGGACTGGTGTTTGGATGCCAGTTAAGACATGACTCTCCGAGTTTCCTGAATACATTATTTAACCTATATGTGCCTCAGCTTTCCCATCTGTAAAATGAGAATAATTGTACCACTTAAAAATATGGTCGTAAGGATGGAATGAGAAAATTCACATGCAACAATTAGAGCGTGCCTGACAACACAAAATCAAGAATTTATAGTAGTAATAGCAGTTACTGAGGCAGCCAATTTGCCACTAAAAATACAAGAGGCCAGACTACCCTCATAGAGGAGCACATAAATGTTAGACTCCATAGGAGTCTCTGTAAATGTTAAGTAATGATGGCATTTCCTCTATTTTGTATGGCTCATGTAGATACAGTATCCAAGAGTTTCATGCATGCTACTAGAATGAAAAGACATTTATTGATGTGACATATTCATCAAAATAATTACAAATAAAGCAAAAAAAATTTTTAATTGTGAATTCAAACAACATGCTAAAAATGAAGAAACATGCGTATTTACAAAGGTTTGGCTTATTCAAGGAAAAAATTTGGAGGTAGTACTTCCCCAGTTTAGCTAAATCAATTATCCAAACCTCTATTTTATTTTAGCTATGAGCATCCAGTCCTGCTTTTGGTCTTTAAATAAGATATGCTAAAAATAATTGCTGCTGTGCTGGGCCATTATTGTTGCCTACAACAAGAGAGTTAAATTATTATTCTTTGCTGTAGGTAACACTCTACCGTAATCCAACAGAATGAGCTGCAGAGTACATGATAATCTTCCTCAAGGGAGGAAAGAATTGCATACTCACTAGAGCAGAGGGGACCTTTCCTGTACAGTATTTGATGCACCCAGGAAGAGAAACATGAATAATTGATAGCTATAAACAAGCAATAGCACAAACATGCTACACTTTACTCCCTATTATTCTGAATTGTGTAACTGGATACCTGCATTAACATTGATCTGTCCAAGAAAAAAGCCAATTTCAAGAGATTAAGGAGATGTGTAATGCCTGCATCTTGTGTTTTAACTTGAATCCCAAAATGTTTTCATAAACAATAAAATATATCAGAGTAGTAGATAAAACAATGGACAGTAAGCATATAGAAGAGATTCAGAGCTTATTAAGAATTTTGAAACCCTAGTAGAACTGAGCAAAAATGGCTCCTGTTCTAGATGTAGTATTTGCTGGCATGTCCTAGTTGTGGTTTCATTTCATACAAGACAAAATGTCTTTTATTTAGTTAACTTCTGCTAGGTGACTAGCAACAGCTTGGAATGTGCTTATGGACCAATTAGAATAATGAAAAGCAAAGACAAATCGTATTATTAAGTGAAGAAGCCAGTCCACGAAGGCTGTATACTGTACGAAGTAGCAGATGGGCTCCAATGGGAGTATCTCAACTCAGAGCACATTGTGATTTCATAACCACTAGGAATTTTAAATATAATTGACTTTAACTATATTAGACCCCTAGCAAAACTGAACTGAGCACTATCTAGAAAAACATCTTTAATTGTATTGAGGGAAAACTATTCATTCATAGATGAGGTCTGAGAAAGACTGAACATTGAGACTACAGGTAAGCAGACTTTTCCAGCCTTCCCAAACAGTCACCCAAATCCTATCTACTTTTGGTCTTTCCTCAATTTGAGAGCTGTGGACACCTACACTTCCATCTCAGCCTAAGAAAACAAATCCACGAATTCAAAGTTATTCTGGCTCATGACTAAGGGAGTCAGACTTAGAAAAATTTAATGTTCAAAGAGAACTAAACATCATACATGAATTATTCATTCAATAAATATCTACTGAGCACCTTTAGTCTGTCAGTCCCTGTTTCAGACCCTGCAGACACAGACAAATCCCTTCCCTCACGGAGCATTTATGTGAGGAGAAGACAAAAATGATGACATATAAATGGTTTTAAACAGCAGAGAGTATTACATTGATTTGCCATATATTATTAATCATGTATGTGTTATACATCCATCTTATGCTTCATTATTTGTTTATAATCTGTGTTTTATTTTATGATACCTAGCAAGACAATATCAGGATGATCCACTCTCAAAAGCTTATAATTTTTGGTCATAACTTAAAAATAGTTGAGTAGACGTTGTACATTTTCTTTCACTGCAAATTTTTGTAACTCTAGAAATACTCTAGTCATTCATTCAAATAATTTGTAAGCTTAAGTTTACTAGAGAAAATCACTCAGGAGCTAACTTCATTATCAATAGTTATTTTATTCCTTCTCCTATAAATGAATGATTAAATATATATATATTTTCAAAGTAGTCATTTTGCTTTGGCAATTCATGCTAAAGACTTAATGAGACAAATATTTAAATTTATAGTTAAAATAAAAATTTGTGTTTCTGCTTGAAGCTGGGATATTATCATTGTCCTTGATATTCTTCTCAACATTGGATTTAAGAACTAATTTGTAATAAAATTTTATAGGTATTTTATAGGTATCAAATAGGTGAGAAATAGGTATCAAAACTTTAGGAGAAAATATCTTTTATCCTTAAGAAATCCTGTGAAGCTCACAACTACTAAACTTCTAAATATGAAAATCTCATTTTAACTGCTCTAAGAAAACAGTAAAAATAGACTTGTAATCCCCCTAAACAACTCAGTGTGTCTTGATACATTGTTTCTAATTAATGCCCTCAAGAAAATCAGCTCCCAATAAGAGAGCATTGGGTAGAAACAGAAATGAGAAAAGAGTTCCTCCATCCTTCATTGTCCTGCCTAATTGAGCTCCTTTTATACACTCATTTTACCTTAAACATCTCATTTCAATCCTAAATTCAGAATAAATATTGATAGCTGGTTTAGAGTCACCTGATTTGGTCTTGGCACTTGCAGCTCAAAAGAAAAGATATGTTCATCTCTTAACAGTCACATATTGTCCATATATTTTAGAGATAAGTGGGTCTGCTTCCTACAAAACTCAGCCAGAATACCACTTAGAGCCAGGCTATGGGCAGAAAAGGATCTGGGAGGGAGCCAGGGAGAACAGGAGAAGCAGTCTGATTTAGCTCTGGGACACTAAGCCACAGCCTATATCAGAAAGCTGAAGGATGACTGTGGGCAAGAAGTGAATGTCTGCAGGCAAACATTTTAAAATTTCCCTTTGAAATAAAATTAAAACTTCACTCTTATTCCTAGAGCTAGGTCTGAAGAAGGTCTAGCTCTAGGAATTACTGCTTAGCTCTAATGATTAATCTAATGATTAGCCTGGTCTAAAGAAGACGATGTTGGTATAGAAAAATGAAGCCCTTTGATCTACACAAAGCTGAGGAATCATTCTGGCAGCTTAAATGGCCGCCACTAGCATTTCTTCCCTCTTGACATTTCTTCCTGTCCAGTTATTTCATCCTAGAGTAAGAGAACTCTTTTTTTCTTCCATACTTCCGTCAGTTGAGAAACTAAAGCCAACAAAACTAATATCTTCCCCTTCATATGATCAATAAATCAATAAAGCAAATTAGATGTGACAGTAAAAGCACTTAAAGAAAACTAAGCTGTTTTTCAGAGTGCAATACCATCTTATGCCTTTAAGAATTGCTAAAAAATGTAAATATACAAATGTACACACAGCATCAACATATTATGTAATATGCTTAAATCTCTCTGTCACTTACTAACAATGTGACTGTGAACTTCAACAACATACTATAGTTTCTGAGTCTCAGTTTCTTCATCTATAAGAGACTGGCATGCAGTAGCCCCAAAGTACATTAAGTACATGATAGGAACTTTGAAGGGCAACAATTTAGTGTGCATTTTTGAAGTACTTCTCAATGTAGGATTGAGTCATAAATTCAGTAAAATTGTATTGAGCATCTACTGTGTCCTGGAAGAATCAGGCAATGATAATGGTACTATGTTATATTTCCATATTGTACCATGGATATGTCCACATTGTGGCATGATGAAGAGGAGCTTAATGTAGCCCAGGTAGTCTAGAGTTGAGTATTAAAACTAAGAGTTAATGTGGGATGTGTTGAGTTTAGGTATAATGGGTCAAAGAGTCCTGAAGGCAACTGAATCTAAAGGTCTCAAGTTCACTGAAGACATCAGGGTTAGAGACATAATCCAGGAGCCATTGCTTCCCAGGGGTGGTTGAATCTAAAGGCAGAGTAAGTCAACCAGGAAGAGTGTATGCAAGGAGAAGCTCGAAACAGAGTTTTAAGGAGAATGAACAGAGAGTCTGAACAGAAAATGATCCACATTCACAAAAAGCTGCAGAGTTTGTCACACAACTGAATACTAAAAGTCAATTGTTTAATACAGGAATTTTTGCTGGATAGTAGATGCAAGTACCACACTGTGTGAGTCCCTGAAAAGTATGTTAAGGCTTAATATGACCATCACCCACTACTCAGGAAATTCCACTCTCTAGTACATAGCAGTGTAGATTATTATTGAAAGAATTGACACTTAAGGAATTAAATTGAATATTCTCTTTCATGAAGTATATGCTTGCATTTTCTGCCCCTTGTTAAATTGGGCTTTCCAGACATCAGTGGACAGGTCAGAGTAAGGACTTCTGAAAATCTGCTTCTCCACAAAAAAATAGGAACACTGGCAAAATTGTCAAAACCAACTTTTTCTGAACTCTGGGAATAAACCAAAGGCGCACTTAGTCACAAAAAATGGTTGAATCTCAGAACAGCAAGCTCCATGGAGGCTTTGAAAACCAACAGTCTGACAATCACAGTAAAAATCTGCATCTTAAAAGCCACTGGAAGGGGTTGTAGAAATGGGTGTAGAAAGCTCCCCAAAAGCCCTATTTCCAGAAAATTATCTGGCAATTCCCTGGAAAAGTGGCTCGTAAAGCTGATTTTATTTGGCTTGCCTCAGAGTTCACGAAGTGCCAGCAGCTTTTCCCTGGGGTGGTTTGCGGTCATTGAGCACTGCAGCTCCCTGAGGCAGTGGTGATCATCAGACTAGTCAAGGTCACCCACAAAATCTGAAAGGAAAAGCTAGGGACTGAGATGTCCACAAGGGACTCTGTAAAGGCCCAACATATTTCTGGAACATGACAAGCCACATACATGTACAGGAGTGTGAGTATCCCAGTGTGGGTAAAGTGAAGGTTCCTGTGGCCAGGATTCTCACCTGGCACTGGTCGGCTAGCTCACTACACACGTGTGGGCAATACGTTGTTATTGACTCTATATAAAGAGCTTTACTCAGTGCTCTGGGTGACATGGTGGCATGGGTGCATGGGTGCAAGGCTGCAGGAGAGCAGAGCAGAGGCTGGAGTGGTGGCAGCACCTAGGACAGAGGCCCAGAGGACGGCTATGCAGGTGCAGAGGCCCAGAGGCAGAGACCGGCTTGCTGCGTGCAGACTCGCTCTGAGTGGAAGGGATTTTAGTGACTGACCTGCCACCGTGGGAATTAAGTTGGGTATAACCCTTCCACCCCAAGAAAGTTCCATTGTCACTTCTTTGGTCACATTGAATCCATAGTGAACTTGTCCGGGGCTGGAACCCATTGGCCAGACACCCACAGTGGGCACCTGTCCTGAGCTCTCATCTCTGGTTGGCCCTGAGGCCCTGTAGAGCAGGAAGTGATGGCTAAGGTGAAGTTGTAAACTGCCTGCCTGAGTCTTGAAAGTTGTCCCAACAAGCAAACAAAGGCCATCAGCAAAGGCTGGGGAATTTCATAGTTCAAGGCATCTAAAGAAATTTCTGTCCAGACATTACCTGACCACAAAGTTAATTGAAAACAAATTTCAGTGCCCACACATGACAGAGGATACAGACTACCAATTCAGTCTAGCAAAATGTGGGTGAAACTGAGATACTTCCAGAATCCCCGACCTGGCCCTAGTGTCTCTCCACATCAGTGGACGATTACAAGGTGGGTGGAGAGTGAGCAGCACCTGGACGGACAGACTGGGTGGGGCCTTGGCAGCCAGTTTGCAGGAGACATGGGCGAGCAGGAGTAACGACTGCTCGTAAGCAATGAACGGCTTTCTCCCACTTTATTTCTCCCTTTGACTGACTTTGGTTTATTTGCCCCAGGCTGGGAACAAACTATCCCCCTGGAGTTACAGAAATCACGGGACAACCGAGCAGCGGCCACCACAGCGAAGAGCCGCAGCAACAGGACCCAGGAAGCCAGAGGATCCAACCTCAGTCACATTAACAGGTCGTTTTATTTATTTATTTATTTAAATTTAACATGCAGACCCCAGGCCCATCCAGATGTTCTGCATCAAAGTCTCTGGGTTTGGAGTTCGGGAGCTTGCATTTTATTTATTTTTAAACTTAAGGTATCATTGATAGACAGTCTTATGTTTCACATGAGCAACATCGTGATTTCAACATTCCCTCTATTATCAAGTCCCCCCCCACCCCATTGCAGTCACTGTCCATCAGCATAGTAGCAAGATCCTACAGAGTCACTACTTGTCTTCTCCCTGCTCTGCTGCCTTCCCTGTGACCTACCCATATTATGTGTGCTAATTGTAATGCCCCTTGATCCCCTTCTCCTTCCCTCCCCATCCAACCTCCCCCAACCCTTCCCTTTGGTAACCACTAATCCCTTCTTGAAGTCTGAGTCTGCTGCTGTTTTATTCCTTTAGTTTTGCTTTGTTGTTATACTTCACAGATGAGTGAAATCATTTGATACTTGTCTTTCTCCGCCTGGCTTAGTTCACTGAGCATAATACCCTCTAGCTCCATCCATGTTGTTACAAATGATAGGATTTGTTTTCTTTTTACAGCTGAATAATATTCCATTGGTATATGTACCACCTCTTCTTTATGAACAGGTGATTTTAGATCAGAAACCATGGAGGACAGAGTTAGTGGGGTGACGCAGCCAAAGCACTGAAAGGTTCAACCAAGAATTCTGTATCTAGAAAAACTACCCTTCAGAAATGAAGGGGAAATTCAGATATTCACAGAGAAGCAAAAACAGAATAAATTTGTTATGAGCACACCTGCCTTACAAGAAATACAAAGAGTGCTTAGGCTGAAATGAAGGCACACAGGACAGTAACTAGAGCCACAGGAGGAAAGACAAACCACCAATCAAGGTAGCCAAATCAACCAGTATCAGAGATAAGAGAAGTGTTTTTTTTGTTTCTAATTCCTCTTTTCCTCCTATACGATTTAAAAGACAACTGCGTAAAGCAATAATTTTAAATCTGTGCTGATGGGCATATAATGTGTAAGGATATAATTAGTATGACATTAATAGCACAAGGAATGGGGGGGATAGAGATATTTAGGAGCAAAGGTTTTGTATACTATTGAGATTCAGTTGATATTTACCCCAACTAGATTGTTGTAAGTTAAAAATGTTAATTATTGTCCTCAGGGTGACCACTAAAAAAATAAGGGATAAAATATAATGAAAGAAATGAAATGACAAGGGAATTAAAATACAGCACTAGAAACTATTTGTTTAACAAAAGGAAGGCAGTAGGGAAGAGAAAGGAGGTGAAAAAAGACATGACATAGGAATAAATAACAAAATAGAAAAAAGAAATGCTACCTTATCGAAGCATTGAAATATGAGACTTTTTCTTTGAGTTATTCATCAGAGAAATGAAAATTAAAACAGCAATGAAATCACTAGGCACCATCAGGATGGCTACATTTAAAAAGGACAGACAATAACAACTGTTCTCAAAGATATGGCACAAAAGAAATTCTCGTACACTGCTAGTAAAAAGATAAATTTGTGTAATTATGTGGAAAATATGTTTGTTGGTATCTATTAACGCTAAAAACATCTATTCTATGATCAGAAATCCTATAGGAAGCAATATACACAGAAATGAGTATTTATAATCATCAAAAGACATTATGAGTGTTCAGAGATGCTGCATTCATAATAGCCTCAAATAGGAAACAATACAAAAATCCATCAAAATCAAAAAGGACAAATATTGTGGTATTGGTGTACTATGTGCAAGAAAGGACAAGGTACTGATAGCACACAACATCATGGAGAATCTCAGCAATGTCATGATGAGCTAAAGAAGCTAGACGCCAAAGATTACATGTTATATCAATTAATTTATGGAGCTTAATAACAGGTAGAACATTTCTGATAACAGAAGTCAGAAGTGTTATAACCTTTGGGGGCTTATTGACGTCGAAGGGCATAAGAGAATTCTAGGGTACCAGAAATATTTTCTGTCTCATCCGGGTGGTGTTTACCTGGGAGCACAAATATGAATATTGGAGGTGTGTATTTTCTGACTGTGCTGTGTATCTGTGATGCTTCAGTGAAGTAACCACGACAAGAGGACTCTAGTTCCTAGGGACGAGCCATCTCCAGGCTGTGTGTCGTCTGACTGCTGTTTCCTGCTGTTTCCTGCTGCTTCTGCTGCAGTCGGCTCCTGGGAATTTCCCTTCATTTGCAGGCTTTGCCTTGCATTCAAAAATATATTTATTAAATTTATCCAACAGACATTTTATATGAGGATTTTTTTCCCCAGGATATCTGGTCATCTAATTGCTGGGCACTAAATGGACACAAAATCATTTCCTGTCTAGGAATCTCCTGTAACTTTGTCTGACAGTCATAAAAACTAAGGTCATGCTAACAAACCTCAGGCTTCCAAAATAATTATTTTCTCCATTTATAAAGCTCCCAGAGCAAACCTAGAAATAGCTTTTTAAAAAAAATGTAGTAGGGAAGCCGAAAGATGTAATAATTTCTTCAGGAGGCTCATTAAGCTTGAGACTTAAGTTTGTAAATTCAGATAATGTTTTCTTTTATATGAGAAGAATTACATGGTGATCTAATTGAAACATCATTTTCCTACTGCATTGTAATTGAATTTCGCTAACAACACAAAGCCATCTGAGAACTTGGATGTACCAGGAATGCATTAATCATTTATCTTTGGAGGAACGGTTTGAAATAAAAGGTGCAGGATAAACAGCTCTCTTTCTCCATCTTACAATAAGTCTAAAGCTTTTCCTCTTCAGTTTTAGACAAGTCATTCTCTTTACAACCTACCTCCCTTTAGAAATCAGCTAATAGACAATATTTATCCTGTTCCTCAAATTAAACAAAAGAAAATCTTAGAGCATTCTTGTTTCTTTCCCTTACATAAATGTCCAATCCATTAACGAGTATTATTGGTTCAAGCTGTAAAATGTATGCCAAATCTGCCCATTTCTTTTCATCTCTACCACCTTTGCTCGAATTCCAACCATTATTATCTTTTGCCTGGACCCTTGTAATAGCCAGTGAACTAGTTTTTTTGGATCCACTTGGGATTCCCTACCATCCCAGGATAAAGAGAACAATCCTTTGAAGTTCTCATTTTGATCAAGCTATTCTCCCTTTTTTCTCAATTCCTCTTAAGATTCTTCAGCATGAAAACCAGACTTAGCATTCTAAGGGGCTTTAGAGAATCTCACCCCTTCTAATCTACCCCACACACCCGCCACCCTCTCCTAAAACTCAGACTGTCTTTTTGTTCTTCAGCACTGGTAAGTTTACTGTTTCCTGGGGGCCGTTGCTCTTGACCTGGGATGTTCCTCTGATTCAGACACCAGCTGTGTCTTCCTAAATTTCAGCTCAGATGTGTCCTCCTAGAGAGGCCTTTCCTAACGGGCCTACTTAAAGCAGCCTCACCTCACTGATCACTCTCTAGCACTTGAGACTTTTATTTCCATCTCACCATTAACTGTTATCTAAAATTATTATGATTTTATCTATTGGTTTATCTGTCTGCTCTCAGCGGATAAATGTAATCCCATGAGGTACAAACCTTATTTATTTTAGCCCTCTCCCCTCCCCACAAGAGCAGAGAACCAACAGATGGTAAGTATTAGTTAAATAGATTACTTCAGAGCCCTGAACTTCCTCAGTTTGGCTTGAAAAGGAAGAGCTCTGAGGGACTAACATCACCAAAAGGTCAGTGTCTGCTCATAGTTCAGTGCTACCTTTTCTGTGGGTCTGTGAATTTAACAGAGAAATCCTGGGGATATACGGAAGTAGAAGGATGCAGGGAAGGATTTTTCTGGAATCCTTCCGTTCATATCCCATATATGGACTATGCTTGGCTATTTTTGTTTGCTTCATAAGAGAAAAGTGAATTACCTCCTGACTCAGCCCATCAGGAGGTAAATAACCACAATAGAAATGCATACCAGGGGTGTGCTGGTAAATGTTTAATAACTGGATCTCCTGAAGCAAAAAGCTCATTTCTCTGTACGTTTTGTCCATTTCTGTGGTGTAAATACTCCCACCACAGCCAATATCAAGCAAATGAGGTCGCTGAAGGTGGACTTGGGAGACGGAGCTGCGGCTCCCTCCAGCTGGTCTCACGTGGCCCCAGCACACCTGGGCATCTACCATATGCCAAGAACCTTGTGAGGCATTTTATGCTCAGTCTCTCCTATCTCAGAGCAGCCCATGAAATTGATCTGTTACCCATAGCTACAAATGAGGACATAAACTTGGGTAACTTGCCCAAGAGAACACAGCGTGAAAGGGTTGAACCCAGAGTTCAAATCCCCATCTCTCTGACCCCAGGGACCACATCTTTCATTTGTTTCCAGGAGGGGTAGCCCCCAACCACCACAAACCCCGCAGCAACACACAAAATCACAGGACTTTAATGAAATGTCTAGCCGCTGCTTAAGATCATGGCTATTTTCTGAACATCCTGGATGTCTTGCAGGTGATACAAATTTTACTGCTGGCCTCAGTTATGTGTGGAGGATGTGATGAGATGGGTTGCAAATACTCAAAGTAGTTTAATCAGAGTTCAGTGCACCAACAAAATCTTGGAACCCGTCTCTTTCTTGCCTTCTTTGCTAGCTGCTTTCCCGACCCCTTCCTTCTAATCATGAACATCCTAGACATCATGCGGAGGCACAGACAGAAGAAGTGACTCAGTACCAGACAGCATGTGTTTTGTTGTTCAGCAATTCGGGGGAAAAACAAAAGGATGGACCCATTTCTAAGATAAAACTGTGAATGAGTTAGTGAATAAGTTCTGTCTCTTTGGAAGATGGAGTCACCCCCCTGCCAGGGATGAAAGGAGGAGGAGGTTGGTCCTGAACTGGACCAGTGATCCCCAGATTTGCACTGTAGACGCTGGGCTGCATCACCGGTTTCTGACTCAGCAGATCTAGGGACGGCTCCAAAGATGCATTTCTAACAAGTTCCTGGATGACACTGAGGCTTGTCATCCAGGGACCACGCTTGGAGCAGAGACGCCGCAGGTGCCGAGTAATTTGCCTTTACAGGTTACAGCTGGAAACGCTCTGGCCACAGTCCCTGCGTCTCAGAGTTCACTGCACGATGCAATCACCCGGGGACCTTAAAATCGGTGCCTGGATCCCATTCCAGATTCTGCCTCTATGGTTTGGGGTACAGCCTGGGTATTGGGAGTTTAGACACTCCCTAGGGGGTTCTAAAGTGCAACTAAGTTTGAAAACCAAGGGAAGTTGTTGTGGATTTTAATCCCTCGGTGCCACATTCTACCTACGACTCTCAGTCCCCTCCTAAAACTGAGCCATCGGAAAAGTTCTCATTCCCGCAGTTTCCTCATTTGTTTGACGTGTGTGTTGAATGGTAGAAGTTGATGTGTCAGCGGCAAGATCGAGGGGACTGTGTCCCCGCTGTGAGTTAGGAAGCTCCCTGTGGGGCCTGTCTCAGCGACTTCCTGCCAATGACCTTACTTAGTTGAATATGACATTTAACTTCTCTTGTGTCTCTTCTTCTGAGTAAGTGTAAGTCAGAGTGAGCAGTATATAAAAGAACATGGAAAATGCTTAGGAAAGTTTATAGGGCATTATGATTATGGGTATGAGAACTATGGTGCTCACAGATATTATGTTATGGATAAAAAAATTTAGTGCAGGCTCTAGTTTAAAAACATTCTCCCAGATTATGTGCTATGAGGGAATCCCAAATAATAATGTTAAATAGTGGTAACTCAAATGCTACCTGCTTGTGGAAATCTGTGTTGGCTCAAGGTAACTGACATACTTACAATTCTACAGTTTAAATATGTAACAGCTCATTCTACCTTACAGGTGTGCCTCCTTATAGACCAACTATTTAGGAAAAGGTTTATCTTCCATGTATTTGCTTATTTAAGTGAGCGCCAATTGCTTAATAATATTTCTGTGCATATGGCAGGTTAAAATATGTCACATCCTTTCCATTGCTAAAAACTAGATGACACTTAGACTGCTCAGATTCCATAAAATGTTTTAAAATGCTGCTATCATAAAAAGAGCAGCTGTGGTTCCATTTGGCAGCACATTTAAAAAATTCTTTGTATAATGGCTCCATCTTCTGGTCAATGAAATAAAGTTTTCAGGTTCCAAAATGCAATTAGGTATCAGACTCCACAAATAAACTAGTCTGGTATGAGTTAGAAAAAAAAATAAGGTGACTTTTTATTCAGAACAATTCCACACACTTGACTAATTTCTCCCTTGAGGATTTTGCTGTGTTTATTGTTTAAATCACCCCAGTCTTTCTGATGCTGCCATGTAAAAGTGAATGGTGCCACATTTATTCCCTCTAATTTCCATGGTCATCAGTCCCCATTCTCCCCTCTCTGTGACTGGCTCCCCCAGCCCACAGAGTCTTGCTGCTGAGAGGCCAGGCAGGCTTGCTTGGTGTCTCAGGCTCTGTACCCAATTTTTCATTCTAATTTGGGAGACATGTTGTGAAATTCATGCTCAAAGAGCAATGAGAAATTACAGGTCGCTGCACCTACCCAGAAAGTTTGGTTCCTGGAGGTGGAATGTCTAGCAGGAAGACTATCTATCCAACAAGTGTCTGAGATTTGGGGAGGCTTATGGGCTTAGTAGGAAAGAAGACGTACTGAAAGTGAAGTTAGCTTTAAATAACTAGAAAAGATGTATACTTGAATGTAAAAAATGCCTATGAACACAGTTACCATTTAGGTATAAATGTCCTGGAAATGTTGAACTGTCCCTGTTCCTAGCCAATTTGATGTTCTTTTGGGAAACATAACACAATTTACCCATATCCTTTAGTTCATACAAGAGTAGACTATTTTAAACTGTGTTTCAATGTCTATCTGAGCTTAACAAATATAAATTACTTGTTCTATATAACTGAATATTAATATATACGGCTAGGTTTGTAGTTTAGAAATCCAGTTTGAGGTTATGGTCACTACAGTGGTTGTTTGCCTTTTATTTAGAGGAATGAGATCTTTTCTTGGAATAGGGAGACAGTGACATACTTAAATAGAAATTATACTCTTATGCTTTGTATTTATTTATGGAAATTGTGACTCTTTTTTAGAGTGTTCTGGGCCACAATAAAGGATATTATTCATACCAAGACATATTGAGTCTATCAATAGTCTCAGGATAAAGCATATGCAAGCATTTAGCTGAATAATAAAAAAATGTGAGGAAGAAATACCATGTTTTCTTCTCTGCAATTTCTCTATAAGAAGTATAAATCTGCTACTGTTTTATGCTACAAACATGGTAGTAAAAAACAGTCTCTTCTAATACTTTAGTGTTGAGCTATTTTTGAATAGTTTTATTAAAAAGTGAAAGGGCAAGAAAATTACCTCAAAGTATAGTAAAGAAAACTAAAAAAGAAAAATAAAGGAATAGGATATTAAATGCTCCAGTATCAAAATAATCATAAAGCTTCTCTTGAAGCTCCCATGGACACAGCATTTTCTCTAACTCACTAACGAGTCTTACATTCTCTGATGGTAGGAAACATACAAGGAAAAAAAATGATAACCAATGATTTTTTTTGCAGAGTAATTAATTCAGTAAATATTCTATCAGTTTTATTGACTGCTTCCTATGTTAGGTCCTGTTGTAAGCACTGGGGGAAACGTGGTGAACAAAACACAAAAATTCTGGTCATTAATAAAAATGACAACAACAGTAATAAGAGCTAACTAAGAGTTGAGCATAATCATACCAGATCTAAGGACTCTAGCCATCTAATTTATTCCTCAACTAACACTTACCATGAATTTCCTCTTCTCTTTTTCACCATCCTTCACTTCCCTCATTTATAGTAAGAAAACTGACAACCGTCCAAGTTCACGCTAAGCAGTGTGGCAGAAAGGAGCTCTGTGGGGAGAGGGGAGGGTGCTGGTGAGTAGCACGGTCCTGTTCCAGATTTCGTGGGCCTGGATCCTCAGTGCCAGTTGTTAGGTGGGCCCAGGCCCGGAGCAGAACTCTGCTTTCTGGGGATTTAGTTGTACTTTTAGAGGGTACTTACTCACAGTACTAATATCTATATTTAAAAGGGGTCCATGAGCATGAACTCACTTAAATGTGCTGGGAAGTCGAGAGAACTAAGGGAAGAAAAGTATAGTGTGGAGTAAGGAAGCAAGAACAGGGAGGGAAACCAGGTCAGGAGCAGCTCAGCAGACAAATATATGTTGCATAAATCTCACTGCAAAGGCCCCCGCAGGACTGATGGTAAGAAATGGATCTAGAAAGTGTATTTGTGGACAGCTAGGCATGCCCTGTATGGTAGGAGGTAAGCCTTAAATTGAGACTTGGCATCCAAAGATATAAAAGGCAACGAAGCCACAGCTCTGGACTCCCCTGACCGTAAGGGTGCCTCCCTCTGCATGTACATCTCTCCCTCTGGGTATTCCTCAGAAGGGAATGAGGGCTCTGGAGAGCTGCATCCGCTCACTCCCTGGGTCTGCAGCTGGGTTCTAAGCTTTGCACCACTCATTGCCACTTTGGTAGAAATTAAAGTGAAAGCAACCTTGAGACAGAGCTGATGGCACGATCACTGGCTGCTGATCACAGACCCGTCCTCTGGGGTCTGGCCGCCCCAGTGGGCTTCTGAATGCATTGCGCCAACTGGATGAATCACGCTGGTCATTTCAAAGGGGTCTGCGTTGCCTGATGTATTTGCAGGAACACACGGCACTACAGGACAATACATTTATTATTTCCTTAAATTCTAGTATGGATATTTCAGATTGCAAAGTCACCTGGGTTCCTTGCAGAAATTTGAAAAACCCAGAAACCCAGAAAGAAGAAGAAGAAAAAAAAGAAGTCACATTCCCTTGCGATAACATTATTGCATTTTGATGTATTTCTTCCTGTGCGGGTAAAGTTGATTTTTGTGTTTTCCTGTGATCTGGGTAGGGTCATAGTGTTGGAGAGTCACCTGAGAGCATTTATTTCTCCAAACTGTCGGCTGGCAGGTCATTGCTGTATTTGGTTCGTCTTACAGAGATGCCTCTCATCTTCCCTGCCTCTGTGTGTCCGTGTGTCTGTCTTCTTGCCTCCTGGTCTTTCCTTCTCTGAGCAGTGAAGGAACTCATGCTGGCAAGAAGTCCCCACTCCCAGGGCTACACAGGGAGGCTGTCCTATGTTAATTTAATTTACTTGATTACAGGGAACAGGGAATGAGGCTGGATTTGGTGTGCTTTTTCTTGGTGGTAGCAAAGACAAAACCATCAGCCAAAGGAATAAAAGGGGTACAAACTTCAAATTATAAAATAATTTAGTCACAAGGATGGGAGCCCTATAGCATAAAGCTCATAATATTCAATGTACTCTTTATATGGTGACAGTTGGTAACTACACTTACGGAAAGCATTTAATAACGTATACAATTGATGAATTGTTAAGCTGTTCACCTGAAACCAATGTCATATTGTATATAAACCATATTCCAATAAAAATGATAAAAATAGAAATAAAATAAAAATTTATAAGAGGATTACAAATGAAAGTCATCAGCCAGTCTAGCTGACGTTATCCTCCTAAGGGAGACAACCCCTAAATAAATCATGTATAGAAACCCTCAGTTATACACACTGACTGACCGAGCCCTCTGGTCCTGGTGGCAGGTCCCCTGTGAGATTCAGATTCTCATCAAGCAGCCTCACATATCTGTGCGTGTATTGTTCCTATAGTCGCAATTAGAATGGGTGGATGCATATGTATCTGAAAATATTTCCCAAAGAAGGGAGTATTTTGAAAATGTTTCTACTTATTTTAACAGTTCTTCAACTCCTTAAAGCTCTTATATGTTCATGTGTCTATAAATTCATAAAAGTGTGTAGAGGCATAAACAACCTACACTGATGTCTCTAGGTTGTGGTATTTGGGTGTGTTCTTTGAATTTTTTGTTCTTTAATGAATGTCATTTTTGTCTGGAAATTTTAAAAACTAAGGATGAGTTTTATCAACAATAAAAAAGAGATTTTCAAGTTTATTTTAACAAAAAAACAAAACAAACCCCTTTAAATGATTACATTCAGCAAAGCATTCACCCTGGCTGAATTTGTGTCTATGCCCCAGGGGGCAGGTGGTGGGTGGTGAGCTGCACCGAGCAAACAGGCCTCCTCTCTTGGGTCAGGCTCATTTACCAGGGGTCCCCTGCTTGGGGACAATTGAAGTGATATATAGAAAATAATATGGTATTTGTCTTTCTGAACATGGCAGGAACAAGAATAATATCTTATTTTCCAAGGCTCACTTCAGAGCTGTGCGTCTTGCAAAGCTTTGATTAAAACTACACCATGACTAGGTAAATAGCCTACCCGATACATATCACCCACTGAAGACCCTTGAAGACTATTTGTTCTTAATTATTAAAACAATACCTAAGTCCCCTCTACAGAGGCCAAGACCTATAAAAAAATGCTAAAAACTATATTAGCATTGGAGAAAATATCCCTGTCTTAAAGAAACCTGCAGCAAGTAGAATGTGTGTTACTCTAATATTACTGTATTGATTGTTCTTTTTTTTTTTTTAGCTACATTAGGATATAATTGACATATACCAATGGTTAAGCTTAAGGGCATAACATGATTTGATATATGCATATATTGCAAAATGTTTACCATATACGGTTAGTAAACACATTCCTCACCTCCCATAACTATAACTTTATTGTAGTAGTTGTTATGGAGAGAACATTAAAACTCCTCTTTCATAGCAACTTTCAAGTATGGAATACAATATCATTAACTTTAGTCACCATGCTGTACCTTAGATCCCACAACAAACTCATCTTTAACTGAAAGTTTGTATCTTTTGACCAACATCACCCCATTTCCGCCATCCATCAGCCCTTGGCAACCACCATTCTAATCTCTGTTACTGTGAGTTTGATATTTTTGTATTTAACATATAAGTAAGATCATACAGTATGGTCTTTCTCTGACTTATTTCACTTGACATAACACCCTCAAGGTTCGGCCATGTTGTTGCAAATGTTAGGATTTCCTTCTTTTGTATGGCTGAAAATATTCCAGTGTGCATATGTGCCATATTTCTTTACCATTCATCCATCAGTGGGCACTTAGGTTGTTTCCATGTCTTGGCTATTGTGATTAGTGCTACAGTAAACATGGGTGTACGGCTGTCTCTTGGAGATAGTGATTTTATTTCCTTTGAATACATGCCCATAAGTGAGATTGCTGGATCAAGTGCTAGTTCTATTTTTAATTTTTTGAGGAAGTGCCATGCTATTTTCCACAGTGGCTGCACCAATATACATTCCCACCAACAGTGCACCAAGGTTCCCGTCTTTCCACATCCTTGCAGAATTTGCTGTTCTTCTTTTTTATAATTATTCTTACAGATGTAAGGTGCTATCTCACTGTGGTTTTGATTTGTATTTCTCTGATGGTTGCTGATGTCAAGCACCTTATCATGGACTTGTTGGCTATTTATATGTATTCTTTATAAAAATTTCTGCTCAAGTCCTCTGCTCATGTTTTAATCAGATTGTTTAGTTTTTGCTATTGAATTTTGAGTTCCTTATATATTTTGGATATTAATCCTTTATCAGATAAATGGTTTGCAAATACGTTCTCTTATGCCATAGGTTGCCTTTGCATTTTGTTATTTCTTTGTAGTGCAGAAGCTTGTAATTTGATAGACCCCTACTTGCTGATTTATGCTTTTGTTTGCGCTTTTGATGCCATATCCAAAAAAATCATTGCCGAGACCTATGCTTGTTCTCCTTTTCTAGTCCCTTGATGTGTACTTAGGTTGCTTATTTGAGATCTTCCTTTTATTTTTAATATAGGCCTTTATCGCTGTAAAATTCCCTCTTTGCACTACTTTTGCTGCATCCTGTAAGTTTCGATACGTTGTGTTTCCACTTTCATTTGTTTCAGTATACTTTTTTATTTCCCTTTTGATTTCATGTTTGCCCCATTGATTGCTCAGGAGTGTACTGTATCATTTCCGCGTATTTTCTTCCTGAATGCAGGCATGCTAAGGGGGCCAGTTGTGGGGATCTGGGCTGGCATCTTGCACTTTCACAGCCCCAGAGGCCGGGCTGGCTGCCGGTGGAGAAGCCTGAGCTCCAACAGGGGCAGGGAGGGGAGACGAGGAGGGACTCAGGGACCCAGGGCGTCAGCAGGGGGTCCACACGGCGATGCAGCCGCTGGTTATGCTCTACAGGGCCAGTCACGGGACCGAGGCTGCCCCCGCTGCGTGGAAGCTTTGGTGGCTCCTGCTTCCCCTGATTTCTAGCAATCTCTGTAGGTCTCAGTGCTGCCAGTCCGTTCGGTGAGGCTGAAGCGGTCCGTCGTGGGTGCCCCAGAAGCCTGGGGAAGCTGGTAGCTCATCCCACTTTCCCTTTCCTGGGGAAGGGAGCTCCTTCTTTCTGTTAATTTTGGCCCTGAGCAGCCGGATGATGCAGGCAAAAAGAAGCTGTTCTTCCTTCCTGTTTGTCTCTCAGGACTTTTGTTCCACTGTAGTTGCTGAAGTTCTCAGCGGACTGCCGAGCTCTCAGAGCCGTTTTTGTTCACGGATAGTCTCACTGTCGGTCTTTGCGGGAGGACGGAGGCTGGTTCTCCTATGCCACCATTTTGGGGACAGTAGTGATTATTCTTTGTACATCTCAGTAGAAGAATTTTGAGGCATTAGACTGTTTTTGACAACCAATCTGGATAAAATAGCAAGAGTCTTTTTTTTCTTATCATGGCTGTGCCTGAAATCTACAGAACAATCATTGGTAATTGATTTTGCATAGATCCAGTACAATAAAAACCATTTGGGGTCTTAGGAACATTATTCTGCCTTTCACATCAGTCACGTATTTCCATATCCACGGTCGCCATCTAGCCAAGGATTTCATCTCGTCATATCTAGGTTGTTGCAAGAGTTTCCTGTTTTCATTCTCTTGGTTATGACCTTCCAGAATTAATATTTCTTAAACCCAGTCCGTGTTCGTATAGGTGGTACAGTTGAAAACAATCAGTGAGTTACCATTACCTACAGGTTAAAATCTATGTTGGTCATTTTGGTGCTAGCACTCGTCAGTCCCAACTTGCTTTGTCATTTTATTCCTTCACTATTCCACCACTGACTCCCATGACCCTGTGAGAGCTGCTCCCCTGAGTACATCATACACTTCTCTGCAGTCGCCCTTGGCCTGACACTGTGTTGCCTGTACGTTACCACTCTGGACTCTCTTTCTCTCAGCCTGTCCAAGTCCTCCCAGTGATTTGAGCACAGCCTTGGGAGCACAGCCTAAAGGAGGAAACTAGGCATGTACCCAGGAGGGGCTGCCCAGAAGGTCAGTGTTAATATCAGGAGAGGAGCCACCGGGCATCACGAAGAGGACGCTCCAAAATCAGCTGGAGGAAGGAGGCAATTTTCAACCTGCGAGTCAAGTGGGAGGATTGAGAACTCAGATGGGATCAAATGAGATGCCAAGTCAGACGATCTGAGCAAAGAGAAAGTCAGAAAGCTAATGTGAGAGTGGACTTGGAGGGCGTAAAAGGAGTGGGATATCGGCGTGCCAGGGACCAGTTCGAGCGCATTATTATTGTGTGTTCTCTATAGCCGTCCTCTCTTGTCACTTGGAATGCTTGGCAGAGTTAGGGGGGTATCTTTAAATTAACGGACGTCCTCTACTGGACGTCCTGTCCCTCCTGGCCCTGTTCAGTCTCCTCCAGGCCTCTAGTCAACTTTCTCAGGTCATTTCAACACGCAGGTGTGTCACCTTCCCCTGACATCACAGCACTTGTCGGCTCTACTCTTTCTTTTGGCAATGAGTCATGTGATCGCCTGGTGACATCTTTTGCAGTGTGGGTTTTGTTTTGTTTAAAGACCTACATTTTTGTTTAACTTTCTTTGTATCTAATATAACCTTATTAGACTTTGAAATTAAAACTTCCTTTGGTGTGGAGATACGGATCTTTTATTATTTTATCGCTCCTTGATACACCCCCAAACAAATACTTATAGCGTGACCAGGAATATGATATTTTAGTTTACTCTTTTTAACTAAGCCTGATATGAAAGTTGGTATCAGGTCCTTCTCTGAAACCATTTCTATAACTGTCAAAATTTACCCAGAAGTGCACATTAAGAAATACTCATGTTGATTAGATCCATAAGGAAAACAGATACAGTTCAGACTAACACTCAAGAAAGCAACACATTTCAGCTAGAATTCTTTGGTTATTAGCAACAAAATCAATTCTGGAAACTTAAGGAGAAAATAACATAAGGATAGTTTATAGTTCAAAATTCATGGGAAGGCTAAAGAAGAGGGCTCAGCACAAAAGGTATGAGCACGGCCCTGAAGGTCCCCAGCAGCAGACCCGTCGGAGGGCCGCCACCAAAATGAGCAGGTTCTGCCCCTGAGTTCACTCTACTCGAGATGTTAGGTCTTGGGGGAGAGAAAATCCAGTCGGCTCAGCCTGAGTCGTTTGCTCTTCCTCTTGCCCAGCAGAGAGCAAAACACCTTGACTGGACAAAAATGAGGGGAGATGACGAAGAGGTGATTGGCCCAGAGTGCATCCTGGCATTTTTAAGAAGAATACTGGAAACTAGACTTCCAAATAAGGAGCCACTGGAGGAACTGATGTACATCACAGGCCAACAAATACAATGGCCAGGTTTCCAAGAGCGAGGCTCATTCTACTGGGTGATTCTATTATCCGTTTAGACGTAGGCCAGGTAGCATGAACATAGGGCAAAGGGGTCATTTAAAAGTGGAATACTGAACTGAGGCGGACTTGGCCCCATAGCATGACTCTTCCTCCAATCTGAGCTTTGGGGCAGGAAGCACAGTCCTGTCAGTCTTGGATGCAGAGAGGGCAGGTTGCCAGGGGCGGCCTCCCTCAGGACCCAGGCCTCACTGGGTACTCCTGTAAGGTCATGGGGGTGATGATTCTAACTGGTTCGCACTGAACAGGAGCCTTGTGAGTGGAAAGTAATTGCTTCACAGTGAAGGGAAAAGGGACAAATGAACAAAACAGAGCAATGCTGTAGTGGGCGGATCCCTAGTGCCCAGGTGGCATGTAGATGGCACGGAAGTATATTCGGGAACACAGGCAGTGGTGACATAAGCTGTGTCTCCTAACAAATATGAAGGTCTTAGAAATGCTCCTTTTTTCTCTTTTTACACGTATTATTAAATCCTCACCCCCACTAGTGCAGTTACTGTCTGTCAACATAGGATGAGATTACAGAACCGTTGGCTATATTCTCCCTGCTGTGCTCCATCCAGTATCTGGATATACTCACAAATCTACAAAACATTTCCAGCTAATTTTACTTTGGAAAAAGAATAATAGCCAAAGCCTTAGAATAAATAAACTACAAATTGGCTCAATGAAGTTCTAGAAAAGAACAATTTATCCACAGTATGGGTTTCTCATGTTTGTGTTCCTTTTAACTGCTTGCATTATCTTAAAGAATAACAGCACGTACAAAGCTGACTTTGTGAGAAGATTTTGATTACTCTTAGCAATAGGCCCCAAAGATCTATGTCTTCTTGGAAACAGAAAAAATTATTGAGAGAATAAGATTCTTTTAGAGTAAAGAGACTTAGTTTCAGTATGAACCCACTTTGAACAATGATTCTGGTTGCATATGCTCTTCAGAACTGAGCAAGATATTTTATTTTACTAGTGAGCATAGGAAGCCTAGACAGAAAAAGAAGATGACTGGAACATAAAAAAGTACAGACAAGAGAAACCAACATTTTATTTTCTTAGTATGTGGAACAGAGTCAAGGAACAGTGAGTAGTTGCTTGATATTTTTGATAAACACAAGAAACAGAAGACAATGAATCAGTCCCATTTTCATAAGCAGATATGGTACTTCAGTTGGAGAATAGGCATCACTACACTGATAAGAAAGCTTTGAATCCATTATTAAGTATTTGGAGCTCAATTTTAAAAAATGATACTCATACCTGTTAAGTTCTGTCTGGAGAACGACTTGAAATGTGTGACATTACTTCTTGGATCAAAGGACTACAAAGCAAGAGAAAGTTTTTGTTTTTAGGGTGCTCCAAGGATTAGGCATGGAGATGGATTCATACTTGCCCTTTCCTTTCTACTAACTAGCCATGAAATAAAAGGAAATTTAAGAGATGTGGTCTACTGCAAAGTGAAGCTCATCATAGCCACTGTACAACTAAAAGAGAAATAAAAATGCAGAGCAGTTAAGACATCCGAATGTCACACCTTCCCAACAAATGCATTTAAATATTTCATCCAACATGTATGGAAAATATCCAGTATCTGTACTTAGTTCTTCTCTATAAAGACAGCACCAGAGATTCCAGACAAAAACATGCCCCACAATCACTGTTTAACATGGATATTGCTACTGACAGACACTGAAGCAAGTCAACCCAATTTAAACATGGCCAGGAAGCAGTAATCTTACACTGAAGGGCACATTAAAGTGTTTTTAATTCTACCTCCAAACATTAACCCAGTCTGGACACTAGCAATTTTACTGACTCTGTAGAGCCCTTTCTATCACAAGAAAATAAAGGAAATGTGTTATGAAAATGAAGTTCTGTGGGGATGTCTTTTACAATATAAAATCCTGTCTGTCCTTCTAAGAAAAATGTTCTTGTACCATATACCAGAGCAATGAACTAGGCTGTGCATGCATGTGTGTGTGTGTGTGTATTATGTACTTCTGCTTCCTAATACGTTTTTGGGATTCATATGTGTAATGGGGAGTGACAAAATAAGTGTAGAAAAAAATTGAAATCTCAGTGTACTTCCAAAGCTCTTGGGGATTACTGACCTGAGTTCCTAGCTCCAGGAAGGGCTTCCTGGTGGCAGCAATCTCTCTGAGTCCTTTGTCAGTGGGTAGTTAGAGCCTATTCCCTACCAAGGTCCCAAGACTAGGCTGAGGCCATCCTTGAGCCCTACTTGTCAGTAGCCCTTGCTTCAATCTCTGATGATGTCAAGTTTCCAATACTAACAGTGCGAAAGATCTTTTCGATCACAGTGGAGCAATGAACTAGATGAAATTGCTTTGGGGATTCTCAGTCTTAAATTCTGCAGGGAAGTACGTCAAGTATTTGCTTGCAAGAGAAGCAAAACCAGGATCATTTCAATTTGAAGGATTTTGCACTGCTATTAGACACAGAAAATACCATCCACAAAAAGGTGGGAACACTCATGTATTTTAAAATTCCAGAAAGATTATAACATGCTTTATTTTTTTTAAATAAAAGCAAGTGGTAATAAATATAGCAAGTGGTAATACATATTAGAATTAAAGCCCTGAACAGTTAACTCTTCCTAAGGCTCTTCCTATCCCTTGCCCAATTTTTCAAAATAAGTTGCTCAATATTGTTTAGTTTTTTAGTGGAGAACGCTAATCAAAGAAGTATTTCGTTAGCTTGTTTTTCCTTCACTGCATTCAAGTTCAGGTAGAAAAACAGTTCCAAAAAGAAAGAACTTTAAAAGCAACTTACAGAATACTAGTGCCAAACTCAAGTAATGGAGATAAATGTTTATTCTGTGTGGAATGTACACAGAATACAAGTGACCCCTGATTACCTTTGGCATGCGTGTATGCTGGGGGAAGGACGCATATGAGGAACAAAGAAGCTGACCTAGTAAATGCGCAGGCTGACCTCCAGTAGTGGTCGGTTCTAGGAAGCAGGTAAGTCAGGGCGACGTGAGAGGCAGTGACTATGGCGAAGGGGCAGCAGTGGGATAAATGCGACTGGTTCACTTGGAAACACCTTGTCAAGGAGGTTGTATCTGGATGAGGCTGCAATGACTGGAAAATAAGTCATTTAAAGATCCAGAGTCAGAGTATTCCCAACAAAGGGGTAGTATGAGCCGATCTGCTAAGGCGGAAACAACTGCAGGCTATCTGAGCGGAGAGCCCAGAAACAGGCCAGGCCAGGCCATGGAGGGCTTTGTGTGACTTGGTGAGGGCTTTGCAGTTTTCTTCTAGATGAATTAAGCAGTAGAATGACATACTTTGATTTGCATTTTTTTAAAGGTCATTCTGGCTGTTTGGTGGAATAGAAACAGGCAAGTGTGGAAGCAGGGATTATAATTAAGAAGCTTTACAATAGTCTAGGCAGGAGACACGCGGACTTAGATGAAAGAGGTAAAAAGGGAGGAGGGCAGATGTAATACAGTAGAAATATAGAGGCAAAATGATCTTTTTGGAAATGGGTAAAATAACTTGTTTCATAAGCTTCCTCCAATATAATCAATTTATTCATTCAAACATTTATTGACCACCTACTGAATTCTGTTTTGGTACTTGAAGTATAATAATTGGAAAAAAACCTTATAGAATAATTTGAAGTAGATTAGAAAAAAATAGATGATATCTATAATATTTTTAAATTAAGGAAATACTTCATTTGCTTCCTTTTTCTAGTTCTTTAAAAACATAAATATCGGTACCTCAAACAAAAATTGAAAATAGGAATATGCAAAAAGAAAGAAAGGAAACAGAAGCTAGGAATCACCAATAAGCTTACCAGTCAGAGGAAACCCCTGTTACTGTTTCTCAGTTAAGCCTTCATAATTTTTCTCTTGCTTTTCACTACTATTTATTTAATGACAATAAAGCCTGAAAGTATTAAGCTGGAGTTAGGAAATGGTGGTGTTTGGCTGCAGTTTACAGTGATTCACAATTAGTTTATCAAGCAGTAGGGAAGGGATTATGCTGAATCTTCACCAAGGATAATCACAAAGGAGTAGATGAGAGGGGACTGGGCTGGAGGAGGCATGGTGAGTAAATTTGGGGGGTATGTTATGGGGCTGGCCTGGTTCACCAAGAAACACAACCGGTCACTGAGTGGGATGTCTCTGGACAGGCTCCTTAACAACACCATGCTTCAGAACTATTCAGAAGAGTTGGGAAAAATGAAATCTACCTGTTGGCTCCTTCCTCTCTCCTGTCTGTCCTGGTCAATGTTTGTACTATTGCCCCTATATCACAATGCTTCATATAAGACCAGATATGGTGAACAGAAAGAGAGGCTCCTTACAGAGGCTCAGTGCCCTGTGACCACCCTGCCTCAGGCACAGCTGCCCCCCACCCCCCAAGCGAGCAGAGGTGGTGTGTGCAAAGCAGGTACAAGGTAGTAGAGGTTCCAGGGCATGTGTGGCCATGGGGACATGAGGGGAATGCAAGAGTGAGTCTTACAAAATAGCCCTGATGCCAACTTACTTTTGGCTTTTTCTGATCAAAATCTAAAGATATCTTGTGTTTTCTTTGAGTCAACTTGGATATTTTATGTAAAAACTAGGAAAAATGTTTAATCTGTAAGTATAAAATTGCTTTAGAATTTGAAATATATATGTGTGTGTCTCTCTCTCACACACACACACACACACACATGTATATATACATATATTCTTCAAAGTCTGTATACACTCTAACTTTTTTTCCTTAATGGGCAATTCTCAAAACAGCCTTCTTTTCCTCCCAGAGACAAGGATGCACTCTGTCTTGGCAATGGTGGAGAAGCCCATTGGGGTGGGCAAACTTGGCCACGGGGTCTTCTCTATCCCCACATCCCACCTGCCAGAACTAGACATGAGCGGCGTGATAGGCCTTCAGTAAGGACAGCAAATATCCAGCTAGCCTGAAACAAGCAGGCATTCAGCCTATCGGCTTCAGGCCTGGAGGTTTTCACATTCCCCAGAGAACAAGAATTCTCCAACGACTTTCTAGTTTACCGATTCATGGGCTAAGTTTTATTAGTACTTAGGTAGTGAAATGCATGTATTGTTAGTTTGACCTACACGATCTCATTTAAACTCCTTTCTAAACTTGCATTTGGAGCCAGTTTTCACTCTGAATTTTTTTCCTTCTCTTCTGACCAAAAGATAAACATTAAGATGAAATTTAATTTTAAGTTACAACTGTTCAGTCAGTGGTTTCCACGGCAGCCCCATGATTCTACATCAATAAACATGATGGAGTCATAATCAAATCAAACCTGCAGTGGATCACTCTGGAGTTTGATCACTGTCTACTTCTAGTTTCTGTACTTGATGAAAAAAGCATTATCATCCTGGGATAAATCTCTCTGGTTATTCAATAATGAGGTTTTCAAAAATGGCAGAAAAAACTGAACTGCATGTCCTCAAAGTATTCTCTATATGCATCACATCTCTAAATTTTGATGAGTCAGAAAACAGAGTTTGATATTATAGTTTCTGACAAGGGCTTCAAGTATGAATATTCTGGAATATTGGTTAAGGGCACATTCTTATGCCTTCAATATCAAATGTGTAGATTCAAAGGCTGACATATTTTTGTGAACTAATATACAATGTCTAAAGCAAAGCTCTTACATAGGAAGTAGACCTGTGGTATGGCTTCCCTGACTCTATTACCCTCTAATTGCCTTACTGCTAATTGATCTCTTTGATATTTCACTAGGAATGAACACATAATTACGTGCAGATTTCCCAGACATCAGCAATGTCTCCAAATACTTAAATAACAAAGATAATATTGGGATTTTAGAAAATCACTTCCATTTTAACTACCACATTTTGCAAGAATCTATTAGATTTCAATACTCTCTTCTTGTGCCTAGATGAGAGACATAATAAATTGATGTTATCAAATTCTGGAGTGAATTTACTGTTTCCTCTTTTCAGTTTAGAAATAAGAGATTATCAACAATATAGAGACTACTTATAAATTCTAAGAAAATTAGTGATAACTTCTGCTAATGGTGGGAATTCTTGTACAGGTCTACTTATGCTCCAAAAGAAGGGTCTGTGGTCTAAATAAGGGAGACAGCAAGTAGCATGGATTGGCTGTAGTTGTCTCAAGACATGACACAGAAGCAAGAGAATATTGTAATAGATGTTGGTAAAATTCCCTTTACCAGAGAGCAGGCAGATCCCCCAGCTTGTCAATGTTAATACCAAATAGTTCATAGCTTGTCCATTTTCTGAAGAATTTCTCTAGGCAAGAGGGATCACTCCCTTACCTGGACAGTCATAGGAAATCCTGCCCTCCTCCTCAGGGGAGCATCTGATGTTTCCAAGTCTGTTGCTGTGAAGTGCCAGCACCTGTCCCGCTACCAGGGAACCCAACCTGCAGTGGTCAGTATGGAGAATGGTTGGCATTCATATCAACTTTCCTCCTTCTTTTCCAGTGTATGGTATAAAGCTAGGAACTTACTAATTCAAACACCTTTGGTGAGACATTTAATTTCTTGCATCACTTACACCATCCTAACAGCATTTGATCAATTTTGGTCTTTTACTTCCCAGACCGACCATTGTCGAGAAAAGCAAAAGAGAGTATATGGTAAGGAGAAGAAACCTAGTATGACTGTAAATTCTGACAATTTTTCAAGCCAGATACTTTTAGAAGTATTATTTTAAAAAATAATGTTAGTAGTCAGACATAAATTTTTAGCAGAAGCCAAATTGTCATTTTTTTGAGCAACTCCTATGGAAGGCTATGCATTATGGGAATTTTTAAGTCCCTGCTTTTGATGATAAATGAGCTAGTGACTATTTTTGTCTAAATTAACACACATAGGAATATATTCAGTAAAATCTAAAGTTCTTATCCAAAATATGGATGATCATTCTTAAATAAACACTCTTCCTTGAGTATCTTAATTCTAACCACCCTAAATCTAGTCTTAAGTAACAGTTCATTCATTCACTCATTCTTTCAATGTCATTCAGCACATTTTTGAGAAACGAGCATAAGCCGAACACTGTGAAATGCACCAGGATACAGTGGTGAATATTTCCCTTTCCTCACAGAGCCTAGAGCCAGTCAATAATGACTAGACATGATCAGGGGCTGTAACAATATGACATGCAAGTGATGGGTGCTCTAAGGCAGGAAACACAAAGGAAATGCATTTAACTAGAATCTAGATCCGAAAAGCCTCCTGAAAGAAGTGACACTTCAGTAGAGACCACAGGAAATAGGGAGGAGAGTTCAGAGGGAAGGACAAGTGCCAGGACTCAAAAGTAGAGCTCTGTGTATACGAAGAACTGAAGTCTGTCCAACAGGGCAAAGAATAGAGTGCAAAGGGAAGAGGTCATGCAGTCTGAGGCTGAAATGCTGAGCAGTCTACAGGAGAATCTTGTGTCAAATTTTGAGTCCTCTGGGAAACAGATGTTGGGGGCAAAGTTTTCATGCAAAAAGTTTATTGGGGAGGATTTTCAGTGTAACACCTGGAAGTATAAGACACCGAAGACGGTTTACTTTCCCGCTTTGCTCTGTGTGTTCAGGGGAGAAGTTGGACTGTAATGTGGTCAAATCAAGTCTTCTGCCAATCCCACAGAGAGCTTTGAAATTGGGGTGGACCTTAGAGTTGTCTCTGGTTGTGATGGAGGGGCTGGAATTTCATGCCTGTGGATGGAGCTGCCATTGGATGCAGGCTGTCCTGGGAAGGGTCTTTTGCACAAATAGCTTCTCTTCAGCAGAGGGAAAATCTCAGGAAGGGACATCACTAACAGCTGCTGGCTGCAACACTACAATGAATGCCTGAGTCCTCAAAGGGGTCTAGGGAATGTGCCCCACTGTAAATAAAGGATGTTAAGGATACACTGTGTAAACCCATGGTAAGCCTGGGTTTTAATCGTAGAAGAGACACAACCTGACATATAATTTGAGCAATCTTTCTGGGGTAGTATGAGCAACAATTGAAGAGAAGTATGCCTTGAAGGAAAGCGACCAGTTGAAAGCTGGTTGTATAAATGCAGGCAACAGGTGACGGTTGTCTGTAGTAGGGTAGTGGCAATCAGAATGGAGAGTTGTAGATTCATCTAAAAGATGCTTAGGAAGCAGAAGGGGCTGGACTGGGTGATAAGGCGTGACAGAGTTAGAGAGGAGTCCGAGCTATAATCCAGATTCTTAGCTTGGGTACTCATGATGGGAAACAAAGAAGATAAGCCAATTGTTTGACAGTTATTGTATTTTTTAATGGTTGGAAGAAGGTGCTAAACTCCGTTTTGGAATTTGGAGCTTGAGGTGAGTTTAATAGAGACCTGCAGGTGGCGATTATGAAAAAGCATATAGATAGAAGAGTCTGGAGCCCAGAAAAGTGATTTGGACAAGAGCCATTAGCATAGAGGTGGTAGTTATGGCCAAAAAAAGATCACAGCTCAGAAAAGTATATAAAGTGAGGCAAATAGAAGGTCTAGGCTAAAGTCATGAGGTCTTGATTTTTCTTTTTCAATGAAACTTTCATTAAATTTCTAATCTGTGGTTTCAACTTGATTAAGGAGGAGAGGAGAAAAAGAGTAGTATTTTTTGAGCACCTCTGATGTACCAAACACATTAACTCATCATTTTATAACTCTATGATTTTGGATTATCATTTCCCATTTAATAGATGAGAGCAAAGGCTCAGAAAATGTAAGGCACTTTCAGCAGTCATTGTGCCTCATCTAACACAGCAGAACCTCAATCCAGATCTGCCTGTGCTTTGCTATGATTTTCACACTATGTCGTGGCTAACTGCAGATGATCATATAATGCAGGTTTATTGTGAATTATGCTTTTTATAATCATAGTCTTATTTTGGTTAATATAGTACACTAACCTTTCAATATTAAAAAGAAGAATTAGAAAATTCTAATCTGCTTTGGGAAATAGATATAGGGTCTCCTATTTTCTCAAACCTTAAAGAAGACATATACATTTATAAATTTGTTTTCATCAAATAGAAACAAGAAAAGAGGTTACTCTTTCATTAACCACTTTGTAAAGAAAAGCTTCTATTTACTTTGAAGGAAATTAAAAATGTATAGCAATAGGCATTTAGGACAAAATTACCTCACAACAAAATGTGTATGTACTAATAGCCCTGATGTTATTTATTTATGCGTAGCTAGAATTACATGCCTGTATAGGATCCAGGCTTATGAAAATGTCTGAAAGGGTTTCTTGGGGCTGTGAGAGACTGTGACTATGCAGAAGCCTATCATGGGCTTTATGAGGGAGTTCTGAGAACCATGCCCTTGGCTTCTGTTGGTAGAGATGTGTCAGCAATACTTAATCAATATCTGTACCAGTTAATATCTGCAAATGACCTACCACACAGCAGGGAGACTCAGAGCGAAAGCTCCGTCTCCCTGCTGGGGAATGGAGAGAGGTGGTAACATGGCCAAAGGGACTGTGGGCCATGCGTGCTCCTGAGCGGGGCAAGCACCTATCAGCTGTTGGCCTCCTGGGATATGTCACCGGAAGACAGCACACGCTCCTTCTAAGGGCAGCATCCCCTCACCTGTTCCGGTGGTGAGGCTTAGAGACACTCCACTCTTTCATAGAAGGTCATTTAGGTCAAGTGCAATTGTATGAGTGGACAAATTTAGAACTGCAAAGCCACAGAAAGGACTCTAATGAACATTAAATTACACATATTTCAGGATTCCTGGTAAGCCCCAACTTGGAGTAGAAAGATAACCTCCTTTTAAAATCATCCTTTATCTCATTAAGTTTCTTTAGGATGTTGGTTTTGACAGTAACATTTAACTAGGCTAAAAGCTGCTATGTAGCCCTTGAAAAATTCTCTTGCTACGTAAGGGAAAAAACATTTGAACTGTGCAGATCCCATTCATCACGAATGTGGTTTTTAAAAAGGATAAAAATAAAAAAGATGATTGGGATTTTTTTTTAGTGTACAATTTTAAAACTTGAAGGGATTAAAATGCATTTAAGTTTAGTGTCACTTATTTTGTACATAATTTCACCAATTCATTCACAGAAGGGAAATATATTCAAGGTCATATAAGAAAAGAGAATGCAATAGTAAAAGGATTATAAACTACATTTTTTAATCCCAAATCAGAACGTGTGCCACAGTACTACATTGCTTTGTTTCACAATTTCTTGACAAATAATTAATGTAGGATGGTAAAATTCTATCAATTGATATGTACTAAGAAAAAATGCCAAGTCATATATTTAAAAATTTCAAGGACGGTGCAAACATACTAAAACTAAAGACTAGTAAATAACTTGCTTGAGGCAATGATGTTACTTAATTTTAAAATACCACACAAATCATTCCTTTTCTGAACTTCATCTTATTGCCTTCTTTCTTTAAAAAAAAAAAAAGTGCCCCCTGTTATTGAAGTTGCTAAATAAAATGCATCAACAGAAATTAATAGGCAATAGAACTTGATGAATTCTCCCAGAGAATATTTTTATGCTGAAAGTTTGGCAACTGTTCCAGTGATTAATCATGATAATGCGCAGACCCTAAGCTCCAGATAAACTATCCTACTCCTTCTTTCTGGAATATTCCTCTCCTTCCTTTTGTCCTCCAAGGAGGGTTAACCACTCCACCCTCCCCATATTCTTCGCTGTGATATCCACACCTCCGTTCTTGATCCAAATCCCACTTTCCCCAAGAAAATATCTCAGACCACCAAAGGAGGAAGCGATCATGGTATCCTTTGAATTCCAACATACTTCATATTTCCAATACTCAACACTGATCATACTGTGTGATATCATCATATATTCTCCAGATCTCAAACATTCCAAAAAAGACTGAGTTGTATGTTCTACAAGATAGGTAGGGGTAAGAAGTCAATAAACACTCCTTGCTAATAGCTGGAGTGAATACCCAGCAAATGGCTCAGTGCATCGGAAGCAACGATACTTTAAAATTTCGGTCAGTCAGCAGATCACACCTGCTGAAAGTAAGCTTTCTCTGAGAAAGGGACACTTCCAGCTCTACCACCTTCTGGTACAGAGAAGTGAGAATAAAAAGGAATTTTTAAAAAAGAAATTCAAAGAGATTTCCAATTTAGTTTAAAGTGTTGCTTGGATAAAAATAGTTTTCCTTTGGCCGGCCAGGGATCAAAAATCATACCTGTACATGAGGGAGGCAAGAGAGATAGAAGTGAACATTATTAACCACCCATCATGACTCATGACTAACTATATTTTTCCTCTAAAATTTATAATTCTGTGAAAAAGGCATTATTAGTCTCATTTTCCTCCTACAAAATTCACCCTAGATGCTAGGGAACCAGTATTTTAGAGAGAATATGGTCCAGATGTGGCATTTCTTATAAGCAATATTTTCTCTGCTTTGTTTCAGAGAAGAAATTTATGTTAAGAAATAGCTTATGTGTGTTTAACACTCCTATATAGCAAATGTTATTGTTTATTAAAGATGAATCATTAAGTGGGGCTTAAAAGTTAAATATCAAACTATTAACATATTACCTTTGAGAACTGTCTTATATTAGTAAGGGAAGATATGGGTTGGAATGTGTTCTAGAAATATTTTTTCCTTAAGAAGGAGTACTAATTGAAGTCAAACTGCATCTTCTGTGTTTGCCAAGCTAGCCATGTGGAGCAAGAGCAAAAGTAGGGCTTCCTCCAACCCCCAAATCCTGTGGTTGCTTGATTTATAATGTGCCTTAATACTGGAATTAGAGGCAAACTTTTTCTACCTAATTAAGATGCTGACACAGTGGTTTCTTGTGTATGAGAAATGTGCTTGCGTTTGGAGCCCTGCTGCCTGTCCTCTGCAGAGAAGGCGATGTTTTTAAATCCAAAGACATCTGCAGCTGTCTGGCTAGTTGACTAATCACTTCTGAGATTTTCTTCCTTAAAATAAAAATCATCTGGGGACTAATTGTTACTCAGAATAATAATGGAGCTTGGCAGTTCTGAAGATCTCTTCACCACTGGATTTCACAAGTCTGAGCCCGTCTCTGAAATCCTGAGATTCTCTTCCCAAAGTCTAAGTGGAGGCCTGCATGGTAATATGGATGCCCTATGGCAGGTTGGGGTTAAGATTGGATGTTCATCACTCACATTTTTCACTTCACATCCATGTGACCCTACACTTGATGAGTAGAATCCTACCGTGTAACGTGCAGTCAGGAATACTGCATGCAAAGTTTTATGACCTGGGGTCCATCTTAACAGAGACATTGAAACAGTAAGTGTTGATCCTAGATACCTCGTGTGGACCTGGTAAGGACCTAGGTCTCTAGGGGATCAAATATATGAACGTGCATTGTAAAGTAGTAAGCATATGTATCTGTCATTAACCCAGTATTCTCATCAACTTCAGTTTTAAAAGGACAAGCAGAGGATGACTCAGCATACATAATGTCAATACGAAAAACATGTTTAGAGGTTTTGCTAAATGGAATACATTTTAAATTTTTTATAATCTGGCTATATCTACAAAAAACTCTGGGCTGTTTATTGTTCACTTCCATAATTGATTTTCATTTATTTGACCTTAGTCAAGAAATTCTATATGTTGGCCAAGCCCTGGGGACATCTAGCTACGTAACCTCAGGAAAGTCATCTAATTTTCCCAAGTCTCTCTCCAGCTGAAAAGTCAGGGGGTGGAAAACAGATGAGGCCTGGGTTACCCAGTTAGTTCAGATAGTTCAGTATCTACCGCCTTAATTCTCTGCCTCCAGGACAACTCTGACCTTTTGTAAAGGAAGTTCTGCTGGTTTAGAGCTCTGTGTGTTCACAGATTTTCACATCAAAATATATAATAAGCCAAGAATTGCTATGTGAAGACAGCATTTCTAAAGCTGGATTCCAAATACAATAGCTTAATTTGGAATTCTGACTAAAAACGCCTGAGGACTTTGCAGAAACAATAAAGGGTGGTACACTGGAAATGTTTGCTTGATTTGCTGATGCACTAAAAATTTTACCAAGCACATCGAACAGAACAGAGGCCCATCCTGAGAAAACATAAATTCCAAAAGCAAATTAATTAGAAGGGAAGGGCAATCTAACTGGAAGGTCTTGGAAGAATCATGCATACTCTTTCTCCATCATTTTTTAATAAAACGAGAGGTAGGATAGGGTGATGAAATCTATTTAACACCTATCGTGATTATTATAAGAGTAAACTTATAGACCAAATGAGTTTTTGGATTGAATCATCTTGTATAGGACAAAATGTTAAATTTAAACTCTGTTAATAATAGATATCATTTGTATAATTTTTAAAGTACTCTTTTCAAATAGACTATCCATGTCGAGCTTCTCAAAAGAGAGAAGCATGTTTTAATACCTACATATGGATTTACTAAAATATGTAGAAAACAGTCAGAGTCCAGCTGCTACTATAACCAGATGATCATTTGCTTTTTTAAAAGAAGTCCAGCCATTGCCTGCAATTGGATTTTTGAGGTATGGATATTGCTTAAGAAATTAATTTTTTTTTTTCTGGATAAATTGAGTGCAAAGAACTAGTAAATGGCAGATGCAGTGACAGTTTGGTGATATCTTACCAAATGAAGCATCTGTTTATAGGATATACCATTATTCTTAGTATTTTCTATTTAATAAATCCATGTTGTCTATGTTTGGTTTTCTTAAAGTAGATGGGGTTCATCTTCATTCTTCTTAATAGTTGCATGCTTTTATTTCAAGAAACAGTTATTTAATGTAGAGTGTGTCCCAGCAAGGCTCTATTTTAGGTGCTGGAAATTCTAAGATGATTACAACACAGTCTTGAGTATTTTAAAATACTTAACCAGGTAGCTGAGGGAAATGGCACATAAGCAAATATGCTTAACATAGTGCAATCTAAGCACACAGGGCTTTATAGGTCACAGTAATATCCCAACAAGCAGTAATAATTTCCACCTGGGTGGGGTGGATGGATCAGCAAATGCTGTTTAAAAAAAGAAAAACAGATCCTTAAACCTAATAGGTTTCACTGAGGACAGGAAAGGACTGAGGATGCGATGGCAAAGGTGGCTTGTTGGGGTGCAGGGAGATGAGTGGCTGCAACAGAGAGAGGAGCCTGAGCAAGGTCACTGAGGCATGAGACGGTGTAAAGATTCCTCACGTCTGTGAGCACGTCAGTGAGATTAGAACACTGGCCAAGATAAGTGGGTAAGAAAGTAAGCAGTTTCTTTTGACTGGTCTGTTCCTTTTGGAATTGTTCATAGATTTAGAGAATTCCTGCGGAAAGTTTACTACGTGGAGATTTACTCTGTGGAGTCAAGTGACTATATGGAAATAGAAAGTGGGATTCCAGAAAGGAAAAGTCAGTGGGGTTGTGTCAGCCCTTGAGAGCTGTATTACAGATAATCGAACGCATCTGGGTGATGCCTCAGGGTGCCTGCATGTTCTGACATCTAGCTTGGGAAACCAAGCTAGAAAAGAGAAAACACCAGAAAGGACAGAAATGGAACACGTGCCTCCTCCTTCTTCCCCTGGCACCCATCCACACACATAGTCTGACCTAGATGATTTTCCTTTTTATTTAAAAATTTAGAATTTCTGGGGTGTGTGTGTGTTGAATGAAGACTGGTAGCTGGGACGGAGAACAGAAAGCTTTCCCTAAAGGCTGCCTCTTTCTAGTTTAAGCAGAATGCCCGCTTTGAATATGACCTAGCGGGTTCAGAAGAGAATCCAAGACTGAAAAAATCATCAGTCTACAAACACCCTGGCGTGTTCTTCCCCTTGCTGCTTCTCTCCCTGTCTCCTTTTCTCCTTCCCTCCCTCCCTCTCTCTTCCTCCTGCTGGGAGTCTGGTTCAGAGCAACAGATGCTCAAAACCCCAGCAAGGACCAGAACCGAAGAGGACCTCATCAGTGCTGGCCACCACCCACCTGAGTCACCGCATTAGCTGGCCTCTGGTAAAATATCTGGCCCAGAGAAAGGTCTGCTGAGAATTTCTGATAAGTGTGCTTTCCTGATAGCTCTACTCCTGTTCTCAAATACCAAGCTGATGTCCAAGGGTTAGCTGGACACTGTGCTCAGAACAGGTTCAGAAACCATCCTTTCAAGGTTTGTATGGACCAGCCATGTTTCTCATAGCATGTGGAATGGCTGCAATGTGGGGTACTTAACTTAAAAGGTACAATTATAGACCTGACTTCCAGGTACTATAGTACACAAATACTAAAACTTATCTGATCTCTTTGGGTAAGAGAAAAAGGTTTTTTAAATGCTTCAATTGCAAAGATGAA
Source organism: Manis pentadactyla (assembly GCF_030020395.1). Classification (NCBI taxonomy): domain Eukaryota; kingdom Metazoa; phylum Chordata; class Mammalia; order Pholidota; family Manidae; genus Manis; species Manis pentadactyla. The sequence continues at coordinate 7,962,068 of NC_080026.1, forward strand.
AGGTAGGCAGATATAGCTTGGTGGCCACAGTAACTCGCGCTCCCTTCTGAGAGGTGGCCGCGCAGCTGGGGACCACCTTTCTCAGCCCTCCACTGCATCCGGGTGGGACCATGTGACTCTCGCATCTTTCCCGTCCCTTGGCTGACTCTGAATACCCAGAGGCATGAATGACCACGTGGAAGGCCACCTGCCAGTCGGGAACAAGCACACAGAACTTCGGACGAGCAAGAAATATGACTTCACTGTGCTGAGGCACCAGGACTTCCGGGTGTATCTGCTGCAGCTAGTGTTGCCCTACTTACCATAAAAGGCCAAAATTTAAATCTTTCATTTTTACTAAGCTAAACCTGAGATAACTGAAACAGCACTAAAGTGATTGGGCCGACCTAGAAATAATTAAATTTTCTGCCATTAGGCAAAAATGGGGCATTAAAATAAAAGTTAAATTCATTTATAGGAAAATGAAGAAAGGTGCAGCTTTGTCCTCCCTTGAGTTTGTGACTCATAAAACTTGTACCTTCCAGTTACTAAGCATATTTTAACCTTGTTCTGTCCAGTAGGCTGTATATAGTCTACATTTTTGGCAAAGTATTTTCTCTATTTATTTGTGTAAGAAAGTGAAATGAATGCCATGCTCCATGTAGCTTTTTGGTGTAGAAGCAGTTAAGACAATATTCAATTTTGTTCTGAACCAGTTATTTCAAGGTGACTGTGACTTGACTATGATTCAGAAGTCAACTGTCTTCCATAGAAAAACTGAGTTTAATAGAAACTAAGAATGCCATCATTTTTCCCTTACGTGCTTCTATTCTAGCCTGTCCAGGGGGCTTCTACAAGTTTAAACTTTTGGTTTGAGGGGCCATCTTGTCCCAGGTCTTTTAAAATACGTCAGTATTGTCCCTTGCCTCATTATGAAGAACAGCTTCTGGCTGAGAGAGTCATAATTGTGACGTAATTGGGTATCTTATAAAGTCTAGTGGGAGGAGCCACGTGTTTTTCAGTCCAAATCCAGCAATAGGCAGAACTGAAAACAATGATGCAAAGCCTCTTCTAAATTAGTGAGACATCATTTTACTTAGTAATTGCAGACATTTCAAGGGTTAGAGCTGTAACTCAGTATCCATTTGTTCTTCCATAGTCAGAATCTTTTCAGAAAGAAAATAACCTCACTTTGGGGATTAATAGGGTGAAATGGTACATGGGATTATTTTCCTTCTTTCATTCTGAAAAGTTTATGATTTTCTCTTTGCATCTATTTGACTACAGTGTAGTTACAAACCCATTACTACCCAAGTAACATTCTATTGCAAAAGCTGGGTAATTTTTTCCATAAAAAACTCAGACATAAAAGGAAAAGCCTTTTCCTTCTTTGGGAAGATAAATCAGCTTAAACTAATTAATCATGCTTTAGAATTTTACCAGAACTACCAAAATTATATGCTAAGGGAGAATGGATATTGGGGAAGCAACACCCTTTGCCTTAAAAACAGAGCCCCAGCTTTAATGGGATGGCAGTGGGCTCAGCTGAAAACACAATCATTCCAGCCTCCCTCATAGGAGAGATGGCATTTTTCACAGTAGGACTCATAACAGTCTTAAATCAGTCTCTAGATGATTTGGGAAATCTCTTGGAGAAAGGGTGATTTAGCTGGCACTTGCCTTTTGCCTTTTGCACATGTCCTCCACCTGGAATGTAGTCAGGATGCTGGAGGTAAGGCAGCCATTTTGAGACCACAAGGCAACAAATAAGGGGATGAAAGCCACATGCGAAGCATGGCTAAGGGGAAGGAAAAATGAGCTTAGACCTCTGTGGACTGTGGGTCTGCAGGGACTGTGAAGTCCTACCTTAATGTCACTTGAAAAACACAAAACCTCTCTTTGGCTAACCTAATAAAAGTTGCATAATCTTTGATGAGCTATCAAACCTATGCCAAGCTGATCCAATTAGATTGCAAGGAGAATGCTAAAATTTTTTTATAAGAACAGTTTCCAAGCAGGTATTTCAAAAGCATTCATTTACTTTGACAGTTATTAAACTGACATATTCATAAATGATTTTTAGGCATTCCTTAAAATGACTTCCAAAGAACTCCACCAGGCAATAAATAACCTACACAACTCTCACACATGGATTATTATGAGTGCATTTCTCCCTTCCAATTATTCATTTGGCAAACATTTACTGGGGGCCCAGGAAGCACTGTGCTGGGGGCAGGGATGCAAGGATGAAAAACAAGTGCCTGACTACAAGAGGCTCAGTTTACTTGAAAATAAGAAGACAAATCTTTCTAAAAACATTCTATTTTCCAGTTCTTTGCTGCCTATGGGTTTATTTCATGTACACCAGCTCTCCATTAGAAGACTAAGCCCAACACCACAACCAACATTAACAAAAGAAGAGGATCTGAACTACCAACATGGTACCCATCACTAGATGCTCAGATTTAGAGAAATTACTTCATAATTTGAAAACTTACTTAAATGCTGTCCCAAGATGTTCATTATAGTTGTGAGAAATAATTGAATAAACGGTGTCATTCCATCCACAACAGGACTTGTTTTTCCAAAGTCAGGCTACTGCTAACAGCAAATATTAAGTGCCACTCTACTTTGTTTTCTGTCATTTCTGTAATTAAATTGTACATCAGGCCTCTCTACCACAATTACTGACTCTTAACGTCACTGGCAAAATATCAGTAAGTATTAGGAAATCACTTCTCCACTCACCTCTTCCTCTGTGTCACCTTAGGCACATCATTTACCTTCTTTCTACCTCAGTTTCCCCAGAGGTTAAATGATGGGGTGGAACTAGATCAGTGCATTGTTGCATAGACGTAAAACTCTCTTATTTCCCTGTTGTGTTCTCAATGTGATGCCTGAGTAGACAAGTCTCCCCACTCAAAGCAGCACATTATTTGTAAATGATGCATGGCTTCTCTATTTCTGTTGCCTCAGGAATTATACATCTTAGCCCACATCTCATATCAGATCACAATTTTATATATAATTAAACACTATAATACCATCTTGTATTAATGTCACTATCACTGGACCCAGGATTGGAACAGAGAACTGGTTTTATTATTGCCAGCTTTTAATGACGCAACTTGTATTGAACACATTTGAGATCATCGGATGAGTATTAGATGGAGAGTACATTGTTTTTAATTTGCTATTTCAAAGTATTCCCTGTTTATCTAGGAGAGAGTGACTAACCTTACTTAAAAGCACAGGGATCCTCCTGCCTATTCCAAGAAATTGCTTTTGAAGTCTAGAAAAATGCTCATTATATGCCAAATCTGAATGATGAAATTCAGATGTAACTAACATATCCACACATCCAACAGTTATCTGCACACCCCACAGAGAAGTACCTGGTTTTCTTATCACTTAATTGAAAATATCTGAAATTGAAACACATTAAACTTGACCAGCTTAACCCACCCCATTCTGAATTTAATATACAAGATTAAAAACGCTATCATCTTGCTTATAACAAGGTAGTTAAGAAACATGAACATTCTACAAATCCTTTAGTTTTCATCTTACAGCCACCTCACACCTCTGGCTGTGACTCTCACACACACACACATGCCCCATACTCACCACAATGAGTTAAAGGCAGACAGAAGCTCTCGGTGGCAGCCTTTCAGTCATTACCATCCCCTTCATTTTAGGTGCCATGGCACAGTACGTTACAGCCAGCAATTTGCTCTGTTCGGTTTATTGCAAACACTGAAAGAGGTGTGTTGCTTTTGCTGGAAGATTTAGCTTTTATGCTTCTGGTCATTCTTCCCACAAAAAGAACAAGATCTGTTTCCAAGCTATTAACTCTCCTTCCAAAACATTTCAGAAGAGAAAGACAAGGTTTCATGATTTCCATGCAAACGCCCAGCCTGCCCGCCTGCCTGCAGCTGCCAATACTTCTTACTCTTGCTGGTGATGCCATTCAGCGAGCTCCCCGGCCCCGATGCTTCGTTATGTAAGGCTGTCTAGGTCAAGTGTAGGAGACACATTGCTGGCCCGTGAAAACTCATGGAACTGTTCCTCCAGATTAACACTTCAGGGGCCGTGGAAGCTGGAGGAAGCTGAGCTTTTACTACATCTTCTGGGGGTAAATATTTTTGCATGATTCAATGATTTATATGCTATAGTCTTGGCAGATGCCTGTCAGCCATGCTGAGAGGTGCAGGGAGAGATTACTAAGAGATTCCAGTTCTGTCAGCATGCTTGAATAAGTACAGTAAGTCTTCTAGCAATCCTGGTTTTAAAACACTTTAAGGAGTAAATGAATCATTAATTAGGGTTTACTAATTAAGCAGCATCTCTCTCTAACCCTGAGGATGAATGTTGATTTGACCGTTTAAGCCCTGCCTGTGATCCATTTGCTCGGAGGTGTAGGAGAGCATTATTATTAGATGGGGCTATTAGCTCAAAGGGATTTCCTGCCATTCTTGGCTGTTGCCCTTGTCTGATTGCAAATTTGCTTCCCTTGCAAATGAGCTGTATGTTTTGCTGAATGTGTCTTCTGTTGTGATTGTTTATGACAACATGAGGACAGAGCCTGCACAACCTGGCAATTGTGTGACTTCAGCAGGTAATAAATCCTGCCTACTTAGTTTCAAGGTGAATCCTGCAGTACAAGCATCGTTCGATACAAGCACTGGTTGGTGTTGGGTGACCTGCATTGGTTCAAACTGTGCTGTGTTTAGGGCACTTGGAGGCACAATCCCAGGTTTGACTTGAGTGGTTATTCCCTCTATGATTAAAAGTAGAAACAGTATAGCACTGATTCTGTTTAGATTCTCCCACTGTACCCTGTATGCGAATGAGTTAAAAAACAGGCCTCTATTGACTGCTGCAGAAAAGCCCTGGAGAAGTAGCAGGGTGAGACTGCGGCAGCTGTGGGATCTTGGCAAGGAATTTTAATAAGACTTAACCGGAGACGATGGCACCACAGATGGAAACTCATTTGAAAGACAGCTGAATGTTTAAGAAGTAGAACACAGATGCAGCACGTTGGAGAGGGCCTGGCTTTCCCTGTGCCCTTGGCAACCCAGGTTCGGAGCCCTGGACAGGATGTCCTGAGTTAGGACAAGAAAGGTGGTGTAAACTGTCTCCACTGTTAAAAAAGATAAATGGAAAACTCAGTGTTCAGTCACTGGGTGTCTCTAAATGGGACTGGCACGAGGCAGGTTGTAAAGAGCACGCTCACCAGGGGAACAGGTAGTTCTTGGGCATCTGAAATTTCTTCATTCTTTTTAACCAATGAAAGGAATGAAAATGAGTGTTAACTGAACTGAAGTTATTCTGGGGTTCTTTTCACGCTGTTGATCGTGATGAACAGTAGCACCTTGATGATTTATAATGGGAATTATTACATATAATTTTATGCTATATTTAATTAAAAATGCTCATGTTTCCCCATATAATTTGAAGAGACAGTTATGGTCCCTCAGGGCCTTATTTGATATTCCTGATGTCAATAGGCATTTCCCCATAGTCTAAGCTTGGCATAAGAGCCTCATCAGACCAGGTTTTACTCAGTCTGGCAATTAGAATATTCCATATATATGTAATGTTAAAAATAATGCATGCGTATTTAGTTGTACTTACAATCTTCAAGTTTATATATCTTTAGGATAATGCTGTTGGTACCCAAATTGTCTATAAATGATTTTCATTCAATACTGTTTTATTGGCTATTACTAAAAGGGATTCTTTTTTTCTGGTAATAAAGCTTAAAAATCTGTTAATTTCTTCGTTTCTAAAGAAGGGATTTGAGTTAAATGAGATCTAAAGTTAGTTGTGGTTCTGGCATCACAGATTGTATTTTGCTAAGTATAAATTAGCACCATTAATTTATGTTAAAGTGAGATTACATTTTTTGGTAAGATTATATTTTTGAATAACTATAATATTAGGCCAACATTTATTGGGTACCTACCAAACACTAGGCCAGTGAGTGATTCTAACAGTGTGATCTCCTGTACAGTAGGCGCAACATATTGTTAGAAATGCAGATTCCCAGGCCTCGCTCAGACTTACTGAATCAGAATTTCTGGGGTTGGATGGAGCAATTTGTCTTTTAACAAGCCCTCCAGGTAGTTGTGAAGCATGCTAAAGTTTGAGAGTCACTATGCTGGGCAGGACTTTGGTTAAATATCATGGAAATAGTTTTTACTGCATACAATCCATTATGTGTTACATAATTCTCTGTTTACCTGGTGGGCCAGATTTTCCATTTTAACCAATATTTTGTCTTAAGGGTGTATGCAATTCTTTAGTGCATCTTAAGCCTCAATTTGTACATAAGAAGCCTTGTTTTCCAACAGTTCTATTTTTAGCTTCTAAAATTACACAGTGTGATGAGAAAACACTAAAGGGCCCATCTCTTCTGTTTGCTCCCTGTGTGAGTTGGCATATGTCATGGACCTCTCTGATGTTCGATTTCTCATTTGTAAAATGGTACATTGGCTTAAATCAAGGTTTCTCAGCTTGGCACCAAAAACATTTTGGGTCAGATATCCTTTGCTGTGGGATCTGTCTTATACATCATAGAATGTGGAGCATCCCTGGCCTTACTGATAAGATGACGGTAGCAACCCTCAAGTATGACAATCAAAAATATGTCCAGACATGAACACATCTGCCCACAAGGCATGACTGACCCTCGTACCTCCTCAAGCCCTCCCTATGCCCTCTCCAAGTTTGAGAGCCATTGGCCTAGGTTAACTCCCCTGAGTAAAGGTCTATTATACTAAATAATGCAACAAATGTATTATTTCTTCTTTTGAAAGCAGGTGAGTTAAAAATTACAAGTAAATATATATTTGAGTGACCCAGGAGTAAGCTGGGGCTCTTCAATCCCTTGAACATCTAGATATAATTTTCTCAAATACCTACCAATTCCCCTCTGTGGAAGTTCAAACCCTTTTTCAACTTCTCAGGGACTTAAAATCCTGTATCCCTCCATGTCCTGGAGTCCTGGCTGCATGTGTCTACCTCATCACTCTAGAAAGTGTCCCAGATTCCATCTGTCACTAGTTTCTACCAGATTTATCCATTACAATCATCTCTCGGAGTTAATAGATGGTTTGGAGTTAAGAGTTAAATATTTGGACTCTTCCTCTTATTTTCTCTCCCTTTTCTCCCATCTCTGCTCCTCACTCTCTCCTTGAAAAATGCTCTTAGTGTCCCAAACACTCTTCTCCTTCTAGCTTGCATTGTATTCCAGCTTTCCACAGCTGTTATATCCAGATGTAAATGTCCAAATCTCACGAAGAGTTTAGAAGTTACAGGGTCTTCAGTTGAAGACCATCTCACCTTCATGAAAGGCACTGGCGTCATATTATATAATCATAAAATCATAAAGTCATGGGGCTTAAAATGAATTTAAATTCATTTACATGTCTTTAGAAGTCATATTGATATGACAGCTCTTGGCCCTTAAAATTACACATTTGCATGCTAGAGTCTCAGAATTTTATTATACCTGCCCATGAACTGTTACCTCAACAGTTCAGCAATTCTATGTGGACATTTTATGGAGTTGAAATGCATGATGGATATAGATAAGCCACACACCACACACACACACACATGCACACATGTGTTTTTCCCCAGTGTTAAAAATTCAATACACTGTACTATAAATTCAGACTGTGTTGTTATGAGATATCTGTGAATTACAGGACTAAATCTAAAATGTAGGTATAAAAAATATACCAGATAGCTATATTTTGATTAATCAAAATAACAAAAGCTTATGTTTGAATGACTGTATCTGTGTCCCAAGTCATTTTATAGACACGACCTTTTCTGAAACCTCAGCCACTGTGTAGGATTTATGCCATTACTGTTATCCTTTTACAGATAAGAAAATAAAGGCTCCAGCTCTCCAGATGCCACATCCACTTCTCTTTCCACTATTTGACAAGACAAGACTCAATAGCATATGTATTTTGAACACATTGGTGAGTATAATTTCTAACTGTTTTTTATTAAGACCTATTTCAAGGTCTTCCTGCTCCAAAGACTTTCAAAGAGTGTAAGGACTGTTATATGTTACCAATTCTTTGCTTTAGTTGCTAGGATTAATACATTTTCCTAAATTACCATGTATTTATTTGCATAATTTGTTCTGTATAGGTTTACTAAATTACTTAGTAGTTACTAAATTACTAAATATGTATTACTAAATGATCTCAATACAGCATTTGTTACACAAGTCATAGTCACATGTATTATGTCACTTAATGTCTTCAAAACCTCCAAGAGGATGGGATTGGTGCCCCCCTTAAAAGACGACGTTGAATTCAATTTAACTTAAACCTGAGCTTCAGCCGAGTTCCTGCACTGACGCAGCCACAGCTCTGTCTTCGTGACACACACTGAGCCAGCGACAGACCATCTCCTTTCACCGATATGCCCCAGTGTGTGGCACAATGTTGAACTTATACTGAGAATCAGCAAATGAGTTTGTTAAATGAATGTTGAATAATTATCATTGCCATCTAGTTCCTTTACATTTTGGACTTTACTTAACATTATTCACTCTGGTAAATTAAACAGCAACTTGCAAATGCAATTTGGAAAGAAAAGTTAAATTCCAAAGGGAAGAAGAGGTAGATTCATTTATGGCTACAATACACATTTGGAACTCTTTGCAAAGCTCAATCACTCGTGCTACTTTCCTTATTTACTTTGAGAAAAAAATCTTTTGGGTTCCATGTAGAGACTTCCTCTGAGTTACAATGTGAAAAGGTATTCACCACATCAAATATAAATTCTTCTTTTAAAATACTAGTTTCCCAACACCGGGATCTCACAGTCACTTCTGACTTTATTTGATCTTAAAGGAAATACCTGAGAAGAACTTGAAATATATTTTTCCCATTTTAGAATATCAATTCAGAAAAAAGAGTATTCTATAGTAGAGGATTAATTAAATACATAGTAAATACAATGAATTCCAAATGAACTGGTCGTATAAGTTGTCGACCTCGTCCTGCCCCAGGGGAGTCAGGGCTACAAGTTTGTTGTCAAAAAATCCCCTTCGTACCACTGCTTGTCTTTGAGACCACATGTCTCTGAAAACCTCAGTTTCTTGCACTGCCGAGGGAGAACCGTACCACCTCCTCGTCAGAATTTAAAGAGATTATGTCCAGTGGTTTATTTACATATTAAAAGTGTTCAGAAAATAATAGTTTATGATAGTATTTGGCATCATACACTCCCAGATATATCAGCCTGTCTCAGGCAGTCCATCTAGTATCTTCTGAGCAACTAGGACATTTATATCAATGTCAGGTTCTGAGACTCTAAAGATGCTGGATTTAAGGAATAGCTTTCAAAGAACTGATGAGTCAGGAGCCGGTGATCAGGCACGTGAGGCTAACCAAGGATGGACAGTTACCTGGACTCTCCCGTCCTGCCCCTCAAGATAACTTGTAAAAAATGCAATATCCTCACGTAACTAGCCAGCCGTATGTCCGTTTTTTTTTTTTTTTTACTTTTTTTTGCTTAAATGTCAGGCTCTGTTCCTAAAAATTGTATTATCCAGGTAAATAATCCTTTGAGAGATTGGAAAAGCCTAAGAAATTTAGAAGTTTTTCTTCAGAGTGGAAGGAACATCTATTAGAGGAAATGAAATTTAAAGTTACACTGATTTCACTTACTTTGAAAAATAATTTGGACCTAAAGAGAAAGCCAAACAAATTTCTTCTACCAAGCTAGGATAAATTCTTTGACAACTGAGATCCTAAATTAAATAATTCTGCAGATTTCTTCTAATTATAATATTGTGTATAAATGTGTTTAACTCTGAAATATGATAATCCAAATATCAACCAAATCCAAGATGATTAGATTTAGACCCATTTCAGGTACCCATTGATAATTAAGGAAAAACAAGTGACTCTTAATATCACCATTTTAATCATTTAGCCTGAAATGCATCATTTCTCACATATGTCTCATGTTCTGGAATATGTTTAATCAATATGCTGGTCTGTAAAAAATGAATCCTCTTTTTAAAAATGAAATTATAGTTTTCTAACAATGTGGTATTGTATTATCTTTTATGCCCAACAAGTGAAGCAGTGAAATAGGGCATCTGAAAGACATTCTGTCAGGCTTATCACAATTTGGGATGCAAGAAAAATAGATCAGTTGTCAATCTTCTATCTGAGATTTCCTAAAGAATATTGTTGTGCTTATATAATGTTGGGAAAAAGGAAAGTGGAGTAACAGTAAGAGTGTGTGGGTTTTGAATGTGGGGCTTCTAGTAAAAGCATTAGAGAAAACTTAAGATTAATCAGCGCCATGAGAACATCAGAAAAGAAAGACGAAATCCTCCCCATTTACTCAGCACTGTCCTCCTGACAATAAGCCAAACTCTCCCACACCCACACGCACCTTATCTAAAGTGGTTTTAGAAGCATATAAGCCAATTATAAGGGCACCACTAGTATTCAGTGCCTAGACAGGGAACAGATGGTCCCCTCAAACTGGAGGAAAGAAAGAAAAAGGTCATTGGTTTTAGCTTCTCAATATCATGTTCTCCCCATTTCTTGTGAAGGGGAATCTGTCTCCCCTTCGATAGCAGGTGTGACAACCCCTGTGTGACTGGCACCTGCCTGCCTACCCAAACTCTAACCACTTCCAGAGACCCAGCCTTATATGTCCATGTACATGATATTTCCCCTTTTCAGAATGCACGTTTTCTTTTCCCCCCCACACTTCATGTTTTACCTAGTAAACACCTATAGGAAAGTCCCAGGTAAAGTCAAGCCTAGATTTCACTTCTCGGTTAACAAAGAAAAACATTTGGTGACTTTTAATGATGGCAAAGTTGTGAGAAGCAGATATCTTATGCTGTGGCTGTTGTATAAAACAGTGCTACACCTTTGGAGGGAAGTCTAGCAATATTTACCAAAGTTAAAAGGCATATACCCTTCCACTCAGCAGGGCCATTGTGTGAGACTGTGTCTTAACAAAGAAAAACTTGTACAGTGAAAAAAATCTTTGTAAAGGGATGTTGCTGCCAGCATCATTTGAAATAGAAAAACAGAACAAAACCTGGAAATAACCTGTGTTTATCATGTGAACACTGGGGTGTGCCCCTCTGCATGCATACCAAAATACTCTGTATGGAATAGCAAGGAAAGAGATTGGAGATAAATTATGTAAATCAACAAGGTGTACATCTATCATCTATTTATGATATCATTTCTTTAAAAAAAGAGATGAAATATATTTCAGATGCTTGGACATACACAAGGAATTTCAAAAAGATTCAAAAGAAGTTGTTAACAATGATTGCCCCTGCAGAACGGGCCTGGGGGAAGAGAGCTGCAAAGTTAATTTTTATTTAAAGGGCCATGCAGGGTAAGTGACATTTGCAATGTTACTAGCACAGTAGGTAAGGGTTTTGCTTGGTGGAAAAGGGGAAGGGATCCCGACTCAGTCCTGGCCAGCATGCCTTCTAAAGGCAAGGAGAGGGCCTAGGGAATGGCGCGAAGGTGGCTGATTTAGTAGTTCTGGGTGCAGCAGGAGGTGGCAGGCGTCAGGAGCTGAGGCCAGGGTGGGAAGGTCACCAACGGTATTCTCCGCAGCACTGTTTCCCACACCTCACCGTGGACCGGAGTCACCTGGGGATCCCGTTCCAAGCAGACTCTGCTGTAACAGGGAGGAGGGGAGCCCAGGATTCTGAATGTCAGCAAGTTCCTGGGAAAAGCCCCGCTGCGAACCCACTGCCACAATACTTAGAGAGTATCCCACAATACTCAGAGAGTACCATGCTCATGTGTGGTTTGTGTCTTCACAAAGACGGAGCAGAGCCAGAAGGCACTTGTTTTTAGAAAACCAGCTGAGAGCGAGACACCTCATTGAGTACGTTTGCAACACGGAGCTCTGCCAAAGGGTGCTGTCAAATGCTCAGCAGCAGTGCTGTTTTTCCAGCCTCTCTGCTTGTAACAAACATAGACTTCTGGAGACTAAAGCACTGCCAGATGGAGGCAGGCTTCTCCCCTCCATTCCTCCTGTGTTTGGTTTACTTGTTGACTTGGTGAGAGTATTTCCCCACATTCGGTGGAAGATTGAAGAGTCCAAAGCGAGTGAGAAGAAAGACCTGCCACTGACCAACCTCACCCCTTGCCACATGCCACACCTCCCCCCCCAACACGTGTGGCAGAAATCCAAGCTGTAGATCTGCCACTTTGAGGACTGTCTTTCCTCTCTCGCCTCCTGCGAGTGGAATGTGAGGTGATCCAGCCTGGTGAGGGGCACCTGTGTCATCTCCCATGAGTCTGCCTTTGAATCTTGGATCCCAGACACTTAGCCAACATGATTTTGATAATGTGATGTTGCAGAGAGTTTTATACGAAACAAGACAGACAGTATAAACGTATGGGAGGAATAGGTACTCTGCAGACAATGCTGGTTTCAGAACCATGCTTAATCGTGTGGCCTTGACCAGGTTACCCGACTATTCCGAGTCTCAGTTCCCTCATCTATAAAATCATGAGAATAATAAGCTTATCTGTTTCATGAGACTGATGTGAGGTATAAAGTTCCTGGCATACATTAATTATTCTTCCTCTAATCATTATTAGAATTGATTTGGAAATAGTACTATGAATACCAATATATGCATTTCTGAGTACCTCCCATATTTAGGCTAAGGTATTAGTATTAAACAGAATCTCATCATAAAGGTTGTACTCATTTCCATAAAATTCACATATTTGTTTTTTAAGCACAAAGAAATATTTTTACCAGCAAGATGGAACACATTGCTCTTGCCCCAGTTCCCACCGCCAGCCCTTCTTCACACGCAGTAGAATTTGGACGTCGTCCTTACTGTGCTTGCAAAAGAATGGGAATTTTAATTGGTGGAGTGTGAAAGGAAACACAGGGCAGGTTCAAGAGGTCTGAGCACGGTGAGGAGGCACCCGGGGCTGTGCCGCAGTGGCGGTGCCCACATGCATGGACAGGGCAGCATCGCCCATGCCCGGCAAGAGCTGCAGGGGTGGAGGGGCCTCAGGACGGAAGGGAGTGGTGTGAGTGGTGCAGGTTCAGCTAGCAGGGGGACCGGGAGCCACTTTCCGTGGTTAGATACAATCTGGAGGCCCTTATCTTCCGGTTCTTTTGGGTTTAGCCCAAGGCAGGCATTAGTAGGAAGTTGTAGTGTCTCCCCCACCACATCCCCCTTCGCAGCCTAGGTGGCTGCATTCTTCTCCGGGGTCCCACCCAGCTCCCCTTCTCCCTGGGACCTGGTGCTCTTGTTTCTTCCTCTTGCCCTTGAAGACATTGGCCCTCCCCGTTGCTAGTTTCTGGGTGCTCTGTCAACCATCTTAACCTGTTTAGTAAACAGTTTCTCCATTAAATTATGTTCATGTAACCCTTTTCGAATGTAACATCTGTTCCCTGCCAGCACCTTGACTAAATCAGAGGTACAATTTTACAGCAAAAGATGTTCCATAGAAGGGAAACTGCAATGACCCCCTAGAGAGGAGACTGGGCAGATGATACAGATAAAGGTTCTGTGTTGTGGGGCAGAAACTGCCATGAGAAGTAGGCAGATAGTTTCTGAATTTCATCATTGCTAAAGTCTGGAAAGGTTCACATTCTGTATTTGCTTTTTTGCAGAAATTGATAAGGGTCACATCCCATATGTGTTCATTAAAGAGATGCAAACCCAGAAAGAGCTCTTTCCTGCTTATTTAGCCTGCTTTTCCCCACAGAGAGGAGGAATACAGGGTACTTTGATATAATAACAACCACCAGAATGTAAGACTCCCAGAGTCTGAGTGGAATATGGAAATAAGTATACTGGTCTCTGAGCTCCCTTCTGTATCAAGTGCCATGGACAATATTGAGACAAAGTGATTCTGTCATTTTAACATCCCATAGTGAGCAGACAAATCTGTCTTTCATCTGACTACTGATGAGCAGGTATAGGAGGCTGTCATAGGCATAGGAGTGTGGCTGCCTGGCCCCTCTGCCCCACATCTGTGGGCCCCAGTGACCCCGGGGGTGGGCAAGACAACCCAGGGCTCTGCTCTCCAACATGAACAGGGGCCGTCCCAGAAGGAGCAGCTCAGTGAACAGGCCAAAACAATTCCAAGCAACTCTGGGAGGACTAGGCTAAACGAAATCATTGCCTGACCCTCCATGCCCCTTCTTTCCTAGTCACTTACAATGTCTTCTAAAAATTTTGAAGCCCTGAAGTAGGCCTCAGATGACCTACATCCATTATTTGTCCTATAGTGAAATTCCTGCTTTTTCAAGGGAAGAGAGAAAAGATGTAACCATATGTGATCTATGTGAGTTTGAATGAATTTCTGAAGACTGGAACTGCTTAGGGATTGTGTGAAAGGTGTTGATCTCACAGAGGAACACGCAGCATCTGATTCTGATGACATATGCATACATTTGGATGGCCTTGCGATGCTCTTGGTAAAGTCAATGACTTTCTGCCTTTGAACGTGAAAGGAAAAAGATGTTGGTCAGAATCTTTTCGCGGGACAAGAACGACGTTTGCCTATGCTAAGTTATTGCAAACCTCAGTTTTATTCTATAAATAAATAGTTGTCTTCATAAATACCAGCTATTTCCTTTAGTGTAAAGAATGTCCTCTTCCTAAAAATATCTAATTAAACCTCTTCAATATGTAGATAAGTGATGTGGTAAATATTAAAAAGGTAAACTGATCTCGTGGTGCCAGTAAGTAGTCAACCATATTTTTCGTAGCACTATCTTTAAGTGACTCCTCTTCGCAAAGGGGGGAAATTGCTGAATGAAATAGATCAGGCAAAAACCAAGCATTATATTTAATTGATTTAAGAGGATGGAAAAGAGCACAAAATAGAGCCCAACATAGTAATTTAGTTTCTTATAATTGTTTGTCCATTGTCTTAATTTACATTTATGTTCCTTACTCTCTTTTAGCCTACTGTGGCAGTAGATCTGGACATAACACTTTAAATATTGTGATGTACTTCGATCTTGTTTTAGAAGACAAAGTTTTACAAATCCTTTACCTATTAAAAGAAAGAGACATAAATGTCAGGCATGGGAAACATTAAAGTTTATTTCCAAATATAAAATATAACTGTCAGATAAATGTGGTTTATCAGTCTAAAGAAACAGAAATACATTTTTAGATTACATTTTGGTTTTTCAAAGAAATTATAGAACTTCAAGAAGACTATTTGTTCGTGGATATTTCCTCTTTTTGAGTCTGCATTCCTGAAAGCTGTCAACACTACTCTGAGTACCTGGTGCTGTTGCCATTGAGCTTGAACATTTTGTGGTTAATATTTAAGATAGTAGGTGGAGCTAGATGGAAGGATGGTCACTTTCTTTATCCTTTGCTAAAACCAATGCTGGTTAGTCCATCACCTTCAACAGTTACTGTAATCATACACGTCATCTCACCCATCTCTCAGTCAGAACATTTGGGAAAATCAATTGTGGCATATATAGAAATACTCCACTCACTTCCATTCTGCTTCCTAGATGCTGGTGCACTTCCTCAATCTTAATTTCCTTCATAGTTAGACTGTAGACAAACATTCAAATGGACTTGTGTGGCATAAAACTAGCTATGTGACCTTGGACAAGTCACATTACTTATTTTGACATTATTCCTCTTGTCTGAAGTAAGAACTCTCATCTAGATGATCTCTGAGGACTTCCCAGTGACATAGTTCCTCAGTGATTATGAAAAGCATCTCTGTAAAGTAGTGGTAAGGAATTATATGTATTGACATTCTGTTTTATGAGTCTTAAAGAGTCATTTTATCCTACCTGTAAATTTTAGTGGAATTTCATTCTGCAATTTTGATTAATCAGTAGTCAGGAGCTGTTATCTAGACCATCTTCAGAAAAATAGCTTAATTCAACCAGACACTGGAACATGTTTGGGAATCATAAAGAGAAAGAGGTTAGGGGATGGAGTCAGCAGGGGGAGGTGCACAGAGAGAGGGGAGAGGGTTTGTAGCCAAAGAAGAGAAGATCCTCAGAGCAGAGGGAAGGGGGGAAGCCAAGCACTGAAGGTATGGTAGCTCCTGGCTTTTGTGGAAAGCAAGGAGATTGTTATTTTCAAAAATGTCATTGAAGTCATCCTTCATAGCTACTGATAATGTGCTCTGACACATTAACTGAAGAAAAAAAGACCAAGATAAATCAGTCCCCCAAACAACAAAGGATTGAAAATTGAAAAGTCATACAGAGCACTGAAGTGATTTTTTTTTAAAACATGGGTTGAATGGTTGTATAATAGAGAAAAATATTACATGAAGTGATAAAAAGTAATTTTGTAACTTAATGCCTTTTGGAACCAATATTGCAAGGCTGACCTCAGAAGCTTTACCTTCTTTTACAAGCTTTACATTTACATTGTTTCCCTTCAATAAATTAGATTTGTGTATTACTATGCCCATAAAAACTTCATTTGGTTGGGAATACCATTATTTCCTTCTCCAACACCAACAGCAACCTATGTAATTGAAAAAAAAAATTGCAATGAATCTTCCAGCAGGATGTAACTGCATCCCTGGAAATGATCATCTATGGCTTTGTAATTAAATTTGGCTTTCATTGCTCTGGATAGAATGGCAGGGAAAGGATGGGGAAGACTGGGGGGTCTGATCATTATGATGTGGGCCATGATAATTCCCAGGCTCCCTCACTTTACCATATGGCATTGTGCTGAGGTGGGGAAAACTTTGCCATTCATTCTTCTCTACTGCCAGTAAGAGAGAGCGAGAATCAGGAGTAATTTCAGTGAGTTTTTAGAACCTTTCTATAAAATTTTCAATATTTTCTGTGTTCCCAGAGACACAATGGTTCTACAGAGAGGTGAAAAATACTTTAGAATAGAACCAGTAAGAAAAACAATTCCAATGATTTAGGCTCAGTAGATGGAAGGTGATTTTAAAAAGACGGCAAACCTATAAGGGGAGAAACACCAGTCAGTACGAGCTTTGATTCAGTAAATTCCAGTGGGGAAAGGCCCTCACATATTTTGATGTCATGTTTGAAAAAATAGCCAGGGATTTTTGGGTGGGATTGTATGGACTTTATCGCAGTTTCAAATGTTTACCTTGTAGTTATCTACAAGATGTTCTGAAACCCACAGGTCAATTTTGGGTTATGAAGAAATCGTAGCTTTTAACTTGCTAAAAGAACTAGGTGTTTCTAGTCCTGAAAGAGCATTCTTCATTGCAGTTTCTGCATTTACTTATCTAATAGCAGGGAAATTCCATATTCATTTCTGGCTCATTTTCAAAAAGACAATCTGAGAAATCAAGATAAGAGTTCATTATTTTCTGCTGGAAAATGGTATCTATTTCTGAAATAGTGGCTGTTGTAGGCCCTGAGTTAGTAAGTGCTTGTGGGAGAGCAGCAATTGGTGGTGAATCTTTGCAGAATGCTGCATGTATTTTACAAAGGGCTGGGAAATTCACATCTACAAAAGCAAAATCCTCAAGTGGTCAATTATGCTTCCTGTGGGATCACATCAGTGTAGTGCTTTAGGTGAGTCCATTTGCCAATTGCAAGAGGCAAAGGTAGACTCTGAAGCCAGGTAGTGATACAGTGGTCTTGTGGGTTTAAAATCATATGATCTGGGTTCAAATTCTGGTTCTGGTGTTTGCTGTGTATATTGGAGTCACTCACCACTCCATCAGAAGGCCTGCCAGCCCCCACAATTGTGTGCCGTCACCATTATATCCTTTGAGACGCCATCCCAAGGTCAGACCTTCCCAGGTTCAACTCCAGGTGCCAACATCCGGATCTCTTTCCTTCAGGGAGGACTCAGATTCATGTTACTCAGGGAGCCCAGATTTCCAAACAAATTACAGGAGAATCTGTAAACATTTTCTGCTATGAAACTCATATGTCACTTATAATTCTAAGCAAGGGAATCTAGAATTCAAAACCTAGGAAGTTGACCATTGCTTTGGGGAATTTTTGGCCAAAGATCAAAAATGATCCCCTTCTCGGGGGAGCCTAGTAAACATAATGTTCTTCATGTAATTGTAGATTAATGATACCAAAAAAAAAACAAAAACCACCAAGGGCCGCACTACACAGGAAGTTCATTGGCAGGGTCGCTGCCTCAGGCCAGGACAGGTTTGGGTGATGAAACATGCCATGGACACACAGGGACGGCCCCAATCTGTCCCTACACAGGCCCTCATTCTTGCCAGAGCAAGGTGACCCTCAGGGATATGATTTCTGTGTTAACAGGACAGTATCGATGGAATGAATAGAAAGTGGTAGAGGAAAGATCAGTACCACTGTCAGTGATTGAAGACTGGGGGAAATAAACAAAGCTAAATGAAGTGCAGGGTACAAATAAATTAATAGGGAAAAAAAATGACCCTCTTCTCCCTGCTGGACCTCAAGTTCATTAAGAGTTAATTAACATTTTTTATAAGACAGCTGACTAAAAAGTTCAGAACTTCTAGAGATGGACATCGGGCAGAATGTTTTAATAACAAACTCCCTTTATTTTCTATGCTGACTATTAACTAATACTCTGATATTAATCACACTGATTTTTCAGCCTTTGATATTGAGCTCTCCTTGAACTCTTTCAAAGATTCTCCTGTCTGTCTAGAACGGACAGACAGAAAGACCTGGTACAGCGTCTTCCATCTGAGTAACCTGTCTTCCTCTTTAACATCCAAGATTGGCTGGCAATGATGATGTCCCATTAAAATATTTCCTTTCTATTTTGAGCATTGAGCAATGAACGGCTGTGGCTAACTCCCACCAGAGCCAGACCACCAAAACCGTCCAATTCTCACAACCGAGTGGACCAGAACTAGGAAAGGTTAAAGGACATCGTGTGCTCTTGTTCTCTTTCTCATATTAGAAAGTCTCATTGGAAAGGTACAGCCCAAGCCTCTTAGCCAGTCCATGCAGGCACAGGTTGAAGTGTTGTCACATAGGAAATGGCCAGTATATCCTGTCCACCTTCTGAGAGAAGATTACAGAGGATCTCCTGGAATGGCTAACATTAAGGGGCAAAATTACCTTTTCATTCTTTGAAATTGGAAACAACAGTGACAAAGAGAAAATTCTAGCTCAATAAATTAACTTCTTGCACAAAGATAAATGAAATACAAAACTCTTTACACAGGGAGTTTATAATCTGGGAGACAAAAAAGACACGTGCATAGAACTCTCTGCACAAGGTCAACAGGGAGAAGTACACTAGGGTTATGAGTTAGCCCAGGTAAAGTTTCATCTTAATATAGCTTTTGCCAACTTTTATGAATGTTATTGTAAGTGTGTACTACACTAATTCAACAAAAATTCTTTGAATTAGTGTCATTTTTGGCCTTCATGCCAGGCCTGATATGCAGAAAATTAAAGTTATCAGTATTGTTAAACTGCTTCAACTCTGATGAATGAAAATGTCTTATGTACTGAATGACAAGCTATTCACTCATTAAATGTAGTCATCGTGCAATGGGTGGGATGTTGGCCTTTATTTTCAGATTCTGTATCACAACGGCATTTATTTACTTCTACCCAATGCTTTCAGCTGGATAAGTAACCATATTCTACAATAAAACAAAGCTGTTCTGTGTTAACAAAAGGAAAAAGATTCTACCTCTTGAGAAAACGAGAAAAGACATTGTGAACGAAGCTACAGGGGCGGAAGGGTGGTTGTGTGTATTGACCACGGTGTGCCTTCTATTTGTCTCACTTGTCGAGTAAACTCCACTAACGGAGGAATTTTGATCTGATTTGTTCACTGATGTAACTTCAGAAACTGGAAAAGTGCCTGGCCTATAGCAGGTGATTGAAGAGGTGAATGAACGAAGTGTCAGGTGCCCAGAGCATGAGCACTCCCTGATGGCTTTCAAGGGGGCGCATTGGGATTCCGGCAGTGACTGAACTTGTCAGCACTTCACAGAGGAACAGAACCCAGGTTCATCTAAGCCCAGATGGAGCTGATGCGGGTCCACCATGGGACCCCAAATCAGCACAGCATCTGGATCTTGGAAAAGACCAGAGCAGGAAACAGAAATTCACTGGGAGTTCTTTGGCCCTGTCTTTGGGCACTGCCTCTTCCACACCTGGTGATTCCTTTCTCCCAGGCCCTGGCCCACCTGGTGCTGACTCTGCCTGGGGCGGGAGGGCTGCCCCACAGCTGCCAGGATCACATGTAGCAGTTCTGTTTAACTAGGGCGGATGGCCAGACGCCCTCCCCTGCTCTGGTCCTCCACAGCCTGGAGCACAAATTCACCTCTGGGCAGCAGAGAGGGAGAGCTGTTGAGGGGAACGTGATGAGAAAACACGCAAAAAATTGACCCCTATATAAGCAATTAGAAGGCATTAAAGCATGTGGCCTGGGGTATGACTTTTATGCCTGTATTCTAGACTGTCATGCTGTATATATAAAATATGATTATCTAAGATAAAATAATTCTGTGTGTCAGTTCACAGATTTCCCACTTGTCTTTATGTCTAACATCCTGGCATTATTGGTCAGATATTGGTCATCTGTCTCTCCAGCTCCTTTCAACATCACCCTGACTATCAGAGACTGAAGAACACCATTTTCCAGACACTGAATAATTTTAATTGATGCATTCATGCTAACTTGATTGGCTTTGGTGAAAATACAGGATTTTTGAGCTGGAACAGGAAATTATCTTAATTTCTTTCTTTTATAGGTGAGAAGATGGGCCCATGAGTAATTTATGAAGAGTTAGTAAATGCTTTGTGAGCACACAAATAAAAATCACATTCCTATGATTCTAGAACAGGGAAAGATAAGTGGAGTTCTGAGGATGTTGCAAAGTATAAACGGATTTGGGGACCAAGAGCCTTAGTTTTATTGCTTTGCAAGCTATACGTGGCCTTGAATAAATCTTGTAAAGTTCAGAAAGCCTCAGTATTCTCAATGGTACAATGGGAATATTATAATGATAGTAATAGTATCTTTCATATTGTCCTGTAGTAAGGAATAGAAAAATTATATATTGAAAGTGATGTCATTTAATAAATGGTAAAGCACATAGAAGATACATAGTTATCAACAATAGGCATGTTAGGTAGAAGACAACCAGGATGAAATATTTACTGCAAATTATTCAAAATGACTAAATTTGCACATAGTTAATCGTAAGCTTATGCATGACCAAATGTGAAAGACTGTTTTGGTTTTAAAGTACAGTATGTAACCCAGAAAGCTGTACTCTCAGTTTCTGCAGGTATAAATAGTTTAGCATGGATTCTCCATTGTCTTAGGAAAACCTGATAGATGTGACTTTCATTATTCTACCGGTAGGCAATCCTTAATTGGATTCAAAACATATTTACTTACTAAAACATGTTATTCTAAGTAAGTTTTAAGTACATGTCCACAAAATGGGGAAATGTATTTCAGTAAAATATAATGAAACCATAGAAATTATCTTGTTTAACCTCAGCTACAGGTAAAGATGGGGAAATGTAAGTTTTCATGGAAGCGCTCAGTGACTCACTTCAGGGCACATGCTCACTGGTGTTGAACTTGAGGTAAGACTCACACCTTATAGCTGTGCACTATAATACAGAGCCAATTATTAAGACAATGTGAAAAATGAGAAACATTTCAAGTAGATCACCAAAGAAAAGTCGTCAGTTTGTAATAAAGAGACACACACTTTTCTCCTGGTGGAATGAAAAGACAAAGTTTTATTTATAAATTCTACAATTTGTGAAGAAAGGCATAATTCATAGTTGGAATAAAGTGACACTTAAAAAAAAACAAAATGCAGAAACGATGCTTGGGCTATTTGCTATACGTATGATAGCTATTTCTACTTTTAAGCCTTTTCCGTTTTGATTCATGAAGTTTGATATGACAGAGACATTGGGAATAAAGGCGAAACAGGAGGAAGCCGTGGTGAGAGCCAAGGGCGGGACGGAAAGCGCAGCTGGGAAAGGGGTCGGCAAAGAACACGCAAACCCTGCCGGGGAGAAAATGTTTAAGATTCGGCCACTAGATGGCGATAGGATGTAAGATGCTGCCTCGACTTTTTTTTTTTTTTTTTAAAAGAAGCAGTTTGCTGATTTGTATTAGGTACCATAGAGTGAGGCGAGGATGAAGCCGAGAGGATACTGCAGAGGTCTCTGGTGCATGTGTGTATGTGTGCGTGTGTGTGTGTGTTTGTATGTTCGTCCTGCCTCAGTGAGACTGCAGCCCTTGTAAATACTTGGTCACCTTTTGCGAGAAGGAATCTGAACAATTGCAGCCGGAGGCACGTTGTCATCCTCTGGGTCTCTGGGAGATGCTCTTCCTCATTGCGGATGGGTGAATTTCCTTAATCAGGTAAGCCATTTGGGTGTTCCGTCGCGGACTTGGGCATATTTATGCCAGCCATTCCTTTGGAGAAAGAGCCCGTGGAAACAGAGTTTGAGCAGCGCAGGAAGTCCATTTTTGCATGTGAATTCAGACCAGCGGCCCCCCTCCTCCCCTCCCCCCCAACCTTCCTCGAACGGAAATCAGGTTTGTTTTGCAGTTCAGCATTTTCATACAAGATGGGATTCTTTGGCCTGAAATAGCTTGGAAGCCGGCCAGTTGTCCTGGCCTCTGCTTGCCTTCATCCTATTTAAGGCCTCCTTTGGAAGCCCCCTCCTTCAGCGGTGCCTTAGGAGCGGACTAGCTAGCTGTGAATAGAGGTCATACTGTTCCCAAGAATGGAGCAAAAATTAGATCTCAGTGCTAACTCCGCACGAGGAAAGGAGGCAGCCGGGCTGCTGCCGGAGCCTCGCCTTGCAGGGGTGTGCAGCCTCCCGAGGCCGAGGCTGGGCTGCGGAGGAGACCTGCCTCCTGCCTTGGGCGAGAGGGGACAGGGATTCATTCCTCCTAACTCTGATTCAACCACGCCAACAAAAGAGCTTGCCGGAAGTGGGAAAGAATCCCCTTTTCATGCAATGTCAAGCGGAAAACATCGAGTTCCTTTTAATTAGTCAGAGGTCACTATCAGCAATGATACTGCAGAGGTTCGGTTCCCCGTGTGCACCGTCCTGCCCTTCCAAACAGCACGAGAGCTGCCTCTGGGTGGACGTGAGGCCCTTTCAAACGTCTTTCTCATGGATTCCCTCCCTCCTACCTGTTTGAGGTATGTGTTTAAAGACCCATCCCCCTCCCCAAGCCCTAACACGTTTGCTTCTCATATTTCTTCTTGCTCCCTTCAGTTACTCACTGACAGTTGTCACTCTTGAACACACTGGTTCAAGCAGAGGGATGGTAGGTGCTTTTCGCCTGTCTGATAAAACAATTCAAGTCAAAGCAGGGTGATGATCTGTTTCTAGGTGCTTGGGACTCAATGTTTCTGAGGTGCAGTAGCAAACTTGCAGATTGCCAAACGCTGTTGCTATCGCTCCTATAAAATTGTGGTTTCTTTTTCTATGGATTTACAGGCTCACAGGGTATTTCTGATGTGTTAGTATTGTAAGAGAACATCTTTGTCCATAGAGCACTTTCGATGGTCCCAATAGAAAGATGCCAACCAGAAATAGGAAAATTCCATGCAGAGGATGGTGATTCCTGCTTTAGTTTAGTTCCTTCTGTCCAGAGCAGTGGGGAGCTTACCTTTCTAACTGCTGCAATACCTGGCATGACGGGGGATGCAACTTGGAGCTTCTGCACATTCACCCGGCGTCTGACACTGGTCTTTTCCCTCACTGTGCATTTTGGAAGCAGAATAACTGGTGAAAAAGTCCTTAAACCTTCCCTTTGTGACTGTTGCTTGTGTAACTGCTAGCAAGCCACTGCATTCCTCTTCCAGGAGCAGCACGGCAAGTTAGACCTTTTTCCACAAAGCTCCTTGAAGAGATTTTTAGTTGGTGTCTATTTCAGGAACATAATGTGTAGACAGGAATGGATGGCACAGAGATTTACGGGAAAACAATGTCGTGGAGAAGGTGAGGTAACATTATAAACCAGAACAGAACACCAGCAGCTGGTTATATCCCCTGAACCCAGCGATGGAATTAGTTTTTGTTAAACCCACTGCAACTCATTTTATGGCTTTTGTTTCTTCCCTCTTCACATTATTGATTGATTTTTTAAATAGCTCTTTAGGCAGCCAGTATATCCAGAATGTTCACACAGGTAAAAGTAATATACCGGATTTTGCTGCCAATACTAGTAGTCTCTACTGATAGGGTCCCCTCTTGCTGGGAAATTTGGTATCCGGAGACTTATTTATTAGGGCAATTTCTCTTTAAGGCATGGTCAGGGGAAGGCACACTTGGAGGCCTCATAAATTATACAGTATCCAGGAAGGCACTGGGGATCACAGCCAGGCTTCTGCATTACCAACCAGAGATACCAGGGGCAAAGTGATTGAGACCCAGAAGTCACCTCCACTGCCACCAACACAGGGAACAAAAATGCAGAATCTCCCAGAGGAATCCAGTAAGAATCATCTAGCTCCTTATGTGAAGGCACTGGCAGGGAACCCCAAGATTCAAAGAGGGATAACATATGAGCACCTTCTTGGGGTGTTGCAGACAAGGAAAGGAAAAATCTGGGGCTTGTTGGGAGTTACCGGTAGGACTTTATAGACAAGGCAGTCCCCATGGGTGCATATTAGTAGGAGGTGACACACAATAGCATCCCTCCAAAATTTTGCCTAGGGTTCCATACAAGGTATGATTTTCCTCTGGGGTAATTGGAGAGGCCAGGCCCATATCCCTCTTGCCTGTAACTACCAAGAGCACAAGGCCTGACTTGGCTACCTTAGAAGTGGGAAGAGGGGGAAGAGGTTCTGGGGAGGGTGGAGAGTGGGCACCAGGTGAGTGTGCTCCTACAGTCTTCAGCCTCAGGGTTAGTGGGGCTTTGATCTGGGAAATAACCAGTTCCCTTTGAAATTCTGATTAGTCAGTTAGGCATATTTCACCTCTCAGTTCAGATAATACTGGTGTGGGTGCAAGGAAGAAATTTACCTTCAGAACAACTGTGGTCAGAAAAAATTAAACCAAATTTCCCCAAATACCCTAAATATCCCCAAACCACCCCAAATGCTTCCTTTTCAAACTTTTCTTTTGCCCATGTTCCTAGCTTCCCATTTGTTATGCTAATCTATCAAAAGTGTATAGCATTTAGTCCATACCTGCCTCTATTCTGAGTAGCATCACACAAATGTTTTCTCAGTTCTATGAGGGGGGTACTATTCTTAATCACCCATTTATAGATATGGAATCCAAAGCACAGTGAACTTAACTTGCCCTTGGTTAGACAGCAAGTGGTGAGGCTCAGTCCTGAGCCCAGGGAGTCTGGGTTTGTATGAAGTCTTATCACCTGTGCGGTGGTGGCACGATGGCTTAGCCCAGACAGAGGAGTCGGGGTGGTGCAGTCCGGATGTGGTAGCTGTCATTCATCTGCTTTCTCACCTGCTGAAATTTCAAAATATTTGGTTTAGAATGATTCCCTAAATCGACTCCATTCATTCACTGAAAAAAAAAAAAAAGTGCCCTCCTGTAATATAGGAGAGTACCTGTTCTTGGTGCCAGAATATAGCAAATAAAACAGAATTGCTGCCCATATGGTGCTTACAGTTTAGTGGTGGAGTTCAAACAGTAGACCAACCAATGTGTAATGAAATAACAGTGAATGCCATTTTTCACAGAACTTTATTAATTGTTAAAAATTTTAACAGTTTCTAACAAAGCAGGGTAAGGTGTTCAGGGCGGAGGGAAGGGAGAACACACAAGCCTCCGAAGCATAAGGAACATCATCTGCCTTAGGAGGGACCCTGAGTGCAGAAGAAATGGAAGGAACGGGGCACATGGGTGACCGGCCAGATCTGTGCAGTCTTGGCACAGAGCTCAGGACCCGAGTTGTCCCTGGCCTTTATATAAACAAATCTAGGAGAATATCAAGTACATTTAAATTTCACATAAAATGATGACAAATTACTGGTCTAAAAACAAATCTAAACCAGTCGTTTACACACACACACAAAGTTTTGACAATTTATGAAGTTCTGTGAAAAATAGTATAGTGTCTAGAATGCAGTGAAATTGGCTCAAGAAATGTTTAAAAGGCACTATTTGATGAAAAATCAATTTGAATGAGATTATTGGTTAGATGCTACAAACTATTAGTTAAAAAAATCCCGAGCCACCTGTTCATCTTGCTCAAACTTAGACACTTCGCCCTGGAAGGACTCCCTCGAGGAGGGGTGGGCTGGGAGCAGACGTTAAGGACGGAAACCAGTCTGTGCATCGCCTAGGAAGGTCAGGACACAGTAGGTGCTCAGTGGTGTTTGAATAGATCATGTTCTGCAAATGAATGAATAGGAGTGTGATTTCAAAATGGTATGGTAAAAAAGAAACATCAGCTTTCATTTTTATCTATATTAAACCTTCTGTTGTTACATTTTTAGTCCTTCAAAATTCATATTCTAATGTTTCTCTTTCTACATTTCCTCGCTGTTGGTTCTGACCTCCTCTCAGTTACCTATGGACAGTAGTTCCTCTCTAGCAAATGTGAGTTTTTCTTCTGACTTAGAATAAACCTTACAAGGGGCAAAGTCCTTGCCCTCTCTTATGGCCTCTTCTGTCTTAGGTGCTCTGTTTATAGGGTTGGCTTGAATTTTGATGAAGTATCTGTAATCTTTGGCTGTAATTTTTTTCTTTTGCGATTTGTGCTTTTATATCATATATAAGGAAACATTGCCTAATCTAAATTCATGAAAATTTACTTCTATGTTTTTCTCTGAGTTTCAGAATTTTAGCTCTTCCATTTATGTCGTGATCTATTTCGTTAGTTTTGGTATGTAGTGTGAGTCAGGGGTTCAACTTCATTCTTTTGGATATTGACATCCAATTGCCCCAACACCATTTGTTGAAAAGACTATTTTTCTTTATTAAATTGTCATGCTAATCTTGTTGACCATGCCATATTTTACATGCATCTACTTTTTTAGCATCAATTATTTTATACACTGGCAGCTATGAATGATCTTTCTTTAAGTAAAGAACAGTGAGATTCTCCCTCCTTGAAAATCCACATAACTTACAGTATGAGAAAATTGGCCTATAAACCCTCAAGTGTCAAACTCTTTTTAAACTAACTTAATGTCAAAATTTTTCTTACTGTGAATTGAAAGCACATTCATTTTTTACTCTATTGGACATTTAAGGAGGTAATGCTGTACAGTTCAGTAATGATCTAATGTTCAAGAACAATTAGTAGTTATTTCTAAGAGACATCTCTACTGTTTAGCATATGCCATCCCAAACCCTACAGACATCCACCTTCTTTATAATATATGTCACTCGTCTGCTTCTGTTTCATAAACACCACTTGGAGGAAACTATTGGACTTGAGATAGAAGAGTGCCATTCCAATAGAACTGGCCGCTCTATTGGTTGGCTAGGGCTGCCGTTACAAAATACCACAGACCAAATAGCTTAAACAACAGAAATTCACCTCTCACAGTTCTGGCGGCTGGGAAGGAAGTCCAAGGTCAAGGCGTCTGCAGGTCTGTTATTTTCTGAAGCCTCTCTCCTCGAATCACTGAAGGCAGCCTTCTCACTGTGTCCTCACATGATTTTTCTCTGTGTATGTGCTTCCCTACTGTCTTTTTCTGTCCCTATGTCTTCTTCTTAAATGAACTAGTCAAATTGTGATAGGGGCCACTGTAACAATTTCATTTTAACTTAATCACGTCTTTAAAGAGCCTATCTCCAAACACAGTCACATGCTGAGGTACTAAGAGGTAGAGCTTCAAATATGAATTTTGAGGGGGACACATATAGCCTAAATCTGTTGTCTTTGGCTACCAACAAAAATTTATAAATAATTTATTTCAAATTTGTTTGAATAAGCAACTGAAACTGAGCTGGGTTAATTTAAGTATGAAGGAAATGTGTTGGAAAGTTATTACAACTCACAGAGTTGAGGGGTGGTTAAAATCTAGACTGGAAATGACAGGAGTAAGGCGAGCTATGGTGACCCGGTAGCCCGGCCAGGGTCCTGTGTGGTTTCTGGGAAGCCCTGCTACCTCCTGGGATGAATCAGCTCAACGGCTTTCAAGCTTGCTTTCTCTTTTTCTTTTCCTTTCTTTTCTTCTTTTCTCTTTTTGGCTTTCAGGATAAAGATTAAAATTCTAGGGAATGAGTATCTTGTTGGTCAAGTTTGCATTATGAATCTGATCCCTTTAGTTAAAGGTGAACTGGGACCCTTGTCTGACTGTCGCCATCAAACTATTCCCCATTCAGGAAGAGTAATTTCGCCCAAGCAAAACTGAAAACAGTTTACATACACACTGTTAGAAGAATGGTTAAATAAATCATGGTCTGTACAAATAATGAGATTTTATAAAACCATTAAACATAATGTTTCAGGAATATTTTCCTTCTACACAAAATGCTCAGGATACAATGGTATGTAAAATGTACCATACAAACCATACATCTAGCATCATCTTAAAAATGTAAAACAAAAAGCAGAAGTGTTTTTACTTAGGAAAAAAAACCTGGGAAGAATGTAATACTTACCTCTGGTTCATGAGGTTATGATTTCTGTTTTCTCCTTTATAAATTTTCTTTTTTAAAAATAGAATATTGCATTTTATTTTTCTTATAACAAAAGTAATACATGCTCATTACATAAAGCAAAAAGCAAAGTATGAAAGACTGATGATGATAAAATGACCCCTGGTCTATACTAGCAAAATCATTATTATTAATTTATTTTGTATACCAAAGGGTTATTTTGTATATGTTCTCCAAAATAAGTACATGTTGCTTTGAAAACATACATTATTTCTCAAATGGATAAATAAAAGCATACGTTATTTCTCGAATGGAATAGGGTGAGTCTATTTTGCACAAAGATCTTTATTGTACTCTTATCAAAATATCAGTGAACTCAATGTAAAGTTATTAAGGAAACACTTGAATGTTTGAATATTTTATCAGCCTGCAGACCACTGAGTGGTCACTCATAATAAAATGAGTACTTTGAAAATTTTATTATAAGAGTAGATGAGCTTTGGGAAGGGGTCTAATAAAAAGTTAGTTTTGAAATGTCAAAGGGGTGTTGTCCTGAAAATTGTGTAAATGGGTAATCTCATGTCTCTCTTTAGAGTTCAGCAAAATTTTAGGAAAGCCATGTTATATTTATGTAGCATATACTACTTGCAATGGATTGTGTAGTAAAAAATGACCTCCAATTGGGAGCACTAAAAATATCAGACCTGTAAATACTGGTACAGTTTGTCCATAAATTTTTTAACTGCTTAGACTGCAATTCATCAAACTGGCAAAAACAAGTTATAAGATGAGTATCTTAAGAATGATAAGAGTAAATTAGCCATGTATACATTGAGCCAGAGGTGGTCGCGTGGAGCAGTGAGGGTCATTATTAGCACATGTTGAATCTGGAGATGTAAAATTATTTGTGTGGAGGATGTAGTGGGAGGAATCCATATGAAGAGGAATAGATGCTGAATGACAAGTCATAGATAACATTATCTAATTTTGTAAGCAAATATTAATAATTTTAAAATTACATGAAATTTTGAATAAAGTAGAGAAACCAAAGTTCCAGCTTTCCAATGACATATTATATAGAAGAGGGAAAACTAAAAGAATTCTGTCACATAAAGGATTTCAGTCTGAGAAATTCAGTGGATTTGAAAATCCTGGAAAAAGTTACTTTGAGACTTGACAAATGCCACAGCACAGCAGTTTTGATATTACCCTGGAAGGTGATAGGCAGTTTAAAAAAGCCAGTGGTATCTTGGGCTGTGTGTGTGTCAGTGTCTTGGTCCGAAACCAAAGAAGTAAAAGGCTGATTTTAGGTCTAGAATGCCTTAATATCAGTGCTACTGGCCCCTCCGCAGTTCAGGTTTCGGGCAATTTAGGGAGTCTAGCAGATTGCACCCTAGTATTTCAGGCATTTTGAAGACTACATATCAACCTGTCTGAGTGAAGAAGAGTGTCTTTTGACAAAATTCCAAAAATGAATTTTGAACGTTATTATGAAGTTAAATAGAAATCAGTAAGCAATGAAAAAGAAAATAAGAGGGTGATCTACAGACAATTCCCTATGGTATCAAAATGAATGGAATCCCAGCTTTCTCTGGGACCAAACCTTATCTCGTTCTCCTATACTATCTCTTTTTTTCTCATTCCTAGGCATTTTGTTTAACCTCTGTTTCTACGTTTCATTTCCAACCCTCCCTCCACTCAGTGGGTTATGTAAAAAGAACTCCACAGTCGTGTTCTCAGTATGCTTATAGTCTCTGATGCATACAGAATGTAATAAAAAAAACAGAACAATTATTAACATGCTTTTAGCAGTTATTTTCAAAGTGTGACCCACAGACTCCCCTGGAGTTCCCTTGAAACCTTTTAGGGAGTCCATCAGGTCATAACTATTTTCATAACAATACAAAAATATTTTTTGCCTTTTTCACTGTATTGACATGTGCACTTGTGGTGCAAGAACAATGACAACAGCTGGCCTGACCACTTCTCCAGACAGTGCCACCAAAATGCTGGAGTAGTCATTGTATTCTTCACTGGCATTCAATCCCAGTATAGATAGATAGATAGATAGATAGATAGATAGATAGATAGATAGATAGATAGATAGATAGATGGATGGATAGATGGATAGATGGATAGATGGATAGATGGATAGATGGATAGATGGATAGATGGATAGATAGATAGATAGATAGATAGATAGATAGATAGATAGATTAGATAGATAGATGAATGAAAGCTAGTTTTACTAAAGAAATGTTTCCGACATTCTGTTTCATCTAGGCATGCAAGTATCTCTCTTTTTATACGGTGAAATAGGGGGTGTGTGCCACATGCCAGAGCATGGTGATGGTTGCCTCGAAAAGAGCATGTGCGCTCTTGTTTGACTTGGAGGCGGAACTGGCTGCTTTTCTACAGGAGATCATCTTTACTTAAAAGAAGGACTGATAAATTCTGCTTATTCAGACTTGGATATTTTGAAAATGAATGAAGTGAGCCTATCATTGCAAGAAAAATAGCTGATGATATTTGTTACCAGTGATATTTGAGCTCTCAAGAGAAAATAAGAATTTTGGAAAGCTTGTGTCCGCCACCATGAGATCAACAGCATCTCAAAACTTCAAGGATTTTCTGATGTAATTAGTGGTGATGTTCACAGATGGATGATGAAATGTTTCAACATTTCATAGATCTGCATAACTCAGTCAACTGATATCTTACACATGATCAATGGATAATGATACAAAATCATACACTGATAATAGATCCATTCAATGTGAAAGATAAACAGTAGGTTTTTGTGTGACAGAATACAAGTTCATTGCTATGGTGGCAGATTTCACTTGCCAAGTTTTAATAGACTATCAAAGATTCTTCACAATTATGTGAAAAGGCTAATAAAAATCCCCAGCTACATATCTATGCAAGGTTAGATTTTCTTCATCCAAATGTAAATTATAACAGGTTGAATGCAGAAGGAGATTTAACAATCTAGTTATTAAGCCATATATTGAAGAGATCTACAAATTTATAAAATAATGCTCCTCTCAGTAGATACTCTTCTCATAGAACTATGACTATTTTTCACCATGATTATTTTCACAAAATATTATTTTTGGTTTGTTATTGTAATTTAATTTATAAATTAATAAATATTTTCATGATTTCTCTATTTTAATTTTTAATATAGTAAATATAAAGATCAATAAACTTAACCCACATAAACAAAAGATTTTTGAGGTCCTCAGTAATATTAATAATATAAAGAGGTTCTGAGACCAAAAACTCGTATGACAAGGATGACCTTGATAATTCATTAGATTCCATGGTACATTTGTATGTGTAGACATGTGTTAGTTGAGATTATTATATTGCAGGTGGTAACTCAGTCCCTTGAAGTAATTCTGGATAGATAAAATATTTGTCGTATTAATATGTTCTCTGTTACTATAATATGAGCTATGCATATCATCACTTTAGTTCAGTAAGTTCTAGTAAAATTGAACAAAAAGTATTGTAAAACAAATCAGAGATTATAAAAGACAGATGTTCCAATATTCCTGTGTAGACTGTCATCATCCCCAAACTAAACCAATGTAAGAATTTTTCTATTGGTCATTTTGAATCTCCCCTACCTAGAATTAGCCTTCCACAGAGTCACCAGTGATCTTTCTAACAAGCCCATCAAATACACTGTTTAAAACTGTAAGTTATGTCCTTTAAAAGCCCAGTTTCTTCAGGATGGCAGGATGGCTGCCTTTCCCGGGCTGTCTATTCCCCATGATTTATCCACCCTACCGTTAGTCCTGCAGAACGAATTGCTTTTCTCTAAATATCCAAAGCTGTTTCTGTTTCCAAGCCTTTGCTATTGTTTGTGCCTGAAAAGCCGTGATCTCTTCTTGCCCCAAGAATGATCCTTTTCATGCTCTGTCTGTGCATGGGATAGACTTCTGTCCTAGCATCACTTGCACGTTAGTGCGCCTGTTCCTCTGTCTTCCACTGTGTCCTGTTCCTTCTTTGCAGCACGGTGAAGGCTATTGCCTGATGTGCCTACGTATCATCCCCACTGCCTAGTGCCAGTTTGGAGCACAGAAGTACCCAATAAATGTTTGTTATGTGAAAATGGAATAAAATCAAAAACTATTTTTTGGGTAATGTTTAACACCTGACAACTCCATACTTTAATACCACTTTGACAAAAATAAACTTAAGCGTATAATAATTTTAATAATTCTCTTATTTCTTAGGCGAATTCCAAACTCCTGTCATGGAGTCCATACATAGTGCGCCTGAATGCTACTTTTCACAGTTATTCTGAATGTGTTTTTTCCCATCATTAGCTTTTATGAATCAACTCAATGTTTGATTGCTTCCCTTTTTTATCATTTTGAGGCATGCTTTGGTTTTTACTTGCCTGGTTTTTTAAAAAATTGTCCAAGTAGTATCTTTTTTTATAGTTGTAAAGTTTATAAATAGCTATTGTAGGAAACTTAGAATATTTGGAAAAATATAAGGAAGAAAATAGTCACAGTCTTATAATCTTTTATGTGATTTTTTCCCAAAATAATAATAGGACAATAATTAATATTTTAATTATTATTTTTGATGTTTGTGTAATGATATTCTTAAGGTGTTTTCAATTTTGTATGTATCAGGTGTTATGTCTTAAACATTTTTTTCATGACATCAGAAATAATCCAAAAATATAATTTTAATGGCTCCATAATATTATATCAGAGTCTTACATTTACTTAATTATTCTCATAGTCTATTATTCCATATTATATTTATGATTAGCATAAATACTGATTGCTGAATCTGGTAGACAAGTGAGGATAAACATTGACCAATAACATTGTCTTAACATTATAATAATATTCACACTTATTGGGCCTTGGAGTAGAACAAGAAGTTAGTCAGAGTAAGAAATAATTTTCTCAGTCATTCATTTTTTTTCACTTAATATTCACTCAGTTAACAAATATATTCTGAGAGTCTACTATGTATAAAACTAGGTGCCAAGGCACTCTTAAATAGTTAGATCCTAAATAAAAATATAAGCTGCATGTAAAAAAGATTGCCATAAAAAATGGAATTCAATGTTTCTTCGAACTTACTTTGTACCATCTGTAAGCCTCAATATTACAGATCTTAAGAAAATCTTCTTAATAAAATCAGTATCTTAAGAAAATATCCTTATTTATTTGTACTAGTCTCAATGTAAATTCAGTACTATGCCTTGGTGGGTCATAATAGGATTTAATCTTCCAACTTAAATTTTGGACAAAGATTTTTCTCAATAATAATGCCCAACATAACATCAAAGATAATTAATAGACATCCTATGAGGAACAGAAATTCTTGACTTTCGGAGAAATTATATAAAGAAATATATTTATCAAATGTTGTAGTTATTGTTTCTATAGAATTCTCAACTTAAAATTCTTTAGAGGAGTAAAGGATAAAAAAGTATCAAAATGTTCTGATTCATAAACATAAAAGGAAGAGAATAAAAGAATGATCACTGTTTACATGATTATCATTGTGATCTTAGCTTTTTTTTATAATTCAGTACCTTTTATATATTTATATAGTTGTGCATCCTACACTGTAACCTGATTTCAGAACATTTTCACTGAGTTGAAAAGAAACCTAATGCCCATTTCTAGTCACTTCCAGTCCCACTCTCAGCCCTAGGCAGGCAGTGCTTTACTTTCTGTCTCTGCATTTGCCTTTTATAGGCATTTCATATGAATGGAATCATGCAGTATGTCATCTTTTGTGTCTTGGTTCTTTCACTTAACCTTCTATTTTTGAGGTTCATCAATGTTGTAGCATGTGGCAACACTTCCTTTTAATTGCTCAGTCATATTCCATTGTTTGGATATACCACATTTTGTTTATCCATTCACTGGTTACTGTACAGTTGACTGATTTCTACTTTTCAGCTATTATGAATATTCTCATACAAGTCTTTGTGTGGATATATGTTTTTCATTTTCCTTGGTTAGAGACTTAGGAGTGAAATTACTGGGTCATACAATAAATCTATGTTGAACATTGTTAGAAACTGCCAGAGTGTTTTCTGAAATGGCTGTCCCATTTTACATTCCCACCAGCAATATCTGAGGGTTCTGGTTTCTCTGTCTTCACCAACACTTGTTATTATCTGACTTTTTGATTATAGCCATCCTGGTGTTTGTGATGTGATACTGATTTGCATTTCCCTCATGGCTAATGATACTGAGGATCTTTTGATGTGCTTGTTGACTATTCATATATCTTCTTTGGACAAATATCCATCCAAATCTTATGCCTATTTTTAAATTTTTTTTTTGTCTTTTTATTATTTGCTTATAAGAGGTTTTAAAATATGTATTCTGCTTACAATCCCTTTTCAGATATAATTTGCAAATCCCCATTTGATCTCCCATTCTGTTGATTGTCTTTACTTTCCTGATGTTGTCTTTTGAACTACAAGTAATTCTTTTATGTAGGCCAATTTATCAATTTTTTTGATTGCTTATGCTTTTGGTGTTGTATCTAAGAAACCATCAACCAATCAAAGGTCTTGAAAAATTACTCATGTTTTTATAACAATTTTAGAGTTTTAGCTCTAACATTTATGTCTGTGATCCATTTTGCATTAATTTTTTGTATTGGGTTATGCACGGTTCCAAAATCTAGCTTTTCCAGCACAAATTGTTGAAAAAAATATTCTTTCCCCATTGAATTGTGTTGGCATCTTTTTCAAATATCACTTGACCAATGTCCTAATAGTTGCTAATCAAAAGATGAATTGATAAAAATTCTTAACAGAGTTCTTATTTAAGAATGAATCAGAATATGAACCTTGCTGCATACCTTATGTATATCAGATGTCTAAATATTAAGAAAACTATTTGCTCATTATAAAATTGAGACCCTTCAATAAGTCATATCAATTTCACCATAGAATGTCTTTTACTATAAAAGGTTCTGTATTCTACCTTTTAATTGTTATAGCTGTTGAATTTTGAACTACTATATATTGCACCTTTCATTCTTAGAAGATGGCATTGTTAATCCAATTATTTTATTGATTAATTCAGCAACAATTCATTGTGTAAATGTAAATATGGATGCTGTTCTCAAGGTGTTTACAGAGTAACACAGCAAATGAGACATACTCACAAGTAAATATAATGTTGAAGTGGGCAAGTAATGTGACAGTTGTGGAAATGATTATGGGAATTCAAATATGACTTGCTATTTTTTTGGAGAAGTGCGAGAAGATGAAGGGATTAACAGATGATGTAACAGCAAATTTGGCTCCACATTGGCCTGTGAAAGTAATTAAGGAGATTGACAAAGATTAAGCAATAAGTATCTCATAAATAAAAAATTAAGTATAAGTAGCTATTAAGAAGTATGACCTGTGATAGAAATAATCATGAATAATAATATTCATTGTATAAGACATGCCAGTTACCAATTTATCGTCTCTCAGCTTCAAGCTCACCCTTTGGTACCTGGTCAGTGATACTGCACTGGGCTCTTCCAAGCATCTGTCCTTTACCGTGAGCCTTGTCACTGATGTTACTCTTAGTCAGAAGACAGCACTGAGGTGACATTGCAGGAGGAGGAGCTTCTCTTCCTGGTTCTGATGCTACATCTTTATTTCGCTTGATCCTGTGCATGGTCCATTATTGGTGTGTGTGTGGGGGGGGGGGTGACATCGGGTGATACTCTTCTCCAGCCCATGCCCAGTTGGAGCAGTACATTGGTGACATCACAGCCCAGATGAGGGCCCAGAGACCACCATGCCAGAGCCCTCCAGACCAGATGCCACACTCCGGGACCCATGCTCGCAGCAGTGCCCACTCCCCCTGAAGGTCCATCACCAGCCTTGACTAACCTGTGCCCTGGGGGGTTCCTGCTTGCCCGACAACCCCAGCAAACTGCACTGCCCTAAAGGAAAGGGCTTCAACCACACCCTTCCCGAGGAGGTCTGCACCCCTTCCATGTTTATCCTCCTTCAGGTGGTCTCTCTCAGCCCTGCGGCACCTGTTAGACTTTTCTTACAGCTTCATAGTTATTCTTTTATCATAACAATGATTCTGCATATTAAACTTCTGCTTTTAAATTAGTAGGTAGTTCTCTCTCCTTACTTGATCCTAGATTAGTACCTGTTGCCACAAATTATTTTGCTCAGTTAATATTATTGATTTTGAGTTCCTCAGCTTACAGTGGTAAAGATTAAATTTCACGTCACTACCCTTGAAAAAGGATTCGATAGGTGTGACATAGACTTGCATGGCTTCATGGAAAATGGCTTTTTGACTAGTGTTTATTGGATATGCTCTAGTTTCCCCATTCAGAAGTAAAGATTAAGCATTCACTGACCAAATAAAGTGTTGTTGACCCCATTTACAATTAAAATGCTTGGTTTCATACTGAGTTCTCTATAAAATGGATTTTGTAGGA
This sequence comes from Manis pentadactyla, assembly GCF_030020395.1. Lineage (NCBI taxonomy): Eukaryota > Metazoa > Chordata > Mammalia > Pholidota > Manidae > Manis > Manis pentadactyla. Next base: position 7,999,064 of record NC_080026.1, read on the forward strand.
ATTGATGATTTTGGTCAGAGTAAACCAAATGAGTTGGATTTAAACAATTTTCATATGTTCACATATGTGGTGATTGTTTCAATATAAAGGGTTTCAATTAAGCATGACTACATATGTAGAAGTTTTAAGATACACAAGGTCTGTTCTTAGAGTCTGTGAGTCTGCTGCTGTTTTGTTCCTTCAGTTTTGCTTCATTGTTATACTCCACAAATGAGGGAAATCGTGACTGCAGTGGGGCATGGGGGGGGACTCGAAAACATGGGTGAATGTAGTAGCCACATTGTTTTTCTTGTGAAACCTTCATAAGAGTGTATATCAATCATACCTTAATAAAAAATAAAGAAAAAGAAAAGAAGAAAAGAACACACACACACACTAAAGATACACGAGGTCTGTAGTTCACAAAATCATTTGTTAATTGTGACTTTGTTTCATTTCTATTGGTAGAGCCTCAATTTACATTCAGGCTCCTTGATAGCCATGTTAGTAATTAAATTCAGTCCCTCATTTCTAACCTTAAGATTCTTTGGTAAAATGGGAAAACCCTTGATAAAGCAGTTTCTAAAATTTTATGGTGGAATTTTTTTAACTCACAATTTTTCAAACTCAAAATAGCCCTAAGATTTTCAAAACAACCAAGAACAGTAACAGTCAGGTTACAAGTCCATTGACTCTAAGATCTTTTTAAAGTGAAAATATTTACCATTTTCTCAAGAATGCCCACTGGATTGGGGTGAGGTACACTGAGCAAATATGTACAAAGCATTAAATGAAGAAAATTTCACATTCTTTCTTTTTAAGCAAAAATCCTAAAAAATTAGATGTACAATATTCCCCTAAGGACTTAACTGAGGTTCTTTGAAACATATCAAATAAACTGAGAAGTTATCTCATTTCCTTTAGAAGTACTGTCCCCCAGATAAAAATTTTCTGCTATTTTTATCCCCTGAGGAAGTACTTTCTCAGGACCATGATATTAATTGTCTCCTTTCTTACAGTAGCCTGGAGCTGTCTCAGGAACAGTAGGCTGACAGGACTAAGCAGCCAGTTCTCTTTCAAGATGAAGAAACTTTTTCATTAAGGGTTAGTTGACTGAGAAATATCCGTTGAAGATCCCATATGTGAAATATACCTTAATTTACTTTAAAGAGGGATTATTCTAAGGGGAGGAAATATGAAATTTTGAAAGGTATGAGTGTTAAATGGAACCTTTGAGGTGATCTGATTCAGCCCTTCCTTTTATGAAACTCTCATGTCCTGTCAAAGTCAACCCCACATTTTGTAGATGAAGAAGAGGTTGGGAGGTTAAATGATATCTCTCCACTCACCAAAGGATCTGAGCTTTGAACCATTTCTTCTGTTATAGAAACCTCTGAGCTCCTCTGTCTTTTCTGTACCTTCTCAGGGATTTTGATCCTCTGCTTAGCTATTTTTCTCCAGCGTTTAAGTAGCTTCCCCTTCTTACCAAAATGCTAATGCTCCTTCTCCCTCTAGCTATAATATCATCTTGTTCCCCTGTTCACAGTCAAGCTTCTGCAAGAGAGACTCATTCCATGTCTCTGCTTCTCACTGCCCCTTTACTTCTTAAACCACCACAATTGTTCTTATATTTCTGTTTCTATTTTCTGTTCACTAAGGTGTCTAAGGATACCCATGCTGATCATCCAATGGACTCCTTCTGTGCTCTTACTTCACTCGATCCTGCTGGCTAACACTAGGCAATGTTGACCATTGTCTCTTTCTCTCCCCGGCTTCCTCATCCAGAAAATGGGGATTACTTCTGTGGTTTTCTGCAAAGATTAACAGCTGAGTTTTAAGAATGAAAACATTCTACTTGACTAAGGTCTGGTTTCATCATTTCCCTTAGAAAGTTACAACAGATCTGTTCATGTCTCTTCTTTCTTTTCAGTTCTTTTTTCTGCTATCTGTAAATACTGCCAATGAAATTAACTAAATTTAGTTTGATATCAAGTCATTCACTCATTCCTTTCACTCAGCAGATATTCATAAGCATAGTCCCTGGCACTAGGCCATGAGTGGAGATACATTTCCAGCAGATCTGATACAGTGAAAAGCCTTGGGCTGGAGTCAGACAAGTCAGTATTTATATCCCAGCCTTAGCTGTACACTGTGTCATTTTGACTAAGGTTTCTTTTTTTTTAACTTTTGTTTCCACAACTGCAAAATAGTGAAAATAATACATATTTGCAAATTGCATGGTAAAGTCTAAAGTTTGTGTTCATCCAGTGCATAGCACAATGCTTGGCACCAAGTAGATACTTTTAAACATTATGAACATTCTATTTTGTACATTTTTTCTAAGTGATTAGAAAACCATATAAATTTTACATATCTATGGGTCCTCAGACGTTTTCCTTTGCCCTCCAGGGGAATTACCTTTCATTTTATAAAACCCATTTCAGCTTTCACCTACTAAGGAAGCTTCTCTTAGCAAGATTTCTAATCCAGCCTCCATCCTGAAAGAATCAAGCATGGCCTCTTCTGTGTTTCCTCTGAGTCTCATCAGGTCTCTTACTACCACACTTACACAATATTGTAATCTAGTGGTATTCAGGTGTGTCTCTCCTAGTAGACTGTCTGCTCCTCCCCAACAGAAGCTGTGTATATCACAAACTCAAATCAGGCTTGGGACCTGTTCGGCAATTCAAGAATGATTTACTCTTGAACAGATTAATCCATGCCTTAAGACACAAAGTCTTCCATTTTATACAAAACAGCATAAAAAATTACTGAAGCTCTATTTTTAATGATATTATCTCTAGAACTGTTATAGCTGCAAAATAAGGAGTATTTATAATTATTACATTACCTAAATAATTCTGCAAATATTGAGCAAACAAAATTTGTTTAATTCAATGTCTTGTGAATACTAACATACATGTTTTCATTAAGAATAAGTGTTTACCTACTATTCTTGGAAATAACTATTAAAAGGTTCAAACTTCACCTTTAAGTTAACAAAGATACACCCAAGTATAACGTAACTCTTCAGTCTTAAAGTAAGTTTATTTCTTTTTTTATTTTTATTTTATTTATATTCATTTATTTATTTTTCGGAGAGCAAGGCAGAGGCTTTTATTTAGAGAGAAAATGAAAGGACAGAGCTCCTGGCTCAGACCAGGAGGGGATAAGAGAGTCCTTATTTCTTCTTTTTAAAATGCATTGATTCAGATAAATACAATAAGATTATATCATCATTGTTACAGTTTTTAGAGCTCAAATTTTTCTTACTTATGTCATTGTTTTAAATCTTAGGCAATATTTTCTTAACTTTGAATAGTTAGTCCATATTAATGATTGGCCAGACAGATTGATGTTTAGGACTATAGTCATTATCCTGTTGGACAGTAAAATAATTCTTCTTTTGTCATTATTTTATGGAATGTGCCTATATAAAGCTTTTGAAATGCCAGCACCCTAAAATGTAGAAATGGAAAGGACATTTGGTTGGCAAATAGTTTATATATTCAAACATATAAATTTACTTACTAGCTCTTGTAATTATAAGTGAGGAAAGTAAAATAAGAATTATGTTCCATGTAGCTTTAATGATTAAAAGGCTTATACGTCTAACATTCATGTTGCTAACTCAGAGGAAAAATGTTAATCTCAGTACATACATACAGATATACATGTATGTGTATACATACACATATATACATATATATTGTTGTGAATTTTACATGCAGTTGAAAGGACAACTTAATCCAGATAATGCAGATAGCACACATATATTTCTACAATGAACTCTATTTATCTGGATAAAAGTTTTCTAATTCTCTAAGTCTCTAGAATATAACCTCAAATCAGGATTTGAATTCAAAGGCTTTTTGGACATCCTAAATATCTTTTCATATGCCTTGCTTCAAATTGAAGTCTTAGAAGGCCTTCTATATAATTTTTTAACAGACTCCTATTTAAAACAGCTCTTTCAAGCCCTGGCATTTGGAAAGAGCAAACTAATAGGGAGGAAGAAGAGGGCGAGCTAGAGATGGAGAGTTCTAGAATCTGGCATTCCCTTCTAGGCAAGAAGTGGTGAGAAGAACCTAAAAGGAGAAGCAAAGTATAATTATTATATATTTGTCAACAAATTAGAAGACAGAAAAAGTATATAATAGTCTTTAGAAGATTTCCGTCAGTAATGGTGAATGCAGTGTTTTATATATATTTTAGTGGTAGACTCCATGAATAGGCAAATTTCGGTGTTTGTCTTTTAGAAAAGTGATTTAACATCTTTAGTATCTTCATCATAACTCATTATCTTAAAAAAATTAGATAGCAAACGAAAACAACAAAAGTTACACAAATATATTGAAATTGACAGTCACCTAGAATACTATAGATAAAAACTGCTTATACCTTGTAAATAGAAATTGTGTCAGACTAATTTAATTTCCATCTGTGACAAAGTAAGAGGTCATGTTAATCGTGACATAAATAATAGATATCACCTGTGCCTCAGGGATTCTATATATGTATGTGTGCATATATGTGTGTGTGTGTGTGTGTGTGTGTGTATATATATACATTTACAGATATTATCTTTCATCATTAATTCCCTACTTTTATATCTGAATTATGAAGGACTGCCACATGAAAGAAGTTGCACTTTCGGTGTGTTAATGGTAACACACACTGACCATCAAAGGGGCTTTTATGAAAGGATTTGTGTTGTATTAAATACTATCATATATATACATTATATAATATAAAAAGAGGTAATGGCATGAATGTGTGTAATGCATATATTCAGTATAATCCAGAGCTAGAATGGGCATTACAGATTCTTGAGACTTCTAGAATACCTCTACGTGATTTCCTTTAATTATTGGCCTGTGTCATATTGCTGATAGGGTAATATTAAAGTGATTCAAGATAGTTAACAATGATTCCATGATATCCTGGAGAAATATATTAACTGCATCCCTGTGAAATCAATTCAAAGACTATTACAGTTTAATATCTTTTCACTGATCTTGATATTGAAATTGAGGATAAAAATTTAAGTGGTGTGTAGGATCTGAGGCTATAGGAATAGGAAACAGAATAACCTCAAAACCCTTAGAAACTGATTCAAGGCAAGAGAGACCCTGGTGTTAAATTCACCGGAAATGTAGTGGATTTTGAATCAAGAATAAGCTATACAGGTAACAAGATGGTAAAAAATTAATTAGTCACAAGTTGGTGGATCTACAAGTCCCATGTGTTTTAACAGGAGCCCATAAATTGCTGTTTCTGATAAACAGCAGGAAGAATAGGACAATCACAGAATATTTTTATATGTAAACATCAATTTATTTCAATCCTTTTCTAAAATACCAAATTGTACAGAGTCTAAATAAAAATATCCTATTACTAAAATATTTGACACAGTAATTTGTACTAAAAGTAATGTATGCAAAAGTTAATCATCTTAATGTTAGTCTTATTACCATTATTCCCTTGAGTGTCTAAGCAGGTAGGTGAAGTTGGGCAGAAATTTGAAAGGAACAAATGAACAATGCAAATAATTAAATAGTATCCATGACTTTGGATTGAAATTTTTCAGTTTGGTAAAGAGAAAACTAAAGGGAGACATGATAACTGCCTTCAAGCATGTGCATGTTTGTGTTAACACAAGGAGCATATACAGTTGTGGGTTTTTTTGTATAATTAGTCTACAATTACATGAGGAACATTATGTTTACTAGACTCTCCTATAAGCAAGTTCCCCCCACATACCCCATTACAGTCACTGTCCATTAGCGTAGTAAGATGTTGTAGAATCACTACTTGTCTTCTCTGTATTGTACAGCCCTCCCTGTGCCTCCCCGACATTATACATCCTAATCATAATGCCCCCTTTCTTTCCCCCCCACACTTTATCCCTCCCTTCCCACCCATCCTCCTCAGTCCCTTTCCCTTTGTAACTGTTAGTCCATTCTTGGGTTCTGTGAGTCTGCTGCTGTTTTGCTCCTTCAGTTTTTCTTTGTTCTTATTCTCCACAGATGAGTGAAATCATTTGATACTTGACTTTCTCTGCACGGCTTATTTCACTGAGCATAATACCCTCTAGCTCCATCCATGTTGTTGCAAATGGTAGGATTTGTTTACTTCTTATGGCTGAATAATATTCCAATGTGTGTATATACCACATTTTCTTTATCAATTCATCTACTGATGGACACTCAGGTTGCTTCCATGTCTTGGCTATTGTAAATAGTGCTGCAATAGACATAGGGGTGCATCTGTCTTTTTCAAACTGGGCTGCTGCATTCTTAGGGTAAATTCCTAGAAGTGGAATTCCTGGGTCAAATGGTATTTCTATTTTGAGTTTTTTGAGGAACCTCCATACTGCTTTCCACAATGGTTGAACTAATTTACATTCCCACCAGCAGTGTAGGAGGGTTCCCCTTTCTCCACATCCTCGCCAACATTTGTTGTTGTTTGTCTTTTGGATGGTGGCCATCCTTACTGGTGTGCGGTGATATCTCATTGTGGTTTTAATTTGCATTTCTCTGATGACAAGCGATGTGGAGCATCTTTTCATGTGTCTGTTGGCCATCTGAATTTCTTCTTTGGAGAACTGTCTGTTCAGCTCCTCTGATCATTTTTTGATTGGATTATTTGCTTTTTGTTTGTTGAGGAGCATGAGTTCTTTATATATTTTGGATGTCAACCCTTTATCGGATCTGTCATTTATGAATATATTCTCCCATACTGTAGGATGCCTTTTTCTTCTATTGGTGGTGTCCTTTGCTGTACAGAAGACTTTCAGTTTGATGTAGTCCCACTTGTTCATTTTTGCGTTTGTTTCCCTTGCCTGGGGAGATATGTTCATGAAGAAGTCACTCATGTTTATGTCCAAGAGATTTTTACCTATGTTTTTTTTAGAGTTGTATGGTTTCATGACTTACATTCAGATCTTTGATCCATTTCGAATTTACCTTTGTGTATGGGGTTAGACAGTGATCCAGTTTCATTCTCTTACATGTAGCTGTCCTGTTTTGCCAACATCAGTTGTTGACGAGGCTGTCATTTCCCCATTGTATGTCCATGGCTCCTTTATCATATATTAATTGACCATATATGTTTGAGTTAATATCTGGACTCTCTATTCTGTTCCACTGGTCTGTGGCTCTGTTCTTGTGCCAATACCAAATTGTCTTGATTACTATGGCTTTGTAGTAGAGCTTGAAGTTGGGTAGCGAGATCCCCACCACCTTATTCTTCCTTCTCAGGATTGCTTTGGCTATTTGGGGTCTTTTGTGGTTCCATATGAATTTTAAAACTATTTGTTCCAGTTTGTTGGAGAATGCTGTTGGTATTTTGATAGGAATTGCATTGAATCTGTAGATTGCTTTAGGCAGGATGGCCATTTTGACAATATTAATTCTTCCTAGCCAAGAGCATGGGATGAGTTTCTATTTGTTAGTGTCCTCTTTAATTTCTCTTAAGAGTGTCTTGTAGTTTACAGGATATAGATCTTTCACTTCCTTGGTTAGGTTTATTCCTAGGTATTTTATTCTTTTTGATGCAATTGTGAATGGAATTGTTTTCCTGATTTCTCTTTCTGGTAGTTCATCGTTAGTGTATAGAAAAGCAACAGATTTCTGTGTATTAATTTTGTATCCTGCAACTTTGCTGAATTCAGATATTAGTTCTAGTAGTTTTGGAGTGGATATGGTTGGATTTTTATCCCTGTGGAGAGAGAAGTCACTAGAAGTGGGTTTAAAATATAGCCAAGGAAGAGGTTCATTTGTTTATTTCTTTTCTCCTTCCAAAATTGATTTGATTTGGCTTGCAAAATCAAATACAGATCAGAATACCAAAGACCAAAAGGCTAAAAAGAGTGATCAAATAGATGTTGCCAAATGCGGAACTGTAAGAGTGATGCTTGTTTGCTCTTGAGTTTAGCTTGTGCTTCGAACAGCTGAAGGGCAGACTGGGGCCGTGGTGGGTTACACAGACCCATTGTCTACACAGGAACATCGACAATCCAAGGGGAGTGCACTGCAAATCTCTGATAGCCTTGCATCCTCTAGCATATAACTGAACATAGCTGTGGTTCAAAGTTTTTTCAGTAATTAATTGGTATTTAGTAATACCTTTTGCATATACAGCAACTGCATGCCTATGCCAACTGAATAGAAACTTCTGGTATTTTTATCAAATCCAATCTATTTTCTGCATTGGGCCAACTTTGAAACATCTAAGCACTAGATATTTTTACTAAGATTCTTTGAATTTTGAAGTGCCATATTCTAAATGTTATTCCTTATTACTGCCAAAAGATTATATAATGAGGTGTAAAGCTGTGACTTTATGTGGATAATTACTTGGCTCAATTTAACATTCTGGGTACAACTTAGTGTCAACTGCACTAAAACTTGTTCCTTCTGGCAGATATTCTACAGAGTCTATATCGATCATTTAGAAGGGCACTGTCAACCATGCAACTCATTAAGTGGTTCAGAGATTACATTTGCTGGTAGCCCATTGTGACAGATTTTTCAGTATACAATTCTCTTCAAAGTCATTCTCCTAGTGTCATTCCTGTTTTAAAAACATGTTTAAGGTGTAATAATAATGGCTGCCTTTTTTTTTTCTGGCCAAAACTTCTATCTAGCTTTTATAACATACAACTCTGCCATCTCAGTTAAGTATTTGTACAAATACTTGTATTTATGTTAAAGACTTTTTTGGGGGGAAGATTTTGGCCTGGAAGGATTCTGTTAGTCTACTTTTATGAAAAAAAGAAAAGAACAATGAACAACAACAATGAGATGGCTCATTTTCTCAGTGCAGTGACGAGTTGAGACAATGTTTCTAGTAAAATACCAGCCCTGCTGCCTGAACTTCTGGTTTTAAAACAGGAGCCTAGAACAGTGAAATAGGAGACCCAGACCCAAATCTCAAACTTCCTACAGGCTATCTGACAGACTAGTCATTCTGTTATCTGTGATACTGAACTTTGTTGACCCTCCATTTTCTCCTCTAAAATAAAATTTTAACAAGCTTTTGTGTATAAAGTGCTTTCACTATTTGGTTTTTTGTTCTAGGAATACTTGTTTTCCAGGAATAAAAAATACATTCAAGCTAATAAAAGTGGGTTATTTATTGGAATCCCATAGACCAAAAGTTAGCTAAGTCAGAAAGAGCATAAACCGAACCTGAGAGATCAGGAACCACATCAAAGTAGCCCCCTCTTTCTCAGGGGTTGCATGCTTACGTCACATTTCTGCCTCTCTCTCTTGCTGTGTTGGCTGCTGGTCTGCTTGTTCACGGCCAGGCATTGCCTCACAGCCTCAACATGAGATCACTCAGTTCAAGTTCCCATAACATTCTGACTCACTCAGTCTTACTCTTAACTTAAACATTCTCCAGAAAGAGAATCCTGTTGGCTCAGTTAAGTTTATGGATTGGTTCCCCTATGATCAGTGTCCTCATTTAACCTACCAGCCTATGGCTGTGGGAAAAGGCTGGAAAGTCAGGTGAAATAAACTAGGTTCACCTTTGCACATGGGTTACACATGAGGCACAACTTCCAACAAGGAGTGAAGGCTGGTTATTCATTGAAGTGCGTTATTATAAGAATTATTTGACATGTATAATAATGGAATTGAAGCTGAGGGAGGTCCAGAAACTATTTTAATGTCATCATTTTATTAAAGATTAGAACCAAAATTTGAACCGAGAGACTCTCATTCTAAATCCAGTGATCTCACCATGAAACTTTAATGGTTGAGAAAATAAATCTCCGGGTCAGAAATGATCCCTTCCAACTTTTAAATTAACTGAATCATGGATTCATCTCTAATTAAGAAACCAACACTTGCATGAATTAACTCCATTGCTTAGGTACTAAAAGCTTGTTTTTGATATTTGTAAAGGATGTCTTACATAGTTTATTTTTCTATACTGTGTTTCTCAGCACTTGCCCATTGATCAAGTACAAGCCCTACATCCTAATTACCTGGGCAAGTAATTTATATACAGATTCTGGGCCCAACTTCAGACCTTTGAATCCATCTCTGCTGTGGGGCCTTAGAATATATATTTTCAAAGACCTCCCCAGTTAATTTTTATGAATGTATCTATTAGATAAACAAAAAGCAAATGCCATTATTTTAGCTCTGCGCAAAGTAAAAAAATGTAAATCTATCTCTGTATATTATATATGTAATATTATATTACATTCTTACATTCTTGGGTTTCATAGAAAAGGGAATTTTTATCTGAATGCAAGTCTGAAAGTTTCTATTGTGGCTCTGTGAGTTCTTTTAATTTGGTGATAACGAGCATATTAGAAAGAGGTGGGTCAGGACACTGGGGTTGCCCTTCTTATGATCTGTGCACTGAGCAGATGGCCTAGGGTGAGCTGTTGATTATGAATTCATTCATTCAAAAACACATTAACTCAACACATTGCGGCACACATTTTGGTTCTGCAGTGTGTCAGAGAGAAGGAGTATGCTTACATTTCTAGGGGAGCTGGAAGAGAACATAGGACCCAAGAGATTTAGTTGATTTAGTTATTGTTGGATATTTGCATGGTTTGCCTTTTTCCTCAAGGTGTAAGTTGTCTTTTCTGCTTCTTCTTTGGCAGAAAAATCAAGCAACTGAGTAGTAGCATAAAAGGTCTTGACTTGCCTATGTAGCCAGCACGATGTGTGAGTACGTGAAAGGCTCAGAGTGCTGAGTGATGCCTGCCCATGGAACAAGCCAGTCAGCCCTCTTGCAGCTCCGTTAACATCCTGGGGCAGTGCTATTCAGGTCCTGCTGTTTCCATAACCCTGCTTCTGAGCTCAAAATGAACCTGAATTTATAGCAAACCGAAAGTGTATCAGTATTTCCTTGATTCAAATCCGTAGCATTTAAGGCTGTCTTGTAAGTACCCTCTGCTTTCCTTACTAGACAGATAAAAATGTTTTAAATCCTATTCCTCTCGTTTCTAATTAATTACTAACCAATTTCCTAAGGTAAATACCTCTCCTTATATCCAGTGTTTAAAGGAATTCATATTGGATTAGTTATGTGAGTTTTCAAAAAAAAAGAAGGAAAAGAACGTCTCTTTCTCATCTCAGCTGAGAGCAAGCAGCGCTGTCCCGGGAAGAAATGATTTCACTTCCAGCTTCGCCGCAGCATCTCTGTACCGCGGGAGCATCTTGCAGCAGAGCTGCGCATTGTGTAACTTTCCCCATCAGTCAGCTGTCTGGCTCTTTCCCAAAGAAGTCATTGTTCCAGAAGGGGCAAAAAGAAACATATCATGTAGATTAGTTCATGGTGTCCTGACATCTGTTTCATGCAGCTCATGGTGCAGTAAAATGCTAGTGGGCGAAATATCATGTGATGGCAGTTTGAATTCATTTTGGTAAGCTGTGTTATTTTAAAACACGTATCTTAGGAAAATGAAATTTTAAGCTTGGATTATTTGGTGAGGAGTAACAAATAGCAGTATGCCTAAACCAAAAGAGAATATAAAATGTTAGATTTTGGAATTAAGAATATGGGGAATTTTGCTTTAAAATATGAATCTTAATTAACAATTGTTCAGTTAAGCATGATTTTTGGAGGGCCTAAGTACATATGTTACTTCTGGGTGTTACAGGAGGTAAAAGGGTTTGTAACTTGGTATCTAGCATATTAGTTACACTTTGTAAGGAAATATCGGTTTTGTGCCCATGAGTAGTAAAGACAAGGTAGGCTGTGAACTGTGGTGACAGGGGAAGGTGTTATGGCCTGATTCTGTTCAAGGAGAACTAAATGTCAAATTCCATTCATCCTTCCATTTTGATGGAAATACAGTGCATCACCTCTGAGATTATAGGGAATATATAATTACTTTAGTTCTTATAGGTTTATGACCCACACAAATGTTTAGGAGCATTCTTCTCCATGTTAGAACTGTGCAAATTTAGCAGTTTCTTGCTTAGTGATCTGAATTACCTTCTCTTTTTTTCCTTGTTGAGTTGGTGTGCATAGAATCTACTGAGTCAAGAGTTAAGTGGTAACATCAGTAAAGGAGAAAAGTCACTGATGTGGAAAGATGCACCAACCTTTGAGGGCGATCTCACTGTTTGTAGTAAACCTGGCTACATAACGTGTGAGGAAGATTTTAATATCCATGCCATTAGCAGGTTTTCAAAACCTTCTGTTTGAGATTTCTGTTAACAATAGAAGCCAATAGTATTAATGTAACAATTATTATGTACACATATTGAGGCCATGATGAAATTAGTAAACGATCTGTCTTGCTGATTTATTTTTATCACTATCACTTAACCATTTGTGAAAATCTGGTTGCCACTAATTTTAACATTTACCATTATCCACTTTTGAAAAATAAAACCCACTACTGATTCCTCTCATGAGTTAAGGACTGTCTTCAAGAAAACTGGTAGACTCGTGAGTTTTCTCTGGGACTGCCACCTCCCACTGTACCATTCCATCCTCTAAATATTCTCTCCCTGACAGTTGATGATAATTCTGTCAGACAATCCCCACTAAACTTGGTTCATCCACAGGTATTCTGCCACGGAAATGAACTCTGAAATTCCTGCCCAACCCCACGCTTTGCCTCTTCCCACCAAAAAAGAACACTCAGGCCCTCAGTCTGAATGATTTGACTCACTTTAATACAGAGAAATAAGTTAGACCTTGAGAAGTAAGCAGCCTCTTTAAAAATTCACACTGACACAAACGACTCATATACTTACCAGAGATATTTGTCTTTTAAAAGGGAAAGCTCGTTAACTGAACTGCAAATATTAACTAATTGAATTTTAGGCAATATGAAAAGAATTTTTAGCCAAGAAACCTTCAGAAAATTGAGGGCTGCCAGATTCAGCAAACAAAGATATAGGATGCCCAGTTGAATTTGAATTTCAGATAAACAATGAATAATTTTTAGTAGAAGTATGTCCCAAGTTATCCTATGGGAAATGCTCATACTAAAAAAAAAAGAGAGAGAATCTGTTGTTTCTCTGAGATTTAAATTTAACTGGGCGTTGAGTATTTTTTCTGGCAACCCTATTCAGATTTCTTAAACACCATTCAGATTCCATCATAGTGGTTCCTAGTGTCGTCTGTGACTTAAGCTGGCCCCGGCTCCCCCGTCTCCAATCCGCCAGCCTGGCCTCCGTTGGTCACCTGGCCTTTGAACACCATCGTTTCCTCCACTTAACAGTTTACCCAGAAAAAGACAGTAGTTGTCACCAGAAATGGAGCCCTCTTCTAGAAGAGCTCTCTGATGTCTGAAAAACAATGCCTGCCTTAAACCAGGGGCTTCACCGCTTAACTAAGGAGGGCGGTGGAGCAGCAGGGGAGAAATACTTGGGAATCTGAGCAGAAAGAAAAATAATTTGATGTAAGGTTTCATTGAATGGAGTAAAAATAATATTTAAAGTATTTACCAGAGGTTTTATTGAACAAAACATATGATTGAATGACTTCAGCTGCCACCTGCTCTGGAAGATAAAAAGAAAATTTTTCTCAGCATTTAAGAAGTGTTAGAAAACGTATTGAGATGGAAGAACAGAACTGGATCCAAAAAGCGTGCCTTTTTTTCTTTAGGAAGTGTTGTCTTAACAATCTCTTTCCAGTTCTTCATCACTGAGGCCAGAGAGAAGGCATTGGTACTGTGAAAATAGTTGGGTGGAAAAAAGGCAGGTTCGGCTTTGTTTTCTCACGTGTTTATGAACATTCAGTTTGATGTACCAAAAATATCTTTAAATGAGATGAGCATTAGAATGTGCTTCTGCATTAGAGGAAAATCACTCTGGCCTAATAATTTTGTGTGAGACTGAATGCAGATGTCATGGTGGTTCCCCAACTGTTAAAACATGGTTTACTGAGAACCATTCAGAACAGCCCTCATACACACACACACACACACACACACACACACACACTGACTTGCCTTGCACAGTTGAGAGAGGCATCTGGTTTTCAGTGCTTCAACGTTCAATGTCTGTTTCCCTCCACTCGGGATCTAAAAAGATAAATGAATCCATTAAGATCAGAAATATCTAATTCTCTAAGTCAAGGTTCAAGGGGCCTAAAGTCTGTTTTGTAAAAGGAATTTACTTACATTCCATATTCCTAATGCTGTTTTTTTCCACTGCCAATTAATATTCTTCACAGCCCTGCCCAGCTTCTAGAAAATGGCATACATTCAATAAATATTTGAGGAATGAACAAAATGACTGCACATACCATACACGCTACAACCCAGACAAGACTAGACCTAGCTAAGGTTCTGCTGGGACAGACACGCTGGACATCTGGTGTCCACTCTATATGCATCTGTGATGATCACCAGCTGGTGGACACACAACCTACATAAAACTGCTGCCATGCCTAGAGGGTCACTTTACCTAAACCAGTACACCACAAAAGGAATATAGTAAGAATGACTGAATTCACACTACAGACTGAAAGGTAAAGCAGCTATGTATTATGTATATAGTAAGTTAAGCGTAATTTTTTTCTATTTATTTATTTATTTATTTTGAGAGGGCATCTCTCATATTTATTGATCAAATGGTTGTTAACAACAACAAAATTCTGTATAGGGGACTCAATGCACAATCATTAATCCACCCCAAGCCTAATTCTCAACAGTCTCCAATCTTCTGAAGCATAACAAACAGGTTCTTACATGGTGAACAAGTTCTTACATAGTGAATAAGTTCTTACATGGTGAACAGAGTTAAGCGTAATTTTATATCAGAGATGATAAATAACATATATAGAAAAATTTAAACAGTGAGCTTTTGAATCAGGAAATGATCTCTGTCTTTCATCTTTCATGATCTGTTTTCGATAAGTTCTTTCAGCTTACCTTGTATCAATGTGGTTCTTCTTTAAACAAGAGCTCATAGTAATTATTGAGGGTGATATTATTACTTTGCCAATAATTGCTCCATGTTCAGATTTTGTATATACAGAATCTTTATCAACCGAATCTCTGCAGCTCTGATACTTCTGGTGTCTATTTGTCATAACTCAGGCAGGTTCCCTTTAGGCCATTAGGAAAGGGAAAGTGTCAAACGCCGGATCCTCATCCCTCAGGCAGGTTCGTTTGTGTGCGGCCCTGTCTTCTCCCCTGCTCTGCCGTCCCTTCCTCTCATTCTTTCCTACCCTGTCGTCCTACCCTTCGTCCACCCAGCTGCCCCTTGGTTCGGTGCTGTATTGCTCCATGTGTCAGCTGTGCCCTGGGCAGTTGGCTCCGTGATGAGGTGGGTTCATACGAATTCCTTCAGGCGGGAAGAGTTAACTTCCAGTTGAGTTCATGCTAAAGAGACTTCCACACTCCAGGACATTTCCTGTGTAATACCATTTGAACACCCTTCTGACTGCAAGCAGCTCAAGGATTTCGCTTGAACTATTTCACGCTCTGAGTTATCTAGGCAACACACATAAAAGTAAAGGGTGAAAGTCATAAAAAATAAAAATAAAAATAAGTATGAGTTTTTAAGAATACGAATGCCTAGACATTCAGGAAAGATCCTACCAAAGAGACGTACTTTATTTTTCTCAGGAAAAGAAAAATGCCGTGAGTCCTGAAAGGGTTTACGTATTGATTGAAAATAGTGCACTAGTTCACTGAAAAGGTTATCCAGGTAGATGTTTGCAAAGACGGACTGTAACCATTTTTCCCCTAACATCTTGTGTTAAAATGCTAGTGCCAGCTTCTTTCTGCTTCAGTGGAATTGTACTAAGTAAACCTGATTTTTTTCCTCCCATTATTGTCCCATAGCAATAAAACGACAAGTGCTGACTCCAGCACTAGCTCCCCGGGCTGCCGCTTAGAGCTGCGCAACTCCCGCCTTCACCAGCACCAGCGGCACACGTGGCCTCCAGTTCCTGGGAGCGCAGCAAGAATGATGGCACTCATTCTGTCTGTGTCTTTGTGGGATTTATTTTAAATTACTTTAAAGCAGTGATTTAAAAAAAAAAAAGTGGACTGGACCTCTGAGATTTCTACAGATGGAGGGGAGCGGGGAAGGGAGGGGGGCTTGAGCCACCGCAGAGATGGGATCTGATGGAAGGGAAGGAACTGGAGAGGCAGAGAGGGGAGGCAAAGATGGGCAGCGAGAAAGGGAGGCTGGACAGGCGGGGCCACCGTACTCTTTGTTCAGAAGTTCCTCCTCTACCTGGATTTAGGCAATATTTTCCTCATTCCCAGTTAAACAGGTGTGGGAGGCCCACGTGAGGCTTCCAGGGCCTCCACCTCACACTCGGCACCCCAAGTCCACAGCCTCAGCACTGCTGTGCGGGATTCAAGGTCCACTGTGTCCTCCCAGGTCTCTGTGACCAGCCCACCCACCCACCAACATAAGATTATTTCTTTTCTAACACGGAAGACTTCTTTACTAGATTTTAACAATTCATTTGTTTATAATTAAGACCATTACTGTATTCATAGTACAAGCTAATCAAAGGTGTGTCCAAGAGTTCCCTTAAGTTATGCTAATTTTCAGAAGAGATACTATTCCACAAGGTTGATAATGTGGGCCATCCATCATCCTACTTTTTATGACTGTCTTTGCTCTAAAGAAGAAAATCATCCTGATGGTACTTACGTTCTTCGTGACAGAACTACAGGCAGAGCCTAATAAACTAGCAGGACGGAATCTCAGTCACAAATTATGTTTTAAAGGATAGCATGTTTCTTCTTTATTTAACCAATTTAGCAATCTGGTCATCAATTAGTGGCCTTCGGTGATAAGAGAAGTTCACTTTGCTGTGTTAAACAACCTCAAAGTCTGTGATTTACAAACCTGTTCGTGGCTACCAGATGTCCAGTGGCTCTGTTCCATGTGTCTTCCTATTCCAGGACCCAGGCTGAAGGAGCAGCCTCTATTCTTTTTTTAAAATATTGTTTGTATTGAAGTATACTTGATATACAATATTCTATTGATTTCAAGCATACGACATAGTGGTTCAATTGTCACATACATTTTAAATCCTCACCCCAGCTAGTGTAGCTACTATCTGTCAACAGAGAAAGGTATTACAGAACTATTGACTATATTCTCTATGCTATGCTTTCATCCTCATGACTAATTTATATTATGATTGAGATGTTTGTGCCTCTTTATCCCCTCACCTATTTCAACTACTTAGCCAAGTCCCTCCCCCGTGGTAACCACCAGTCACTCCTCAGTGTCTATGACTCTATTGCTGTTTGGTTCATTTTTGCATTGTTTTGCTTTTAGATTCCACATGTAAGTGAAATCATATGGTACTTGTCTTTCTCCTCCTGGCCTATTTCACTTAGCATGACACCCTCTAGGTCCATCCATGTTGTTGCAAATGGCAAGACTGTTTTTCTTTTATATGGCTGAATAATATTCTGTTGTGTATATGTCCACTTGTCCTTTATCCACTCATCTATTTATGGACATTTCAGTTGCTCCCATATTTTGGCTATTGTAAAAAACGTGGCATTAAACATAGGGGTACATCTATCTTTTTGAATCAGAGATTTTGTTTTGATATAGAAATGGAGTTACTGGGTCATATGTCATTTCTATTTTTAGTTTACTGGGGACCTTCATACTGCTTTCCACAGTGGCTGTGCCAATTAATATTCCCACCAACAGTGTAGAAGGGTTCTTTTTTTTCCCCATCCTTGCCAACATTTGTTATTTCATGTCTTTTGGATAGTGACCCTTCTGACTGGTGTGACTTAATATCACATTGTGGTTTTGATTTGAATTTCCCTAATAATTAGCAATGTGGAACATCTTTTCATATGCCTATTAGTTATCTTTATGTCTTCTTTGGAAAAATGTCTATTTAGTCCCTCTGCCCATTTTTTAATCAGGTTATTTGATATTTTTGGTTTTGAGGCATATGAGTTCTTCATGTATTTTGGATGTTAACTCCTCAGATAAGTCACTTATGAATATTTTCTCCCTACATAACTGTAGGTTGCCTTTTTGTTCTGCTGATGGTGTCCTTTGCTGTACACACCTTTTCAGTTTGATATAGTCCCACTTGTTCATTTTTGCTTTTTTTTTCCCTTGCCCAGGGAGATGTGTCCAGAAAAAATTACTCATCCTATGTTCAAGAAATTTTTGCCTGTTTTCTTCTAAGAGTTTTATGGTTTCACATCTTATATTTAGGTTTTTAATCCATTTCAAGTTTACTTTTACATACAGTGTTTGACAGTAATCCTGTTTATTCTCTTGCAGGTAGCTGTCCAGTTTTCTCAACACTATTTATTGAAGAGGCTGTCTTTTCATGGTTCCTATGTCATATATTAATTGATCATCTATGCATTGGTTTATAACTGGGTGCTCTATTCTGTTCCATTGATCTGTGGGTCTGTTCTCATACCAGTACCATACTGTTTTGATTAGTGTAGCTTTATAGTACTGCTTGAAGTCAAGGAGAGTAATACCCCCAGCTGTGTTCTTCTTTTTCAAGATTACTCTACCTAGAAGGCAAACAGTGAATCTGTGGCAACTTACTACCCTGATAGACAGGGACTGCATTGGGGTATGGGTGGGGACTTGATGATATGGGTAAGTGTAGTAATCACATTGTTTTTTCATGTGAAACCTTCATAAGAGTGTATATCAATAATACTTTAATAAAATAAATAAATAAATAAAGATTACTCTGTCTATTCAGAGTCTTTTGTGGTTCCATATAAACTTTAGGATTATTTGCTGTTGTTCACTGAAAAATGCCATTGGTATTTTGGTAGGGATTGAATTGAATCTGTAAATTGCTTTGAGCAGGATGGCCATTTTGACAATATTAATTCTTCCTATACATGATCATAAGATAGCTTCCCATTTCTTTGTGTCTTCTTCAGTTTCTTTCATCAGTGTCCTGATTTTCAGAGCACAGGTCTTTCATCTCCTTGGTTAGGTTTATTCATAGGTATTTTTTTTTTTGATGCAATTTTAAATGGAATTGTTTTTCTGATTTCTCTTTCTGTTAGTTCATTGTTAGTATATAGGAATGCAACAGATTTCTGCATATTGATTGTCTGATATATGTTTATATATCATACATCTTTGCTGAATACAATTAGTTCTAATGGTTTTTTGGTGGAGTCTTTAGGGTTTTCTATGTATATGAAATATCAGCAAATAATGACAGTTTTGCTTCTGCCTTACCAATTTGGATGCCTGTTATCTCTTTTCTTGTCTGATTGCCATGGCTAGGACTTCCAATACTGTGTTGAATGAAAGTGGTGGGAGTGGACATCCTTGCCTTATTCTTGATCTTAGAGGAAAAGCTTTCAGCTTTTTGCCATTGAGTGTGATATTAACTGTGGGTTTGTCATATATAGCCTTTATTATGTAGAGGTATCTTTCCTCTACACCCCTTTTGTTCAGAGTTTTTATCGTGGATATATGTTGATTTTTTTCAAATGCTTTTTTAGTATCTATTGAAAAGATCATATGGTTTTTATCCTACTATTGTTAATGTGGTGCATGACATAGATTGATTTACAAATAGTGTACCATCCTTGCATCCCTGGAGAAAATCCCACTTGGTCATGATGGATGATCTTTTTGATGTATTTTGAATTTAGTTTGCTAGTATTTTGTTGAGGATTTTGACATCTATGTTCATCAGGAATATTGGTCTATAATTTTTTTGTTGTTGTTTTGTACCAAGTACTGGTAATTGGTCTGTTAGGATTATCAATTTCTTGCTGGGTTAGTCTTAGAAGGTTGTATATTTCTAGTAATTTGCCCATTTCTGCTAGGTTGTCCAATTTATTGGCATATAAAATTTTTCATAGAACACTCTAATAATTCTTTGTATTTCTGGGGTGTCGATTGTAATTCTCCTTTTTCATTTCTGATTTTGTTTATTTGTGTCCTCTTTCTTTTTTTTTCCTTGATAAGTCTGGCTAGAGATTTGTCCATTTTGTTTCTCTTCTCCAACAATCAGCTTTCGATTTCATTGTTTTTTTCCTATTGTTTTCTTATTCTCCGTTTTATTTACTTCGGGAGCAGCCTGTATTTGAGACATACCATTCTCAGGGCAGAGGGAAAAGAATAAGAGGCTTTGTGGAACCACAACAGTGCCCTGAAAACTTCTGCTTGAAGATTACGTTTGTTGTTTCCCAAAGGAAGTCACATGATCAGAGAGACAATGGGACAAGGAAGTACATCCCAGGAACCCCACCTGCAAGAAGGGCCTGCAAGTCACATGGCAGTTGGAGGAGATGTGTAATCCCCTTACAGGGAGCAAATGATTGTCACCTGTAGTTGAGTGCCACTGAGATGCCCATTTAACCTCTTAAGTCCATAGATCTGCTGCTCTTGCTCTGCTTAGTGTGCAGGAGTTTTTGGCAAGACTGAGATCCTCCCTTTCGAGGCTCTAACCTCCCAAAGGTCCCCTCTGAGATTCTGTCACCTGCCCAGGGCACTGCCGTCCACTCCCTTATCTAGAGACTCTCACTACTCACCCGTGTGACTTTCTCCCCTGTCCTTCCTGTTATGGGACTTCTAACATTGTATCTTCAATGCATTTCAGATTTTTACCAGAAGGGAGAAGAAAGCATAGACTTCATGCTTTTGTTTACTGCTCTACAAAATTCTTAAGATAATAAAGATTGCACAATTCAATTTGCTTGAAATGATAAAGGTGGAAAACTATAAGTGAGGCATATACAAATTTATATTTCAATATACTGTGCCACCACATAATGCCCTTCCTAATGGCTAAGGCTCTCAGTCCAAGTCTAGGACACATACATGTCAACACTTCATACTGTCAAGCATCTTTTTACTCAAGAGTGTGTTAAGTTACAAGATAGGTCCTTTCTGTATTGTTTTGTTTTGTTTTTAATATTGATGTACATAAAATGCACAAATCTTAGTGTACACAACATCGGTCTTGTACTGAGTAGTGGTTGAATGGTTTCTGGAGTTCAGAAAACAAATTGATGTTATAGTTAAAGGCATAGTATGGAAATAGTGACTGCCCATAAGACTGGACCCAGTGAATTATTTCACCAAATATCATTTAGCATAGGGCAAAGAAAACAGGATTAATGACAGGGGAATATCTATAGAGCTAAATCTGAGTAGAAAAGTTTTCCATGGGTAGGAGTACAAGCCCACAGGCTACAAGAGTTTATGTATGTTCACCTTGTGGGACTGATTTGGATCAGTCTGTGTATTTTTTTGCTGTTATTCATCAAATACTGCCTCAAACATATTGCCAATTTGGAATCATATTCAAAGTTAACTCCAACAAATGTGATTGGAGCATTAGGTCTTATCTTGTTTTTCTAAATATTTAATTCAATGATTATACAGTGAGGCAAAAGATGTCCAATAATTGTACAATCTGATTAATAAAAAAAGTGATGTATCATATATTTCTTGATTCCAAACATGCCTAGAATGCAGTATTTTATTTTAGTTCAACATATAATACTTTTTATCACACTCTGTGTCAATTTACATTAACATCTGAAATAAATATAGGCCATCTATTCAACAAAGTAACAAATGATGCAGTCAGTTTGAACAGTTTATTGATATGAGGTCAACAATGCAGCTAGTGGATTGAGTGAATTTTGTAGTTCATAGTTTATTATTAGGATGTCCTGAAAAATACTCTTGAAATAGATTGATATAGATGTTGATATATGTTAGATATGTGACCTTATTTTAAATATAATCGGAATATAGCATGAAAATTTAGAGGTGGATTACCAAGTAGTTTAAATAAAGTAAATGTTTTAAACACATGAATAAATATGTTGTTTAGTCCATCCCAGTTATAATACTAAAAATGAATATTATTAAAAGCCAAATGAAATAAAGATTTTGGTCACAAAGATACCAAACCACATTATTGCTAGAAAAGAAATTTACAGAACAGTATTTTCTACACTTGCGAATTTCTTTGTAAAAAAAATTCTTTCTTGAGTATTAAAGAGTTATGTGAGATCACAACTGTACAAATAACATTTTACCTACTTATGATTATTGGCAGTAACATTCTTTTGTAAAGTGGGTGGTAGAAACACCATAAAGTCAACTGAAACATTTCCACGTGGATCGCCATGCCAAGGTGGTTCATATCCCCAGAATAGTAATGGGATTGACTCTACAAGGAGCTGGCAGTCATTTTGGTTTATTTTATCCTCAGCATAAAAATCAAACCACTTTAAGACAGAATTGCATATATATGAATTTTCCCCACTTCATATTATATAGTATAAGGTTGTCAAGATATCTAAATGTTGCATAATTATAACTTGAGTGTTAGGAAAACAGGAGATTGAAGTGGGGCAGGGAAATTACATACATTTATCTGCTCAGCTGATAATTGGAAACAAGCAGGTTTGGAAAACATTAAAAAATTATAGAAGTAAAATATAAATTGACTGTGGAAATACATTGCTAATCATCAGGGAAATGCAAATTAAAACCACTATGAGCTATCACTTCACACCAGTTAGGATGGCCAACATCCAAAAGACAAGAAACAAATGCTGGCGAGGTTGTGGAGAAAGGGGAACCCTCCTACACTGCTGGTGGGATTGTGAATTGAATCAACCACTGGGGAAAGCAGTATGGAGGTTCCTCAAAAAACTAAAAAAAGAAATTCCATTTGACCCAGGAATTCCACTACTAGGAATTTACCTGAAGAAAACAAGATCCCTGATACAAAAAGACAGATGCACCTCTATGTTTATCGCAGCACTATTTACAATAGCCAAGACATAGAAGCAACCCAAGTGTCCATCAGTAGGTGAATGGATAAAGAAGATGGGGTACATATATACAATGGAATACTATTCAGCCATAAAAAGAAAAGAAATCCTGTCACTTGCCACAACATGGATGGAGCTAGAGGGTATTACGCTCAGTGAAATAAGCCAGGCGGAGAAAGACAAGTACCAAATGATTTCACTCATTTGTAGAGTATAACAATAAAGCAAAACTGAAGGAACAAAATAGCAGCCAATTCACAGACTCCAAGAAGGGACTAGCAGTGACCAAAGGGGAGGGGTGAAAGAGGGTGGGTGAGAGGGAGGGAGAAGGGGACTAAGGGGCATTATAATTAGCAGGCATAATATAGGTAGGCTGTCACAGGGAAGGCAGTATAGCACAGAGAAGACAAGTAATGACTCAATAGCATCTTACTAGGCTATAGACAGTGGCTGTCATGGGGGGAAGGGGGTGAGGACTTGTTATTACATGTGGATGTTGAAACCACAGTGTTGCTTATGTGAAACCATCATAAGATTATTTATCAATGATACCTTAATTTAAAAACAATAATAATAAATGATAAATTGTTGGACTCATCAGGTTTCAAACCTGTATAATTTAATTTAATTTTAATTTAATTATTTTTAATATTAGTTATCTTTTTTTGTGTGTGTATGTGTCTCCTGTTTTTCAGATTTTGAAGGTAGTCTCCATTTCTGCCAAAACACTTCATTTACTAGATTTGTTTTCAGTTTCTCTAAGGAATATAATTTCATTGCATTAATACTAGTTTAACATGGCTACTTATGGTAGATTTACATACATTTATTTAAGTATAAAATCATATAAGTACTTGAAAATTATTTCACAACTCTTAGAAACTGGCAGGCATGGTTTGGAAGTCCAGAAAGAAACATTCTGATTCCAGTTCTACTGTTAACAAGCTGTGTGACCCTGGACATGTCACATATTTATTTTGAAAGGAGGAAACAGATTCTAAACAAAGAGATGCCAATTTTACTTTAATTCAGTTTGTTTTCCATTAAATGAGATGATTGGATTAGATGATCTCCCAATTCTCTTTAAATGTTTGCTATTTCTTGATTTTATGATTTACGTATCTTTGATTTTCTTCAAATAAATCATTTACCTCTTAGAAGTTCAGAGGTGAGGCAAACTAACTCTTCTCTGCCTGAAAGCTGGTCTTGTAGACTCTCATGACTTAATGCCACATCAGCATGGAGATACGACTACATTAGGAGATATATACACTCTTGTCTGTAAAGAAAACCTTGAGCTACAACCTGAGAAAGCTTAAGCCTGTATGTTTAGTGCACTCCTCAATTGGTCAAATGATTTTTTTCCTTGTAAATCTTTTCCAGGGCCAGACAAGGCATAAAATAATAGTAATTAATCTAATAGATCATAGTGGTAACAGTAGACACTTGGAAGAGATGAGAATGGTCTCACGTTAACGGGGACAGTGCCAGGGCCGGGGGTGGAAGGGGGAAGTGCTTTAAAGCTTTAAAAGCAATGTAGAACTGAAGGACATTTTTGAACAAAAAAATTTCATGACCAGTTGCCTCGATTATGTTATTCCTCACAGGCACCCACAATGACATCATAAAGCAAAGTTGTAGGTGTTGGGAGTCTTTTAGGGGGAATATTAAATATAATGTAAGAATAATAAATAATATAAATATTATTTATTTCTCATACAGATTCAGCACAAAGAAAATTGAGATAGGGGACTAAGATAGATAAGTAATAAAAAATCACCTTTTACGTCATAGACATTTGTTTGGATGGTGTAGCTTTATGTGGAAGCCCAGAGAAGCCTGGTAATCAAACTCCAGATTTAAGCAGACCTACGCACCCAGGCCCAACTAGTCGTGGATGGAGGGAAGCTATTGATTTTATGTTACTTTGAACCCAGACACCTTAATTCTCTTCCCACTTACAAGCAACTTTTCAGATGTTTCTACTGAGTTTTCCAAGTGTATAATCATATAATATGCAAATAACTGTAATTTTACTTCCTTCATCCTTATTAAATAATGTAATGATTTCTCATATCTAATTGGGTTGGTCTGTACCTCCAGAAAATTGGAAAATATTAGCATTGATTTTTTTTCTTGACTTTAATGAAAATGCATCTAGGATTGCTTTATTAAGTTTGTTGCTGACTTCGGGGTTCAGGTAAGTAAAATATATATTTATATTTTTAACAGAACTATAAAGGTTACATTGTATATTGGTGGAGACAAATTAGCTGTTTGAGTAAATAATTAGCTGTGTTGAAATAATGGGAAAAAATGGACCTCTACCTCACTCCATATAAAAAAAATTTTGAAAAGATCAAAGATTTAAATTTGTAAAATTAAACCATAAAAATGCTTAAAATGCAAGAAGAAAGCATGATATAAATGCCCCTCCACCTGGATACTTTCCTAAGCATGACACAGTATACAGAAGCCAAAGAAAATTTATAGTTAGATCATCACATTAAAACTTTTGGCTTTAATTTTTTTAATCTGTAGCACAAAAACACCATCAAGTCAAAAGAACATATGTTTTTCTCAAAAGGCCCATATCCCCAAATTAAATGGTTCATATCATATTTAAAAAGATGCTGTAGATTAAAAAGAAAAGAAAAACATGGAACTGTTATTTAAATAGACAATCATAGAAAATAAATAAAAAATAGCTCATAAACATCTGAAAAAAAAATGTTTGGCTTTCCTCATGGTAAGACAAATGCAAATTATAATATTAATTTTTTCAAAAATGGGAAATACTGCAAATATAATAACACATTGTGTGGTGAGCATGTAGATGAACAGGCACTGTGCTACATTGCTGTTTGGACAATCAGTTAGTACAAAGTTCTTAGTAATTTTGCAAAAAACATCAAAATGAAAGATTTACTTTTTGCACAATGTAGTCCACCTTTAGGATTTAATTCCACAAATGTATCTGCTTATATGTGAGAGTGTGTACATAAAATATGTTAATTGCAACTTTATTTATAAAAGATTAGAAACAATCTGAATTGATTCAGTAAATTATAGTACATACAACCAATGGAAAATCATGTAGCTAATAAAGAATTGAACCTCTAAAAATTGATAAGGAATGAACTCTAATATATATTTTTAAGTGAAAAATGCAGGGTGCAGAATAGCTTGTGTAGTAAGATAGTGTGTGCAGTGTTTTTAAATAGAAAGTGTGTGAGTATAGGTACACTCATGCGGTTAGCATACACCTATTACATATCTGGAAAAATATATTAAGATAGGTTACCTCTGGGAATGGGAGTTGAATGATGGAGAAGAAGATGAAAGGGAGAATTTATACTATATTTTCTTTTAAATGTTTTGAATTTACATCATTTGTAAATATTTTCTATCAAAAATTAGTTAAAAATAAAAACCATACACAGAACTATGTCATAATACCTTCTCATGAGAAAATGCACCATACTTATTATTCCTAAACTTCTAGGAATAAAATAAATAATAGTTAGTTAATTGGTTAGTTATTTCCAAATGAATAAATGCCAGTATTTTTCTGATGCCTTAGGAGAGAAGTAGAATTTCAAGGCAAAAGGCAAGCATTCCTTTTCCACTGATTAAATGTACTGATTGGATGTTTATATTCTTCCAAGCCCTAAGCCGGTTACAGGTAGATTGTAAGAACCACTGAACATTTCATTATTCCACTTAATAGATGAGGGGTCCAAGTTTCAACTTGAACCTCTTCTTGTATTACCCTCCATGGTCATAAATCTCACAACAATCAAAACCTCCTTCAGTTAAATTTTAGGTCCCTATGGGAGTCCTCACAAATAGTTATGGCTGCAATTTTATTATTGCAGCCCATACAGACCAAGGCTGCAATCAGCTGTTTCACAGCTTGCTGACCTTAATGAGTTAATCCAGGGTCCAAATAAAACTCACAGCCCAGTGGTAGCTTAGGGTCTGGGAAGCTTGGGCTAAGTAATAACTGTGAAATTTGAGCTCATATTAAATATGCCTTAAAACAATACATTTGGGATTTGGCCTGTGGCATCAGATCAGGTCTGACTCCGCTCTGTGGAGTTGAGAGTTTTGCCTCAGGTCCTCACAATACGTTTAGCTCTGTAGGATGATACAGTCAGCAAGATATCATTATTGCTTTAGAGAAGAAAAGCACTTCAGTTCTTATTGAGCTCATGACACTCTTTCCTTTCTGATCATTTTTTTCCTGAGATAGGAGAATCCTGCACTCTTTTGCACCTGCACCTATTTTCTCCCATCTGTGGTCCAATCTAGTATGTTCTTTCCAGCCTAGTCTTCTCTTTCTTAGTTCTGTATAATTGCGTTTATCCAGCACTGGACTGTCTCCTTTCGTATGTGTTGAGTAAGCCAACCCCAGCATGGCTAATGATGTGAGCAGCTCACCGTTGCAGTTGTCTCCATCTCAGAACAGATGAAGACCCATTCAGGACACCGGTGGCGATCTGACTGCTCATTAAGGCTGGCCGCAGCGGACTATTCTGCCCAGCTTGGCCAGGAGCCACTTGTCAAGACTGGAGGGTTGGCCTTTATATCCTCTCAGAGACAACTCCCCTTCCACTACATCCTGTCGATGAGCTAACCATCGTCTCCATGGGAATACATCCTCATCTTCTGGGTGCCTCAGGGAGTGAACAATCCCTTAGGGGCATGGTGGTATTCAGCCTAATGTACTGTAGGGCTGTACTTGAACTAATATCTTAAGTCATGGCACAGTTCCTGAATTGGCCAAGCACAGGAATTAATAAACATGGGACACTTAACAAAACCTGAGATAGAAAATATATCTGTTAAGTCAAACTCATTGAAGCAGAAGTTAGAATGGTGGGTGCCAGGGGGCATTGGGGGTGGGGGTGGGAATGGAGCGTTGCTCCTCAATGGGTATAAAGTTTCATTTCCACAAGACGAATAAGCTCTGGAGATGTGTACAACATCATATAGCTAGCAGTATTATGCTGCACACTTAAAAATTTGCTAAAAGGGTAAATCCTATGTTAAATGTTATTACAAAAAAATATTGCATATTTAGTGATTACATTTCAACTCAAGTGGAAACAAACATTTTAACCCTCTAGTTCTGATTTCATGCCAAGAGTTTCTAGATATTAAGATCTTCTCTTAATCTTAAAATTGTGCATTCTTTTTTTTTTTTAGGACTTTCATATGCAGAGTAAATGGTAATTAAAATGTGCAGGATGACAAGATGGAGCAAACAGTGCTTGTACCCCCAGGACCTGACAGCTTCAACTTCTTCACCAGAGAATCTCTTGCAGCTATTGAAAGACGCATTGCAGAAGAAAAGGCTAAGAACCCCAAACCAGACAAGAAGGATGATGATGAAAATGGCCCAAAGCCAAATAGTGACTTGGAAGCGGGGAAGAACCTTCCTTTTATTTACGGAGACATCCCTCCGGGGATGGTGTCAGAGCCGCTGGAGGACCTGGACCCGTACTACAGCAATAAAAAAGTGAGTGTTCTTTTTTAATCAGACATATTTTCCTGTTAATTACCCCATGCATGCCCTGGACTGTTATAGCACCAGAACATGCTTCATTAGCACAAAGTCTTAACTATCCTGTTAAGAAGGAAAACACATTCACTTGTGTTTTACATGTATGCATGAGAAATAAATGGATTCTATCATAATAGATAGAGCTGTCTTAAATATACCATGACAGATACTCAAAAACAAATGCAAGTCGTAGGCAGCTAATATAATAAATTAGGAAATTCTCCCCATAGATTGCATTTTCTGTACAATTTTATTTTCTGCACTTGAAAATCCTGAAATTTTTATGTTATAAAGACTTCAAAAATATTAGTATTATTTTCTCATAGAATAAACTTTGATGCCACATGGTTTTCAATTTCTATATCATGTTACATATAATAAATCAATTTCTTGATGAAACTTTTTTCTGCTAGGAAAAGAACATTCCTATACTAACTACAATTTTAAAAATTACTCAATCTTTTGGTGGGAATATATTGATATTGGTAAGAGTTAACCAACATATAGTACTCCAAAGGACCTATAAATGGTATTTGAATGCCTGAATTTCCTGTATCCACACTTGAAATGAACACTTTCTATGAAGCCCCCAATCTTTAAGACTATGATTTTTCCAAACCAAGAAGAAAAGCATTGAAAAAGATAAAATCGAAAAAGATTATTATGTTGATTTTAGATTAAATTTATGAGTAGTTGATTTGCAACATTTTTTTTAGCTTTTCCACCTGATAACAATATATTTGGGAACTCTCCAGGCATAAATATTATAATTAAACAAACAAAATGTTTTAGCTGGACATGGGCCATAAAATACCCCCCAAATTTTTAAGGGCTTTCTTGATTGCTGGCACCATTTTGTATCAAGTTTGTCATTGTGAAGTGCCTAAGTTTGCAATTTTGATATGTAGACTTGAGACAGTTTTGTAAATCACTTCATGTTGGCTACTAAAGTTTCCAAGGTAAAAACCTCACTATGTTCTGATTTTTTTTTACTTTAACTTTTCAGGATAGAGCCTGTTTAATTGTAACTTACTTTCCCTTTTTAAAAACTGTTTTGTCCATTTTATTGTAAAGGAAGTGGTAAGGAAACATTTCCCATAGAGTTATCTTTTATTTAATTTTGCTTTTTAACATTGTTAAGTCTTAGTAGGAAAGAGTTTATCCATTTCCTAACTCCCAGTTAAATTATGAGAAAAGTTGTACTTTATAAGTGAATCAGGCCTTTGGAAATGAATTTAATATGATAACTGAAAAGCTAGAGCTCAAATTAAACAGA
This sequence comes from Manis pentadactyla, assembly GCF_030020395.1. Taxonomy (NCBI): domain Eukaryota; kingdom Metazoa; phylum Chordata; class Mammalia; order Pholidota; family Manidae; genus Manis; species Manis pentadactyla. Next base: position 8,028,623 of record NC_080026.1, read on the forward strand.
CTATCAGGGATTTATTGGTACAAGGAAAGTAAGAATGGGAATAACCCAATCATTCAAGCATTTTAACTTACTTAAAATTGCTTCATTATTGAAGGAATGACTCTGATATGTTCTGGACAGAAGTTCATTCACACCGTAGAGTATGTGACTTAACTTTATAGCCCCTGGGCCTGGCCAGTCAGCTCAGAGCTGCTCTTTACCGTGAGCTAGTCGGCTTTGTCCTCAGTGGGCTGCCTGCTACTCCCAGAAACCCAGCCCGCCTCTCTGAGTGAGATCCCATCTAAAATTATTAAAGCCACCCAGAATCGACCCCTGCATCAAACAGGACTGAAACCCCACCTCAGAAACTGTGTCCTTCTTTGTGAAACAATAAATGAGTACTTGGAGAAAAAATGAAGTAATGCATGTTACCAAGGGCAGCAGTTTTTCATATGGAAATGAGATGATCTCATCAATCTTGTTCTTTAAATTAAAGAGTTTTCAGATTGATAAAGTTGTCAAACAAAACAGCCTATGACTGATTTATAGTTAGTGATGTACAACCAAGGATATACAGGCAGATGAAAAAAGTTATGCAAACCTTTGAAATAGTTAAGAATGGTCTTAAAACTGAGAGTGAAAGCCCATCTCTGAAGGATGCCCAGTGAGCCATATCCTTGTGCTGAAATAACCCTTATAAACTTTGTTAGATTCACGCGCACACTTGCCTTTAACATCTGCCCTTATCGTCAAATGCACATTGTGTGAGGAAGGAAAAACAGTTTGATGTTTTGGAACAAATCACAGAGTGCAAGTAGAACAACCTGCTAAGAGAAATATTGTTATCAGGAATGAGTTTTCCCCAAGGTAAGCTGCCTCCATTGCTTTCACATTGAGCTGACATCAAGCAAGTCTTCAAATGTAAGTTATTCAAACAGCAATGAAAAAAATGAAACTTTCTGCAGGACTGAAATGCTTAAAAAGTAACACGGCATGCTTAGAACCAAGATGAAGCTATGTGTTTGAAATTTCCTTCCTTTGCATTATCATGTTTTAACACTTTCTAGAGTTGCCTGTACACTGTTTTCTAGTCTTGAATTTTCTTTCAGAATTGGATTATTTGAGTATTGAGGAATACTTTTAAATTCTGAATTCGTTTGCTTGGATTAAAGTTGGAATGTTTAGAAAAATAATGACCTTTTAAGAATAATATTTCTTTTGATATTTGATGACCAATTTTATTTTAGTGATGTGGGTATCTGAGATTGGCAGGGTGATCTTCATTAAAATAATGCAGTGCACACACGTAGCCCTTCCAGCTCAGGTAAAGGGTCTAGTGGAAGAAATGTCACTAGGGAAAACGCTTCTTAGGGTGAGATTTCCCACTGTTAGTGCTGTTGGGGATGTGGATTTTTATTGCCTGAGTGAGTTGGAATATGCAGACATCAGTTAGGCCAGTGACCTCCTGAAGGTTTAACTGAAGTACAATAATGAGTATGTCATTTCTATCTATAGACAAATTCTCTAGTTTCTATAATACATAGAATAAACAAAGCAATCCTTCTCGAAAAGTGGTGGCAGAACCTATTTTTTATGTTACATTTTAGATTATACCCACCACATTGAAGCACTCTATGATCTACAATGTCAGTGAGCTTATGGAAATGTCACTGCTGATGGTGTATTTCCAGATGGCATATGCCCATATATTTTTATCTTCTTTGCCCCAGTTCAAACTGTGCAAGTTATATAATGTTCAAAAATTCTGCTAAAATTGTTGAAGTACTTTGATCCTTGGTCAGTGGTACTGTAGCAGTAATTGAAGGAATACTAGCAACCACATCATGAACATTACTGGTGCTTGGAAGCATTTCCAGACCCTCACATGACTTAAGCCTTCAGAAGTCCAAGGTCAAGGAACAAAATAGCAGTGCTCTGAGAGTGCAGTCACCTAGTTTCGTGTACCATGCGGCACTGGTTCAGCGGTCTTGACAGCTGATTCGGGTTGGGTTTCTTTTTGTTTGTTTATTTACTTTAGTTGTGTGGTAAGGCACATTTTAGCTTGTGAACACACCTTTTTTTCCTTACGGGATTTTTTTTCACAGTTTCCTTTCATAGCTTGGGTTGATTTTGCACCATTTGGCTATACATTGGAATTTTTCACCCACTCTTTATTACAGAAAACTTCTCCCTTTTCATGTTCTTAAAAATTATGGATGACTCATTAGTACCAAGGAAGAAAATATCCTTTTGACAGTGTACTGAAAATAGAATGAGGTATTTTAGATCTGTACTGAAAATGGGTGTTTGTTAATTATGGAATGAAGAAATGCATCCATTTAAAAATGTATTCTTCCTTTGATTGTCTCATGGGCCATTGAAAAACAACTTATTCTCCCTTTTTATTAGCTGTTCTAAAAAAGATAAATACTCTCTCTTTATCGGGGCTGCATGAAGAGTCATACATGAAGTTGTGATTTCAAATCCTTGCCTAGCCTGTCGTTGCTACAGGAGTTTTAATTGTCATTTTGGGTGGAGAGATTTGTTCATTTTTGTTTTTAATTGGGATTAGGGAGTTTTTCTTACAAAAGTAATTTTATGTAAAATCAGAAAATAAGTCCTTTTCCGTTTTGGACTCTATTTTCACCTCTGCTGGCTGCATTTGCAGGCTGACCCTTCCCACAGGATGGCCAAAGCAGCCACCAGTAGCATTGAACTAACATCCTCCAGCCTAGCAACTCCAAGAAAAAGAGCTCCCTTTTACTTTTTCTTCAAAAGCTCTTGTAAAAGACCTGGAATTGGTTCTAATGAGTTCACACAGCCTCCTGTGCACCAACCTCTGTAGCCATGGGTATGTGATGGTCTCACTGGTCAGTGAGACTGTGACCCGTCCACCTGTATTGCCAGAGGGGGTGGTTCAGCGCCACTGAAGCCACACGGCCAGACAGTGGGACAAAGGGTTTCTCTAAAAGGAAGAGATTGAGACTGTTGAAGAAGGTGTGCTAGGCAGACGAAAATAATAGCTCTGTGCTCCCCGTACCCAGTGTCAGGATATTTACAGTGCTCACTTAATCCACACGTCATTCCAAGATAACTCTTGTCTTGATTTTAAAATAATCAAAATGAGGTGAAGTAATATGTCTAAGATCACAAAATAACAGACTAGTCTGAAAACCAGGTCTTGTTAATTTCTGCAGCCCATCACCAGGCTACTGTGGGTTAGCAGCCGTCACACTAAGGTTACCGGTGGAAAAGCGATGTCAGTGACAGACCTGAACTAAGCCTGCCCCGCTACTCAGGCTGCTTTGCAAGCTGTGCCCTCGTCTCCTAGGCTGGCAGTATTTCCCAAACCCCTTGTGGCTTCACCACTTCTGTTGTATCAGGGGCATCCCTACCTTTGTAAAAAAAAAAAAAAGTCTTTGAGATTCAGGGGGCTTGGATCAGCTTCTAAAATAATTAGAGAATTACATTTCCCACCAAATTCTAATAAGGTGATAAGCGCCTTTTTTTTTTTAGACAGAGTCAGGAAACTTAAATTGTGTGCCTCTGTAAAGAAATAGCACTTAAATTAGAATCTGAAGGGTAGAAAGGCAGGGAGAGAGGAGACTTCCAGGGAAAGGGAAGACATGTAATGTAGCGGGACTGACATAGGTAAGAAGAGAGTAGGATGTGGCTGGGAGGTGGTCCTGCGGCTGGGTAAGGGCACCTTTTAGTGTATCTTAGAGAACTTGAAGTCTGAGGGCAAAATGAATTCTTAGTAGGCTTTGTTAGAGGAGTACTATGGTCCACTTTACACTTTTAAAGATCAAGTGGAAGATGTTAGTGTAGATTTTTGACAGTGAAAACGAGAGTAACGGATGGGATCAGAACCTGCTCTGGATGCGTGGTGTTTAAGTCATCAAACAGGCAGAAACTAATGGCGTTGTTCCCCGAATATGAAGTTGGGGAGGAAAGATATTGAGCGGCCAACTTCCAGTCTTCACAATTGACACTGTTTTCAGATACACAGGTGTATGTGTATATATTTGAGAACTAGACACACATTTAAAATCTTTCAATCCTTGTATTTATATGGCATTTTAGAATTCATAAAAAGCATCCACATTTTATATTGCATTTCATCCTCAAAACAACCCTGACTTTAGTATTGTTACTGTCTTCATTCAGAGGTAGAAATCAACATGGAATAATTTGCTCAAAGCTTTGACACAGCAAGTCTGCAATAAAACTTGGTCTCAAATTAGTCCTCTCCAGTCAATGAAAAATTAACCGAGCTTATAGTGTGCCCCATCCACGGTATGGGCTGAAGAGAGGGGGCTGAGAAATATGTGACGTCCAGATTTTGTCATTTCACTTACCATTAGAGTTTCTCCTCTCTGCCGGAGGTGGGGGCAGAGGCAGCCACTACACTGGCTGAGGGGAGCCCAGCGGGCGCCCTCTATGGGCCGCCTCCTGCACAGGCCCTATTCCCACTGTCCCACCCAGCTACAACCTAGGGACAAGCAGTTTCACTGACTCTTCTTTGGGTACAAGTTCTTCTCCCTTGTACCAGCTTAAGGCAGAGATTTAAAAAAAAGCTGACTGTGAGGCATTAGCCCACAGGCACGTTTTGCTTGACTATTCAATATGGTAGTTTCTGATACTTATAAGTCAGATTTCACACACTCGCTCATGCACACACACACACACACACACACACACACACACACACACATGGACGTACATAATCATGCACATTTAGAATTCTTACAATATCGGACCTGGCATCACTGATTTTCATACCAAAAATCGGTAGGTACCCACACTGCCTGGCATCTGGGGGCATTTTTGCTTGTTGGTCCCTGGCTTAAAGACCACATGTGTAACTAGGTTATATATTGAAGGCTGTATATTGAAGCTTGGTGGGCCACAAGCAGGCGAGTGTCACAGTTGTTCTTAGGTTGGTTAACCCTAATCTAAAGGAGAAAATAGGATGAGATTAGGAGAGAAAAAATCCTTCTTAATATTGTACGCTCACTTCAGAGTCAGGCAGAGAACCTGCCAGAAAGCTTTCTATCCCCCAGTGAGCCAGAAAAGGAGGAAAATCTTGGCCTGAATCCACAGGTTAAAATAAATAGGCAGGACTGTAAGGGGGACCATTAGAGAGCCCATAGGGAAAAAAAAAGGAATTAGATGCTATGGGATTGACTCAGAATGAGAAATGTGCCCAGGGATGTGCACTCACAGGAATCCCTGTCTTTCTGTGGGGTTCTTCCTACCCAAACCTTTGAAGCATCCCGTTCCTCCTGTAGCTCCCATTCTATCCCTCCCTGCTGGAGGCTCTTCTCAAGCCAGCAACTTAGAGTTGGGAGAAGAAGGTTGATCCCACTCTTGGCAGAAGATAGAGGTAGGGAATTTCTCTAGTTCACGTGCCAGGGCGACATCAGGAGGAGGGAGGTGACCTCACAGCTCAGCTCAGGACTCTGTTGACATTTGCACAGTCACATGTTCCTACACACAGTAAAAAGTGCCGCAGTACCTTTAACACAGAATTCTGTCTCATTGAGAGTTGCATAGGCCTTTGGGTCTTGCATATAAAAAGACGTATATGTATGTGTGCGTATATTCTTCCTGTGGAAAAATATTTTCAATATTCCAAATGATCGACTTCCAAATACACTCTTGGCACACAGTATATGTGCAAGTTGAAATTGCTCATCTTAAATTTTGAGGTTAAGGCATCAATTGAACCAACCAGTAGTGTACTGTGCAGTTTTCTCCTGTGCCTGATCACTGCTCACCTTCCTCTCTTACTTCTGGCTTTTGCCAGTACATTCACCTTAAGGGCAGGCAAATGCAGGGAGTTGCAAGTAAGCCCTGTTATTTGATGATTTTTTTTGGTAATGTTTAGATAAACACAAAGTTGGGCCTTAGATTTAAACTATTTAATGAACATGGCTCCTAAATTGAAAGAAAAGTTAAGATGATGTACATCTTTAGAGCAAGAGACTGTATCAAGTAGTTAAATTCAGTGTACATGTTGGAAAAAAATTATAAAGCAAATCACTTCCTAAAATCCCAGAATCAAGATAGTAACAAGTACAGATTCATAAATAACAATTCCTATCAAACTGTTGTAACATAATTGTTTCCTTATTGACTATACAGTTAGATCAAGGGGAAGGATTTTAATCTATAGGTACAACATAATCACTGATAATTTGGGCCAATTTAAAAATCACTAGTTGACAATAACAGATTCACAACCCTGCTATTGCAGAATCACCTGAGTTAATTCTTAAAAATCAGAACACTAGGCATCATAACTTTTACCATATCGGAATCACAACACCTTTCTGAGCCAAGTATATTTATTCCCATTTTTCAGAAGTGGCAGATGAATCACAGGAAAGTTACGTGACTTGTCTAGGGTCTCACTGCTGGAAGGGAGCAGAGCCAGATTTGGGGCCAGGCATCAACTCCAGAGTCTGCACTCTTAATAACTGTATAAATTAAAATAAATCCTATCATGTGTTCCAAATGTGCTTCCCAGATTATTAAGCTGTTGATTACCAGGGGTGCTTCCCTATTTTTCTTGGTTCATCTTGCAAATCAGGAGTTTTTACCTGGCAAGGCTGTTTGAAGAGAGTCTGACATAGCAGCACAGTGAATGGGTCTCACCGAGGTCTACGCTGCTCAACACGGTAGACCTTAGCCAGGTGCGGCTCTTGAACTTGAAATGTAGCAAATGCAGATTTTGAAGACTTAGAATTGTGAAAAAAAAAGATGTGAAATATTTCAATGATTTTTAATACCAAATTCATTCCCAAATGATAATATGGTAGTTATACTGGGTTAAAGAAAACATTATTGATTTCACCTGCTTCTTTTTCCTTTTTTAAAACATGACTGTTAAGATATTTAAAATCATATAAATGGCTCAGATTTGTAGTTCACTTAATAATTCTATTGGCCAGATCTAGGCTAGATTAACCTTCACTTATCCTTCTAGATTTTCTTCTCTTACTAGAGATAGCTGAACATCACTAGCTTATAAGCTTCTTGGGGTCATAACCTGGGTATCTTTGTTACACTCCTGCCAGTGTGTCTTCAAAGTGGTATTATATATATAGAGAGAGAGACTATGATTTGTAATTCAGTCAAAGTACTATATTTTGAAATTTGTTCTAAGGCACAAAATTATTCACATGTTAAAATGATTTCATGAATTTCCTATGGCCTCGGACTGTAAAGAGAAGCCTGTTTCGAGCTAGATGCTACTCTATCAGTCTTTTCTTCTCCATTACCATTTTGAACATTTTCCTTTATGTTAAAGGGACTTCAGGTAATAAACATTATCCTGAAGAGTTATATTAATGACATTTTTATTGAACCCATCAGGTTTAAAAGCTACTTCTCTGTAAGTCATCCAACACATTCTTTTAAAAAGTCAACACTGAACTGTTTGTTTAGAAATGGTTAAGATGGTAAATACTGTGTTATGTGATTATAAGCAAACATCTTAAGAAACACGGAGTCAGAATCCTTCATACGCTAATGTATGTTATTGCTTCACTTTTTCGTCTGCACACTGCTAATTGCTCTTAAAGATACCTACTTTCAAAATGCAGTTTCATTCATATTCATGGATCCTAGGTTCTGCAGGGGCTTTGAGCTTTTCCCCTGTGCTAAAAAAGCACTACGGAAGATAGACAGTCAATTGGGATTAGAATTCAATGTGTCAGCTAACTCAGAAATCTCAATACAGAATTTAACACTCCTGATCAACAGATTCTCCAGGGATCTTGGTCTCCAACAATCAATTATTGAATTATATCCGTTTAACCCAAGACTGGGTTTGATGGGGCTACTTTTATTTCCTATTGCAAATAGAGTGAGAGTGTTTGTTTTATAAGCAGAAGTGGTAAAAAAAAAAAAGTTATTTCAAAAATAAGTATTAGTTCTATTGAATGATTTTGCATTCTACAGGATTCTCAAGATATTTGAATTGGGAAAGCTGAATCACTAGAAAAGGAAGATAGTGTTTTAAGAGTATCAGAATGAAATTATATGCACCCGTTTAAGACTTTCATTTAACTCAGACATTTAAAATATTAAGAAAATAAATAAATTCTCTTGGCCAAATGGTGTATGTATGATAAAATTGCAGGTAAGTCCCAGGTGAACGGTAAGTGATGACACTAACTGTCCTCTCCGGCTCAGGTGAGGTCCGGTGGCAGTTTGTCTTCACAGTGCACAGTGGAAGTTGTGACACTGGAGTAATTCATTATGACAAATAACAGAAAGTAGGCAATAGAGTTTAAATGGTTTATACTTTTATACTTCTATGTTGTGTTCCTATCTTACAGACTTTTATAGTATTGAATAAAGGGAAGGCCATCTTCCGATTCAGTGCCACCTCTGCCCTGTACATTTTAACTCCCTTCAATCCTCTTAGGAAAATAGCTATTAAGATTTTGGTACATTCATATCCTTTTCAAGTGATCAGTCTTAACTATTGTACATAATCTATAAATGCTTTGTAGCTTAATATAAAATTAAGTTGGGAAATGTCCATATTCTATGGCTTTTATTACTTTTCATTTTGTATCTTCTTTTGTCACATAAGCATTAAAGTTTACAGTCACATAGATATCACGGAAACTTACAAAGTTTTTAGCATTATATACATAATATATATTTGAAAAACACATTTTAAAAATATGTATTATTTATCAAAGTCTTTAACTTAATATATATCTTTCCAGGAACACTTATATGTATTGAGTCCCTCAAATCTTGTGTAAGATAGCCATACTTATCTCTACTGTCTTTGCACAAAGTTTGTGATTCTGTAGAATTTTCAGTGAATAATGATATAATAACATAAAAATCTAGTTCCAGAGCCAAGTTGTGACATAATCTATAATGTAAAGTATTTTAGTGTACCTTAGATAAACCTTTGAGCACATTTTCTAGGGGAGAAAGTCTGGGGGCTTTGGCCAATACTTAGCTAATTGTTGAACATTCCTAATGGCATCTATAAAGGAAGTACTGGAACACTGGCTGAATTTCAAATTTAAGTCATTGAATTATGACTCTGCCATGCAAAACTGATTGCTTTGTAAAGACTCTGGAAGTTAATGAAAGAAACTGAGATTGTATTTCCAAGTGGTCTTCAGGGATTTGGCTTTGTGGTTCCCACTGGTGCTAAAAAAGAACTCAGCAGCTGAATTCATCTGTTCATATTCCCTGGCAAAAACCTTTATTTTTGATTATGCCTCTTTGATGGCTTCGGCATAATAAATACAGAAATACTATTGTAATTATCATAAACTCGTACTTCCTGATTTTGTTTAAAAAAAAGGATTCTAAAATTTTAAAGGCCGTTCTATTTTTAAACTGTTAGCAAGAGATTCCTTAGTGGTGTAAATGAACTGTTATTAAAGTTAAAATATTTGAAACAAAAATCTTATGTTTAAGGTTTTTTTACATTAAGGACGTTTCCTTATCCTAGTTTGGGTCCCTACTGCCATCACGTGGTCATTTGATGGAAACTTTCTTTTTCACTGCCAGAAAATTTTGTTTTGGCAGTAAACTGTAGTGGAAAGAATATTGGATGGAAACCTGTGTGCTAGACTTTGGCCAAGTTATCTAATTTCTCCTAGAATTTAGGCCTTATTTCTCTGATTTCTAAAATACAGTGATTAGACTCATTTAGGAAGGTTGCTTTCATTCCCATAATTCTGTTGTCTTATTTCTGCTGACACTTAGGTCACATGTACTGATATACAGACCTGTTCCAGGTACTTCCGACACATTAAATTCATTTAATCTGCGTCTCAAACTGATGAGGTCTACGCTTGATTAACTCCATCGTGTAAAAGTCAGTGGAGACATAAGAAGATTCAGTAGCACAGGGAGGCTGAATAACTTGCCCCAGATCACTTTTTTGTTGAATTTCAGTTACATTCCTATCATGTTAAGTCCTGGCCTTCAAGAATATTTACTTTTCATCTTACCAATGCAGTTAGACTTGTGCAAACTCAGTCAAAACAAGCAGTCTGACATTTAACCATAGTATACCTTGACTACATACTTTTTTATGTCCTGAACTATATTGTGTAACATGTATTTAAGAAAGTACAGTATTGCAGATGTTTGCCTTCCTTGACAATTCACAATTTTAATCACCTGAATTAGTTCACATCAATGCTTTCTGCTCGAAAGCTGTACAAATCCAGATTGTACAGTTTTCCCACTAAAGTTCTCTGGCAGATAAATATATTGATTTAATAATAGTAGTAAAAGCAAAACTTTATACTTATATAAAGCCTTCCCATACATTCTCTCTTTAGTATTTACAACTATTCTGTGAGGGTGATATTATTACCCACATTTACAGATGACAGAACTGAAGTTTGAAGAAATTAGATGACTTGAGCACAGTATATTGGTCACTGAGTCCTGGCTAAACTGCAGTTCAGGCTTTTCAATGTTTTATATAGTACATGGACTTGGATTTTCTTTTGCATGTTCCTTAACAATAACCTACATTATTCAGCATGCTAATTATGTGCACTATTCTGACCAACTGTGTGTTCATGACCATGAAGAGCCCTCCCGACTGGACAAAGAATGTAGAGTAAGTTCAACTTATATTTCAAACCACCTACTATGTGAGTGTGTGTGTATATGTAGCTATAAATATATATATATATCTCTGTATATAAATAAATGTAATTCATACTTAGCATTTTATATTTATGTTTTAATGTACCTTCTAAATAAAGCTGAAGAGGATTTTTATTAAAGTCATATGTAGATACAGTTACAAAATAGGAAGATAATACTCATTGACCCTCAGGCCTGCTAGAGTTGGGCCTGACGTCTCTCCTTCACCTGTAGTTGGTGGTTAGCAGAAGCCCGTTAGACACTCACCACTTTTCCATTGTCATCTACAGGGGCCAAAGCAAATGGCAGAAAAGAACCAATGTGGTAGACCTTGGTTCCAGTTAAATTCCAGGTGAATTCAGTGGGTTAAGAATTTACAAGGGTAGGTTACACATGCCTCACAAAGTTTTGACTTCCATCAGGCACACACACTTCATGTCTGGCCCGTATCAGTTGAAAGTGTGATCACCAAAGAAATTCACTTAAAAAAATCCCCAAATTTGGGATTTTAGAACTTGAAAATTCAGTAGACTGAAGGTTAAAATAACTGAAGTGAAAATGTGGGTAGCGATTTCAGAAGCCAGAGCATTACTAACTCTGCTGATGGGCTCCATCTGGGATCCCTCTGAGGGCAGAGAGGCCAGCTTTGGCTCACTGCTGGGGGGCTGTGTACCACTCTCCGTGGGCCACTGTTGCTCTATGGCTGCTGATCCTTAAAACAACCACAGGGCTCCTCCCAAGAGCCTCTTCCCTTCTTGGACAGGTTGGAGCCAATCCGAAAGTGACAAAGATTCTGAAGAGAATAATAAAATTCGTATACAAAGAATTCCTGAAGTATTCAAGTTAACACCTGAGACCCACAGGTCTCCAGTTACCCTGTTTCTATTTTCCAACTTCTGCCTAGAAGAGTAAGATGTTGGAAACATTTAAGCTCCTGAATTAGCCCAATATTTTAGTCAAAATTAAATTTTCAGCTCTCATGACTCTAGAGTTATCCACTTTGATGTTAATGAAATCCTTTTTCCAAGTAAGGTACCCTATTTCATCTTGTAGAAAGGGAAAAACATAAGACTTGATAATGCATTAACATTCTTTCATTCATAAAACATGATTGAAATTGAGTTTTGTTACTTTCTGAAGGAAAGTCATTTTATGCTTTTGCAATAGTATTGATTGGCTGCTCCGTCATGTGACTGTATGGGACAATTCTCAGGGGGTTCTCTTCATTTATGTCAATACCAACACATTTCAGGCAGTAGCTACATAGACTTCATACAGCGTTTGTTTCTCACTCTGCCCTTAGAACACTTTAAAAACAACTCTTCATGTGTTAGGGAGCTGAACTTAAATTTAGGGCTATATTTTATTTCCATAAAGTAACATCAACCTACTTAGATTCCTGTTTTAATATTCCTCTATTCCACTGGCAGACTGATAGGAAATTGATATATTATGAAATAAAATTATGACTTTATCAATTTTTTTTGGATGCTTGTCTCCAGGTACACATTCACAGGAATATATACTTTTGAATCACTTATAAAAATCATTGCAAGGGGCTTCTGCTTAGAAGATTTTACTTTCCTTCGGGACCCATGGAACTGGCTCGACTTTACTGTCATTACATTTGCGTAAGTGTCTTTTTGAAACTCCTAAGGAGAATATGGTTTGCTTTCTATGAATGTTTATGCTTTTAAAGAAAAAGCCTACTTTAGCTGTTGAATATCTTGGTGTGATTTATGCATTTAAGTTCCAGATTTTAATCTAGCACAACAGAGGTCAAAGTGGCATTTCACTTGGCATAGAGACTTTACAGAGGTTTAAAACTACAATCTTCACCTGTAACAACTACCTGTCAGCCTATTTCCTTCATGCTGCTTTTTCAACATACACATATACACACGCGCACATGCACACACATACACACACACACACTGATATGAGAGCAGAAGTGTATTCATAATACATCTGTGGCTTTTTAAAATTACAGCCACAAGCAACTTGGCTGGCCGCACTAATTGTCATTGACCTTACCCTAATTCTGTGCTTTCTCCATCTTCTTTTATTGGTTTGGTAGAATAATGGAAAATTAGCATCTACTAACATCAATATATTCTGAAAAATCAGACTAATAGGAAAAAAATTAGGTCTTTAATAAATTATTATGTCATCAGCAAATTGTAAGACTTACAAAGAGACACCATGCCTCTTCCTTTTTCTCACCTGATCCCTTTTTCTTCTCTCACGTTATAATTTCCTCATCTCTTTCTTTACCCTCAATATAAACCTTCTTATGTATCTCCCATTCAGATACACTCAGTAATAAGCACAATTTCTGCATTCCTGTCCTTTTTTTTCCCTAGTGATAAACTCCCCCAAGGAAGGAGAGACTCAGACCAAAAAATAGAAAGCCATTCAGGAGGAGGTGAAATTAGAATGTGGAAGGTGGACCCACACCCTTACCCTCTTCCTTCCTTCAGGAGCTGACCTTCTTGACTTCTTACAGGTGTAACCAGGTGGATAAGAGAAGCGGACCTGATATACTCAGGGCTCCAAATGCTGCCTGTCTCGTCTTAATTCCATATTTAGTCAGAATGAGCAGATTTTCACCATTTCTTCTGGCCACAGTTCAAAAGAAAGCATATTGGGACTACCACTTTTTGACAATGAAATAACAGTAAGGGCAGGGGCCTGACTGAGCCCTCATGAAATGTTGTTTTTAATTTGCCAGACTTTCACTTAAGAGTTACACTAGGAAAACCTTTTCACATGCAGATGGTCAGTAAGGCAATCTACCTTTTCCTGATTAAATTTCTCTTGGATGATTCCATGCATTTTTTTTTCTAACTGAAACCCTGAAAATATGGCCAAGATTTATTTTCTTTTTACTTAATTTTCCTAAGTTACATATGATGTTGAATGTATTGTTCTCTAAAATGGCAACAAGATTGTATACTTCATGAAGTTTGCATCTGGTTGATGGCCTTAAATTATGTGAATAAAGAGAAACAGAGCATTAGACTCTATTTCTGAATTGCTACCTACAATATTATCATTTAAAATCACCAAGAAGGTCTTTATAAAAGACCCAAGCAAATAATATAAGTCATGCTTAAATCTTGAATAACTCTGATTTAATTCTACAGGTATGTAACAGAATTTATAAGCCTAGGCAATTTTTCAGCTCTTCGCACTTTCAGAGTCTTGAGAGCTTTGAAAACTATTTCTGTAATTCCAGGTAAGAAGTGACTAGTGTAAATAAAGCATAAGGCTCCTCATACCGACAGCTCTTCCTTTGTATCCTGTTACTGTGTGTGTGAACTCCCTATTACAGGTACGTGACAGAGTTTGTGGACCTGGGCAACGTCTCAGCGTTGAGAACATTCAGAGTTCTCCGAGCACTGAAAACAATTTCAGTCATTCCAGGTGAGAGTTAGGTTAAATACCATGCTTTTTTTCAGCAACAGCTTCTTTGCTTGACATTCAGCATTACAGAAAGTCGGGGATCCTAATAACCAAAATAACCAAAATTGAGTATTTCTTATTCTTATTGTTTGGACATAAGTTTTATGTCTTCATATTTTTCATCAACCTCAGCATTTAACAATTTCTTGCATGAGACACTGTTAATGTTAATATGTGGCCTGTATGATTTGCACTTAGAGATGTCATTTTTTTCCCTCTATGTTAGTTGTACCAAGGGTTTGTTCCCTATTAAATGTACCAATCTGTGATTTCTTTTTCACTGGAGGCATTGATGACTATGTAAATACAATGTGAATCTTAATATTGCTAAAAAAAAAGACTTAAGAAGAAGATAATATAGAGTAGCATGAGCTGCATGGAAGATTTATTATCTTAAAGGGCAGTCATACTCCAAACCACCTCCAGTTTTACAGCAAAACTTTTCCTATCTATAAATAGGGGTTTGGAAATATTTATTCAGGTAATTTGTTATGAAACTGAAAACTGAGTCTAATGGAAGTGTGGGGCAAATTTCATTAGTGGAAAGGCGAAGTACAAGGTCCTTTCCTTAACTGAGGCTTCTTGAGAACTACGAACATCCCACTGTTTTTTCTCACTGCCCCGGGATGTGGATCTTAACTCACTGTTCGGATCGCCGCGTCTTTGGAGTTCACCTCCACAGCGCTTCAGCCCATCATGAAGGGCTGCTCTTCCACTATTCGCCTTGCACTCATTTTCGGACTTATGCATGGAATCTATGTTTTCAAGAAAGTCGTGTGAGGCTTTTTCTATTTCAGATGTCATATTCTTCTTCACAGTGATAGCCTTCTTCCTTTCAGGCCTGAAGACCATCGTGGGGGCCCTGATCCAGTCTGTGAAGAAGCTCTCAGACGTCATGATCCTGACCGTGTTCTGTCTGAGCGTGTTTGCCCTGATTGGACTGCAGCTCTTCATGGGCAACCTGCGGAATAAGTGTGTCCAGTGGCCTCCCACCAATGCTTCCCTGGAAGAACACAGCCTAGAGAAGAATATAACTGTGAATTACAACGGCACGCTTGTAAACGAAACTCTCATTGAGTTTGACTGGAAATCCTATATTCAAGATTCAAGTAAGAAGTACTGTTATGTACATTTATTTTTTCATTGTTCATCTGCCTTCCACTTAGTCATGGAAAAATTTTTTTTTTCTTTTACATGATTGAATAACAGGTTGTGATCTCTTAATCCCCTTATCGATGGTTTGCACATCCATTTAATTATTTCATTGAAACGATTCTAATTTTGACTCCTAAATGCATTTTCTGCTATATCATCAAGTGGGAGGCTGAAGAATTCAGCTAGAAAGAAATTTTCCTAGGATCTTGGCTGCTGTACGTTCTTTTCATGGTGAATGAGACAATCACCTGACATGAAATATTTGAAGGCCTTTTGTAATAAAGTACTACATGAAAGTAACCCATGGAACTCTAATTACAGATGCCTTGTATATACCAGAAACTGTACAGGAGGCTGGGAAAACAGTGGTGATGATACATGGTGTCATGGTGCTTAGAGTTAAGTTACCATTTTATGGAAATCAAAGGAGACCTAAAGATAAACATTATTCTTATATTAGTATAATAAGAATTAAAAGTATTACATAAACGGGAAGGAAATTAGAGTCTTAAATTAAGGAGAGAGAAAAAACATGATATTATGGTGAATTTATGGGGATCATTTTGTCTTTATTTCAAGAGTTTAGACACAATAGTCAAACATCTAAGTATGTCTATTCTAGAAGGAAGGAAAAATAATTGGCCTAATATCCTTTCTCTTTTTAAAGTGACAATAGAGATGTAAAATTTTTTCTCTCTTTTATTTAATCTTAGTGTCTGCCAGTAGCAATATTTGAAAAGCAGAGAGGTTAGAACATGATTCATGGGGAAAGGGAATCTTCTTTTTAAGGAACAATATTAAATATATAAAATTTAAACTCTAGATGGACTTAAAAATAGCTATATTTTTTTATCTTAAGGTGATGAGTAATACTTAGGAAAAAAATCAAAGAAAGAAAACCTTATTGACCTGTTATAGAGGACAAGTAGGATTAGTCATTGAAGGTTGCTAGTGGTTTGATAATTCTTAATGTTAGCATAACAAAAAAACTAACCATTTATAGCTCTAGATTTGGAAAAAACCTTAGTTGATACAGATTAACTCTTTCATGATATTAGTGATGTACAGATAAGTCATGAAATGGTTGTAAATCTCTGGATTAAGGAAAATGCATTAAGAAAAATACGTGCAGAGGCAATATATGAAGTATTTCTTATTTGCTTCATATGAAACCAATAAGTGTACTGCTGCCACCAACGCCCTGAAATTTATTTATTTTTTTATCTAAGATCAAGAAACTATGAGGATGTCACTTAGCATTTATTCTCTCTAGTGAAAATTTATTGAACTCTTTTTTCTTGTCTTCAAACCAAAGGAAATCAAGAATATCTGAGATCATTTTCAGCTCTAAAAATCTGTTCATCATTTTCCCTAATAATACTCCATTTGTTGAAAGGGATTATTTAAGCCTAATGCAAATGTAAATAAAATGGTTTGTCTTTGAAAGTAATAGAAAATTAAATTTATTAAAATTAAAGATAAACATTATGACTGAAAGTTATATTTTCTTCAGATTAAGCTTATAGGTCATTGCGTTTTGAACAAAGCCTCATTTATAAATATCTGGTATCAGAAATTCATCTAGGAACTGTCATATTCCTTTTACTTTATTTAAATTTTAATTAAAAGTTAATAAATTCTCTCTTAATTTTCCTATCTATGTTAGAAGACATAAAGATAATGGAAATGAAAATATTTCCCATTATGTGTTTTTGTATTCCTTACAGAACTTGCATAGAATAAATTTATTTGAAAATTTAGTGTCTAGAAAATATTTCTTCTTACAAAACCCAAAATACCTCTTCTTAAAAATTAGAAAATGATCATTAATTCCTTGTGTTCCTGTTTTTGTCATACCTGTACTTACTCATTCAATGAACCTTATTGAAAGGCTACTAGGTCCCACACTAGATCCCACCCGAACACTAATAATAAGGAGATTATTACTATTATTATTAAAATGATTAGACTTTCTTTCAAAGAGGAATAACTTTTGTAACAACTGCAATATAGGACAGTGAGTATAATAATAATAGAAGTATATATATGTTACTGGAAGCACAGTGAGAGGACTTAATTTTGCCAATCTTTAGTGGGAAGGAAGTAGAGAATATCAAGAAAAAAATCACCAAAGTAACATGTCAACTGGACATTGAAAGAGTCTAAGGAATTTGCCAGAGACAGAAAACTTTGAGATAATGTGATATTCACCTATAGCAATTGTTTTAGTTTTAGCATTTAAGATGTTTATTTCATTTGTTTTAGTAGTTGGCATGACACATACATCTTTTACTATAAGCTGCCTATGATATCTGGAAGTTGGTAGAATGTAAATGATAACTAATTATTAAAACATTTATAAATAGTGTTAAAAAAAATAAAAGACCAGAAAAGATATAATTCCCTTATTTTTAAGTATATGGCTGTTTCAAGAAAGCAAAGAAATCCCTGTCATTCTTATCTATTTTTGCAGAATGAAATTTTAATTTTTATAAGAATGGTAGAAAAACACTGGTACATCTTAAAATATTGTTATCACCTGTGACTATCACTATTTTATATTCATAAAGAACAAATGCTTTATACTATTACATGTCCAATCCCCTTAGTATAATATCTAGTATTTGGAGGGAGAAGGGGCAAATACCTGTGTCTTTAAGTAAATTAGTTAGAGTATTTAAAATTACTCAATGAATCCTAAAAGTAGGGCCTGCTCTTCTTGTTCTCATTTTGCAGTGTAATGCAGATGTTTATTGTATGACTTTTTTTGTTCTAAACAGGATATCATTATAGTCTGGAAGGTAGTTTAGATGCACTGCTATGCGGAAATAGCTCTGATGCAGGGTAAGCCAATAATTTGTGTATGTTTGTGTGTCTTTTTTTTTGTATAAATTAGCAGTCAACTAACTTTATTCTTACTAATTTTCTATATGAAGGCCATTTATTAGATGAGGGATTATTTAAATATTAGGCAAGCTTTTATGTTTCATTAAAGAAGGAGTAAAACATTAGTTCTAATACTGTCTCCCTTAGATGAGTGTGTGTGAGCTATGAGTCAACTCTAGTGGCTCCATAGTAGAGAAAATGAGCTCAAGATATGTAAAAAAAAAATGCTAATTAACAGCAGAAAATAGCTTTGTAAAATATTATAAATTCTATGCGATTTTTAATGATGACATCAAGTGGCTAAAAAGTTATGTTAATTCAAAAGTTGGCAAAGCATTAGTTACTTATTTATCATATTTCTATCCCTTGAAATAGCAAATCTTCCTAGCTAGACAATAAATATAGCATGCTTCCAGAATGAAAAAGAAAAGAATTTCTTGTAAGACTTTCTTTTGCACCATTTGCAGTCAATGTCCAGAAGGATATATGTGTGTGAAAGCTGGTAGAAATCCCAATTATGGTTACACAAGCTTTGATACCTTCAGCTGGGCTTTTTTGTCCCTGTTTCGACTGATGACTCAGGACTTCTGGGAAAATCTTTACCAACTGGTGAGAACCTGAAGAGACACATACTGAATTTAAGTAGATGTATATAAGAAAACCAGCTTAGTGAAGATCTCCAACCACAGCACAATCTAGTGGAAAGAACAGAACATGAAATCTGGAGATTCAAGTTCCTTTATCCTATTAATTATATCTCTCATTTCCACTTGCTCAAAATCGATTTCCTACAGACACAGATCCTCCCAAACAGAAGGCATGCCTTCCCTCAGTCCCATCTGCCCCCTCAAGCATTATCCCTCAGGTAGCAGGTGATGAAAATGAGTAAACAGATGTAGAAAGATAACTGAGGTCTCTTCCTTGACTTTGATCAAAGGCCCAGCTCTTTGATGGAGGTCTTCGTGGTATTTTATTTGACTTTAATTCTTGGTGAATCCAAGAAGTCCCCCTAGAGATCAGAATGTTAATGCATGACTTAGGGAAGAAAGAAGAGGATAGGTTAGAGAAACAGTCAAAGAGGTAGGAGGCGATGTGACCATCATAATGATTATTTATAGCAGATTATTATTTATTTATATTCATTATTACTTATTTATATTATTATTCGTTATTTATATTTATAAGACACACAGTTAAGTTAAAAATTAATGGTATGAGTTAGTGAAATAATATCAAAAAAATAATTCCTATGTTCTTATCTCCAGACACTACGTGCTGCTGGAAAAACATACATGATATTTTTTGTGCTGGTCATTTTCCTGGGCTCATTCTATCTGATAAATTTGATCCTGGCTGTTGTGGCCATGGCCTATGAGGAACAGAATCAGGCCACCTTGGAAGAGGCAGAACAGAAAGAGGCTGAGTTTCAGCAGATGCTAGAACAGCTTAAAAAACAACAGGAAGCAGCTCAGGTAAATTCACCATATCAAATATGTCCTGTCTCATGGTATGATCCTTTTCTATTGTTTTCACTGTTAAAAAATACTGGAGAGAATGTAAGAGACAGATAACTGAATGTACTTAAGAGAAGCTGGTAGTAATGATTTAATAAAGAGTTCTGCATTTTGATCATGTACAGATAATTTAATTATCCTAAGATGTTTACAATATTGACCACAACAGAACTATCTCATGAAAAAGTGATTTTGGAGTCTTCTAAAGTGAGAAACTTTTACTGAATGAGTATATTGGCAATACGAGAAAGTCCTAAGAAATCATCTTTTCTTAGAAAAAATTACTGGCTATCTAAAAAGATGTTCATCTGGTTTTTAGAAACTGTTCTTTTCTTTAACCAAAAATGTAATGGCATTTAATGTGGTTGCTTAATTGTATTACAAATATAAGGAAACAGTCAAATAATGTCATGTTCTCTGACACAGCAGTATCCAGCAGGCATGTGAAAGTCACCAATTTTATGGAGATCAGTTAACCCAAGGATTACGTATTCTTATCGTGAGGTGTTAAAACTCGTAGTACAATAAAATACCTCTCCTGTCCCTTCCATCTCTCCTCTTTCCATCAAGCATACAAACTCATTGTCATTACTATAGAAGAGGGTTGTTCAGGGGATATTTATGTGCTTTCAGGAGCCCCTGGATTGAGAGCACTGTGGGGACAATGATGACCATCAAAACTTATTATTAGTACCAACTTAGTACCGGTACAAATTGTGATCAAAAAGCATTGTTTTCATTCCACGTCCGTGTGGCCAGCAAGAACCAGTGCTAAGGTGCAGAAGCTGGGGCCTTGTCTTGCTTGGCAGCAGCCATCGACCCTCCCTCCTCCAGTCTTCTGAGGGAAGGGAGTTTATCATCTTCCATTCATCTGATTGATGATATTTTGAGGGTGTTGGACAACCCGGTTTCAGTAACTAGAGAGAGGCACCTCAGATCTTACCTGATTCCTCCTTTCTTTGGATATGACCTTAAGTAAGTCAGCAGCTTTTCTTCCATGCACCAGTTTCTTTTTCAGAGAAAAGAAGACAGTGCTAATTAAATACCAATTTTGAGAGTAAATCAAATCCCCAAAAGTAATAGGACTTTATGTTCTTGTTGATGGCTGATTGATCCGTTTGAATATGTGTTCTATAAAGCGTAAGACAAATACAATAAATGTTAGCACAGAGAAAACCAAATTAGCTCTGAGAGCCTTCATTAGGTGGAAAGAAAAACAACTCCCTTGTACTCACAGAGCTGCTTCTATGCAGCTCCGATCAGACGGAGTCAGCTAAATGTAGTGTTTAAATGCTGTCCAAATAGTGGAGCCATTTTTTTTAAAGATGGTCTTCTTGCCGTGCTAAAACCGTTTCCGCCCCACGTGGCAGGCGGCCGCGGTGACAGCCTCCGAGCATTCCGGGGACCCGAGCGCGGCGCGCGGGCTTTCCGACACCTCCTCCGAAACGTCCAAGTTGAGTTCCAAGAGCGCAAAGGAAAGAAGAAATCGGAGAAAGAAAAGAAAACAGAAAGAACAGTCAGGTGGGGAAGAGAAAGATGAGGATGAATTCCACAAGTCGGAATCTGAAGACAGCATCAGGAGGAAGGGGTTTCGCTTCTCCATCGAGGGGAATCGGCTGACCTACGAGAAGAGGTACTCCTCCCCACACCAGGTACGGGGCTGGGGCGCCCAGGGGTGCGTGGGTGGCAATCACACTGCACGGAAAGGGGGAATTCAATCAGATTTAGGAATTTTCATCGACTGAATTGACTGCTGTGTTTATTATATTTAAACCTAGCCCTACTTCACACAGTTATGCGAAAATTTTACTCCACATGTATCTAAGTCTACAGCTTGGAGTAGCTGAGATGACCCGGGATTGAAGTCAGGAGACCTGGATTCTCATCCTGATCCCTTCTGCTGGTTCTTGTTGTAACTAATGACACTTAACCCCTTTTTTAATAGAAAAAACAACGTGGATCTGGGGTTAGCTGAGCAGTCGTGTCTTTTTGGTTATTTTATGTTGTTGTTTTTTTCCCTCTAATTTCTTTATAAATCATCATGTGTGCTTCTGAAAATATTAGTCATGGTATATACTTTACTGAGAAGCACATTGCTTGGAATTTCAAATGTCTTAAGTTCAGGTTTCAGCAACACTGTGCCTCACAGATGAAACAGAAATAATGAATCATTTAAAGTGAATTTAAAAAGATGGACTAAAACAATTTATGAAAAGTGTTGGAATTGAAAGAAAAGAGCAATGAAAAATTGTTAAGGTCATGCTGATGTTTATTGAATGTTTAAGACGTCTGTAGTAATGGACTAAGGATGTTTCCTTTTGAACTTGAAAAATGTGGCTCAAGGTTTTGTTTTTTCAGTATCTTTAAGTAGTGATCTACCTCCCTATTCATTCGTCTCAAGGACTAGAAACGTTCTCCTATAAAACAAATTAAATTTCATGTTGAATGCACCTCGAAGGAGAATGTTAATCAAAAGGAATGAATCGCATTTTTATGAATGCTGAATCTCCCTCAACTTTTCTTTCAAAATAACTATATTAATATGATTTTTACTTTTTTTTGTTGTTTCCAACTTCTAGTCATTGTTGAGCATCCGTGGCTCCCTGTTTTCTCCAAGGCGAAATAGCAGAACAAGCCTTTTCAGCTTTAGAGGGCGAGCAAAGGATGTGGGATCGGAGAATGATTTTGCTGATGACGAGCACAGTACCTTTGAGGATAATGAGAGCCGGAGAGACTCGCTGTTTGTGCCCCGACGGCACGGAGAGCGACGCAACAGTAACTTGAGTCAGACCAGCAGGTCGTCCCGGATGCTGGCCATGTTTCCGACAAATGGCAAGATGCACAGCACTGTGGATTGCAATGGTGTGGTTTCCTTGGTGGGTGGACCCTCGGTTCCTACATCGCCTGTTGGACAGCTTCTGCCAGAGGTGATAATAGATAAGCCAGCTACTGATGACAATGTAAGGAAGTTTTAAATAGTTTAGGCATGGCCGGCCCATTATTGCTGCACCAGCCAGTGTTTCTACAGAATGGAACCCCTTGAGAATGATTCCTGGTTGGTCAAGCTGTGAATGCACCTGCATCTTGAAATACCTATTAGACTAACCAACTAAAACGTAAAGCCTCAACACTCTCTTGCATATCGCGTGGCTGCATTTACTTATTAAACATGCTAAGGATAAATTAGGCACAATAGTAAATGACTGCCTCCAGTTGGAGGATTGTCTATATACCAATGCTGAACTTAGACAGGAGATCCCCCAAAACCCTGGCATAAAAGTAAATGAATGATTCCCATGTTTAAGTGTGAAGGGTGTATATAATACATCTTTCCAACAGATTCTCTAACAGAGCTCTGCTTTAGTTTAGAAGATTTTCAAGAACACTGTGCCTAAATAGATAGTTTCACTGTTACCTTAACATTTCTAGTGCTCACATTTGTCTTACCAAAAAAAAAAAAATGCTGATATAGGTCTTCTCAAAACTCATGTAAATGAAGAGACACAAATAAATTATTAATGCAGATATAAAAGAATTGTCTGTGTACAAAGGTATGTTATGTGTTTGTGAATGTGTGCCTGTTTGAGGAATTTCTAAGCACATGTTGCCTCTTATTAGGCTGTTAACTCACTTGGAAATATATCAGCATGATGAGGCGTGACTAAGTCAGAATTAGATGACTTATTGCTTTGGTGCCCTGGATGAAACTGTGGTCCATGCAGCACATGTGTGGTTTTTTTTAACATACAGTTTGTGTTGTCAATAACCATCAGTGTTTTGTGTCCCAAAAATGAGATGGCAGCTCCATGTGTGATAATCATTTGCATTTTTTTTGAAAATAAATGGCTACCTTCTCAAAGTAAAATGTCTTGATCATTTATATGACTTATCAAACTATGTTTACTATTTGTTCAGAAATAAGGATAACTGTTCAATATGTCTCAAATTTATCAACTATATCAAAATTATATTGTATCATAAAATTGTGAAATCAGAGGGTTAAAAAAACCTCAGGGTTTGCTGTATGACTAAATGGTTGACAGTTTGGATATTCCAGGTTAATGATACAATAAGTCAGCAATATCTGCCATCAGCAATTAAATATGAAAGTGCATGATGCATGTGTTTCATGAAATTTACTGTCACACTTAGTTGTTTGCTTATCATATTGCTCAAGTTAATCACTTAATACATTAGCATTTTCTTTATAGGGAACAACCACTGAAACTGAAATGAGAAAAAGAAGATCAAGTTCTTTCCATGTGTCCATGGACTTTCTAGAAGATCCTTCCCAAAGACAAAGAGCAATGAGTATAGCCAGCATTTTAACAAATACAGTAGAAGGTTTGTAACTAGTTCTATTTCCATTTCAATTATCCTCACTAAATTTATATTGTTTAATTTGAAACAATTATCTCTGTGAGTCGAAAACAGTACATGCTAAAGGGAATATAATAGGTCTTAAGAGTTATACCTACTTATTGTTATACCTACTTACTCATATATTCTAGAAGCTTTAAAAAAGGTTAAACTCAGTGATACTGGAACTCTAAAGAATGCTTTCCTGTGTATGACAACTCCTTGAAAATGCAGAATAAAGCATTTCTGTTGTGAGTTTCTAACCCTGTTAGTCATAGTGACCCTGTCTTCTGTTCCACTTAGTTCTGGCTTCCAAAATCATCTTAAATACTCTCAAGATTAGAGGGGAGGAGTAGGTTGTTTTCACAAAATAAAAAGTTTAAAAAAGTGATATTGGCTCTTATCCATCCCAACCCCATCTCCTAAGAGCCTGAGCATGACAGCTTAGCCAGACATTAACACAGGATGACACACAGTGTCTACACTCCCCCAACCATGTTCCTACTGAGACGTCACTTAAAAGACCATTACTTAAGGCCAAGTGCTGAGCAACATTAGCAATGTATATGAGTGGAAAAACGTTCTCGGCTACCTCTGCTCTCTACGTATGTCTGAAGAGATTTCTTTGGGAGTCCTAAGGAGTACTACTTCTTTTTTTCTTTCCAGGTCCAAAAGAGATTGGCTCTCTAGCAAATGGAAATGTATTGATTACTGAAGTCTAGTGGATCTGAAGTAAATAAATATATATGCATGTAAAATACATCTTTGGTGCTTCTTTCTTTTTTTAAATCTAGAACTCGAAGAATCCAGGCAGAAATGCCCACCCTGTTGGTATAAATTTTCCAACATATTCTTAATCTGGGACTGCTCGCCATATTGGTTGAAGGTGAAGCACATCGTCAACCTGGTCGTGATGGACCCGTTTGTCGACCTGGCCATCACCATCTGCATTGTCTTAAATACGCTCTTCATGGCCATGGAGCACTACCCGATGACGGCGCAATTCAATAACGTGCTTACAGTAGGAAACTTGGTAAGCATATTGGAAGGTCAATGTGTTCAAACGTCAAATTTTCTGTTTGAGAAACTGTGTACATGTAACAGTTGATCGTGGTGGTCTTTCCACCACCCTTCTTACCTCCTGGCTCCCAAAAGGCGGGAATTATATCTCTCTGGCTCCACTCTACTTTTTGCCAACATCATTGGCCGTACAGTCAAAGCAAAAGCTGAGAAGAATAGGCACTGGTACTACTTGGAAGGTTAATATTGATATTTATCACTTTTTCAAGATGCAGAAGCAAGCCAAGGGCATGCTTTTTGAAATGCTATTAAGTTTCCCTACCTGTCAAAGGCTAAACTTAAATTGTAGATCTTTTTTATCATGCTTAATCGTCATCATTGTAAGCAACCATTTAGCAATTCAAAAATATCTCCAGCTTTTCCACTTTCAAGATCTAGGTAGGAATGTATTATTTTGTCCATCAATTCTATATCAAAACCATAAAATATTGAAAACCTCGAGGACATTTTGTGTACCTATGTGAGTAGCAAGGCCATTTTTGGTGAAGGTTGCCACTTAATTCTTTCTCTTCTATGCTTAAAAAACATGAATTATTAAAGTGTTTGTCAGTTGACTCAACTTAGGAATATCAGCTTTTATTTGCTGAAAGAAAGAAGTCCTTAAAGCCATATATGGATTTCCATATTTGTTTTGAGGTTTAGAGTCTTTGATAGTAAAAAGCATGTAACACATCCTGCATTTTAATATTTATATTTTTCAAACTCTAGTATTTATACTATGGAAGTATTTTTGTCATGAACATAATAAATTGATAAAAGTATGCACATGTTATAGTAATAGGTATACATGTATAACTATGTGATTTGAGGGAAATGGAAATAAGCTTATAGATAAATAAAACTGTTCGTGGGCAAAATCTTGTCATTACCTTGCTGTATAAAGTCTAGAGGAGAAGGCAGTTTGATGCAATGGAAAGAACACTAGTTCAAAGAGATTTGCACTCAAATCCTAGTTTGAGATTTTCTATTGTGTAAAGCAGGCCAGTCATTGCACCCATTTGAAGACCTGTTTCCTCATCAGTAATGTAATAATTACAATACCTGCCTCAGCCACTTAATAACCTTGTGTGATGATAAAATGCAATAATGTACATGACAGCATTTAATCAACTATAAAATAACTATACAAATGTAAGCTAGGAATAGAAACACGAGGGTGAACGTAACATCAACATTTTGTTCTAAAAGCAAATACTGTGTCATTCCACTTTTTCATCACTGATGGCGT
This sequence comes from Manis pentadactyla, assembly GCF_030020395.1. NCBI lineage: Eukaryota > Metazoa > Chordata > Mammalia > Pholidota > Manidae > Manis > Manis pentadactyla. The sequence continues at coordinate 8,054,942 of NC_080026.1, forward strand.
TAGAGTAATTTTGTTTTGATCTTAGGTCTTCACTGGGATCTTTACAGCAGAAATGTTTCTGAAAATTATTGCAATGGATCCTTACTATTATTTCCAAGAAGGCTGGAATATCTTTGATGGCTTTATTGTGACGCTCAGCCTGGTAGAACTTGGCCTTGCTAATGTGGAAGGATTATCAGTTCTCCGTTCATTCCGACTGGTAAAAAAACAAAGCAAAATAAATTGACAACAAAAACAAAAACCTGCCCAACGATCAGGTTCCTGCATAGTACTGTCGTAGGTTTGACCACACAACTACTGACATTTGAAGTTTCTGTGTAACAGTTGCATTGTCAAAACTGTACCTAAATGGAAAAATTATCCCCACTTACTTAGAAAAACTTTTATTGCAAAAAAGCATAGCCATGTAAAGCTTAATATGTTACTCAGTCACCATTCTGACTACTCATTTTCTAAAAATGACTTCAGTTAATATTTCTGGATCTAAGAAAATATTTGTAATGAAAATGTATCATATTTTAATAGTAACTTGAAAATAAAAACATCACTTTGTAATGCTAGATGATAATCCAGTGTAGGTACAAACTTTCCTAATTCTACCTTTGGAAAATATGCCCTTTCCCAAAATCAGAGGAGAGGAATCTTTAGGATTACTTAGCATGTACATTGATTTACATATATGTTCTTGCAACTCAGGGGAAGAATTATAGTCTTGGGAAAAGTTCCAGGTTTTCAACTGCAGGCACATCTAGTTATGTCCATGCCCCAGGGAACATTAATGAATAATAAACACTTTTCTCCACTTATAGTAGGGCTCAGTATGTTACTCTACATGCTATTGACAATATCTTTCAGCAGAGATCATTGCGATTGAGATGTTAATAATAGTACCAGGTATACCTTAGAAACACCTTCACAAAATCAATAAAAGACCATTAGGCCCCCAACTAATCATTAAAAATTCAGTCTTAGGGAAAGTGATCTACATGGCTAAAATATAGAAGAACCAGATTTTTCCTGGGGGCAGGGGGTCCAAACACTAGCCATGAACCTGAAAGGGTTCAAGGGCAGGACAAATGTAAGAGATTCAGTGCTAATTTCTTGGTAAACCCGAATGTATGTAAGGTTTTTAAAGATCATAATAATACATATTGATATTTTTATTTTCCAGCTCCGAGTTTTCAAGTTGGCAAAGTCCTGGCCAACATTAAACATGCTGATAAAGATCATCGGCAACTCGGTGGGGGCCCTGGGCAACCTCACCTTGGTGCTGGCCATCATCGTCTTCATCTTCGCCGTGGTCGGCATGCAGCTCTTTGGGAAGAGCTACAAAGATTGCGTCTGCAAGATCTCCCCCAGCTGCGAGCTCCCGCGCTGGCACATGCATGACTTCTTCCACTCGTTCCTGATCGTGTTCCGCGTGCTGTGCGGGGAGTGGATAGAGACCATGTGGGACTGCATGGAGGTCGCGGGCCAGACCATGTGCCTCACTGTCTTCATGATGGTCATGGTCATTGGAAACCTGGTGGTATGTTGGACCCATATAAGATACATATTTCAGAAATAAATTAAGAGCGTAATACAATGGTGACTGTTTTGTCCGAAACAAAAATGATGGTTAATAATTTAAAAAGCCTCTTACCTTTGAGTCTCATTTTGATGACACAGCAGTAGAGCAGTAACCCCGTGGTTTTCGTACTCGGCTCCACGTTGTCATTCATTTCATCACGTGTATTATGTGAATTCCAATAGAGTATCATTCTGAAGACAGGCCTAGGAGGATATATGGTAAAGGTTTTATGAATTCAGAGAGAGAAGGAGAAGCCTGAAAGAAAGATTAGAGAAAACCCATCTTACTTGGTTCTAGTTATTTACTTTAGTCTAGTGTAAGACTAAACTGTGCCTCAGGTATTCAGAGTGATTTTGTCATCTTGCCCTTCATGGCATGTGGCATTCAGTCCCTCTAGGACGTATGGCAGATTCATTAGCTAACCTGGGTGGCTGTCCTTTGGCTCTCAATCAAAACACCGGCTGGTGAACAATGCCTGAGATTACCCACATGGAGTAACGGATCAATTCTTCTCTCTCTTAAGTTTGGAACATTAATTAATCTTTAGAGTATATAAATATATAATATATTCCAAAAGATATAGATGTATATAAATTAACATGCCAACCTCATGGACATATTAGGGATCATTTATAAATAGCTCTCCTAATTAATCAACAGTGGGGGATGAGAAGTACAATGGGTTAAGAAAACAGGCATCAATGCTTATGTTAAGCCCCTGATTCTCACTCTGGGTTATAAAGGTATTTTTCATTTACTATCTCTGTTTATCAAAAAAGAAACCATAGTATGTATTTAAATGCGTAATTGCAAACTCATGATTTTTGAGGTTAGAACTTTTGTGTAGAGCATGTTTCAATCCGTTTTCTTATCCTCATAAAATTTTATACTCAGCTTAACCTTAGGTCAGCCCACTCAACTTCTCTCTTTTATAGCGGGGAGAACTTGAGATGGACAGAAATCATGTGCTTGCCCAAGGATGTGTAGTAAGGAAGCTATGAGCCAGACCACAAATTCAGATCGTTCAACTTCTAATCACTGTGCTGTGATGTTTCTGTCTCATCTAGTTGTTAAAAATTATAGTTTCCTCCAGACTTAGAGGAATAAATTATCTCAATCTGCTCTTCTTTACCTTAGGGTGAAATTATAATCATGTTGTATTATTTTTAAGGTCCTGAACCTCTTTCTGGCCTTGCTTCTGAGCTCATTTAGTGCAGACAACCTTGCAGCCACTGATGATGATAATGAGATGAACAATCTCCAAATTGCTGTGGACAGGATGCACAAGGGAATAGCTTATGTGAAGAGAAAAATATATGAATTTATTCAACAATCCTTTGTTAGAAAACAAAAGATTTTAGATGAAATTAAACCACTTGATGATCTAAATAATAAGAAAGACAGTTGTATGTCCAACCACACAGCGGAAATCGGGAAAGATCTTGACTATCTCAGAGACGTAAACGGAACTACAAGTGGGATAGGAACCGGCAGCAGTGTTGAGAAATACATTATTGACGAAAGTGATTACATGTCCTTCATAAACAACCCCAGCCTCACTGTGACGGTACCAATTGCTGTTGGAGAGTCTGACTTTGAAAATTTAAACACCGAAGACTTCAGCAGCGAGTCAGATCTGGAAGAGAGCAAAGAGGTAAGATTTTATAGATGTGGGTAGGTATGAATTTATGTATATACACAGACTACATTTCCTGTGTATCTCCTGGGTTGCAAATGACCACCTTCTCACTGTGCCCTCACATGACCTTTCCTTGGTGTGGGTGCGCATGTGTGTGTGTGTGTGTGCGGAGAAACAGCTCTGATATCTCTTCCTTTTCTTAAAAGAGTACCAGCTTTATTGGTTCAGAACTTCATCCCTTCTGACCACATTTAACCATCAGGAAGCAGTTCTGTGGTTGTGTCATTAGCTTACTAAGTCTTTGAAAACTGGGAAAATGCTAACCAGGTCTTGCCTTTAGTCCACAGAATATATAAAATTGTATTAAAGGAAAGAATAAATGAGTAATGAGTAATCCTAGACTCCCATTTGTCGTATTAATTATACCACCTGAGTTAAAATATTGTGCTGTTTTTTTTCATTTAATACTTTTTACTATATAGATGGATTAAAGAACATGAGACAGTTTTTAACCTAAGCATTTACTGCGTAGCAGACTAAATTTGTGCTACCACAGAAAGGTCTACAGTGGATGCCTGAGGTGGACAATGCTCAGTTTTTAAATACATAAAAGCAGGGATTTTGTCCATTTCTTTTACCAAAGTACAGCCCCCATTCATCCCAGTACATAGCATGTACTGAGTGCCCAGGAAATATGTGTTAAATAAATAAAAATAGGAAGTCTCTGGTTAATCTTGAATCAAAATGGATATGTACCAAGATTTTTGAAAATATCCAAATTCATTAATAGCCTCATAATATAATTTTCCCTTTAGAAAAACACCAGACACTATATGTGGGAATATTAAAAGTCTACTAGGAAATAAGAGTGGATATCTCCAAATTTTCTTTCTGTGCTGTCCCTTCACACATCCTGATGGTCTCTGATGCAGCAAGTATTACAGTTTCTCCTTTATGAGTTCTTACTGCAAGCTTATATAAATAACCATACTTGAAAGCAAAATTCAGAGTATATGAGAGTGAGCTATATACTTCCATTTTTACCTCTTCCCTGGGCAAATGTCTAATACTAGATTTCACATTTAAAAAGAACAAGCTAATATGTAGTAACATGAATAATCCACTGAAGAGTTCCTTCCAACATACAGCTTAATGAAGAAATTATCTGGGGTTAGAATGATACAGCATTAATGAGTTAATATCTGACTTTTCCAACTACTCTGTAGAAATGCTAAATCTTAGTACAGTGTCTTTTATTATTACATTGTTGTTTTGTTGATAGAGGTCATTTTAATTTTTAATATGGTCATTGTACATTAGAAATATTTACTAATGGGCAATGTACACAATGAAATATTAATACTAATAATTTTGATGTAGAGTATTTCACATATGTATGATTTGAGATATACACATATTCTTCAATGTACATATACATTTATATATATAACAATAGCAAAATGCCCCCCTTTAAATATAGTGCATACCTACCTTTAAAAATAAGTACTTTCTCAAAAATAAAAGTACACATTTATATAGACATATATACACATATATATTTTATACTCTTTTGACCCTTAAATTCCAAGTTTATTTTTAATGTATTTTATCACTTATTATAAGTTGAACTCCTATTAAACCCTATAACAAACCAAGCCTGAAATGAAAGCATTAAACATCTTAAGATCAAGTCAGAAAACAAGAATAAAACCATGTAATCATTGACTCTTAAAGAAATATTGTGGAGTATTTTATTTGCTTTGCTTTGTTTTGCTTTACCCTGAAGGTCAAAATCATTTGCTGTAGTAGAGAACATTTTTAAAAAAACAAGAAATGTTGTTTAACTTTACTGAAGAGGAAGAATGCTCTTACCATCAGGGTCGTAATTATTGAGTGCTTATTGGATGCCTGAGTGCGCAAGGCAGAGTGGCTGCTTGGGCTATTCTTATTTTTAAGTGCCCATAGTATATTTGCATAAATTAACAGTATGCTGGATCCCAAAGTAAACTTCAAAAAATTCAAAACAGTGGGCATTGTAGGGGGTTATTGTCTCACAAATTCCAAGTAGATATCATAATGGGTTGCTGTCTAATCACAGTGCAGTTAAACTGGAAATTAATAGCCCTGGAATAAATGGCCCTGCCCTCTCTGGGCTCGCTTCCTAAGTCAGCCTGCCAAAAATACATGGACAATGTAAGTCAGTGCACAATTTACTGTTGAGAGTCATGTGTGAAAATATACGTATTTTCAAGTGAATTGGCTCTTTGGAAATTAGTAAATTAAAGGTTGGCCATGGCTGAATAAACATTAAAATTGATTGTAAAAACAGACCAATACTCTCAAAATCTGTGAGAACCAATCACTTTATTGTGAATGGTGAATTTCAAAATTAAATTTCGGTTTAAAGGCAAAAAAGGAAAAATTAAGGCCTTACTGATTTTTAGATCAATAAAAGTACTTGTTTGAGAATGTTTTAGTTTCACTATGATCCAATTTCTCTAGTATTTTCTCTGAATTCATACCTGCTAATCATTCCGCACATCTAAAGATCTTCTTCCCCTTTTAAGTAATGGAGTCATTACTCTAATCAAAGCTGCATCATCTATGATTTTAACAATGAGAAATAGAAGAATATATTGATAAGCAGATACTGGTTGTGATAGTTCTACTACCATTCTTTTAACCTGTGATAAAACAAATAAAAAATACAGAAGGACACTGATAATTTAAATAATATAAATAATAAATATAACTATATTATTAATGCATATTATCCCAAAAAATTATTTATAGAAAATTCTTATTTTTAAGTGCCCATAATATATTTGTATAAATTAACAGTATGCTGGATCCCAAAGTAAACTTCAATAAATTCAAAACAGTGGGCATTGTAGGGGGTTATTATCTCACAAATTCCAAGTAGATATCATAATGGGTTGCTATCTAATCACAGTGCAGTTAAACTGGAAATTAATAGTAAAGTTGTAAGAAGTCTAACTTGTTAAAAATTAAGAAATTTCCTCCTGAATTGAACATTGGGTTAAAGAGCAAATAAAGTATATAAATAGCTATTTAGGAAATAACATTTTCTGTCAAAATCTATGGAATAGGGCCAAGAAATCATTGAGTGTCTTAATATTATCAAGGATTATATTAATTAATATACATAAATTAAGATTTATTTACATAAAATCATCAATGAATTGTCAATGTAGCAGGTGATGTTAGTATAGCAAGTGGTTCTTTGAAAAAAAAAAATCAATGAAACACACAGACTTTGGTGTGGATAGCAGAATCCTAAAGTGACTGCAATGACTCTCTCCCTTTATAATCCCCACCTCATGTGTATAGTTAAGACTGTGAACATGATGAGATATCACTCCTGTGGTTACATTATTTTTATGGTCAAAGGAAGGTTATCCTGGGTGAGCCTGACCTAATCAGATGAATCTTTAAGAGCATAGAGTTTCTCCTCCTGGTCACATAAGAGGAATTGAGCAAGATATGCTCTGGCTGGCCTAAAAGAAAGAGTGTGTATTGGGGGCTATGTGGCAAGGAACCGTGGTGGCCTCTACTTACTGAGAGTGGTTCAAGGCCACGAGGCTGTGAAGTCCCCATGAGGTTCTTCAGACTTAGAATTGCAAGGAAATGAACTCTGCCAGCAACCATAAGCTTAAAGGAGGTCCTGAGCCTCCTCAGACGAGAGCTGCATGTCCAGCCAATGCACTGACTCCATCCCAGTGAGATCCTGAGCAGAGAATACAGACTCCTGACCTTCAAACACTGAAATAATGAATTTGTGTTGTTTTAAGCCGCTAAATTTGTGGTCCTTTGTTATACAGCAGTAGAAAACTAATGCATTTGGCAATCATTACATGTTAAGAAAAACTCAAATGATTTTCTGTATATAAAAAGCAATTGCAACCTAATAAGAATGCTAATATTCTGATAGAAAAATATCCCAAAGACAGACAATTTACTGAAGAAAAAACATACCTGGAAAACAAACCTTTAGAATTAATAGCCTTAACTGTGATAAAATCAATAATATTAAATAATCATAATGCACTTTGTACTTTTCCTTTTGGCCAATATAGAAGGAATAAAAATGCAGCAAAGGAAAGGAGAAAAAAAGCCCAGATAAAGAAAGTGTTATGCCGATGAGGGGATTTCATGAGACAGATACTTAACACAAATCTCGGAATATAGTATTTCACAACAAATGTTGAGTGACTAAATGAGTGTTGCCCATAGAGCTAGTAGAGAAATTAACTTCAAAGCCCAGCTATCTGTGGCTGGTTTCTCTGTTTCCAAGGTGTGCATAACTATTATTTTTGCTTCTCCAATCCTTGGCCAGAGATGATCATGGGACTTTTGTAGCCACAGACCAGCACCTTCACCTCAGCCTGTACACACCCAGCACCCATACCCACCCTGAGCTCCCACTGCCTTTTCTCTGCCTGAGCCCAGGTCTGGTCCCCACACTGCCTTCTCATCATTTCTAATATCACATCTCTCTTGTATCCTTTCAAATCCTAAAAGACTGCAGAGTCACAGAGCATGACAGCAGGAACTCTGGAGACGATCCCTTAATATTACATATAAGAAACTGCGGCCCAAAGGATCAATGGAGCAAAGTCATGTAGAAAGTGAAAGGTTGAACCAGGTCTGGATTTCTTCCCATAACTATTATTAATGGCCTTCTTTCCACTCTTGTGGTTTGGGCCAGGAGAAAGGTACAAAGATGAGGTTGGTGACCTGCAAGTGACAAACCTAAAAAAGTAGACAGGGGCCAGGGAGATGGTGGGGAGTCTTTGTAGATTTTAGAAGGAAGGTGATTTGTTTTAAAAGATCCCTCCGGGTTCTGGAAGCAGATGGATCAAAGAAAGTCACAACTAGAGGCAATAGCCTGTTTTAAAAGCTCTTGGGATAATGAGCTGAGAAATGGTGACAGTGTGATGGATGTGGCTTGACTGTACAAAAACAAGTGACAACATCTATCTACTACATATGTGAATAATCGTACAGCATGATAACAATTTATGCAATTTTCTGCCTACATACAAATAAAACAATATGCATAATTGTTACAATGATGTAATGAAATATGCATAGAGGCAGCATGTTGAATTAAAAAGAACTTGAAAGGTAGAAGTTCTGAACCCTTGCATATTGACCAGCAGCTGTGTGTGTTTTGCCACATCAATTATACCATCCAGGTCTACTATTCTAATCTGAATAATAATTAGTTCTCCAAAGTCACTTTCAATTCTAATCTTCGCAAGCTTCAATGAAAAAGACTTGAGAATAATTTGTATATTTTGTTAGAAGTGTTTGCTTTTCACATAATGTAGCTTTCACATTTTCCTACTCACATAAGCATAGTTGTCTGAACTTAGCATAAAGAAGTTAGAAATGTAGATTGTTTTGCTTGAGTTTAAAAAAAGGAGGAAAACTACTTTTTCCAAAGTAGCTCTATGTAACATAATCAGGGAAGTGCGGTCCCATTCACCTTTACCATACTCTCTTGGCTAGAAGCAACCACAGACCCTGTCCACATGAAAAGGGAGGATGTTTTATTAGGGCATGATGACGGTGGCAAGAAATCTTGGACACCATCTCAGAATTCTGCCTGCCACGGACTGCCAATGAGAAAGCATTTTTTCAGACATAACAAAAGAGATATTCTTGCATATTCCCTGTCATCTTGTCAATTCTTCAGGATGATAAATCGCTCAAAGAATTTTTTTTCCCTAACCACAAAAATACTATTTCTTCAGTTATCTCTAACCTCCTAGTCAGTTGTTGGGGACACATTCTAAACATTTTTTTTAACAGCTCTGTGCATTAGCTTGCTGAGTTGCTTTTATTTAGAATTCCTAGATCTCAGGAATGTTTCCACCTTTCACCTTGTTTCCATGAAAAACTGTGTTACTAAATTCCACGTAACTTTCCCTATTACTCACCACCCATTTTTTCTTCCATTTTAGCATCTTCTTTTTAAATTTTGTCATGCACTTCCCCACGTTTCTGTACAACTCTAGTTTTTTAATGTTGTTAACCTTATTTCTTAAATGAATTTGTTTGTATGTCATGAATATTAAGTCAGATGATCATGAATCTGCTCTGCTTGGAACTGGCCCTGCGCTTCCTCTTCTAAGGCTGCAGCCTAGATCTCTCTAGAATGTTGGTTGGAAACTTCTCCTGGAAAGACAGATACCTTTGACTGAAAGGTGTATATTGAACATTTACGGACTTACCGATTGAGAATTTAACTGTACAGTTCATCTAACAAAGCATTGCCTAAATTCAGGCATACATTAAGGACTAAGCATGTATTTTTCTGTAGAATGTATAAGAAATGCTTGTTTCATCTTGCTGCTCTTTTCTCTTGTTTTTATTGATCAGCTATCTAATCTGAGTGAAAAGGTCACGGTGCCTTTTTTGGTTAATGTTTTTAATTATTTGAATCTCTTATTTATTTACTTAAATTAAAGTAGTAAGTCTAGGATAGGGAAAAAAAAGTCATGACTCTAACTGAGAGCCTGTGAAGTCTGAATGACAGTAGGTCTACTTCTTTCCTGCAGTAGTTCAGGTCGATGGTAGAATATGCTTATGTTGCTCAAGAAGTGTTTGGAAATTAATTTGTGAACATCAATAAGGTCACTTGTCTATATCTGATTCCTTTCCAAGATCAGATCTTTCATTTGAATTCTAATCATGGCTTTTAATCATCTTTTATATCATATTAAAATTTCTAAAATGTTGATTGACTCCCAAATATATGCATTAAAGAGAAAGTATGCCTATAATTATAGTTAGTAACTGGTAACACATTACAAAATTGGATTATAAAGTAAGACTAGGTAATTCTAAAGAATATTCTTAAGAATAAAGTTGGTGATATTGACAGTAGCACCGTCATCTGGAGAAAGTCTAACCTGGTAAGACCTGGAGTAACTGTGTACATAAAAGAGGTAGTGATTTATTTTATCATCATCCAGGTAAGACTCATCAGAAGAGGATATTCAGGGAGGCAATCAATAGGCAAAAATTAATTTTATATTATTTTAGATTCATGTCTTTTTACCTTAGTACTCACAGTTGCTGATTCGCAAACTCAATTCTAGGTGACTAATAATATTTATTAATAGATACAGAGTTTGATGTGGAGTCTGTTACTTGGCACTGTGTGTGAAGAACTATGAAAAACAAAAGCTGTATTTGCCCAAAATTTTTAAAAACTTTGAACGTAGTGCTTTTAAAAAATTTCTCTGTGAGTTAAAGTCATACTAAACCAAAGGCTTTATTATTGCTTGCACTTAAGTTGTTAATGTGACATGTGCTTTATAACAAGAACATAACTAATTTGGCAGAATTACCTCAAACAAAAGTTAAATAGAGCTCATGTCTACAGCTACCAAAAAATTAGTTTGTTGCAGCTGATAAAATAATTTCCATGAAGATACTGAATATTCATATCGTGTAAAATTCCATTATTGGTCTGTCGTGTGAACAGGTGTCTTTGTGTTTCTTGTTCACGTCAAGATTGAATTGTAGATTCTCTTCATCTGTTAGACTCATCTTGACATTTTTTCTGTGGATTATTTTCACTTTTTAAATTGAAGGCAGAATTCATAAGCAGTTGAATACGCTGTTTTCTTTTGTTTCAGGAACAATGTGGTTGCACAAAAGACAGAGCATTAGGCTTTGGGTTCGGGACTAATTCTCTCAAATCTTGGCTTTCTCTTAAAAGTTACATGACATTGAACAAAGTACTCCACATGTCAGAGACTTAGTTTCATCATCTGTAAAATAAAACACTTACACTAACTTTCCCTCCCCTCACCTCCCTCTGAGGCTTCTCTGATTCAGAGGCCAGGGGTTTGCTTTGTCTGTGTTTCTGATGGACGTTGGTAACTTCATACCATAGCCATTTGATTTCATACTTATATTCTGAATTACAGTAAAGGAGTTAACATAGGCAATTTCTTTATTTCCTCTTCCTATTCAATCCCTCTTTTGCTCTAAACTTAAGATATCTTCACTCCCAGAAGCATCAAACTCAGTTCCAAGCACTAATTCTTTCTTGAGAGGCTATTTGTTAGTTACCCAAAGGAACGTGATTTACTGTGATGTCCGTCTCCCATGCAGAAACTTAACGAGAGCAGTAGCTCTTCCGAGGGCAGCACTGTAGACATTGGGGCACCTGCCGAGGAACAGCCTGTAGTGGAACCCGAGGAGACCCTTGAACCCGAAGCCTGTTTCACTGAAGGTAAAGCAAATGCCCTTCATGCTGATCTCACATTCAAGGGCACAGAGGGCATCGCAGAACAGAGCTCTGTAGTAGATCTATTTCAATTTCCTCTAATATGCTAACAGATTTTAAATCTGTTGTGGTTTTGGTTCTCTCTGACCTTTATGTGTAAGCGATCATGAATGTGGAAAGAAATATTTTCATGTAATCAAAACTGATGGCTATCATTTTTTAAATAAAAGGGTGATCTCATGAGTTGGCATCTTAGACACTAGTCAAAATTCTCATACTCATACACAGAATTTGCCTTGAAATAACTTTCCATTAAAATTAAATGAGTTGCAGATGCTAAGTTATATGTTTAATGAAATCACCATTTTCCGATGCTTGTGGGATGGAACAGGAAACAAGCAGTGCCTTATCCCTGATACTGAGTCGTATCTCGTTGGGCCTGGGACTATGTGGACAATGGATCTAAGAGCTTTGTTTTGTCCATGACTAATATTCTCCATGGTCTGATTTCCTTGCAAATTTGAGTTTTGGAAGATATGAATATATTTGCATATTCTCTAGCAATCTCTCCCTCATAAGCTTGATATATATTGTCTTCCTCTACTTCCTAAATAAATTATGCACGTCACTCAAAGTCCTCAAACCTACCTTCACATGACCATGTTGGACAAGAGCTTCTTAGTCCTCTGAACAGCTATAATAAATGTATCCATGTAATTCCCCTGATAACTAATCATATATTATCTTATGAGGGCTCTTCTCTATTTTGAACTGTTATGTTTCTTTAATGTCTTTCCCCCTTCCTTCCTTTCCTTTCCCTCTTTTTACCAGCGTACCTGACTTTTGTCTTATTTTTTGCTTTAAGGTGGGGTCCTGTGTTTATATCTTTTCTTGAAAACCAGAATGTAAGGTTCTTGGGGACCAATATCCATTTCTGTATGGTGGGTTTTTTTTGTGTGTCCTCCATGATGCTTACAGAGATATTCACAGATTTCTGTTGATTTAATTCTCATGTTAGAGTAAGTGAATGCAGTATAAAGAAGGCAGTGACACATAACAGCAGGGCCATGCATATCACATTTTAGTGTATTAAATTAACTTTGAAAATTACATAAGCTCTTCTAGGAGCACCACAAGAAAACCTAAACAGTAACAGACCCAGCATTATTGGGAGAGATCTACGTTATTACTTTATAGCCTCTTTAAAAGGGAGGTTTTCTGCTTATTATTAATTTCCATTTGAAGTCCTTTTCTAGAGTGACTTCAGAGGGCAGTAGGATGATATAGTACATTGACATTTATTTGTACTTTGCAAAGTTCTTTCTCGAACAGTCACAGTAGAGTCAAAAAAAGCAAGTATTATTAGCTGGGGAGCCATTTAAAGAGGCTGAATAATTTTCACAACTTCACACAGCTAATGAGGGTGCTCTTACTACTCCAGGCTTAGAGTTATCTTGGCGCGATGGATATGGTCGCAGTCAGGAGAAAATGAGTCAGGGGTATGACAAAGGATATTACTGGAAGCAACAGGAGTTATCTTATCTAATCCTATTCGAACATTCTACTTGCAGGCTGTGTACAAAGATTCAAATGTTGTCAGATCAGTGTGGAAGAAGGGAGAGGAAAACAATGGTGGAACCTGAGAAGAACATGTTTCCGAATAGTTGAACATAACTGGTTTGAGACCTTCATTGTGTTCATGATTCTCCTTAGTAGTGGTGCTCTGGTGAGTGGATATTAAGCTATAATATATATTATATTATTATGTATTATATTTATTAAATATTATATTATATTTTATAAAAGTGCTATAGTACTAAGTTTTAGAGTCATCTAATACTGATGGCTTAGTCATCCTTTCTTTTACATTATGTTACTATCCAGTGCTTTTTTTCCCCTCATTCTACATCCATTTCTATTTGCATAGCATGAGCCATCACTTCTGTTCAATAAACCCCAGGCTGTCATCTCCGTTTATGACTTCTTTCTTGAACATACATACATCTCTATCCATCTGCCCTTCCTCCCAGCAACAGTGCATTTTTAATTACACCACTTCATATTTTTCAGACTATAGACTTAACATATAACTGTGCATTTCTGAATTTACTCTTATTCTATATGCATACATTTCTAATAAGGTATTTATTAATTTGTGTTTATTATTAAATAACCCAGAAAATTTGTCCCTCCAGCTTATTCATTATATGAAAGAATACAAATATTCAATTACTAGTATTTTAACAAGAAACTGTGTGTGGCAATACAGTGTAATGTGATTGGGAATATATAACTTCTAAGTTCTGATGAATTTTGTTTCTGAATGGTATTATTATTATCTCGTTATGGACAGTCAGTAAGTCCTTAAGGATGACTTCTCTGTCTCTTTTCCATTGTGTTACTATTCTTATGCTATTCAGGGAAGATGGATATTGGTAACAATAAATATTGGGCAGTGTGCCTAAGTGACTCATTTAAAGTTTGGTTTTTCTTTGTATGAAGGTGTTCTTCACATCAGAATCAATTTATATCTGTGAAAAATTATTTACAAAAATGAAAGTCTAACACATAGGTAGCATTTTAGATGAACATTGACTCAAGTGGAATACTGAAACCATAAAATAGATGACGGAAAGAGCTTGCCTGATTGAAATGCAGTTATTTAAGTTTCTTTAACTTAAGCTTATGATTCAAACATAGACCTATGTTCACCTGTATAATTCTCTGATGAAATAAATTTCCTCTACATGCCGCTTGAGACAAGAAATAGTTTTTACACATTTCAATGAATGTGAAATTTTGATGTAAAATATCAAGAAAGATTCATATTAGAAGAATATTATGATCTAAATGAAAAATAATTTCATCTTGTCATTGTTAAACCATATCTGTGTTGAGAAATAAACTATCAACAAAATGAAGGGGGGATAAATAAACCCTATGTGGTAAAATTGGGCAATGTGATAATCAATTACAATTTCTGCTTTATGAAAAATATATGTCTTCAGTTTTTATTCCTTCAACCTCCTTTCTATGGCAAAAAGCCAATAGGAGGAAGAACAGAAAATGAAACAAAGGAATAAATAGCTTCATGTTCAGGGTATGACATCAGGAAATACTTCCTGAACAAGTCAAATTAATTCATTAGAATTAGGCTTTTACTTCTTTTTTCTGGCTATAATATCAGTGGAGATAATTTTTCCCCTGATTCATTAAAAGATCCTTGAAAGAAGAAAAGAAGCAATTGCTACTATTCCTCTGCCCTCTTATCCCAATGGAATATCATATATATATATATATATAATTATATATATATCATAATATACACACACACACATATATGCCATATATACTATAAAATCAGGAATATATATATATAAAATCATTAAAAATAGCTTATAAAGTATAATAGTTTCAGAAAGCTAAAATGTACAACTTTTCTTTATAGGCCTTTGAAGATATATATATTGACCAGAGAAAGACAATTAAGACAATGCTGGAGTATGCGGACAAGGTTTTCACTTACATTTTCATTCTGGAAATGCTTCTGAAATGGGTGGCGTATGGCTATCAAACATATTTCACCAATGCCTGGTGTTGGCTGGACTTCCTAATTGTTGATGTAGGTATCCTCCACGTCTTTGTCTTCCATTCAAGGTAGTTTGTCTTACCTACATACTAATGCTAAAAAAGTGAATCTCTGACCATTATGCTGTAGTGACTGAATATGCTGCTTAGTAGATACTAAACTAATTCACTGAAATAATAGTGTAGTTTTTGTAAGAAATAGGCTAATCTATTTCTGGTTTAGCATTGAAGGAATGGGATTTTTGATGTTTATCTAGACAACAGTTTGTAGGGAAGGTGGTGAAATAATGGTATAGTGCTTAAATTCCTTATGTTATGAGTCATACAGACTAGAGTTTGAATCCTAATAACCCCAGGACTGATGGGTTGCTCATCAGGAAGTTACTTGGCTCCTGACTCTGTAAAATGATATATATTAGAACATACAGTGTGAAAGGCACCCGTAAGCAGTGTTGGTGGTTAGAGGTACTGTCAATTTTTAAGAGTTCTCTTTGACCTCCTCAAAGTTTTTAAAGGATAGGGGTAAAGAGTTGAATATACAGATTATAACTCCATCATAGGAAGTAAGGTGTACAGAGTGTAGGGGAAAACTGTACATTATGCAGTGATGGGAGTTGCCCTAGAATGTATACTAGATTTACAGCAAGCCCCTAATGTAGCAAACAGCCCTTCACACAAAGTGTGCACCCAGTGGTTATTACTTCATCTATCCTAAAACAAGTAGCTGCCTTCAAGATTTTGGTGAACATATTTCGTGTTATCAACATAATTTAATTTCAGCTTTAGAAAAGCGTATCCAAAATATCACAGACTTCATAGGCAAGTTTATCCCAAAGGAATAATCCAGCAAAGCTATGTGGGTTTCTTGTGGAAAGAATTCTAGAGTTGAGTTGTGCATCTGCTCTGTCTCCTTAATTCGGAACAAAGGCAAAGTCAGAGCTATTTGCAAAGCTTAATAATGTTACTGTGAAGCCCATGAGTTGAGAGAAACCTCAAAAGAATAATTGCTTCATTACATCATAAAAAGTTTCTAATATTGAGATTGCAAGCATTAGAAGTTGTATCATATTTCAACTTTTCATATTTATTCACACTAGATTTTAAATCTGACTGTAATTTAATGCTTTGAAACTTCCTCCTGAGCTTTGCTTTTCTCTGTTATGGTTATTACATGTCTGTACTCTTTAGTGGAAGAATGATGGTTTATCATTACAAGGGTTTGTAATAGCCATTTCTGAAATATCCTAGGAAAATAATTCTGTAGAGAACTTTGTAGTTTTGCATTAATAATACTTTTATTTTTCAATGTCTTTTAATTATTTCATGAAGATCGGTATATCACTAAAAAAAGACAAAAGAAATTATAGCACATGTCAAGTAATGTAAAAAGTATATTAAGTATAGGCAGCTTAAAATACTTAAAAAGAAAAAATTTTGTAAAAATAGAGCCCAGTGTATTTGAGGCTGTCCAGTACTAGTGACTTTCAAACCAAAGAAATTGTAATTCTGTTTGGATATAGAGTTTTGGTAGATTCTTTATTTAGAGAATTAGATACCTAACAGTTTTATTTGTTAGTCATGTATATTTCATAGAAATGAAATTAATTCATTGATTTATTTATTTGTAAATATTTATTGATTGGCCATTTTGGACCACTTACCATGGCAGAGCTGTAAATTAGTATAGAAAAATTTGAGGAAGTTTCATGATGGAATTACTTTTTAAGTTGCATAATTTATATAGGAATAAACTTTAGACCAGTGGAAACACAAAGTATTAGCAAGACAAACAAAAAAATCACCTTCGAAAAATAAACGCGGAAACCACTGTGATTTAATGTGACAGTGCCAGTTACAATTAGGTGACCATACCATTGCCGGTTAGAGATTTCTGGCTTTTCCTAATCCATTGAGCAATTAATAAGTTAGATGACACTTCAGGATTTTTATTCAAGTAACTCTGAGTTAACATTTGAAAGCTACTGTCTTTCCATCCGACTGAAAGTATTTCCTTCAAATTTTAAAAGGTCTACTAAAACGATGCAACCATTCATCCTCTGAGTAAGCAAAAATTACAAGCAAAAATCATCTTGTTCTATTACACAGGAACTACAAGTTGAATGACAATTCTATTACTTATTTGTTTGTATATTTATTTATTTTTTGGTGCAGGTCTCATTAGTCAGTTTAACAGCAAATGCCTTGGGTTACTCAGAACTTGGTGCCATCAAATCCCTCAGGACACTAAGAGCTCTGAGGCCTCTAAGAGCCTTATCAAGATTTGAAGGGATGAGGGTAAGGAAAATGAAAAAACCCGAAGTATTACAGATAGCCAACATTAAATTAAATTTACTTTAAGAAAAGGAAATCCCATGCATGCGACAGGAATGGCAAATCTTTGCAAAATTGCTCTATTATCCTTTTATCTGTTGCATATTTACTTCTAGGTGATATGCAAGAGAACTTAGGCCTCCCTTGAAATGATATAATATCATTTATCTGCTGTGCTCATTAAAATGACTTTGCGTCCTAATATGTCTTGGGAGTTTCCTTACAAACCTGTATCCAAAGGAGCAGACACACTATTAAAGTACTTTGTGTAATGTTTTGATGATAATCAACTGAAGTGAATTCTACATCATGGGCTTCTCAGTTGTTATGATCGAATGTGGACTTAATGAATTTTATTGAAAAGAACACGAATCACACATGTGCCTAAGTATAAGCATAAATGAAAAAATTAAAAATTGTCAAAATTTTGTCTGTATCATGCCAAAGGGTACATTACTTGAATGTATTCAGGATAGGTATTAAATATTGACTGAATTTTAAGCTTTTTTAAAAAAGTATGTTTAATAGAGCCTCAATTTATAATTGCATTAATAATTCTTAATGTATATGCATAGTTATACTGATTTAAAGATTATATATAAATCCACCCTTTTCATGATAGTGAAGTAAAACATAACACAATGAACAGAACACGTAATCTTGAATCATTACCATAAATGATTCAAACATAATCATAACTTAAATCTCATTTATCAGAATCACACTAAATTTTATATTATTCCTTTTAGGGAAATATTAAACCATTTTCCCTATGATGCATCACAGATGAGAAATTTTGCCATTATTGGCTTATTATTTTCCATGCCTTCTTTAAGTGCATGAAACATTAATATAGCAGATATATAACATAAAAAATTAGTTCTGTTTTTTAAAATATCATTATTTCCTTTCACTAAAACAAAGCTTCTGAATTAAGTGTGATTCCAAAAGGAAACATTGCTTTTGCTACCTAAGATTTAGTTATGTTTATAGAAAATAAGCTGCATTACAGACTTCCATTGGCATTTTCTGGGTTGTTGGCCTTTTGTGTTCTACTGAACTAAAATTTATTACAAATGTCACTCTTTAAAAGCATAAGAACATAAATGGTCTTCAATTTCCCTAAATATATAAAAAATTTTCCTCATTAAAAACAATTTAACACAGCTTTATTTTATTTCTCACAGAGATCCTCACATTTTTACTAAAATGTCAGAGGAAATTCTCTCCAGGGTATGTGAAAATTAAGTCTGTTTTCCAATTAAAATACTACTTTCTTTTGTGTCAGACTGTTTCAGACCTGGAAAAAAAAAACAAAACTAGTTTTATATACTCTACTTGAAAACATGTCACCTGAATCAAAGAAATGCATTTTAAAAGTCTTCTGAAATATGAACAATGCTAAGCATTTGAAGCTGTTACAAGCATTTCAAACTTAACCTTTTGGAAGTTTATTAAATCTGTGAGTCAGCCAAATATTCTCATATTTAAAATTATATTTCCATAACAATATTTGGCCTGTTTCTATCTTTAACTTTTACAGAACTAACCTTATCTATAATTATTGATCAATAAGGCTTTTCATATTACATGCAAAGGTGAACTTTTGACACTTGGAGTTTCAAAATTCCAAAATTGAAAACTTACAGATGCTAATAAGAGGCAAACCAATTATTTAAATTACTGGATTTATAAATTTTCTTCCTTGCCTTATAATGACAGCATACACACAATCCTAAAATGGCTGATCATTTCAACATGTATTTGGCATTGTAGAGACAAAATAACCTGATTATTGATTCTATTTTTTGTGTTTCTAGTGTTTGGATTTTTTTACTTGGTAGAAAATGTAATTGTGGATGATGGTAAGGACAGAGATAATAATGATGATATGAATTAGGTAGTGAGATTTGAATCTATTAAGAAACTCTCATTTTATCTTTTCCCTAGCAGCATAAAATCACAATAGCTGTGTCAAAGCGTAAATCAGGCACTCATTTATTTTTGTTGTTTTGCCACTTTTTCAAAGCATGTGCTTTTATGCAACATTACCAAAGAAAGCATGTTGTACAGTGCTTGACAAGAAGTTAGAAAGAAATAAATTGTCATCACGTTGCACTTTGTGTTTTGCATGTCTGATGCACATTTCTGGCTGACAGCTTTAAACATTTATGGTATTTCAAATTTCCAGTCCAAATTTTCTACCCGCAAAACTGAGCGGAGTAAATTGATGTCGTGAATAGCTAGTGTCAAATAAAATTTGTACTTAAATTTGTATTTTTAACTTCCTAATCTAGGAAATCTTAAGTACCTTCTTTTTTAAAAGAACTCAAGTCTTGATTGATAGAGATACAGACAGATAGCATCATATACAAAAAGTAACACCAAATGTTCTGTCATATCAGGTTAATAACTAATAACAAACTATATATTTCTATTTTATATAGGATAATCTTGCTCCAAGTTGGATGGGGTGGAGCGCTGGGTCCCCCCCTCAGCCCTTTATTATGGGTACTGTATTACCCCTTTTCCTACCTTTCATCCTTTCACTGTGACTGTGTAGTGGGGTGAGGAGGCTTGGGGGGGCATTGCTCTTCTACGGCAGGGAAAATGCAGTATTTACTTACAATCCCCTAGTTTCAGTCGTCTTCAATTTTCTTTTGAGAAAATGCCTTTGTAAACTTTACCTTCTATGGATTTGAACCCCAACTGTTACCTTTATTAAGTTTCACTGAGTGGGATTTAGTTGCGTGTATATTAAGTGATCTATTGATGGGGAGAGTATATGATTGGTGAGGGTGGGACCTGGTTTAGAATAATTGTGTGCAAATTTTAACAAGCGGATCGGATGGTGATGCTGTTTGAGGCATAAAACTTGCCATTTTCTACCATGGTCCAGGTCCTGAAAATTTCCATGGAGGTACTGGCAGTTGATTTCCTGCCTCTTGGCTATGTGTGAGCTGGTGCTAGGGTGCAGGATTCCAGGTTTCCTAAGACTTATGTTGATTTTGTGACCATTCTCATTTTTTACAGGGGTTATTTTCAAAATGTAACACGGAAAAGTATATTAAGAGTTGAGTAACAGCATGTGATTTGTGTTTTAAATGGAAAAAAGTTAATGTAAAAGGATCCACTATGTGAATTATACAGACCAAAACACCCACCTAGAAATAAAACAAAAAACACCTTATTGTATGTATTAAGCATCTTTTAATTTAATTTACAGGAATTTAATATACAAACTCACTACTGAGAGTAAGTCACTCCCCATCACTCCCAGCTAACATTTAGGATCTTGGAAGATATAACAGTGAAAATATAAATAACAATGAACTACATTTATTTATTCTTAATGTTTAAGGAAAATGTACAAGGAGAGCTTTTAGTTTTGAGGGAGAGAAAAAGTTGGAATTTTTGTTTGGATAACTGATATTATCATAGCTTTCAAAAATAATTATCTTCATTAAATCCTGCAACACCAAGGTAGTTGTTCAATATAAAAAAAAGAGAGAAATTCTATTACTCTTCTTCATACTAAAAATGTGATTTCTACTTTGCTTACTTAGGATTTTTCCTCATATCGTTTTTCTGTATCATGATTAGAGAAGCTTTAGAATCC
Source organism: Manis pentadactyla (assembly GCF_030020395.1). Classification (NCBI taxonomy): domain Eukaryota; kingdom Metazoa; phylum Chordata; class Mammalia; order Pholidota; family Manidae; genus Manis; species Manis pentadactyla. The sequence goes on from NC_080026.1 coordinate 8,075,958, forward strand.
ATTGATTTGAAGTTCAAAGACGGCTCACGCAAACCGGGGCTATTTCTACGTGTATCAGAATTTCTAATGTTAATTTGCATATATAATTGTCAATCCATCACTTCATGTTGATTTAATAAAAAATGCAGATATTGAGCCAGAGACAGAAAGAATTTCTGTAAGAATGGGTCACAGTAGAATAGAGAAATTCTATTTGATGATATTTTGCAAAACATTTGTGAGAAGAAGCCACCTTTAGTGTTTGTTCATTGAGATAGCTCCTTTCTTTGATATTCCTTTTATGCAGCCTGAAACCTCAATTTGTTCTTTCCAATTTATTCAGACCAGTTCTGCCAAGTGCCTTCACCACATGGGACCCAATTACTGCAGTTCCCTGGAGCCTGAGAAGAGTTAATACACCTCCCACAGGGCTGAACCAAGGAATGGCTTGTGGCTCATGGGAAAAGACAATCCTTTCTGTGATTCTTCATTGCCTAAATTAATGTAATTCTAAATATGAATGGAATTCACCAATACATGCCTAGTGTTCCAAGATATAGTTCTTTTATCTTCATAAAAATAAACCTTTTCTCTGGGCCAAATGTATGCCAAAATGGCAAATCATATCCTGAAAGACACTGGTTCAGAGCACTTGCTCGAATCATGAATTCCAAGGAATTAATTTTAATGCCAAACTAATCCCAGTTTCAAAGTAAATCTCTCAGACTTGTTAGCTAACCCCCAATTTTTTGTTGTAACCAGTTCTTTATTCTCATCCCGTATCCAGAAATACCATTGGAAAATTACGCTTTCATCAATAAATGCAAAGCCAACCTTTACTTCATTCATTCATTCAATCAACCTTTTCTGTATTCCTGCATTTCAAAGCACTCTGTTACATTCCTATATCAAAAGCACTCAAGGCCTTGGAGAATTCACAAATATATTTTTGCATCTTAAATTTAAAAAACAAAAAGCACATCTGTCTGAATTACAGGAATGCAATTAAGTCAAATAGAGAGTCTCATGGGTGCCAGATAGTCAGAGTAATCTAAGGAGAATTAGTGGGCTAGAGTGGAAAGAGCACTGCTTGCTATATCGAACCTACTTTCTGAACTTGACCTGTCTTAGCCTCATGTTTCTCATTTGCCAAGTGAAAACACAATCCAAGCGATCTCTACAGTCCTGTCCTGCCCTGGAATTCTGGTTCTCAAATTCAATAGAGAAAAACATCTTTATTTTGGAGGCTAAAAGGAGGGGTGAAGTTAGGTTCCATGAAAGAAGTGCTTCTTGCACTAAAGCTTATGAGAGGCAAGGGCTTTTCAGAAAGGCCGTTATTGAATAAGGAATTTCAAAGGAAATGGCATCTCAATTCTCTGGTGGTTAAATTAGCACATGGACATTATATTCATTGGGTTAGCAGGAAGTGGGTAGATAGCTAGGGAAGTTAAAAGCAGAAATATAGATTGAAGGGTGATTTGAATATCAAGGTAAGGAAAATGTTTGATAATCAGCGGGGAGCCATTAAATACTTTTAAAGGTAGACTTGGGGAAGACAAATTTGTCTTACCTGGATCACTGGACGGAGGAAGTCATAAGACTGACAGTTGTGAATGTATGAACTTCTTGGGACCAGAACTAGAAGGGCAAAGGTGAAAACGGGGAAGGAGTGACTGGTGAGAAAGGTTTTGAAGGAAGAAGTGTTAAGATCTTTAGATCGATGTGAAAAGAAATTCAAGAAATAGGTAGAGGTAGCCAGTGTTCTGCTCATGCTCAGAATCGGCTGTCGTAGGTAAAAATAGGTATTTTAACATGTACTCTGGGAATATACACACTAGGAATAGCTTGATATCTGGATAGTAGGCACAATATATTGAAAAGGAAGGAAATAAATAACTTGATGTCAGCTTTTGAACTTAGAATCCAAGAGAAATCTCAGTGTATGCACACATTTAAAATGAAGTATAAAGTAACGATTTATTGTCAATTGTATTAAGGCAGACAGCCGAATGAGATGAGGTGCCATGTGACACAGTGCCACGTGTCAGCTTGGTAGGCTGCAAAGACCTTGTCATCTGGATCTGCCTGGATAACTCGACTGACTTAATTTTTCCATGTTCATTCTCTCCCTTTCACCATTAGCGGTTTTCTTTCGTTGGCCCGCTTATTGCACCATCTTGTAACCCCAGAAGGCCTAGAAGTCTATCGACTTTAAACAGGGCTCAGAAGTGTAAGGATTTGGCTCATGTATTCGTTTTCTGACAGGCAGCTGGAACACTTTGTTCAAAAGATATATTGGCATTAAGTGGTGGATAGAAGTTATTTTGATATGCCTATTAGATAGGATTAATTTAGCTCTCAAGGTTCAAGTCTGAGGCATCACCTACCGCTTACCAGCATTTTAGGGCCTGTCTTTATCTTCCCTTTTAGCTACTCATGTGCGCCTCAAATCGGAACTGTGGAGGAGGAAGCAAGCACAGCCATCCCTACAAGGTTGCCAAAAATGAAAACTCAGATTTTTAATTTGTGATCCAGAAATAAAGATAAGAGGAGGAAAACACATGCTTCCATAAAAAAAAGAGGAGATAATTATTTAGCACAGAACTTGATGTAGTCACATCAGATTTGGGAACTATGTATGGCATCCCTCCTTTTCATATTCTCCTAAGAAACTGATTTGTATTATGTTTCATTTAAAATAAGTTTATTGAATTGAACTCAGTAAATGAAACAACTGACATGACTGGAGCTTGAAATAAATGATGTGATGATCTAATGAAATACATAATGCTAAATTGTCTTGCTTCTTCTGCAAAAATTATTATTAGTTATAGCAATGCATGAATAATTACAGACAAAATTATATTAGGTATTTAATAATAGTTTTATATTTATACATCTGGATTTTTAGTTTCTGAAAGTATATTGGTCAAATCAACTCCTGTCCAAATATTTTAGCTTCATTCTTCAATATATTGCCTTTTTTTAAATGAGTTAATCTTCTGTGTTAGAATTTTCTACTTCTCTTTTGTTCTAATGAACAATAAATATTCTGATGCTATCTGGCGGCAAATTCCTCTGATTTTACTTTTCCTTTAATCTTTTAGTACTTCTCCCTCTTTTTCTTTTTAAACATTTTTCTGTTTCTTTATTATATTGCCTGTATTTGTTTCCCTAAATGTAGTGCTTAAGAAAGAATGAATTTCATTTTAAGATTTTTTCACTTTGCTTCTGAATATCCTAGAATAGTCTTGATAGTAAAAAAAAAAAAAAAAAATAGAAGGACTAAAGATTACTAGGGGAATGTCTTTCTTTTTTAAACCAACAAGAATTCTGACTTTTCTTTTTTTTCCATTTGTGTATTAGGTGGTTGTGAATGCCCTTTTAGGAGCAATTCCCTCCATCATGAATGTGCTTCTGGTTTGTCTTATATTCTGGCTAATTTTCAGCATCATGGGCGTAAATTTGTTTGCTGGCAAATTCTACCACTGTGTTAACACCACAACTGATGACATATTTGACATCAGCGAAGTGAATAATCATTCTGATTGCCTAGAACTAATAGAAAGAAATGAGACTGCCCGATGGAAAAATGTGAAAGTAAACTTTGATAATGTAGGATTTGGGTATCTCTCTTTGCTTCAAGTTGTAAGTGAACCCTCTTTTCTCTGAAATTTGTTTATTGTTTGGAATAGTAATGAAGTAATGACATACATCTAAGTCACTGAGAAGAAAGTGTATAACATATTTATTTTTTTCTCATTTTGATTTATTAGTACAAACATAGGAGCCCAGATGGGTGGAAACTTCAGTACATTTAAGCAGTGCAGAGAGAGTTGATAGTGGCCAGGTACTTCAATGCTTTCCAAAGGTCTTTTTCTTTTTCTTCCCATATTACTCTCTCTTCCCTAAGCAAGCTGGTTAATAAATCCATGTTTGCAATTGGACAGCTTGTTTCACTGATGGACCATGCTCCCAAAACACACATTGGCAACACACCTGATTGAACTGTAATTAATTGGTGGGAATTACCTGCTACTGAGTAGGCTCTGGTTTTGGACTGAAGACTGGGGAATGCTATTCAGGGTTTAAGATTAGATCCTCATGGTGGAATGGAAATAATCCAGGGTGGCACCTAACCACAGAAATGACACTTGAGCAGCGGTTATCTTCCCTCAAATGACCTTCCTATACAATTACTGAAGTCTATTTTATCTAAATATTAATGGCACTCACTACTGGGTCTCTAAGCTGATTTATGCGAAAGAAAAATAGGTTACAATTTATAAAAAACACGAAGATGGTGGCCCTTTAAACATTTGCATTCGATGCTCCTTGTGTCAGTAGCTGCATGAAAGCAAAGCAGTGGATAAAAGCAAGAGTCCAGATTGGCTGAAAAACATAGCAAAAATACTGCTGTGTTTTAGCTGCTGAAAATCCAGCTTACAAGGGACAAAAAAAAAAAAAGCTATACAGTTCTTGCCCCGTGTTTCTACAGAGTCTTTGGGGCAGGAACCTATTTCTGTTCACCGGGGTTATGTTTCTCGTCGCTCAGCCAGGGGGCTAACAAAGCAACCTACCCTGGTCAAAACCCTCTTGCATCTCCGCACTATGATTCCCGTGCAAGTTCTTCCCACCCCTTTGTTGGAATTTCTTGTTTCTCTTCTGGATGTTTCTCACTCTGAATGTTCGTTGCAAGTAAAATAGGGATTTACAAAATACGGCGAGAACGAACGATTTCTTTAAATATCATAGTAGAAATATGGTGATATTTCCTTGGGATTTATCCTACCCCTTAAGTAATAACCACACTTATAAATATCTCTAAAGCATAACACTTCCTCTACAAAATTGAGAAAAGGAAAATTGAAAATTTCAAGCAATCCCTTAAAAGGCCTAACAATTCTGAAAATACAGGGTAAAAATCCTACATGAAGCCATTAATAAGTTCTGCTACTAAAGAAACTCTAAGGTACTTCTCCATACTTGGCTTTATACAAAATCACCTCTCTGTTGATTAGCAACTTACGAAATGGTTACTTGAAACACTTTTTTCTGTTCGTGTACCTAGTGTGTAATGGACTTGTTCTATCATTGACTCAGCTGTTGACACATTCAACATTTTCTTCTTTGATATACAAGTTAACTTCTACCTTCTAGCCAAGAAATATTATTTTTTCTTCATTACCATCACACACACACCCTAACTTGGCTTTCTTCCCATGACATTGACTACTTCACAAGTGCTAGTGTTATAAAAACAAAGAGTGCTGGGATATAGACACTGAGAGCTTTGCTAGACTTGCTCATTAGCTGAGGAATAATCCACTCAGACCCATGGGGCTCAAAATTCATGTCCTAGTACAAATTGCTCTAATTATTAGACTTGGGAACCTTCTTGAATCTGTGAATGCCAAGTGTCTACTATACTATTTTCTACTTACTCATAATAACTCATTCTCATCAAAAATTACAGAGAAGAAAGTGGAATATAGGATTATTTCTGGATGTTCTGCTTTGAATTTCTTAAGAAGATACTTGCAACTCTGACTTTGTGTATACCAGTAGGATCCTTAGAGTGTCACCATAAAGAGAAGTCTTACACTTTCAGTCACTTGGATCACTTTGCACATAGATTTCAGTAGGTGATCCCCAGATTCAAGTTGTAATTATTTTCCTCCTGCAGGCATTGCTAAGTGTGCTCGCATTTGTAAACCTTTCTAAAATTATTCCACCAAATGTTTATCACACTTTAAAATATGTGATTCCACTAACTAAAGACTTGAGAAGGTAGTTATCAGGCAAGAGGATATAGGAAATGACCATTTTGTTCATTATGTATTCTAGAAATAAAAAGCCTAACTTATTTGTGTTGGTCCAAAATTCATGGAAAATTTGTTTAAAATATATTTTGAAAATATTCATTTAAAAAATATAGAAATAAGAATAGTAAACATTAAGTATGAATTATTTTTACTCCAAAGTAAAGCATGCATGTCCTTTTTAATAGGCCACATTTAAGGGATGGATGGATATAATGTATGCAGCAGTTGATTCCAGAAATGTGAGTATTCCTTACATCCTGGTTTGTTTTTTAACAATATTGGTTAAGTGCTAAAATTAATTTAACAGCATATACCAGCTGAATGGATTGATTCTATGATGACTAAAAAAATAATGGAAAAAATGTGACTCAACTTACTTTTCAAGTACAGCAATGTTTATCAGAAAGATCTTACTAAAATAAATCAAAATATAAGTTATTTTCAAAGTTAAGTATTCATATATCTAATAACTAACAAATATCCTCCTAGTAAATATTTTTCAGCTTTATTTCCTCTTATCTACTAGTTACATAATCAGTAATACTTTCGGTGTGCAGGAGCAAATGTGAAAAAGTATATGATTTCCATCAATAGAAGAAATATGTAGTTATCGTCCATATTAGACAGTATCAATAGTTTGGGATGTTGTACAATCGGCCTTAGATTTCTATAATAGTCCCTTTCAGAGTCATTCTTTTATATGAGTTTAGCCTCCATAAATTTACTGGAACCTTTACGAATGCTGTTACCACTTCTATGGCCAACAGTTTCCTTTTAGTTTTTATCTCCAAAGACCTACCTTATTTGGTTTCTCCTGCAGCAGCCTCTTTGGGGCTTCAAGAAGAGAAGAGAAATCGTGCTATTGCGACTCTACTCTTAAACCTTTGTAAAATTTAGTATTTGCTATCAGCCTTCATCTTTCCATTCTAGGGTCCAATCAGTTCAGTCTGTTATCATAAAAAATAATTTCTGTTGTGATCTTTAAACTGACCTGATAGAGCTCACTTTTTTCTTTCTTTATATGCACTTCTCATAAATGACTTCAGTTTTGTGTTGAATATATTCCTGATATCCTCCAGAATTATTTCACTTTGCTACTTATTATTACTTTGTTTTATGTGTCTGATTGGTTTTTAACCTTATTATCTTAAGAAGGACACGAATCTATTAGGGAACTATCTATAGAGACTCCGTTACCCCTTTATTAAGGTGAAAGTGCTGGCTCAATGCTAACTTAATATAAGTACAATCTAGAGATTAAACTATCAAGTGAGAATTTCTAAAATGGAGTGTCCAGTTATGACTAATCAATCTGAAAAATTGTAATGTTGAAGCTATTGTGCCAAACATCTAAATGAATAATTAAATTCTTGTTTGCTGAATAGATTCATGCATAGATATATGGGGTTTCTACACATAGTTACTGAAGTACAAAGGTTTCACTAATTTTAAAGTGATTAAAATTCAGTATGTTAAAAAGTTTGCCAAATTCAGCACACTACTGTCCAAATAACAAGATATATACTTACAGTTACAAAAAATAGATTCTGAAGTGTCATAATAACCATATTTTTCACAGAAACACATTGCTAAATAAAGGCTAATTTCTGAGATTTTTTTTAGAGGTGACATTCAGAGGGAAGAAAAAGAAAAGTACTGCTTCTGTATTACGAGGAATTTTCTGATCTCATGAAAAAGCACCAATGACTTCCAGCACGAAAAATGTATTGTGATATTTTATAAAATATTCTCCTTTGATAGGTGGAACTCCAGCCTAAGTATGAGGAAAGTCTGTACATGTATCTTTACTTTGTTATTTTCATCATCTTTGGGTCCTTCTTCACCTTGAACCTGTTTATTGGTGTCATCATAGATAATTTCAACCAGCAAAAAAAGAAGATAAGTATTTCTAACATTTTTCTCTCCCAAAAATAGTAAAATTATTTCAAGTGTTTCTCCATCAAATAAATACTTTAGTTCAGAAAAAAAAATGGGTGTAAAATTCCATTTGTGCATCCTCCCCCTCTGACATCCACTGCCCATCTCTTTCAGGGTATAGAAAGCCAAGAATGGCAGTGTTCTATGTTCCTGTGCTTAGGTTCACAGAACCTATCTCCAATATTTGTTTTCTTTTTTGAAATGAGGGGACACATTTTCTCTTTCCAAAGAGAACCATTAGAAAAGAACCTATGCTTATGCCCCTTTTCCAAACTTGTTTTATTCCAACTATCCTCCTTAAAATATATTTTGCAGGGAAAACCCTTAGAATCTTTGCAATAAATTAGGTATGAGATGTAAGCTTCTTCTAGGATTTCTTGTCCAATTTTTTCTTTCATTGGTTCCTTTTATATATTCCCACTTCGTTCTCCCTAATATATACTTATAAGCTTTTAGTTCTAGTCTTGAACAGTTCTTCATTTTATTATTATCATTTATAAAGCCAATTTTATCATCTCAATTATATACGTACATTATAGAAAATATGGCAAGTAAAGGAATATCATTACTTGAGAGTAACTGCTATTCACATTTTATGTTTTCCTGTTAAACTTTTTCTACACATACTCTTGTTATTGAAATTATTTTATCTATAATTTTAAGTCTCTTGTTGATTTAGTGTAAGTATTTTACCATTTTGTTAACGCTTCATATATATATCATCATAATTTACTGAATCATTTCCTAGTAGAAGATTGATGATTTAGGTTGCTTCTAATCTTTCATGATTTTACAGAGTACCTTGTCAAAAATCTTTGTGCTTCCCCCAAAATAACTCTTTAATTATTTCCTTCAGATAAATTCTCAGAGTAAAGTATTTTGCTTTCCCTAAATAATATGACCACTCGTAACAGTGTATGGTCACACCCAGGTCGTGGCTGCCTCCTGAATGTCCAACATTGTCTTTTTCTCAATACTTGGTATTTGATGAATGAAAATTGTAATGAATTTTTTTTGTCTTTAAGTTTGAACATGTTTTCAAGTGCTTTTCCTTTATGTTTCTTCCTTTGTATACTGCTCCTTCATCTCATTTGCTCAGTATGTGTTCTTATCATATACTGAGTGCTTTTGTTATAAGAGGTGTTTTCACTGTGAAACATTCCCACCACATCCCCTTTTGCTATTACTGATATTATTCTATAGTCAAAGTCACACTGTTTTATTTCGCTTACTAGCCTGAGTCCCAATCCTCTGTACCTACTGACCTGTCATACCCTCCCATACGTGTGGTCTCTCACTGGTCCCCCGACTTTTCTACCAGCTCATCTGGTTGTCTTTCCACCCTTTTGCTCCAGGTCCTGGCAGAGTGAAAGTGGCCTTTTATGAGTAATTCTAAACCATCTTGCAATATACAGACTCTAATTCCTTGCTACATTGGAATAAGAAAATCATAGTCTTTCATTTCAGAAAGGCAGTATGTAGTACAGAGTAAGGAACAAGTGTTTAGTGTCTCTACAGCATTGGGTAAAATACTTAATTTCTCAGTTTCTGGGTTTTTCTTATTCCATAAAATGATAATGAAATAATAAAGTGAATTTTGGATAATTGCGATAATTAAATAAGATTATAATATCTAAAAAGTACTTCTAATTTTTTCAAATTGAAAGTCCCAGACATAATTATGCTAAATAGTTGAATTTCACATTGCCTTTTTTTAACGGCTTCTTTACTATTTTAACTTTAACATTGAGCAATTATATACAAAGGGACACAGTTTTAACCAGTTTTGATTTTTCTCTTCCATACTTTGGAGGTCAAGACATCTTTATGACAGAAGAACAGAAGAAATACTATAATGCAATGAAAAAATTAGGATCGAAGAAGCCACAAAAGCCAATACCTCGCCCAGGAGTAAGAAATACCAAAAGCTATGGGAAAAATATACAAAAACTGGCATGTGTTTTCTCGCAGAAGAGATAGCAGCAGCTAACATTTCCAGCCACAAAGATTCCTTCCACTTTTAGAGCATCATTAATATATAGCTTCATGGTAATGGTAAAAATATTTTTGAAAGAGAGAGACCAAAAAGAAAAAGAAGAAATAGAAGATGCACCCTTATCTTCAATGATTTAGAATTATGCAACCAGAATCCAAAATGAATGGCAAAGAACACATAACAGTGTGATGTACACAAGAAAGATTTGGTCATGTAACTTAAGAGTGGTTGCCAAGTAATATTAGGGAGAGGAGTGAACCTTGGATGAGGTTAAATACATGCTAGATTATCAAGTTAATGAACTGTCGAGTAAAATAACACCTTACTTCCATTTTATTTTTCATTAGAGGTACTAAGTATTTGGAGGAGGAGAAAATCTACTATTCATGTATATGGTTATAAAGTGAAAATTCACTAATGTCTACAGAAGTCAGAACCAATAAGCACAATCCATGGTGGTAAATTACAATTCTCATGTTTCCATGAAGGACCAACTGAAGAACTGCTGTGAAATGGAGAAACCTTATCACACACTTTATTGATTTTTATGATAATGATCTGTGAGGTTAAAAATTCCCGGCGTGCATTGGGGAACAACATACTAGTGAATATTCATATTGTGTTAGCCAACAGTTGCCTTCTTGAGAATCATGTCCTCTGTTAGCCTAAAGTAGAAGTAGAAAGGAGTCATCTTGTGTAAGGAAAAATGTAAGTTAACAATCCTTAGAGTTCGCCAGTGGCCTGGGGAAATGAGCCAGACAACGGCCTGCAGTGACTGACAGGACAGGGCTGGGAAGCAGAACCACAGATCAGTGACGAGGGATGTGAATTTGTTTATATCAATGGAAAAGGAATGTCATTCTATACATATCCTTGTGTTGGCTCAGTATTCTGTGTCTGACAATGTTAATAAAGACTGTTTGGTGGAAGAACACCAATACTGTCTTATATGGGCTTTAATGAATAATGTTATAGGTGTGCCCTGGAAATCCAAAGTTTCCTTAAACAGTTCTTTGATAGTAAGACAAATGGAGTGTAACACATACTACATTTTAAATGACTGAATGGTCCAATTAATCATAGGAAATTCTGGTAAAAAACAAAGCAAAACAGGTTTCTTCACTTCTCTTAACTTTAATACATTAATATGCATTTTGTGCCTCTAAAGAAGTGTATTGTATGCAGTGTTTCTTATCAGAAATTCCCGTTTGACGAGGGATTGTTATTTTGTGCAATACACGTTGGTAAACAGCAATTTAAACAACTAAATTCAAAAAATTATTCAGCTACAAATCATTATTTACAAAATTACGGGCCATTTGTTATTGTGTCCCATACTAGAAAGTCAATGAATGCCTCAAGTAATTACATAGATGCTAACATGTGCAGGAAAACTCTTCTGTGGCTAAAAGCATTTCTGTTTCTTTCCAGAACAAGTTCCAAGGCATGGTCTTTGACTTCGTGACCAGGCAGGTCTTCGACATCAGCATCATGATCCTCATCTGCCTTAACATGGTCACCATGATGGTGGAGACGGACGACCAGAGCGAGTACGTGACAAGCGTTCTATCGCGCATCAACCTCGTGTTCATCGTGCTGTTCACCGGCGAGTGCGTGCTGAAGCTCGTCTCCCTCCGCTATTATTATTTTACAATAGGCTGGAATATTTTCGATTTTGTGGTTGTCATTCTCTCCATTGTAGGTAAGAAGTATTTAAAATCTGTTCAATTCAGCTCAATGAAAGATAAAAGTTGGGGCAATCAAGTTTAAATGAGAGGTCATCCCACCATTCCGAGGTACCCATGGAGAAAATTTTGATGTATTTCCTCCAGATGTGTTTGTTTTTCTCACAAAATGAGGCTCCTTCTATAAATACAGTTTTGTATCCTATCCTATCCATTTTAGATTAGGTATATTATTTATCAGTGTAGTAGCCCCGTTCATTTGAACTAGAAACGTGCTATTAACTGAGATAAAAATGTTTTGACATGTTAAGATTGAACAGCATTATGCAATATCTAGATGGTTCTGTTAAGAAGAGGATTAGAAATTTAGCCTGGTACTCAGGAGAGGTATTGCATCAGAGACTGACACCGAGTCATCAGCATATAGATAAGAGTGGAAGTTAATGGCAAGATAATGAAAAGCATGAACTGAAAAGAGAATGAAGATCAAAATGTTGGCAGTACAGATATTAGATTCTTTAAGGGAATCAGATAGAGATTTTCTAAATTACCTTGAGGTGGTTTTATTGCATGATGCACAAGGGAAGTTAGGTGACATGGGTTGTCATTTATTGCTCATACTCTTCAAAGCCTAGAACATACAATAGGTTACATGAGCAGTAGCTCATTTTGTTAAAGATAGAACTCTAGCCCAAGTGAAGGCATCTATTTGTAAGCTTGAAATATTCATTATTTCCTAAACCAGATGATATGGTTGGGTCAATATTTTATCACCCCAGATTGGGCACCTCTGTGGGGCAGATTTTCATGCCATTCCACCCTCTCATGTAAGTTGGTCTTATATCCAACTCATATGTTGTATAGCCTTTGACGGCCACACTAATCTGTGGTGTAATCAGTGTGGATAGGGTACCAAGGTTGTATTCACCTCTCTTCTGTGTGTGTGTGTGTGTCTGTCACACACACACACACACACACACACTTAGGCTTATTTACTCTTTGCTGAATGAGGCAGTGTAACTCAAAGGCACTGGGTTTCTTGAATTTCTCTTCAGTTCAATCATTATTTCATTACCTAAGGCAAATGAAGAAAGAAGATTAAAATAAGAGGTCTGAGAGACCAATGTCAGCCATAGGAGACCAGAAAGAGCGTTAGCTTGGATCCTTTTAGAAATGCACAGGGGCATACATAAATAAATATATATTATAGTGGAAGCTTAGGGAAGCATCAAGGAGAAATCAAACAGCATTAAAAACTATAGATACTTTTAAGTGGGTAAGGACTAAAGGGTGTATGATTAGAGAATATACGACTTGGTATATGATAGAGGATATATGATTTGGCAATTTCAGGAAAAATAATTATATGCATATAAATATGTACTTATACTGATGGCCACTGCTATTCAGACACACTTAGGAATTTTTAACTTAATTTTTTTAGATTCAGTCTTGGAATTTTCTGCAAGCTAAAAAGAGTCTAGAAACAAAAAGTACCATAAAATCCTCATTGAACTGAATATTGTTTTAGCTTGGACTGCTCTAACAAATTACCACAGACTGGGTAGCTTAAACAACAGAAATTTATTATCTCACACTTCTGGAAGCTAGACATCCAAGATCAAGGTGCCGACATGGTGGGTTTCTGGTGAGCACGCTCTTCCTGGTTGGTAGATGGTTACCTTCTCAATATGGCACCACATGGTAGCAGGAAAGAGAGAAAGAGAAAGAGAAAGACAAAGAGAAAGCTCCCTATGTCTCTTTTTATGATGGCAGTAATCCCATCCGGGGGCCCCACCCTCATGACCTCATCTAAACCTAAGTAATTCCCAAAGTCCCTGCCTTCAGATACCATCACACTGAGGGGTGAGAGCTTTTAACATACGAATTTGGGAAAGGCTGGGAAACAATTTAGTCCTTAGCAAATATTGAGTTAAGTTTAATCTTAAATGTCAAAATTAAGGTTTATTTATAATATATGTTGTGTGCAATTGTATGTATTATATACAATATATGTCAAATTTAAGATTATGTAACTGAATTTCAGTACTCTGATCCTTACCTTAGAGCCTTAACAGAAATTTAATATTATTTTAATGGATAACTTCTTCAGTGTTTGGTGTTTTCATTTTTATCCAAAGGCATGTTTCTGGCTGAGCTGATAGAGAAGTATTTCGTGTCCCCTACCCTGTTCCGAGTGATCCGTCTCGCCAGGATTGGCCGAATCCTGCGTCTGATCAAAGGGGCCAAGGGGATCCGCACGCTGCTCTTTGCTCTGATGATGTCCCTTCCCGCGCTGTTCAACATCGGCCTCCTGCTCTTCCTGGTCATGTTCATCTACGCCATCTTTGGAATGTCCAACTTCGCCTACGTTAAGAGGGAAGTTGGAATTGACGACATGTTCAACTTCGAGACCTTTGGCAACAGCATGATCTGCCTGTTCCAGATCACCACCTCGGCCGGCTGGGACGGACTGCTAGCCCCTATTCTCAACAGTAAGCCACCCGACTGTGACCCTAATAAAGTTAACCCTGGAAGCTCAGTTAAGGGAGACTGTGGGAACCCATCTGTGGGGATTTTCTTCTTCGTCAGTTACATCATCATATCCTTTCTGGTTGTGGTGAACATGTACATCGCCGTCATCCTGGAGAACTTCAGCGTTGCTACTGAGGAAAGTGCAGAGCCCCTGAGCGAGGATGACTTTGAGATGTTCTACGAGGTCTGGGAGAAGTTTGATCCGGATGCCACCCAGTTCATGGAATTTGAAAAACTATCCCAGTTTGCAGCTGCTCTTGAACCCCCCCTCAACTTGCCACAACCAAACAAACTCCAGCTCATCGCCATGGACCTGCCCATGGTCAGTGGGGACCGGATCCACTGCCTGGACATCTTATTTGCTTTTACCAAGCGGGTTCTGGGGGAGAGTGGAGAGATGGATGCTCTCCGAGTACAGATGGAAGAGCGCTTCATGGCTTCCAATCCATCAAAGGTCTCCTATCAGCCAATAACTACAACTTTAAAACGAAAACAGGAAGAGGTGTCTGCCGTTATTATTCAGCGTGCTTACAGGCGCCACCTTTTAAAGCGAACTGTAAAACAGGCTTCATTTACATATAATAAAAATAAAATCAAAGGTGGGGCTAATCTTCTTGTAAAAGAAGACATGATAATTGACAGAATAAATGAAAACTCCATTACAGAAAAAACTGATCTGACCATGTCCACAGCAGCTTGTCCGCCCTCCTACGATCGGGTAACAAAACCGATCGTGGAAAAACACGAGCAAGAAGGCAAGGATGAAAAATCCAAAGGGAAATAAGTGAGAATAAAAATAATTGGGCGACAAATTGTTTACAGCCTGTCAAGGTGATGTATTTTTGTCCACAGGACTCCTTTAGGGGGGTCAATGCCAAACTGACTGTTTTTACACAAATCTACTTAAAGGTCAGTGCCTACAATAAGACAGTGACCCCTTGTCAGAAAATTGTGACTCTGTGTGAAGGGGAGATGACCTTGACACAAGGTTACTGTTCTCACTACCAGCTGACACTGCTGACGACAAGAGACACAGTGGCTACTCAGACTGTCGGGACCAGTTCAAAGGGGTGCAAACCTATAATTTGGAGGTTGTTTAACATGGAACACTCTAGTGTAGTAATTGTATCCACTCTTCGCATTTCAACTGCCACATTTGTCACATTTTTACAAAATCTGTTAGTGAATTCATCTTTTTTTTAATCCATATGTTGTTTATTATATGTGAATATTTTTGTAAATGGGGTTTCTGTTGGGAAACAGACTAAAGGACCTCTTTAACAGGTATGCCACTGGGGGTTATGGCAATCGCACTGCACTCCCATTTGCACAAAGACGTGGTTTGCATGAGGGCATGCTACCCGGAGAGATCGTGCATGAAAAAAGGTCACAGGGAAAACAATGAGTTCTTAAATTCCATTCAGGTTTCTGGGAGGGGTGATTAGGTGATAACTGGAGGTGCTTTGCTGATCTTATTTTGTCAAATCCAGTCCCTAGACCAAGTAGATAATTTTTTTGAAGTAGGCCATGAAATCTTCGCCGGTGCAAACTTCATCCAAATGTTTGGAGTCATAAATATTTCTGCTACCGTAGTTAAAAAAAAAACTGAATAATAAGCATTGTTTCCCACTAAAGACTGACCTGACCAAAACAACCCTTTATAAATTTCTGCTTAATCCTGCACTTTGTTTAGTCATCTTCAGCTCAGCAAGGTTGACACTGTGTATGTTAACGAAATGCTATTTATTATGTAAATAGTCATTTTACCCTGTGGTGCACGTTTGGGCAAACAAATAATGACTTAAGCACAGTATTTATTGCATTAAATATGCACCACAAGAAATGTAGAGTGCAAGCTTCCCACAGGTCATATAAAGTATTCTGCACCATTGTAGGTAGTTGGGATGCCGCCGATGCATGCCAATGTCACCACGCTGCTGTATCTGGTTTCTTCCACTGCTCAGAATCTCATTCACGAGAAACCATATGTCAGTGGTAAAGTCAAGGAAATTGTTCAACAAATCTCTTTTCTTTAAGTCATGAAGCAATAGTTTGCAGCACTTCAACAGCTTTTGATTATTTTTAACTTTTAGGTGGATAACATATGGTGTATAGCCAGACTGTACAAACATGTTAAAAACAAACAAACAAAAAAAAAAACCACTGCTTAACCTGTTCAAAGTGTGTGTAGAATTTTATAAGCAAATATAAATACTGTAAAAAGTCATTTTATTTTATTTTTCAGCATTATGTACATAAATAGGAACAGGACATTATCTTCAGGTTGGTATCATGATCACTTTTCTTACTTTCTGTCTATAGTACTTTTTCATGGAAGATATTTGCTAAATAAGAAATGAAAACAGGACTGGGTAGTTGTAGATTTCTGTGTATATTACATTTGCTAATTTTAGATCATTTCATAAGGGGCAAAATAAGTTCCAAACTCACATCCAAATTATGCTTTGCATTGGGGAGAGGGTATAAAATTTAATTTATATTTTAGGTAGTGGCTGCACTAACCGATTGAAAATAGTGCTTATTTTTCAATATTGTTTTTTTTTTTTCTAACTTCTGTTTATGTTTTCATTTCTTTGGAGTTATGCTGCTCTAGATGCTCTATCTATAATCTGAATTTCACAAATTTTTCTTTCCCACAAGAACAGAGAGTAGTAAACTTATATAGTCAGTTACATCAAGACATCTTGTGTTTCTTACAGAAGCAAGTCACAGGCTCCTCTTTTTCTTAAAACTACATAGATAAACTGTGTTTGTGAACTGCATGCTGGAAAATGCTACTGTTACCCTAAATGATGATAACTAACATTAAAAATGTGCAAAACTAATAAAGATTACATTTTTTATTTTATTGTTTGCCCAGTTACTTTTTGTTAACAGCATTTTATAACAAGATGAAGGTATTTTTACTCTGCAAACTGGGGGAAACGGGGAGCTAAGCACACACACACACAAATGGGTCTACCTGGGCTGACAGCCAGAAAGCCTGTGGTAGAAATGGGGCTGGGGGAATGGCGTTCCAGCAGCTACAAGCAGTAGGATGTGATCTCTGCCAGAAGAAGGACCTGATTGATGCCAGAGCATAAGCTGGCGGCTCCAGGTGGAAAAGAGGCACAGAAACCCGAGCAATGATGGATGGCCACTTGAAGTACAAAAAGAAACCCTTAAATCTGTATTACAAAAATCAGAAGGTGCTCTGTGTAAGTAGGATACTTTGTGGGCTCCTCCAGAACTACGCTTGCTTCTCCGTCTTGCTCTGTGTGAGGGTGATTTTGTGCATTGCACCAATGGGCTCTCTTACCCTCTGACTCCAAGTCGGTGTGGCCAATGGGAAGCCCCAGCAGTGGAAAGCACCATCTGGAAAACACCAGTGGTTTCATGGAGTGAAACTGGGAAATTTTCCCGTTTCCTTGGCTGAGTTGCTCTGGGCTGGTAGTGTGACATTCATCCGCAGAAAGGCTCCTGGTCAGACAGAGCCGTCCTACAAGGGAACCAGGGCTACTTTCTTTGGGGTCTGGCTGGCACTCTCCACCTTGCTCCCTTAGGCCTGCACCTCTCCATTGCTCACAGCCTTCCCCTGACCTTGCAGACGCCTTTACAAACAGCCTCTTTATGAAAGCTGTCTCTGCTGCCTCATGTCAGCATGTCATCTGCCTCCTGCCTGGATGATACAGAGATTAAATAGCTTGTGAAAATGGGCCAGAGGCAAAGATGTGCCTTGGGTCGACCTGGAGGCTTAATCTAACCCACTCTGGTAGATAAAGAAACAGGAACTGAGGAAGCTACAATGAAGTCAAGTGCAGAATTCACATAGATCTTGGAAAGGTTACCTGAGTGCTCCACCTTATCTACATACACGAGGAAAGCGGAGTCCTCCCTCGCCATCAGGGTGGCACAGCCTCTGTCATGAGGCGGAAAGGGGAACACAGCCTTGACAGGAAAAGGGGCAACCGTGCATAGTGCTTCTCACCATCCTTCCACAACTTACTGACCTCATCTCTTCACATTATCACCCTAAAATAGGAGAATCTTTACAGATTTTTGTGATGCCCCACATCCACACCAGTGCTCACTGGTATACTTCCAAATATGAAGAGAATTGGTAAAACACAATCATATAAACCACCAAATTCATTTAGGTATTATTTTGCATACTTGTGCCAAAAATAATTTAATGCTCAAAGAATGTTGAGTCATGTCAGTAGGACAAAGGTGTTATCTTGAAGAGGGTTCCCACTGGCCAAAGCTGGGACGATTGGAACATCAAAATAAATGATGACAATATTGGATTACAACCCACTGAATAACATAAGAATCCATAAGTAGAATACTGATGTAGGTAAAGAGAGAAAAGGAAAAATCTCTTCCTAACAGTTGAATGTTAACTAACAAGAGTAAAAGGAATAATGGAGTTAGAGTATTACCAAACTGGCAACCAACATAGTGACAATTGATTCATCAAAGAATAATCAATGAATGCTAAACTCATGAGTGAAAGTTTGAGGAGGAATAAGAAATTCAAAGTATCTATTTTGCATTAATTAAACATTGAAAAAGAAGAAAGTTTACAATAGAGAAATCTAGTAGAAACTACCTTCGAAGACAACATCATCAATTATGGGATCAACTATACTGAAAAAGACACATCACTTCTTGGTATCCAGTCAAAATTGCATGACCAGACATTAACCATAAGGAAAATTAAATTGAAGACATTCTATAAAATAACTGAACTGAACTCTTCAAAATGTTAACATCATGAAAAACAGAGAAAGGCTCAGGAACTGCCTGAGGTTGAAGAGTATGGAAACTAGACACAATATTTGACTCTGCATTGGATCTTGGACTGGGAAAATAATAGTGATTATAGATATTATTGGAGAAACTGACTAAATCTGATTATGCACTGTTAATTAATTATTAGCTTTATAAAAGTTAATTTTCCTTATTTCATTAAGGCTAATTTGGCTATTACATAACTGTAGGTAAATGGCCTTCTTGACAAACTCATGCTAAAGTATTTAGAGGTAAAAGGGATGATACCTGCAACTCACCGTTGAATGAGGTCAAAGGAAAATGAATGATTATGTGTATGTATGTAAATAGAGATGTGTGTATGTATGTGCAAAAGGGAGGGGTTTTTTGTTTCTGTTGTATTGCGTGTGTATGTATGTGTTTACTCTATCACCCATTTTTTGTGTCCTGAAATTTATGATTTCTACCCTCAAAATTAGGTATGCTATATCTAACAACTTGAAAGAATACTATATTTTAACTATCATTCTTATTTTCTGGAGGTCATCTTTCTGAATAGTCACTTAAATGATTATATTCTTTGCCATTCATGATCATCTTTGTATTGCTAAAAATAAGAGTATTTTAGGAGAGATCTAACCACTACTGTAACCCCAATATTTAAAGCTAGAGAGATCTGAATTGGAGCCTTGTGATGTAAATTCTGGTGATGCTGTCCATAATAGTAAAAGATGAGTTACCATATATCTGAGCTGGGGCCCAGACATTGCGGGTATAAACTAATAACCCCAAACACAGTTCCATAGACCAGTACCCTATGACCAAGTTTTCATATTCCTACAGCTAATCCAGGTAATTAAGAATAATGTCATGAACACTTACAAAGTTGACCATACTCAATTTAAAGAATGCTATTGTAAAAGTGTGTCTTGTAGATTTTTTCTAAGGACTAAAATCATTTTCATGTTAAAATGCTTGTTTAGAAATTATGGTGAAATAAGTGATAGTGGGTTATTTGTTTTATTATTTTATTTGGCCAAATTAAAAATTGGCAACCTTGTGTTGGTCTTCCCATTTGCATTTCCTGGTACATGTTATCAAGAGTCTAGGAACCACAGGCATAGACAGCTAACTACTCAGCCTCCTAAGTTCATGTTTGCATGTGTATTCCAGAAAGTTCAGGTTAGGACTATATAAACTATGTTAAAGACAGAAAAGATGTTACGTAATTGCATATTCTATTGTGGGTACACTGGAATTTTATATTATGTAAGAAAAATATTTTTGAATCACTATGAATTTATTAAAACCTTTATAGTCCAAAAATATTGTTGCTTTAATCAGGTGTAGCTGATAATACTGTCCTTCTTGGCACAAGGGATCGAATATTCTGCAAGATTGTTAACATTGATTCAGTGTGGCAGTGAAGGCACTAGAGGAGGAAAATATTTCAGCAACGAAATATTGCCGGGCAAGTTGCATCACCAAGAAATTCTTAGCATCGTAAGTGGATAATCTGCAATGTCAACTGAGCATTTTGTTGCCCAAGTCCTTTAATCATCCCCTCAGAACAGTTCTCATATTTGTAGATAATTCTACCTCTTCACCAAGAAGCATGAGGACATTGTCATGAATTGCCTCGACTTCTTTCCTCTACAATGAAAACTATGTCTCCCTTCCCTTCCCTTCCCGCCTCTCCCCTTCCATCCCTTCCTTGCCCATCTGTTTTCTTCCTTTCCTTTCCTCCCCCCTCCCCCACCCTTCCTTCCTTTCCTTCATATCTTTCCAGAGATCATTTTCCCCCATTCATTTCTACATAATCACGAACGTTGCTTAATGAATTCCTCTACTTATCGTGTATTTTTATTCTCTCCTTGATTGATCCTTTCTGTCTGGATTTGCACTTTCAAAATTGGTTTTTCTAATCCAGAGAAATAACTTAGGTCAACTCTAATGCATCTTTATCCACCGTCCCATTATCTTATTCCTTATAAAAAATACCTTCTAAAACCAGGGTTCTATACACACCACCTTCACACTCGGTTGAAGTTAAATGACTTATATACAGGTCCCTGTGATTCTGAGGAGAAAACGTGGCTCTGAATAATCTTAGTGACATAAGCATACTGAGTTTTCAAAGTGCTGCACTGGCTATTATCCGTCTCAATGACATTATGAGGAAAAGACAGGAAAATACAATGGTGGATACAGCAACAAAGAACATTACCCACATGGAACAAAGCTATACATACTGTTTTTCTGGTTATCATAAATTACATCTCCTCTATTTAGTATTTACTTGGACAAGATGTTCACAGAACTATTCAACTGTTAATTGCAGCATTTTTTATCTGTTTGTTTTCCAGGAATGTAGCCTTTATATGAAATCATGGGGACCAGAAATTTCTTAAAATAAATTTTTAGGAAAGTATGTTTAAGGGTAAATTCTTCATGAAAAAAAATAGATGGTAATAGAAAAGCTGATTTGCTCACTCTGCTAGTAATGAATTCACTACCTGCCACAACGTATGTGTGCATTTTGTAGGGAAGTGTTAAGATATAGGTCTTATTTTTCATCTTCAAGCTGTTTTGAAGTAAATTGTGACTCTAATAGATTTAACCAAACCATTGCTGAATCTTTTTCTTCCAAACCACCTTTTCTCTCTCTAAATGTTCTTAATTTGGCTCCTACTCCCACCGATCTACATTTAGCCAAGTCCAATGGTATTTATTCAGTCTTTATCACATTTGCTTAATTTTGAGAATTTGATGATGTTGGTCACCACCACTGCCTTATTAAGTTGCATCTTCCTTTGCCTTCCATAAAACTATACTATTCTAGGTCCCCTCTTCTATTTTATATTCTTGTTTTTATTGCTTTTTTTCCCTCTTCTTTTAGACTTACACTGCACCATCAGCCTTTTTGCTAAGCTGGTGTTGCAATTCCAATTTTCCGTAGTTCTTTTATGCTTGTATATTCAACTATCTCCTTCAACTTCATATGTCCAAAACTGATTTGACTGTATTCTATTCCTCTCAGCCACCAACAAAAATAGCCAGAAGTCAACATGTTTTCCCAATATCTGTTTTTGTTGGAGTTAGCCCTCTAAGTCAGCAAAAGAAGTAAAATCACAGTGTATATTGAGGAATGGATACATAACTCTATGGTAGGATATAGGCACAATTGTAACAGCAAATTCTGATCTGGGTTTGAAGAATGAGAGGGGTAGTGCTGTCTGAATAGCAGAAATATTATGGAATAGTTGTCAAAAGCATAGACTCTGGAGCCAGGTTTCCTGGATTCAAACATCAGCTATACTTCTTACTAGCTGAAGGGTCTTGAAAAGTTCTTAATCCCTCTTTGTCTCAATTTTGTCATCTGTAAAATGGTAATAATAATTCTTATAAGGATTAAATGAGTTAACAAGTAAAGCTTTCTGATCAACAATTCTGAGCATATATAGTAGTTACTGTGTGTTCGCCCTGCTGATGATGGCCAAAGATGCATTTGGAAATGAGAAATGGGATGGCGTGTTCAGAGCACTCACTATAGCCCAATGTTGCTAAAGTTGAAACATGAGTATTGACAGTGACCAAGAGGCAAGCAGGGGCCAGGTAAAAATGCATGTTTGGGCTTTGGCCTTAATATATGGTGAGGAGTGCCATTAAGACATCTATAAAAGATGGGAAGGAAGGTGGAAGTGACGATGCTGGAGCAATTCAGACTTCAAGGAAAAGGAGAGGGTGGCAGGGACATAAGTTCGTAAGCACCCCGGAGAACACAGGCAAACGCTGATGAAACATGGGGTTGACTGCCTTCCTCATGTCTCCTTCTACCCACAGAGACCAAACCCATCCTTCAGGAGTCAGGGACAGCTTCCATGTTCCTTCTGAGAGTAAAGGAGAAGACTATTAATAATTATGCTAAAACAGGCATAAACGAGGACTTTTATAGGCAAACCAGGACATGCGATCACCTGATATATGCCATTTGTATGGCACTTAAACTGCCATGATGCTGAGGTTCAGAGTACGGCTTCCTTCACACTAACCACCTGCCCTGGCCACAAAATGCACACACCAGATAGTACCTGACAGGCAGAGACTGGCCTTGAATGCCTTTGTATCCTCTACACTGCTTTGCACACAGAAGGTGTTCAGTAGATATTTAATAAAGGATCTAATTAATTAAGTTTTAGCATTGCTCTAAATAGTTCTATTTTTAAGAGTTATTTACCCTCTAAGATCTTTTCCCCTTCACTTGGATACTATGTCAGAGTGCTGTCATTATATGCAAGATACTTAAAGTAACAAATCATCATAAAATTCCTGAAAATGGGTCTGGTATATTATAGTAATGTTGAATATATGTAATAAACATTTAACTGGACCTATATTACATCTGTAAGAGCACAAACACTACCTCTCTACTACTCATAAAGAAACAGACATAGATGTATGTGTAGGTACAGGTATAGATATGTATATACATAAATATTTCCAAGGTATAGGAGTCCATAAATTGATTTTTAACTCTTTAGACTTTAAGGGTTACAGAAACTCACCTTGTTCTTTGCTATGGTAGAACTGTTGAGCTTGCCATTTTTAATTTATTTCTCTAAAAGGAATGAGGGCTTCTGGGTCTTGTTTTCTCTCCAGCATCACTTGGCCTTATTCTCATCTGCATTATTAATGTTTGTCTTTTGTCAAGGATGGTGGAGAAATGTCTTGTTCAGCAGTATTTCTTGCAGTCATAGGAAACAAAAATTTCTAAAGGCAAACAGATTGTGCCTTTGATCAACCTCAGTCCTAAGTGCAGCCATTCCCCTACCTTAGGGAAAATGTCTGTTGAGTTCTATTGAGTGAACCTGGAATACGTGCAGTTCTAGAGCAAAACATAGTAACTGTAAGATTGTGATCACATAAACATGTAAGGGGATAGTTAATAGGATTTATGGAGAATGGTTAAAGTACTTAGAAATATTTCTTTCAGAGACAAGGAGAGTGAGAAAGGACTTCCTTTAAATACAGCAGAGGTTGTCCTATTATCATATGTTATGATTTGCTAAACTAAAACTCATTAGGCAGATAATTGCATGAAGTTTACTATGCAAGTAGCCAAGTGTGTCATAGACCTTTATGATGCTCCTCTTTCCCCACATCAGAACCTTGATATTTCCATGGCATTCTTCCTGGACTGTGCCTTAAACGTCCAAATCAACTCAATGATAACTTCAGTATGGTGGGCTCCAAGTCTGGGCCCATTGTACAACCTCTCTTACCTTTCAACGTTCTTAGAGCAGTTTGTTTGTTTTAAACTCATCTAACTCTACCAGGCCATAGCTTAAAATACAATTCTCACCTCAAATTAAATCAGAATTACCAGAAAAGGGCCTGAAAATGTCTGAGTTATACTTTAGAATAAGACAGAAGAAAGTCATTGTAAGCTTCCCCTGGGGAAGTCTTAATGATCAGGGAGTCTTGGAAACCTGGCTCAGTGGGAGGAAACCTGACAAAGTTCAAGGCCTTCAGGAACTCATCAGTAGATGAATATAGTACTTACTCAATAAAATGCTCATAGGTAAGAACGTGCTAGCATCACCAAGTAGCACCCCTGAGTTTCAGAGTTTGATTCAGTGTGATACTGTTAGGTACCCAAAGACTTTCCAGCAATATGGGCTGAATAAATAACACAAAATGGTTTCCTCTTCAAGGTACATAATTTAGATTTATGAAAAGAAAACAAGTGTTAACATCAGGAATACAATTCGCTCAAAGAGACCTTTATAAAAATTAGGGAAAGTTCCTCCTTTCTCCTTTGGGGCAAACAGCTCAGAACTGGGACAGAAGATTCAGCAAGTGGAACATAGTCTGGGTTTCATCTGGGACCTTTGTGCAGAACTATCTGAGTAACTGGAGGACTTTTTATTGATATGAACTACCAATATGAAGAGAGGTCACGGAGGGAAGATTCATTCTAGGCCAATGACCTTTCTAATATTTTAAGGCCATATAAGCCTTTTTCCACAAAAACAGCCTCTTATGATAAACATGAGATTTAAAAATCTATGACAGGGAATGGGACCAGTGCCCATTGGTCTTTGCAAACTTCCTTTAAGTTTGCTTTCTCTTTTTTTGGCTGGGTTGTAAAAATAACACTTCTATTATTTAAAAAAAAAGTCTAACTGCACTGAAAGGTATAAAATATTATTTTCTTACTCCCCTTTTAGAACAGTTTCTTGAGCAGCTGTCCAGGCATTGTTGTATATATATGCAAATGTATTCTTTCTTTGTTATTATAAATAATATGATATTTTTCATACTGTTCTGCAGCTTGACCTTTCAGTGAATATATCTTGGATATATATGCATTTGGCACATGTAAATCTACCTCATTCTTTTTAAGTGGTGCATAGTGTTCCATTCTATAATTAACCAGTCACTTAATGATGGATATTATGTTTTTACAGTTTTGCTTTTATAGCTAATGAGGCTGTAATGAATTTCTTTGTTCCTTTATTTTTGTGAAACCTTTGTGTATTTCTATTGCTTAAATTCCTGAAACTAGATTTCCTAGGTCAAAGATATTCATATTTTCTATTTTCATGTAAGACAGTTGTATTAGGCATAGGTGCTTCTCCTTGAAGTAGGGGCCATTCAAAGATGTCCTTTAAGTTTTCATTTCCCAAGATCTCTTTCAGGACAAATAGTTCTACAGCCATAACATCTGTAAGGGTAGGAACCATGCCCACCATACATGATACAGAATCGTGTCTGTGTTGTCAGGCGGTGCCATCCAGGGAGGGTTCTTGCCAGCTACGTGAGACCTCATATGGGGAGAGTGTTCTTGACTCTGATTGAGGAAGAATTCATGAGCAAGTGGAGCAGGCACAAGCAAAGATTAGTTTAATAAAGTGAAAGTACACACTCAAGAAGGGAGTGCAGGCATGCTCCACAGATGAGCAGCATGGTGAGGCTCAGGTTGGAGACTTGTAGCTGGAATTTAAGCAGGGGATGATTCATCATGACATGTGGAGTTTTTCAGAATAGGAAGGTAGTTTGTACTATGCCTTCTTTTTGTCCTGATATGGTTAGCTTCAGAACTGTCATGATGCCCAGGGGTGTGACTTTTAGTATGTTAACGAGTGTATAATGAGCTTTGGGATAACTGTAGGTCATGTTTGTTCCCCAGCCTGAGTCTAGTTGGTTTGAACTGGTTAGAAACTGCACTCTGTTTTGCCATCAATTATTTTCCTAGCTGGTTTGTTTCCACTTAACCTGTTCTGCCAGCTGGCCACACAAACTGGCCTCAAGCTTTTCTTGACTCACCCAGGGCCTGGCTTTTCCCCTGAACTACACTACTGATGTCACCCACTCTGTAGTTTTTAAAAATTTGAGTAACTTAACAACCTATGCACTTGTATACTACCAAACTGAAAACATCTTTCACAATATCTTGAAATTTAGGACCTAAAGCATAAAAACCAATAATGTGTGTTTTTTTTTTGCAGTGAACCCGTCAAAGCAGATACACAACAATGTCATATTTCATATGGTGGAGCTGCATGAAATCACATTATTATTCAAAAGAATGCCTGCTTGAGAATGAAAATGAGGAGTTATGGCAAATACTCTTAGCCCACTTAATGCTATTCACTTTCTACATATTTTATGAATGATAAAGAAAATAGTTTAACTGTCTATGAATAATTATACTTAATAGAAGCTATCTCACTCAGTAATATAGTGTCAGAACATTATTTTTCTGAGAATAAAAACAATTAATGGTGGCTTAAAATAATAAACTGCCATAATTAACCTGGTACATCAAGTAAACCTCACATAAGTGTTCTAGGCTTTTAAGACATATACAGAGAATTTCTTGTGAGATGGGATAGCTGCTGTTTGCATACTGATTTTGGTGTAATAACTGTCTGGGGGCAAAAAGATGCCAACATTATAGGGGTCACCCAGTTCTTAGGAACACGTGGAAGATGATTTTCTTTCTGCTCTGCAAAGCTGTGTTTCATCAGGGAGCTCATATCACAGTCTCATTAATACAATTCTAAAATAGACCCTAACTCTAGATAACCCTGCCAAACCTAGTGTTCTTGGTATTGCCTGAATAATAATTTCAAAATGAATTATTAGTTGTGGAGCCTGTTATATTCAGGTACACATCTTGATAGCATTTCCTAAACCAGTAGTTTGGAGATCAAGTTCTATCTGATCTAAGTGAATATAGTCTCAGAAGCTATTTTTTTGGTCTCAAACATCATTGCTGCACTTCATCCACAAGTTTCTATATTTCAACTGTATAGAAACTACGACTTTCTAAAGTGCTCTTACTAACTACTGACATGCTCCCTACAGCCTTCTTACCCTAAATGAAGGCTATTACTACAGCATCCAGATTATTCTCTGTGTCCATTTTAATACCCTTATGTGAAGCAAGTTTGATCAAAATATAGTCTTAATATCATATTTGAAAATTTTTACTAAAGCAGTGGTTTTCAAAGCATGGTCCCCAGACTAACAGGATCAGCATGACTTGGGAATGTGTTATGATTCATATTTTCTGGTTCCCCCATCAATGAACTAGAACCTTTGCAGATGGCAGCCCAGCGGTCAGGGCTTTAACAAGCCCTCCGGGTGTTTCTAATGTATGCTCAAATTTGAGAAATAGTATTCTGGGGCTAATGTATCTCTTGTCTTATGCATGGGACAAGAATGTGCAGTGCCCAAAAACACATACACCGTTTTATGTATATGTATTTATACACTATATTTAAAATAATCAGCAAAGACAATTTCCATTATTGTTTTTTTTTAGTGGGCTTGAAACTCAGTCCCAAGATTCACATGTGCAAGAAATTTCTATTTCTTTTTCTTTTTTCACATCGAATAAGATCCAAAGCTGAGCACCAGTCCCACTGGATTGCCAGCTGATAAGTTCTTATTCAGTATTACATCATCCTACTCTCCCAGGACTCAACCAAAATCCAAGAAGCTTGTACTGTGTCCAGAAAATGGGGGCAGTTTCTTGACCCTCCAATGCATCATAGCCTCTGATGACATCTTTATTGTCCAAACTAAAGTGAATTCCTGAGATCAGTATCCTAGACTCAGCTCTGCTGGGCACACCATGCAATCATTAGCTGAGGTTTCACCTTCTTCTGGGTGCATGGCCATAAATCAGGAGGAGGAGCCCTAAGAATTATAGGACCTTATTGGGTTTTTCCCCTGTCTTTGTTTTTGGAAAGTGCTCTTCCCTTCCTTGCCTCAAAGGCACTTTTCTGTCTCCTTCTATCTACTGAGAAACCCAGACTCATTTCTTTAATATCTTTTACATCACAAAAGATCCAAAACATTTCTGAAGTGCTGTAAAGTAGAATTTCCTGAGATGATGAAAATGTCCTTAAGTTGCTGTGCAGTATAGTAGCCACAAGTCACATGTGGCTCCTGAGCATTTGAAATGTGGCTAGTGCAACTGATACATTTAATTTTTAATTTCAACTAATTATAGCTTAAATAACATCATGTAGCTAGTGGCTACCTTACTGGGCAACAGGAAGATCTGAAGGCTTTTTCTTCCACTTTGCTACAAAAATACTAATGACCTAGCTATCTACATGCATCAAGCAAAATGGAAAATATGGAGAGCAATAAACCAATAGCATTTCAAAAAAGCTCTCTGGTGATGAGTACAGGGGTGTTCACTATCCAGTTGACTCTTGAACACCACAGGGGTTAGGGGCACTGACCCCCTCCACCGCCCCACAGATGAAAATCTGAGTATAACTTTGACTCCCCAAAAACTTAACTACTAAGAGCCTACTGTTGACCAGAAACTTTACTGATACCACAGTCAATTAACACATATTTTATGTTATATATGTTATATACTGTATTCTTGCTAGAAAACACAAAATGTTTTTTGTAAATTATCACAAATCTCAAAATTAACTTTCCAGTATGTTTATTAAAAAGAATCAGTAAGTGGACATAATTCAAACCCATGTTGCTCTAGGGCTAACTGTCCTCTTCAACTTCTCATATGTTTGAAAATTTCTCAAAATAAAAAGGGGAAAAAATATGCTACCACAAATTAAAATCCAGTTGCAAACAGATTTATGAGCAGGAATCCTGAGGTGTGAGTTTCAACTATTTCAATTCAGCCAGTTTGGACAAGTGGTAGGGCTCATGAAGGTGATCCAGAGAATGAGAAACCAGGAGTTGGACGTGAAAAGAGAACGTCTGGCTACTTTGGAGAGAGAAAAAGATCTCAGCTGTCAGTGGGGAAACCTAAACTCTGTCTCCAGGCCCTGCTCTGAGTGGGAACAGCTCTGCCCCAGGGAGATGGAATCAGGTGCCTTCAGGATGCAGGGAAGGCCGTGCGCATCAGTGAGAAGTGATACTCTGATGAGCTCCTGACCCCAAAGCTGGTGGGTATTGAGTACATTGGAATGAGGAGCTGGGAGAGGAATTTGGTGGTGCAGAGGTGCTGTACAGTGGCTACTAATTCACACGTTGAAATGGATGCAGGGAAGGGAGAGACAGATGGAAAAGACAGGAAAAAAAAGGATCAGTGAGGAAAATTATACTGGATGTACCAAAATAAGATCAGACTAAGCAGAATATCCTGCATAACCTCAAGTCTACTGGGAATAAAGTCATTGTTCCCTCCTTTACTTTTGCAACTGTGACAGTTTACGTTAGCATGTATTGCCTCTAAGGAGTGTTGGTAACTACTTGGAAATACAGCCATAAACCAAGTTTATCAAGAATCAGACAGCTAGAAAGCTAAGGCCTCATTTTTCTCAACCTTAAGACAAAAATTAGATCAGAGCTCTCGTTATCTCACCTCCAGAAATGACAAAGTATCTAGGAAGACGTTCATGGGCAGTGTGAATGTGATGTTGGATAAGTTGTTCAGTTGTGAACTTCGATCCAAGCGAGAGAATTTGAAGTAAGGTACTGTCTACCTTAACGTCATCAGGCAGAGGGGTTACAGTTACCACTGTCCTTTGATCTTAATTCTATCACCACAAAAAAAGGAGGAGAAGCAAAGACAGTTGGCAGCTTGTCAAGATGTTCTGTGTATCACAATTATAAACCTTTCAATAATTCATCCTTCCTGTTTCAAAATACCAGACTCTTTCAAAATATATTTTTCTGTGTTTTCTCTCCGCTACTTTTGCATAGATGAAATAACAAGATAAAGTCGAGAAAAACAAGAGAAAGGTAATGCCTGGTAAGCCTGTCATGGTAATTGAATGGAAATAGGACAACTGATCCTTCAGGTGAACAAGAAGTAAACTTCCTGTTACCAGTTTTTAGCCATCAGATGTGTTATTTTCTCAGGTGTTTTTTTTTTTTTAAGTATTATACAGTGATCTAAAAGTAATCAGTTGCAGAAATTGAGTGGAAGGACTCCTCTGGACTCTAAAAAGCCATGTGAATTTCACTTCATTCTTGATACATTGATCCCTAAAGCTGGGCAGATTTAGTCTCTTGTTTAACTGCACTTCCTAAAGCAGCTATTAAAACTGTCACTACTTGCAGTTTATTCATTTCCTTTTGTGAATCTATTCAGTGTCTACCTTCGCTAGACTTTAAAATCTGAAAAGGCAACTTCGAATCATATCAACTAAATAAAGATAAAAAAACAATAGGACCGAAATATGGAATCCATGTAAAAGATTCTACTAAGATCACTTAAATCTTAACTACTATTTTTAAAATATGTTTAAGCAGAAGTAGGAAATCTCTTAATGCATTACATTTCAATCTAATTCTCTGAACAACTCAAAGAAATCTAGGAGCGCTGAGAGTTGCCTGATGGGTACAAATATAATTTTATTACTAATCTTATTGTCAGCTTAAAACCAGCAGCATGGTTAAAACAAAAACACTGAAAAAATATGTTCTTCTCATTATCAGCTGGTGAAAAACAAAAAGAGGGACGGACTTGAAGTGCATTCTAACGACAAACACGGGATCGCAGCAATGCTGGCAAAGACGAGTCCAAGTTCATCCTCTAAAAATCTGCGACTTTTCTCCGCCACCTTGTGGCCAAAATGCAACTGCTGCACGTAAATGTTAAAGGTTTGCCCCGGCGCGGTGAGGCCTCCAGACTGCCGCAGTGCGGGATCGCCCTCCGCAAACTGCAGAGCAGGGCGCCTGCGGACAGCGATGGGAACAGACTGGCTCTTCTTCCTGCCTCCTCCCTGTTCCGCTCACTCCGTCCCTCCCGCCCCTCGGCCCCGCCCAGCCCCGTCCTCCCAGGCCTTCCCCGCCCCGACCTCCTTTGTCTTCCCCTCACTCGGGCTCCCGGGACCCCAGCCGCCGTCTGGCCCCGCGTCCCGCCCACGCCTGCTACCGCCAACCCGGCACGAGGCCCCGCCCCTCCCACGCACAGCCTTTGCGGCGCGCCCCGCCCCCGCCCCGCCCCTTTCCCCGGCCCGGGGCGCGGGCGCGGCTGGTTCTCTGCTGCGGGGCCCTGGGACCCCGGTCTGCTCGGCGGCGCTGTGGCGGGCGCCCGTCTCGCGGGAGCCATGGACTCGCAAGCGCTGAAGGTGAGTCGCTTTGGGGGCCGGCGAGGGCCGTGGGGCGTGGGCCGCGACGGGAGCCCGGGCCGTCCTGTGCCCAGCCTGCTGCGTGGGCCTGTAGCCGCAGCCCCGGGCCCCGGCTCGGGATCTGGAGGCCCGGGGCCGCCCGCGCCGCGCGCTGCTTCCCGAATTGCCGTTAGCGTGCTTGTCCCGTCCCACCTGTGGTGTTCCTTTGCCTTTTTTCGTTTACTTGGAAAACTTGCTCCATATATGATACCTACTGCTCCTTCCGGTGAGATTTTTAAGGACCTAACCCCAAACTAGTGTCAACAAACCTGGTGGACAATTGAAAGGAGCACCGATAGATGGTATGAAAACAAAGACTAAGCTTGAGAATGAAGGAGTCTTTATTTTAGGGTGATTTTTAAAATTTTAGGCGACTTCTAGATTTATTTTAGAGTGGTTTTATTTTCGTCTTCTCCGTTTGTTCATCACTGGTTCATCCATTCAGCGAATTAATGACGGTGCACTTAAATGATGATCGGAAAGCAAAGATAACGGAGCTTGAAAATAAAATAACTTTTTTTTTAAGGTGATGCTATTCGGTCTTTTCAGCAGGCTCGCTGTGTGCCTATTAGAAACTGGAGATAGCAGAACTCAACAGTACCTGCCTTCACACATTTTTTTTTTCAGTCTAATTAATCCTGGGAAAAAGCCTTAATACAATTAATGCAACAGATACTTGAGTGTTTCCTGTCCATCTGACACTATCCTAAGCCCTGCAAGTCGTACACCTAAGAAAAGCCCTCCCGCTCCTGGAGCTTACATTTGGGCAGGGAGAGTCAGACAGAGCTGTAAGATGGTGACAGTGGCTGGAGGACAGTTTTGCAGTGATGCAGCACGCTGGCGGGCCTTGGCTTTTTTGCCTGAATTTTTACATGATCTTTTTGTGAAGCTTTTCTCCATCTCCTTAAGTTTTTTTCATCACCTTAAATTTATCCTTAACACTGCCATCCAAATGAACTCTTAGAATAAAAACACTTTCACTCTGAAACCCCTTATGTGGCTCCTTATCACTTAGACTGGCACCAGCAAATCCAAGTCTTCACTATTTCTGCACCCTGCCTTCCCCTCCAGCCTTCTCATACAATAATCCCTGCTTTACTTAAGACTAAAACAGGGAATGGCAAACTCTAAAGTGCCAGATAGTACATATTTTGTTCGGACGTCGTAGGCCCAAGGATCTCTGTGGCATCTAATCTGCCCTTGTAGCATGCAGCAGCCATAGTCAAAAGTTAAAACAAATGAGCATGGCTTTGTTTCAATAAAACTTTGTGGACACTGAAATTTGAGTTTCATGTAATTTTCCTGTGTTATGAAATATTTTTCTGGTTTTTTTTTCTCTCTCAAAAATTTGAAAATGTACCAGGCCTCCTTAGCTTGCTCGCCATACGGAAAGAGGCTGCAGACCAGCTACGGCCCGCAGGCCATAGTTTGCACCGGATTATAGAATCACTTCCAGTCCTCTCCGTCCCCACCCTGTTCCTGTGTGTCCCTGCTGCCTCCTTATCTCTGTGTTGTATTTGCTCTGCCTGGTTAACTCCTGTATTTCCCCCAAGAATCATGAAAGGGCAGTAGGAAGAGCGGGTGTGTGTGGAGGGGAGTGAAGAGGCTGCAAATTGGGAATCAGTTCTGAAGTCCTCCCTGAGAATTTTCCCCTGAATTTTACTTTTCCATCCTCCCACACCTCAACCTCATTCTCCTAGATTCCCAAGCAATTTATAGGCTCTTTTCTTGCATTTACTATATTTTATTTCAGTTAGTCTTTAGATTCTAGTCTCAGTTGAAAAGTTTAAGCCTGTCTGGGGCAGGAAGCATTATCTTGTTCACCTGCATGTGCCCAGAACCTGGCACTGGTACGTAGGCGGTAAACGATTTCCTGCCTGAACAACTGAACTAAGGCAGAGGTATGGAGAATGGCAAGTAGGCTAGAGAAGCACGCCAGCCTACTGACTGGTTAGACTTTGGGGACTGGGCAAACAGGAAGGGAGGATTTTGTGACTTGATTTACCTGCTTGAGTGGCAGGGGGCAACTGGAAAAACCAATCTGGAGCTTGGAGATGTTGGCTAGACACGCGGTTTTTTATTTCACCAATAGGTGGGGGTTTGGAAGAACTTACTCTTTTTCAGAATAGGAGTTTTACAGTATGCTATTATATTTAATCCTCACAATGACCTGGAAATGATTAATAGCATTTTACAAATGAGCAAACTGAGGTGTCGTAGGATGGATCAGAAATTTGAAGCCAGGCCTTTCTGCCTGTAAGTCCATGTCCTCTTTCAGATGCCTTGCCACTCACTGCCTTTCAGGAGAGTTACAGGTGCTTAGTGATATAGCTGGACACAAGGTAAGTAAGATGATACCAGAAGTGTCTTTAGTTGTGGCAAACTGCGAGGTCATTTGCGGCCTTAGGGCAGGGGCAGGGGAGAAAACATGCATTTGTTTGGCTGAGATGTGCTGTGGGGGCCTTGGAGATAGAGGACAGGTCACGCTTTGAAGAAAGGTGGCTGGGAAGGGGAGGAGTGCAGTAAGCACAAGGAGGGAAGCACAGTAAAATGGTCGGATTGTTTGCCGACCTGTGTGCTCTAGACAAGCATGTGAACCGTAACCCTCCAGAAACAGTGGACTAACATGAGTCTAGACACCCTTATTTCAGTCCTGTCAATCAGGGCTTCACCCATATCTCTCCTGCCTGCTGAACCCAGCTGTAGAGTCAGAGTTTAGGTATGGGATGCTCCAAACTGGTTTATGGAGGTGACGCAGGTGTATCCCAGCAATGGCGAATGTGGGTTCCCTCTTTGGTTAGGTTAGCAGCCAAGCCTTAAATATGATCCTGAGAAAAATAGTGTAAAGAAATTAGTATTTCTTGATGGTAGTTTTCTGCCTTGTAAATCTAAATAATATTAACTTGGAAAAAAACTGAGAGGAGTAACTTCCATTAGACAGTAGTTTAGATCATTTGTTCTTACTGATCCCTATTTGTAGAACTCACACAGAAAACAAGATAATGTTTAACAATAAACCACTGAGCTCAATTTTTCATTGTAATGCTGCAAAAACAAAATAGAAGATTTCTTTAAGAAGAAACTGATGGTTTGAAAATGGAAGCCTCTTGTGTTTTTTTAAAAAATATTTCTGGTTTTCGTTTGTTTTCTAAAACCTATAAGAAATGTGGGCCAAAGAGAGCGGTTTAAAGTAGCCTAATTTCATTATTGTTGACAAATAATTTAGAAAAAAAAGGATTGAAATTATTAGAAAACATTGAGTTACTTTAATGATTTTGTTTCATTGTTTAATGCATTTATTAGTATTAAGCACTAGCCTTAAACAACATTTTCAGGAACTTGGAAGAAAAAAATCACACCATCTAAGTTTTAAATTATTCAAGATTTTAGATGAATATCTGCTACTTAGAGTATTTCAGAATACCAAAATCTCTTTTAACATTCAGTCTTTTTTTCCTTCTAGACTTTGATTAATTACTATTGTCAAGAGAGATATTTCCATCATGTGTCCCTTGTTGCCAGTGAAGGAATGAAGAGGTATGGCCACGACCCAGTCTTCAGGTTTTATCATGCCTATGCTACATTAATGGAAGGTATGAGCTCATTATAAACATGTTCCATATGTTTTAAGGTTGTGTTTTGCACTAAGAACAATTTTTTATTTCATTTTGAATTTTAGGTAAAACTCAAGAAGCTCTTCGAGAATTTGAGGCTGTTCAAAGTAAACAAGATGTATCACTTTGTTCTCTAATTGCACTGATATATGCCCATAAAATGAGTCCTAATCCAGGTACAGTATATTTAAGTACAGTGCTTAGGACAATTTTTTCTACTCAGTTCATTTTTGATTTTTCTCTGTTTCCATAGTATTTAGTCTGATTATACTGTTTATCTATTGTCTGTAGATACTATTTGTGTCACATCTGTTTCATCTTTCTGACAAGATTTTAAGTTTATCAAGACAAGAAATATGTGTCTTATATTGCTTTCATAGTCCTTAAGTCTTATGGCAGAAGTTTCAGTAGTGCTTAGGGATTGTTTGCATTAACATAAAAGTGAATGCATATTAGCAATTGTTAAGCAAAAAAAGGACAGCCCCAGACACGTATATATATAAACTGCTCTGCAGCAGCCAACTTCACAACTTGTTATGTGCAAACATACATTCTTTAGAGACACCTGAGTACTGACTCTGCCTTCCACCATAAATGCTGCGGAGTTGAGCTTAGTAGTGGCCTGGACGTCCATCACAGCTGCCGAGGAAGGACCTCAGTGGTTCGTGTACATTCTTTCTGACAAGCCCTGATTATAAAAGGACTATGATGCAGGACGAACTTGAGCTTCTATCTGGCAAAAGTCAGCTTTGTACAGGTGATGTCCAGGCAACTGATGCCCCACTAGGGACTTGATGGACATTGGGCAGTAAAGTACAGTGTCTGCTGCTGCCCCGAGGAGTTCTGTGTCTATAGTGCGACGACTTAATGAAAACTAGGATGTCCAAGTGGGTGTGCAGGGGCCGGAGCAGAAGGGGGTCTCTTGCCCAGCAATCTGTAGCCCTCCAGAAACAATGTTGTTTGCTAAACTCATGAAGTATGTTGGTAATTCCACATTTATACTTAGATCGATATCATTAGATAAAGGGAAGATCACGTGCCTGTCCTTGTAGCCATTTCCAGAAAGGCAGTCTGTTAGAGTCACAGCCCTTATCATTGACATTTTTTCTTCCTCCTGCAGAGCTGACACATATTCTCATTTGATTCAAGATTTGAATCTAATTGACATTTGTGTCCTAGGCACATATATAGTAGATCTAATAAAAGTGGTCAGTTACTAGAAGTAGACCATCTTTTTAAGGGAAGCAGTTGAATAGTTAACATTGAACTATGTAACAGTGACTATATTCACTGGCCTGTGACTTTAGCCTGTCATGTTTATACATTTTAGAATTGGGTAAGGGAGTCAGGCGATTTGAGTACTCATCCTGGATTTGCCCCTAATAATTGTATCATTTAGAATCATTGCTAAATTTTTTAAGTCTTAATTGTTTTTTTTAAATGTGCATATTTAGCCTTAATGTCTGGAGAAGGACATAAACTGTGGAACTGTAGTATGCATTACAGTGGTCATTAACCACGTATGGCTGTGGAGCACTTGAAATGGGTCTCGTTTGAGGAACTAAAATCTAAATTTAACTTCATTCTAATTAATTTACTTTTAAATGCAAAACTGGCACTTGACTCAGTAGAAAAGTTATGTTTGGGACAACAAGTATATATGAACATTTTTCTTAACTATATATCTTGTGAAATCTGAGTATGAATCAAGTATTCGGAAGAAAATTCAACAACTCAGTTGAGGTGTGCTCTTGGAAAAGTAATACCAGATTTTAAAGATTTAGTAAGAAGGAAAAAAATTAATAATTTTACAATAATTTTAATGTCAATTTTGCATTGAAATGATAATTTGGACATATAGGGTTAAAGCATACTATTAAAATCAATTTTACTTGTTTCTTTTTACTTTTTTGATGTGGCTATTAGAAATTGATGATGGCTAGATACAGATATTTGTGCCTTACATTTTATTTCTATCAGTGCTGCTATAGAGAGAACTGTGTTCTCTGCTCTGACTTATTATACTTCATCTAGAATTTAATTTTCATTTAATGTTTTTTTCCCCTCAGATAGAGAAGCTATTCTGGAGTCAGATGCCAGAGTGAAGGAGCAACGCAAAGGAGCTGGACCAAAGGCTTTGTACCATGCAGGCTTATTTTTATGGCACGTAGGTCGCCATGATAAGGCGAGAGAGTATATTGACAGAATGATCAAAATGTCAAATGGTAGTAAAGAGGTAACTAACTGGTTTTCTTATTTTTAAATAGTAACATTAAGGGAAGCTTATGTTATTTATGTATTCAGTAGTATTTGTTATTACCCACTCTATTCTCACATTATAAATAACAGCTTTATTTTCATATTTTAGTATTTTATAAAATTGTGGTTCTCTAAGGTTATTTATATTTATGCTATTTATTAACTCTTGAAAAGATCCCTCCCTAGTTCCTTCCTTCAGTTTCTTCCTTATCTCCTTCTTTCCTGTTCTCTCAATCTGCTTGTTAAACTGCTCTAAATACAAAGCATCATTACCTGCACTATTGGTAATATGCAAGGATAAGACATAGGGGAACTCTGCTTACATGAATGAGTCATCTAGTAGTGTTGTACACCCAGCTAATATTGTGGGAAAGTTAGCAAATGGTATGAGTGATTAAAGCACACAGGGAAGTAAGAACTAACACTTATTACTCACTTACTTTGTGCTAGGCACTATTTTAAGTGCTTAAGGAGAACTCGCATCTATACAGAGTCTGAGAATAAGGAAGAATTTCTTGGAGAAAGTAGCATTTGAGCTAAAACCTGAGAGATGCATACAGTTTTCACAGGTAAAGATTATGGAAAAGGGAAGTAGTGTCATGGTGGGAAATTATAGTTGGAAATGAGAAAAACAAGGAGACGTGGGTTCTGGATACCGTAAGACCCTCACATTTAATGGGAACATAGGGTACATAGAAGAGGGTGGAAGAGAAGCTTGGAGAGGTGGGTTGGGACAAATTGAAAGATCTTGACAGCTAGGTATGAATATTTGTATTTAATCTGATGGGCTTTGAGAATCATTGAAGGTTTTTACTCATGGCAGTGATATTAGAAGGCAAATTCAGATTAATTTAACAATGGTTTATAGGAGGAATTGACTGAAGGAAAATAACTAGAATGGGGCCCAAAAAAGGCCGTGTTTTCTGGCAGAAGGTTTTGAGGGCCCACACTAAAATACTGTACAGTGGGTATGAATTTGGGAATTATTAAATACCCACAAGACTTGTCAATTAATTATAAATAGTAGGGGAAAGATACTGAAGTGTCAAGTATTAAGGATGTCTGTCTGACGTTTTCAGTCTGGACAATTCATCAGAGACCAGTTAACATGAATAGCAAATACATGGGGATGAAAAAGTCATCTTGGAGGGAGGTGGTACATTTGATTTAAGATATGCTATATTTCAGGCTCCGGCAGAACAATGAGATGGAGGTAGTAGATGAGCTTTTGGAAACAGAAGAGAAAAAAATCAGAAGAGGTACTGAACTAGAAATAAAGATTGGGAGTGACCCACATAGAGGCAGTAGATGAAAAGATTCAAAAAGGGACACTAATCTAGTGAGTAGAAGTACCATGATTTAGTATTCTTATCTGCCTTTTCAGGTGAAATAAAGGGAGGTAAATAAAATTATAGTTAAAGATTAAAAGTTTATGAACTAACCTAGGAATTTTTTAATAGAAGAACAGATTTCACAATATTTTATTTGATATTAGAAAGAAAATAATTGACCTATATCTATCTTCTTTCTAATAAACCTTACAACCCGTTGGCCCACTAGCATTTGGCAAGTAAAGATCCATAACTTCTTCAGTTTTTAATTTCTGAATCCATTTATCCTTTCCTTTAAAACTCACTGGGCTAGTCACAGGTACTTAGGAGATAGTTGCCAAATAATCTTAATTTTTAATATATGTAAAACAAGGGACTTCTGGTTTTCTATCTTAGTTCATTTGGTCTGTTTGCCCAGAAGGAGGTAACAAATTCTTAGCTATGTATTGAACTACATAATGAAGTTATTAATAATAATTTACCAGCAAAGTTCCAGAGAAGAATATTGGCTGCTTAGCATTAATGGAATATTTGGCAAGTTTCTTAATGTTAATACTGAACACAGTACTAATCTTAAAAGACTGAAATTCATAATAGTTCCCAAGACTCTAGTTAGGCTAGCAAGGGTTTGAGAATGATTTTACTGCACAGACTTGTATTTTTTGTAACATTATTTAATAAAAGTGATTTTTGTTACTAATTTCAAGATAATGACATTAGGTTATTTCTTTCATTTTCGAACAATGGAAATATGATTGGAATTATTCATTTTACAGGGACAGGTTTTGAAAGCATGGCTTGATATTACAAGAGGAAAAGAACCTCATACTAAAAAAGCACTGAGATATTTTGAAGAGGGATTACAAGATGGAAATGATATTTTTGCTCTGCTGGGTAAGGTGAGTTGGAGTTAGGGTGAATAAGTCATGTTTTAAAATCTATTCATAATATATTAAAGCCCAACAAAGCTGAGTAGAACAAAAATATAATAATTTTTATGTTACTTTTTCAACTCTCAACTGGAGGAGGAACCTGCATTTGTATAGGTCAGTGAACACTTAACTACAGAAGTGCATTTCCCATCAAAGTCCTGAATCCTGGATCAGTTTTAACTTTTTTGTTGTTGGTGGTGATTCCTGTATTATTTATTTAACGAACATTCAGTATGTGCAAGACGTCCCTCTAGATATTAGAA
The DNA here is from genome assembly GCF_030020395.1 of Manis pentadactyla. Classification (NCBI taxonomy): domain Eukaryota; kingdom Metazoa; phylum Chordata; class Mammalia; order Pholidota; family Manidae; genus Manis; species Manis pentadactyla. Next base: position 8,115,705 of record NC_080026.1, read on the forward strand.
ATACCCTGAGCAAAATAAAACCTCTTGCTTTTGTAGAGCTTAGATTATGCAGATGGAGACAGACAATAAACAAAATAATTAAGTGAATTATACAGTATATTAGAAGACGATAAGTGCAATGGAAAAGTAAATCAGGGCAAGGGAGAGAAATAGAGTGGGGTAGGACCCTGCATTCTTAAGTGATGTGGTTTGAGAAAGTGACATTTGAGCAAAGACTTACAGGATATAAAGGTTAGAGCCCTGTGGGCCCCTGGGGGACAGCATTACAGGTAGAAGAGGTAACAAGTTCAAATACTAGAGGGAAAGAAGGATGAGGCGCAGGTGGCGTGGGGGAGATGAGGAGAGGTGGGCCTGATTTTGTAAATCCTTTGACTTTAACTTTGAACCACATAGAGATACAGCCAATGAAAAGAGAACTAACGGCCTTTCATTGTGAGGGATGCACAATTGGCAGAACCGGCAGATTGCTGGGGAGTGGAAGTTCTTAATTTGGGCCCTTTCTTCAGTCCCACTGATGCCTTCTGAACACCCTAAAATATTTATTAAAAGTTTTGATTTTGGCAAAAAGAAAATAATACTAAGAAAACTGTATTGGACCAGCAGTAATTTCAGAGGACAAGAAAGGAAAAAGAGAAGAGGATTGTTAGTGTTTGGCTATTGTTAATGTTCCCCTGTCTTGTCAATTTCTGTGGATAATGACCTTGTTCAGATATTTACCACCAGTGCACACTGAGGATGATTGGATTCAAATTTTACTTTATGGCACCGCTAGAGGAATCAGGCATTTAGCCAGTATAAAAAAATTTTTTTTCTTAGTCACTTCTCCCCCTTCTCTTCCATAAAGAAGAGCTAGTGGATAACTTCTAAGGTAGGGCTGTATGTAGTGTTAGTATGTGCAGTTTAGGAGAGATTTCCCTTTTTCCTCTAATACTTAAGATTGGTTTAAATTCATTTTCTGATGTAACCCATTACAATTATATATTTATTCTTTAGTTAATTCAACAGAAGGATTGCATTAGTGTTATCCCAACTGGGGTTGATATGAGACAAATATATAGCAAATTTGGTTTCCTTTATATGATGTGCTGCATACCTATAGGAGGTGATGGTCTGAAGAAGTATTAGATGTCTTAACAGCATGATTTTATTTTACATTATCAGCCGTTTAGGCAGATACCAACGGCATATGTGGTTTTAAAAAATTATCTACATTGATCTTTTTGCTATTACTGCCAGCTATTGAGAAATTTAAACAGTAATTTATTTTGGCCTAGTCAGTGGCAACTTTGGATGGTTCTTAGATTTTCCTCTAATTGTAGGGGAGTCTAACCTCGCTCTGACTTCAGGGGTGTCTGCTGCACATCTGTCTCACCTGGGCACTCATTTGGAACTGAGATATTCCAGGACTGTATTGGTTCCTAAAGGAGATCCAGAAGCAAATTAAAAAAAAAATCTGATATGTGATAAATATGCCTCATTATCTTTTCTTAAATTCCTAACTACATTTATAGCTTTATGTTTCCTGATTATGAAAGGAATACATAGACATCTAAAACCTTCAGAATATATTAACAAATGAATTAAAAATAAATATTCACATAGGAGATAACCAGTTAAACCATTATTTTATAAATGAGATCTTTTCATGTCAGTAAATGTAGATCTATAAATCTACAGGATGAATTTTAGTGGCCACCTAAAATTTTATTAAATAGACCTGCTATATTTAGCCCTGGAGGGACATTTTGGGTTATTTTTATTTTTTTACTATAAATAATTTTGCCATAAATAATAATCTATATGCTTCTTTGTGGTCTTATCCAGTTATTCCCTTAAGATAATTCTAGAAGTGAAAATGTTGAGATGGAGTTTTTTTAACTCTGTTTTGTCCTACCTTCTTTAGCCTGAAACCAATTTTTTTTTTTAAAAGATAACAAATCCCTTAGTTTTAGAAGCTATTTGCAAATATCCTGGAAATATTTTATTCTAAAAGATAATTTTTCTGTTCTAAATAGGAACATTTTTTACTTCTTGGTGCATCTAAAAACATTTAAAACAATTTTATCCTGTAATCATATTTCTCAGTTAATTTAGAACAAAGTCATTTACATAAAGTATTTTTATTCTGTCATGTTTTATATTTTCGTGTTGACAAAAACTTTGTTTTTCTCATTATAAAAGTGATAACTGTTCTTTACAGAAAAGTCAGAAAACAAAAATACAGAAAATGCTAAATGCTAGTATTCTGCCTATTCCAGGATAGCTGTTGTGAGATCTTTGGTATATATGATCACAGTTTCGATGTCACTTTTTTTTCTCCCATTAGGCGCAGTGCCTTGAGATGCGCCGGAATTTTTCAGGTGCTCTGGAGGTTATAAACCAGGTAATCATGACCTTCCCAAGTTTCCTTCCAGCTTTCATAAGGAAAATGAAGCTCCAGCTGGCCTTGCAGAATTGGGATCAGACAGTTGAGACAGCGCAGAGGTGAAGTATAAAGAGATGACACAGTATCTGCATCTGGTTATAATGTATGTGTGTGCTTTTACCATGAGGTTTTTACAATTTGAATTTTTCAAATAATATAGAATTAATGAAACATTTAACTTTGCATTGTTTTATAAAACTGAACTTATTGATTCACATAAATACCTGAGAAACTGTTTTAAGATGGACACTCTCTGCAAACAGATATATTCCTGCCCTCATGAAGCTTGTATTGAAATGAGAGGAGTCGTCTAATACGCAGAAGCAATAAGTTATGTAGTGTAAGTGTTATGGAGATAAAGATAAAGCTGGAAATTAAAAAGGGAGTGGGGGAAGGGGTTCGATTTTGTGGGATTGTCAGGGAGGGCCTCCCTGAGCAGATGGCATTGGAACAGAGGGAGCAGGCCGTGCAGGTACTGGGAGAAGACTGCAGACAGAAGGCAGAGCAAGTGCCAAGACCCTGAGGCTAGCGTGGGTGACAGAGGGTCAGGGAGTGGGCGGGAGTAAGATGAGGAGGCAGTGAAGCCGGAGCAGAAAGGTGGGAAGGAGCAGGGGGGCCAGGGCAGCGGGGTCCTGTTGGCCATTGTAAGGGTTTGTTTTTCTTCTGAATGTTTCTTATTGAAGGATCGGTCCCTCTTTCCTTCCTTCCTTCCCTGTCTTTCTCCCCTTCCACCTTTCTCCCTCTTCCTCTTTTTCTGCTTGCTGTTTCTTAAGTGAAAGAAACCAGTGTTTTATCCTGTAGGTTTTCTATGACAGGGACTGCATTGATTGCATGCCGTGTACTGCATAAGGCTGTGTTTACTGTAAATTCGTAGTGAATCTAGAGGCTTTGTTAGATTCATGTCTAGGTTTTATTGTTTTTGCTTTTTGTTTGTTTTTTGCAATTACTTCATAAGTGCTGATGTGTTCCACCACCGAAGGGACATGGTCACCACTTGCCTGTCTCTCTGTGATATGAGCAGGCCCTTAATGCTCAGTACTTGGGAGCCTGGTTTGCTTGGTTGAGGATTACCATGTGGGTATACCATTCTTTCTTCATTTTTTAGCTGGGATGCTTCATTAAAGAAAAACTTCTGAAATACTGGTTGGTTATCTAGTGTTACGGGTCATGTAATAAAAAAAAAAATCAAATCATTGTTTGAGTCTTTTCCTTTATTTCTGGGCTTAAAAAAAAAGTTTCCTAGCGTCCTCCAGTGGTGATTGATTAGTGGTTTGTGTTTGTTTATATGATGTGGCTTAAACTTATATGTTTCTAACTATTTTGGCTGTTATAATTGCTCAAATCATCTCATCTTAGATCATTAGGAGTTAGTTCTTAAGTCCTCTTGACACAGTCCTAGTAGTCTTTGATAGTTTCCGTGCTATTTGGTATGGAAAAGTATGCCAGGGTCATTTTTTGTATTTACTGCCCCAAATAGGTGTCGGCCGTTGTCCAGGGCAGTCTAATCCCTTTTAGTGGGAAATATTTGAAGGCCACGATTTGGGCACTAGTAACTTTTTGATGTTTATATTTTTCCTTTTTTTTTTTTATAGTTTTTCTTTTTTTCACTGTATGTTAAGTGGAGGGTGAGACTGTCTATAATATATAAAAAATATGTAAATATTTTTGGAGGCATTTACAAAATAGGAAATATACTTGTTAAATAATTTTTAAACTTCTTTTCTTTAACTTAGTATTTTGTGGATATCCTTTTATATCCATTTACACAGATACACCTAATTATTTAGCAACAATAGCATATATAAAGTGAACATACAAATAGTTTATTTAATCTTTTCCCATCAGTAAGCACTTAGGCTGTTTCCACTTTTTCTAAATACAGTGAACACACATACACACATCTTCATACACATATAGGAGTATTTCTGGAGTATGAATCCCAAATAAGGTATTACTGAATTAAAAAGACTTATATTTGTTAGGGTAGGCTAAGTTCCTATAAAAAATAGATCTGAACACATAATGGTTAAATACCATGTGTTTGTTTTTGTTTCTGTTTTTCACATGTAACTGTTTTGAGTGGGTGTGAGATTTGATCAAGAAGCCTTCCTCTGCACTGTTATTAAAGGACCTGGATTTTTTCCATCTTGCAACTATTCCATGTCATAAAACCTCGTTACATTGATGTCTAGGTGGTAGGAGGGGAAAAAAGTATGGAGGATTCATTCCACTTTTCTTAAAAGCCCAGGCCCAAGAAATGGCATACAGTGCTTCATCTCCCATTGGCCACATCTAACTGCAAAGGTGGCTGGGAACGGTCAGCTAGCTGTGTGCCCAAGCAAGTAAGGGGAGAATACGTGAGGAAGCAGATTGCAGGCTGTGCCTCAGGCACATACATCTGAAATTCTGTTAGATGCTGCCAAACCGTTCTCCTAAGAAGTTATCCTAATTTGTACTACCATCAGTAGTCAGTGGACTGTCCCCTTTCCCTCCGCTCCCATCCTTACCAATCTTGGCTATTATCAGTATGGTTTTTTGTTTGTTTTTTTCTTTTTATTTTAACAGTCATAGAATAAAAGTGGTACTTCCTTTTTATTTTCATTTCCTTGATCATGTTGAGACTGTCTTTCTTATGCTGAAAGCTATTTTTTTCTGTATATTGACTCTTCCTTTTTTTTTTTTAACTGGGTCTCTTCCCTTCTATCTTTCTAGTGGATTTTGTTCTTTTAGGACAAGTTCTCCATCATGTTTCTTTTTTTGGCAGTTTTCTTGACTCTTTTGCAGTTAAAGGTCAGAATTAAAAAGTTATAAACAAAATCTTGATTTGGGCTTAAATTGCATTGAATCTGTAGATTATTTGGGAAACTTTTCTGGGTGGTTGTGGCATCTAAGAGCAGTGTGGGCTGTGGTCAGCTCTAGGGGCGTTCTTCCCTGGGCTCAAGCCGGGGCAGCAGCTGCCCAGAGGGGACTCCTCTTGGTGACAGCAGAGATGCAAGAGGGCAAGCAGGAATATAGGATAGATGGCCTCGGAAATGGGACCCCCCAGCCCACATTCCATGGGCCAATAGAAGAAAGAAGTCTGAGTCGATGGCCAAGAAGCAGGAAAGGCCACCCCAGCAGTTGTTGAGGAACTGCTCAGTTTCATGGCAGGAAGCATGTATTCATGGAGGGTGGAAAAACTGGAGCTAATAATTCTACCTCCCCGTCCTTGATAAGAAATCTAGTGCATTAAACCATTTGTTCAGTTTCTTTTCCAAATGTCCTTGAGTGAAGTGCCATAGGAACGTGTATAGTGTTTGCGTATGTTTAACTAAGTTTACGACTTTTGGGGCATGGAGTTGTTCCTGTTACTAATAGGATAGTTTTCCATATTATTTTCCCATTTGTTTTTATCACATAAGAATCTATTTTAATGTTATAAATTACATTAACAGATTTTAAACTATTCAGTTCATCTTTGCCTTTCTGAAATTCTTAAAATAAATCTGCTCGATTGAGGTGAATTCTTCTTTTAATACACTGTTGTGTATAGTTAGCTAATACTTTATTTAGGATCGCCGAAGAACTTAATGAGACTGGTACAATCCATACTTTTCTTAAACATTAGAAATTAAGATTCAGAGATTTTTTTTTTTTAAATAATGAGGTTGATCATTTTTGTAAAAGAGATGCCGTTTTACTAATTAAAATTCTTACATGGACAGTGGAATAGTCAGATCAGCAAACCAGCTTTTCAAGACCTCAAATAAAAGAAACTCTATAAGCTTATTTCAACATTAAGTGAAATGTTTTTTCTGCAGGTTGACTCTTCAAGATAACCAAAATGTGGAAGCGCTAAGAATGCTGGCTCTCTATTATTTGTGTAGGGAGGGAGATACAGAGAAGGTAAGTCTTACTGTAGTAGTTAAGTTTCCCATATTAAAAAGTAATGTACTCACCCACACCTGAGCACATACATTAGCACCTTGAAGGGCTCTTTTAGAATGCATGGCAGAGCGGGTTTTAGTTGATTGCTAAAATACACCTTAACAAAAAGGTGAGCTGCTTCAATAAACTAGTAAAGCAAAAGTAGAGTTAAGAATTAACCCTTGAAAATTCCTTAAATCATTCATTATAGTATATATGGCTTTCTACATAAACTCCTCAGTAATAATATATATGATCAGTGTAACTGGTGATACTGGGTGTGGAAGCATACATATTCAAAATATAATTCAGGTATTTTTACAATTTAATGAATTTGCATAAATGGGCTTAGGATGAAATCCCACTGGACCTTATGATAACGTTCATGTTTCTCTAGCAATGAACATATTGACTGTGTACTGGATTATGCCAAAATCTAGTCTGAAGCAAATGATACTATAACACGTAGTAGATTTGGATTGTGTTCAGTATGGTTCAACTGGTTAATGTCCCAGTACCTAAGTATTTCAGTGATTACTAGAAGAATCTTAGTAGGGGCAACTCTGAAGTAAATTTTCCTGGCACTGAAATTATTTATACCAAGTATCTTCCTGATTTTTCTACCCTAGAGAATATTTTAAATATAAACCAGGCTGCATAGGTAATTTTAAGGACTGATCTCATAATATTAATGTTTATAAATGTTATTATTCATATCTCCTGTGTTATGAATTATTAGGGCTCTTGAAATGTGTAGCTAATTGAATATTATGGGTATCTTTACCCACCCAAAGGTTTTCATTCAATATCAAATATTGGAAACACACTCTAAAACTCAATTCTTTATTTATAGTTATTGATCTTTTTAAAAGCACTTTTAATATATCTTGCAACATACATGATTTCATTGGAAGAAAGGGAATTTGTGAAAGCAAAGATCTTTAAAAATAATAATAATATGTATTAAGTGTATATGCCATGTATTCTCTTTCTCTTAGTTTATTTTAAAATTATGCTGAATACTTTTGTTTTAGGCTGCTGCCACTCTGGAAAACTTAGGAAATGCCTTGGATGCCATGGAACCACAGAATGCTCAACTTTTTTATAAGATCACACTAGCCTTCAGTAGAACTGTAAGAGTGCCTGCTATTTGCCAGAGCTTTGTTTTCTGCAGCTGGGGATATAAAAATTAGTCACCAACAATAACAATAATGGGGCCTAGAGTGAAAATATACGTATATAAATATGTGATGCGTTCCTAAGAAAGGCAGTTGAGAGGTATAGTTTCCCAATGTAAGAAGCCTTTAGGGAGGCGTCATGGAGGAAGTGGCCCTCGTTGAGCCTTTAAGGATAAGAAAATGAGAAATTCCAGTGGAAATGTTCATCAGTTGGAGCATATGATTTATGGGTGGGTTGTTTGATTTGTTTTTTAAAACTATTTGAAAACAAGTTTTAAAGTAGGTAGTAGATAATTTTGGTGGGGGAAATAGTATCTTTAAAAAAAAAAACAATAGTAAAGTGTTTTTAGTATAAGTACTCAATAAAAAGAAAGTAGTCAAGAATACAGCAGAATCTCTAAATCAATACAAGGAATGAGAAGAGTAGACAGTTACTTAATTAAACTAGGAAAAATAAGGAAAAAGACACATAAGTAAAATAATTAGTAGATACAAATTGAAAGAGAAAATCAAGGATATTCATTGTTAAGTGACATGAATAAACTGAATTGTTTTATTTAAAAACAAAGTTTCTCAGATTATGTAAAATTTATAGAAGAAAAGAAATCACTGCTATTATAAAAATCTGAGTTGAGGAAGGTGTTTATCTTATTTTCCTTATTGTCAGACACATGATTTTGATTAGTTTTTAAATAAGCTTCCAAAAATTCAAGCAGTTTAGTATTTTACTTTTAAAATTTTTTGTGTTAAAACATTGTATTCTTATTCTAACAGCATTGCCATTTCTTGCAATATTTTTGAAGGTTTTTTTCAAGAAGATTCTAATGCATGATCTTTTAAAATATTCCCACTGGTGGGACAGCTTATCCTTGGGAAAGCAGGTCCTTGTCCTAACTTTTGAGTCCATAAAAACATATAACCTTACAGTAACGATTTTCTTACAAAACAATCATGAGAATTTGAAAAAAGAGTTCTAAAAAATATAGAGAGCAACATCATTAGATAAAGTATACTTTCCAAGATAACTATTTCTTGGAAGTAGTTTCTAAAAAGCACTACTCTTTAGGATATTAAAGTTCTGAAACAATAAAAAATTTTTCTTGCTTTATAGTCTAGGTAGTAAATAGAGAAGTTTTATTTTTCTTTGATTATTAAATACTGCTTCATTCTACTTCCATGAAGTATAAATTATATATATATATATGTATGTGTGTGTGATACAGAAAAAAATAAGCCTGTCTGAAGAGAAGAGCTTGACTCTAACTTAAAATTTTTCTTTTCAGTGTGGACGTAGTCAACTCATTCTTCAAAAAATTCAAACATTATTAGAAAGAGCTTTTAGTTTAATGCCTCAGCAATCAGAATTTGCTACAGAATTTGGATACCAAATGATTTTACAAGGAAAAACCAAAGAGGCACTGAAGTGGTATAAGACTGCCATGACTCTAGATGAAACAAGTATCTGTGCTCTCGTTGGTATGGCAACTCTTCCTCTAAGTGTTCCTTGTTTAGATGCCAGTAAGAATTGCTTTTAATACCTGCCAGTAAAGAAGGAAAAGGGTATTTTGTTAACTATTTTTTTCTGAAATATAACTCTTCTCCACTCTCCATAATAGAAAAAACCATATCTTTAAAGGTGAAGTTTTATTTCTTAATAATATCTTAAGAGAATAGGTTTTTTGTTGAGGTAGTGCCTGTAAATTTTGAATTCCATAGTAACTGATTTTATATAGGTACAAAGCTGCCCATTTTATTTTCTTCCGCTCTCTGTTTTTCTTTTTTCTCTTTTTTTTAATGTGTTATTTTAATGTCTTATACTTTAGTATAATGTGGTAATACTTGACTGTGTTCTGAGGGGAAAAAACTATTAAGGTTTGTGTTAGTTTGACATGTACATGCCTGCCCTGATGTGGACTTTAACTGTTTTGTCCTGTTCGGTTTTAGGAGTTATCCGATGTCAGTTAACAGAAGGGCAAGTACAGGATGCAGATCAGCAGCTAGAATTCCTCAGTGAAGTTCAGCAATCTATTGGGAAATCCGCGGTACATACAGTATTTTATTTTAGCATATGGTGGATCCTAGCTGTTTATAAAATACAAAATTTTAAACTTTAGTTATTTTATTAATGGCTTTAAACAACTAATGTACACTGATTTTTAATATGTAATTGCATTTACTAATTTACCTCCATGAAAAATTAGATTTCCAATATTCTTCTATAAGATTTTAAAAGCCCATCCAAGCCAATACTTCACAAATGTTGCACATAAATGGCACTTCATACACATTTGAAATCTAAGTAGGAATAAATGACTTTATAACTGAATGGAATAATTAACAAAACCTACTTGTTTTCCAGGAACTAACCTATTTACATGCAGTTCTCGCTATGAAGAAAAATAAACGACAAGAAGAAGTTATTAACTTGTTAAATGATGTCCTGGACACTCATTTTGCACACGTAGAAGATTTGCCACTTGGTATAGAATATTTTGAGAAGTTAAACCCTGATTTCTTGTTAGAAATTATTACAGAATATCTGAATTTCTGTCCAATACAGGTAAATAATTCTGGGACTTATTTTCGAAGAATCATTTACATAATTTATAAAAAGTGCTAATAGATTTTCTTTCACGTGTTCTATCAACATCTTAAAGTGGTAGTATTTGTATCTATATTAGTTGAAATAGCTTTTAAATCAGAATATTTATAGTAATGACTGCTATCAACTAATAAATGTATTGGCTTTCACATATTCACTTGCAATTCATAAAATCTTAAAATCTCCAGTTAAGAAGAACCATAAGAAATCATTTAATTCAGATAGCCACCATTTTATGAATCTACTCTATCGCATCCTCCTTAAGGGCCGTTGCATTAAAAACATGCAGTTCATTGTTTGATTATTAGTCTGTATTTCCTATTTTAAGTCAGGATCTACTTTGTGTTAAAAAATTCTCCCACTTAGTGGTCCTCCTTCTGCCTTCTGGAATGACGTGGAGCAAGTCCAGTTATTTAGTCAAATCAAGGATCATTCCTCATTTGTAAGACCTTCAGATTTTGGAAATTAGTTTGCATGTTCCCCTGAACAATCGCAGGTTTTCAACCATCTATTTATTATTTGGCATAGCTTGAGAACCCTGGTGGTGAGTCTTTAGTTCGTCAGTGCATTTCATTAAGCCGGCTATTCGTATGGACTTGGCCTGCAGGACATAGAGTAGATCCTCCTCTTTCCTGGTTCCCCATGTCCATCCAGGTTTCCTTTTGTGAATCACATTACTTGTCAATGCCTCTTGAACTAACAGTTAACTATAGTTAATAACTTAGATTTATTTTTCACTGTAAATTTGGACCCATATGTGGGACTCTCTACATTCATCCCTATGAAATTTTATCTCCTCAGATTCATTCTACAATCCAGATTGCCATGTCCTTTTGGATTCTTACTGTCATCTTTCTTCTATGGATCTTTATTATTACCTGTTACATATGCCTTATCTAGCTCTGAGTAGAACTGAAGACACAGCTATCTGTTGCACTACCAGAGAGTTCTTTCTAAATTGATGTGGATCCATTAGCACTCTTTTATTACAGATAGTAAGATGTAGATGACTGAACTTTATTTTACTCTGCTCACAGTTCAACCCAGGGATAGAGTAACAGGCAGCATCAAATACTTCATCACTAAAAGCAATAATTCTTAGCATTCGCCCTGATCTCCACCTTCAGTGACTGTTAACAAGGAAGTGAGGATTATGACTTTTATTTAGGGAAACCATGATGCTTTTTATTGACCAAAAGAATCTTTTCCAGACTTGCATAATCTATTTATGTTTAACTAACCCCTCTGGAATCCCATCTGTAATTGATCAATCTCTCTAGTTATGATATGTTAGCTGCTCAGAAATTGGAATGCATTTTTCAGTGTTCATGGAGTGTTCAGAATTCATTCAACAAGTGCTTCTAGAGCACCCCACATGCTGCTTGGAGCTGGGGAAACAGCAGTGTAAAAGGCAAACTACAACCCCTGCCCTCTGGAAGCATGTATTCTAGTAAATGGAGACAAGTAATATAATGAAGTGAATTATTTATTAGAAATTCACGGAAAAAGATAACAGAATAATGTGGAGGAGTGATAATTTTAGGTAAGGTGGTCTAGGTAGGCCTCACTAAGATGGCAAAGTTTGAACAAAAATGTCAAGCGGTCATGTGTGAATACGGTATAGACGGCTTCACGCAAAGGGAGCGGTCATGCGGTGGCCCAAGGAGACCCAAGGAGGCTTACGGGGCTGGGCTGCGGTGAGGAGAAGGGGCGTGCTGGGGACGACACCACAGCACAGGCGCCCAGACCAGGTGGGGCCTCTGACTGTCCCGACTCCCTGGGCTTCATTTCTGAGTCCAGTGGGAGCCACCGGAGGGGTTCCAGCAAGATCCAGCTCAGCATTTTAAAAGGATTTCCCTGGCAGCTGTGCTGAGAACAGACTAGGTGGAGCAAGGAATGCTTAAGTGGTAGTTGAGTTCCTCTGCCACAAACGTCCTGTTTTCCTGTAATAGAACCTTTATCAACCTGCTAGAACCTAATCAGCATTTATAATGTGGGTTTCACGGGGAAGTATCAGAAAGGCAGACTTGTCTCTCTAGCTCTGTTTCCTCCTTTTTTGGCCCTTTTATACATACATAGTTTTTATTTTAAATCAAACGTTATCTTAGAGATGGTCCACATAGCTTGTTTTTTTGCGGTGATTCACTTTGAAAGTGTATATAGTAAATACAATGGTTGTTCTCAATAATGTATTCTTAGCAGGTGGCAAAGAACCTTAGCAGAACCTCGCTCTGTCACCTATACTTCCATTATTTTCAGTTACATTGAAAAATAAGTATTTTTCAAGAATTTACTCTGTATCCATTACTGTGTGAAGAAGTATAAAATTCTGATCTCCAAGACACATAAAAGACCCTTAACCCTATGAAAGAAAACAAAAGAATATATGAAACGGTACAGAACTGTGTGAGATGTTATAGAATGCTGAATTCCATTGCATAGATTGTAAGTGCTGTAAACACTTATAGAAGTTAGAAGACTTTTAGATTCCAGCCAGTGGTCATATTCCAAAAACCCTTTTGAGCACATATTTTTGGGGGTTCAACAGTGAAGAGATGTGGCACTTCCTGGTCCATAACCACGTCTCATTGTAGAGTGATTATGAGGGGCCATAGCCCCATTGGGAGTGTGTATATGTGGACTGTAGGCTTGGGGGTGGAGAAGATGATCCTTCAAATAAAGGAAACAGCATTAATAGGGCACAGGAGGGAGAGCGAACATTGGGTATTTAAATTCTGATAGCGCATATCTAAGTTGTGGGTGGCTCACTGTTGGGTAAAGGTTGGTTGGATAAAAGCTGTTAAAGAGAATCAACAGATGCTGTAGTATTGCTTTGGTTATCATATTCACTATTAATAAAAAGAGAAGGAAATAAAACCTTTGAGGGCCCCCAACACGCCAGGCAGGGAAGTGGGAACGTGAAGGTATGAGACATTAGGTGTACTGTACCTGAGCGTCTTCTACCTTCTGATGTCTACTAAGAAAGAAAAAAATGGGGTTTCCCTAAAAACAGACCTCACGATACTCCAGAGGTAACGCAGGTTCTTGGATTGGATGGATCACAAGGCAGGCCTAGAATCAGAAAGCACGTTGCCTTGGCTGTCAGTCCCAGCAACACGCGCTCTCAGCTACCTTCCCTGGAACACGTGTGTTTCCTTGACAGTTTGTGGACACATTGCTTGTTTCATACGTTATCAAATCAGGAACTGTGTCATGATTTTATACCTACTTTGCTGAATAAAAGCCATTGTTTACTTGGTGTGTTCCTAGTTCCCAGGGAGATAAATTAGTATTAGTCAAGTCATAGCAAAGATACTGTGCAAAAAAATAGAATAGAGAATTTTTAGAAAAAGACATTATTTTGGTAGTTACACTAAAATTTAATAGGTGTTTATTTTTAGCTGTCTACTAAAACAAATTTCTAAAATGATCTGCTGATTTGTTTTGTCCAGCCTGCAAGTCCCGGGCAACCTCCTCCTCCACTTCTCAGACGTTGTACCTCGGTCCTGGAGACCATAGTAAGAACTGTGCCAGGTCTTCTGCAAGCTGTCTTCCTGATAGCAAAAGTCAAGTATTTATCAGGTGGGATATGCCTTAAAAACATAAAATAACCTTTTTATACTGATGTTGATATAAGCAAGTGTAAATAAAACTAAGCACTCCACATGTATGGAGAGTAGTCACGTAAAATACATTTTATACATGCACCGGTAAGTCAGTTTAATCCAAAATAAAATTTTCTATCTTGCTTTGCTATTTAACTCTGAAAAAATTACTATAAACCTCTGTAGTCAAGTGAATTACTGGGAAAACACAGTCGTACCACTTAAAAAAAAAGTCCATCACGTGGTACTTAGGTAGCAAAAAGAATTTACAGTCTCAAGCAACAGTTGTGGACTCACTGACATAACCAAATGCAATGTTTACCAGGTTTCAGACCTTTATGAAATGTGTCAGTTAATTCTTGTTTAGTTTCTGTGATTGATTATGTATAGCTAAACAAGATAACCCAGGTGCATGACCTTAGGTTCTTGACGCACACACAAACTGTATACATAAAATTGGACCATCTTAGGGTGCTTGCTGAATGTCACACAAAGTGAATTAAGTTCATGAAATCCTAAGGGGTAGAAACCAGCTTAAAGGTTTTCTCATAAACAGTTATTTTTTATACATAATGGAGAGAGTTAGATTGACTTTATTTTATTGGACCTCAGTTTTAAATGTTAAAAAGAAAAACAGGATGATTTCAAAAGTTTTTATCTCTGAAGTGCTGTCCATGTAGGAAATGACTCTGTAATACCTTGTTGTGATTAAGTTCTGTTATTGGGACACGTGATATTTGTCCTTTCCTCCCAATTGGAATGATATCACTGCTAGCAATGAAACAGGGACTGAGTTCTGGGATTGATTTATTAAACGTGCTGTTTATTTTGAAAATTGATATAAATCATCTCAACGTGGCAATACTTAATGGCCGAAATCTGTACAAATAAATGTCTTGTGACTGGCCCCCATTTTTAAAAAAAAGCAGCCTGAAATTATTTGAAATAGCGTCAACACATGTCTAAAGAGCAGTATTCTTACCAAATTGCCAACTGCAGTGACTTCTGACACTGACTTCCTGGGGTTGGACCAAAGTTCACAGGCTAAGGACATAGTCCTCCATCAGGCTGCCCTCACATCAGACACCAGACACAAGTTCAGGGCCACCTGCACTTCTGACTAGCTGGCTACAACTTTGGGGGTTCCTACCACCCTCAGCTTTGAATTCACTACAGTGACTCATAGCTCAGAAACCATTATACTTGGGATTAGAGTTTCATTATATAGCAAAGGGATAGTAATCCAAACCAGCAAAAAAAAGGAGAGATGCGAAGGGCAAGGTCTGGGAGTGCCCCACGTGTGAAGTTGCCGTTTGTCCTCCTCTTTGAAGTCAGGACCTATCACCTTTCCAACACACCCAGGCGGCGCAGTACACAGGGAGCATTAGCAGCCAGGGACGCTCCCTCCAGTTTCAGTGTCCATGTTTTTATTACAGTTTCCTTGTCTGGGGATGGATTAAATACTGGCCAAATCACTGCGCTCAGGTCTCCAGGCCCCCTGCCCCGAGCTCAGGCAGTGGTCACAGGGCTCAGCACCCCTGCCTCGAAGGGTTGGTCTTTGTGGCACAGCCAGCCCCCTGCCTGAGTCGTATCATCAGCATAAACTATCTAAGGGCCCATCATGAGTCTTCTCATTAGCATAAATAATCAAGACCAACCTCAAATAAAATAACAAAGATACTCCTCCCACTTGGGGAATTCCAAGACTTTGAGACTCCTTCCCAGGAACCTGGGAGGAAGGTGAGCCAAATTCTTATTTTACAAGACCTCGACAGACAGAAAGATGCACAACAGAGATGTCTTTCATTTTTCCCTCACGGGAAATTGGGCTGCTCTTGGATAAAAATACAATGCTGATGTGATCTTTGTCTATATGGTCCATTTTTTCCCAACAGTGATGACCCACTTTGCATTTTTAAATACTTAATGACATTCTGAATGATGACCCCAGACCTTTCCCCCTCACCCTTATAAGAAACAGAAAGGATTCTGATCTCAGTTGTTCACACATTGCTCAGATTTGTCAACCTCTTATTTTTAAACCCTCGTTCTTTTCTATGTACTTTCCCCCTAATCATTAATCTCCATCTTCAAGTTACTGCCTTAATCCTCCTCCTTCCTGAAAAAACACAGGGGTGGTTAATTGGCACATAGATTTGTTAACCTTCCCATCTCCTTTTCACCCTGCTCATTTCTGAATGTTAGGCTGCATCATGATAAAAAAGAATCCAATGCTATTTATTATGCTTAGTGGTTGTTTGACAAATTTAGGTACCCTGTTTAGTATGTTATTGTGCTGCCTCAGCCAGCGGTTTGTCCACACATCCTCTGTGTCTAAGAAAACTGTTTTCTATATAAATAGATTCTGCTATCAGTAGGTTGAGCCTTTGGTAACTGAATGTCTGTAAGCCTTGTTTTGACAATTGATGTATGGGTTAAGGTTAAGGAGAGTAACTGAATAGAATATAATTATATATCCTATCCCTTTTTTGTTATTTTATATACAGTAATAAAATTAGTACTAGACTGTATCCTGTTTACTAATGTAAATGACACTACAGAATTCTGGTTATTTTAAATGTCTATGTTTTACATAACTTGCTTTAATGAAGTCATATGTAAAAAATGTGGTTTTGATCAGGAGAATAAATAAAGATGCATGTATAGTCCTCTCAGTAAGGTGATGATCAACTCTGATCCTTTCAGACACTTTCCCTGCTTTGCTTCTGTGACCAGAGGGCTGGCCTGACTCCCAGGCGCGTCCTTCCATGAGGAGTAGAAGGAAGCTCCCTCGCGGGGAGAGATAGCTGTTGATCTTACGGATGAAAGACTTGAAGTTTCGATGCTAGACCTGTCTACGAACTGCTCTTCCCATTCTGTTCTCTCAGAGCTCGATCTCTTCATAGTTTGAATTCTAATTATGCTTTGTCTCTCTCTTAATAGGTGACACCGAAGCAGCTTATCATAACCTGCAGTCCTGCCTAAAACGCAACCCTTCTTATGCAGATGCTCATCTCCTGATGGCTCAAGTTTATTTGTCTCAGGAAAAGTTCAAATTGTGTTCTCAGGCCCTTGAGCTTTGTCTGAGTTACAATTTTCAGGTACATGATCCAAACTGAAATAGAGAAGACATATCATCCACTGGGAACCTTTGGCCTATGTTTACATATATTGAGCTATGTTTTATTTTTGCGTATGATACTTTGCTAATAAATGTATATTTAGTGGGAAAAGATTGGATTTCGAAGCAAGAGGAGGAAACCCGGAGGCAGCCATGGTGTAAAAAGCAAAAAAAAATGGACTTGGAGACAAAAGACCTGGTGCCATGTCTGATCTTCCCACTTACCTCTCACTGAACTTCAGTATTCTTTTCTATAAATTTCACAGAACAATACCTGACAGTTATGTTAGCATTAAATGCAACAATGTGTATTAAATACTGATTTGTTATACAATGTGTATAACAATGATTTTAAGCTATAGAGCATTATGCCAAAGATTTTTATGTGTAAGGATTGTATTTTACTTCTTGTTTCTTTCTTGGGCTTTGGTTTTTAGTCACTTCTTTAGAGCCATCATCAAAGAATGGCTAGTCATTTTCAACGTCAGTGTGCGGTCTGAGGAGATCAACACACTAGGTTTCTATCCTACATATTCTGTGCTGCACCCTGTATCCCTCAACAAGTAGGGAAATCATAGGTTCAGGTGCTTCCTGGACTACCTGGGGTCACCAAAGGGCTCCTTACACTTCACTTTCACTCGCAGGGTCTTGTACCGTTACGAGGGAACCCGTGAGTGGATGGAGAATTGAAGTTCTAGGCAAGATCTGCAGAAGATAATGCCTGCTTTTTAGGACAGTAGTTCCCAAGACTAGTGGCACGTCCTATCCCAGTGCCTCACTCCAATGGGTCAAAACCTCTGAGATGAGACCATAACCCTGCATGTTTAAACAGAGCCCAGAGGTCGGCGTGATGCCTCACTGAGGCTTGGAGCCGCAGCATTGAGGAACAGGTGGCTGCCACATCCTGTAGCCCGGGTCATCTCCTCCCCTTTGATGACGTCTTCCTTGTTCACGTTGTTCTCCTGTTTCTTCTGTATATGCTGCTGATAGCCAAACAGAGACAGGAGCTTCATTACCACCCGTTTTGGAGTAGTACCCTAGGGTAAAACCAGTGTGTGATTAAAGTGTTCTGAAATTTCTAATCTTACAATTAAAACAGAAAAAGCTGTGTTTCTAGAAATCTCATAGCTTTATACAGAACTAGAAGATTCTGAGAAAGAATTTCCTTTCCTGAAGACTCAGATCATTTCTTAGAATTTATTAGCTAGCCTCATAAGCTTTGCTTGCATTTTTCTCTTCGGTCATGGTGGAAGCACTTGTTTGTCCTACAGGAGGATGTTAAGTAGTGACAGGCCCTCAGTCTGATTTAACACAGGAAATGACGAGCGTAAGGGAACAGAAATAGACCTCAAGTATACAATCTCATCAGTTGTCCTCAGAGATCCTATTAATTTAATGTTTGGTGGATTGTAAATCATTTGTTGATGTTGTAAGTACTCCAAGAAAGTATTTCTGAGTATTATTTTTTCAGGTGAGAGAATATCCTTTATATCATTTGATAAAAGCTCAGTCACAGAAGAAAATGGGAGAAATAGCAGAAGCAATTAAAACTCTTCATATGGCAATGAGTTTACCAGGAATGAGGAGAACTGGAGCTTCCTCAAAATCAAAATACAGAAAAACTGAAGGCGACGCAAGCCATCGTGTATCAGTGTTCCTTGAGCTGGCAGAGGCTCACCGCTTGAATGGAGAACAGGTGGGTCAAGTCTAATTCAGTGGCTCAGAGCTGAACTTTGTTATTCAGGTGTGTATGTTTATATATTAGTAGGAAATGGAAAAGCTACAACTTCCCTTGACCGAGTGGTAAAGTTTAGAAAATTTATTTCTCATTACTTTGCACTAAATCATGAACTTTCTGCCAAGTCCCTCAAGTTAAACATAATTGGCTACTATGAAATATGATATTATATGCATAATATATATCGTGTCATATGGCTAATAGTATAATATTGGTATAATAAGAAATGTATTAATATAAGGTAATGTATATAATAATGTAATATACAATTATCCAGGCTACAGTGAAAGGTAATACATATAATATAGTTATAAACCTATGGATTCTTAAAAGAATTCACACACACACCTGAGTACTACACTGGAATAAGATGAAAATACCAACCTGAAATTCTATACAGCTTTGGTAAACTTAAAAAATAGATAGATAGATAGATAGATGGATGGATGGATGGATGGATGGATGGATGGATGGATGGACGGACGGACGGACGGACGGACGGACGATGCAGTTCTGGGAGAATTAAGGCCAAGGGGCTTCACATCACTGACATCTGTATTCTAGCTAGCAGCTGTTGCTAATCAACTGTTTTTATATTTTAGTGGAAACTAAGAAGACTTTGTATAATCTAGATCCTTGCCAAATCTCAAAGAATTTCTATTTCACCAATTAATTAGCATAAAATATGTTTAATAAGAACCAGTTGTATAGACAGTTGATTCCATGATTCAGTATTTTTTTCCACTTTTTAATGTTTCTGAAATCAGAATGTCTTATACTCAGTGAAGTTGAGATGAATTTTGAGGTACAGATTTGTATATGAGGTAATACATTTACCAGAGATAAAACAAAATTGATGTTCCAGCACAGGGAGTAAAGCAATGTGCTACTTAATGAACAGCCCCTGGGGACAGGGGCCGACGGGACCGGATCCCACCACGGGGGCAGTAATGAACGTACCAGAGAACTTAGGCTTTGGAGCCAGGCTTCTTGAGTTTGAATTCCAGTTCTATCATTTGTTAACTTCTTAACTCCCTAGACTTCAGTTTACTCACTGCAAGCCAGGGGTAATAATAATTAACTACGTGAGAGGATTTTGTGTGAATTATATGGGTGAATACAATGCTGGGTGCAAAGTAAATGCTAATTAAACTGTAGTAATGGTGACTCTTGTCTAGCAACTACTTTTGTCCTGGTTATAAAAACATGTTTAGCTAACAGATATTTATAATGTCATCTGAATTTTTTCTGAGTTTAGTTTTATGTTTTTGTACTCACCAAAAAATCTGTCAGTATTTCATGAATATCATAACTATGCTAACATTTACTGTTCATTCTGTATCAGTAGAAAATCTTTGTTTCTAGTATAATTTGTTGAACATCTTGAAAGAGTGTTGTTTTAATTTCATCTTTACAGCATGAGGCTGCCAAGGTTTTACAGGATGCCATCCATGAGTTTTCTGGAACACCTGAGGAACTGCGGGTCACTGTTGCTGATGCAGACCTGGCTTTGGCCCAGGGAGACGTTGACAGGGCTTTAAGCGTGCTTCGGAATGTCACAGCCGAACAGGCTTATTTCATAGAGGCCAAAATGAAAATGGCAGATATCTATCTGAAGCACAGAAAAGAAAAGATGTTGTATATTACTTGTTACAGGTAAATGGTTATTTCAACCCATTAAATTTTGACACATTTACTTCCTAAAATTAATTTCCAAAATTTTTTTCCTTGCTTTTAACTGCTTTACAGATATTTTATAGAGATTATTTCCTTAATGTGTTCTTGCTTCCTTCTACCCCCGACCACAATCATTCTAATCAAGTTACTCTCCCTAAAACATAAGTCATAGTAATTATGATTATTCCAACCTGTGGCCATACTGTAGGTGCTTAGCTCTTCTCCCTCCTCAGGTGTTATTTCTAGACACTAAATATTCCTGTTTGGGTAGGAAAGAGCAACAGTTACATGTATTCTAATAGCTTAAGAGAATTGTATAATGTAACAATTTGGAGGCAAAATGGTCATTTAATACTCAATATAATGTAATAGTTATAGCAAAGAAAATCATGGATTTTTATACACCACACAAAGAAAGAATCACAATTTTTCCTTGTGAAAAGCAGGAACTTTAAAAGTTATGCCATCTGCTGACACCTTAAGAGTTACTGAGATACACAGCACACGCACACAGGTAGTCGTGCGGGCGTGCGCACACGCACAGACATTGCTCACTTTTCTCCCCTCGCTGAAAAAATAAACATAAAAGCACACATTCCTTGTAAGAGAAAATTAATGACTTTTCATCTGTGAAAACATAGTAAAATGTTGATGAATTCAGTTATATGGGTTCATCTGTATTATGTAAATATCGAAGTTCAGAAAGCTGCTCACATTCTTCAGGTGCTGAGCGATTCGAAGAAACAGCAGCACCTCTCGTGGAGGTGAATGACCTGGACGTCCTAGATCAGATTTTTGGGATGTTTCCCAAAAATCCTAAAAAAGCACCTTCAGCTCTAATGATATGAGAATATTTTCAAATAAAGTTGACTTGTTTTGGGTGCCCTGTGATGTTATTGTTAGAAGCATAGGTTTTGTTTCAAGCAGATCTGACACAACTTAGTGGACTTAAATAAACTCTTAGTATCATGTATAAAATTGGAATAATAATAATCTTCCTGATGTAGTTTTTGGACCAATTAAATCAGCTGTGACTTGGCATCACAACACTTTTTGGTGCCTTCGCCCCCACATCATTCCAGAGCTGAAGATAACAAAAGGCATTTCTGGAAAAGCAGAGTTCATGTGTTTACCCTCTATCTGCTCTCTGCTGCCTCCATTTCACAAAATGGAAAGACTTAATGAAAAAAAAAAAAAGCTTATTTAGCAAAAACAATCTGAGGGTGGGTATGGGTGGGTTTTTTGTTTTTGTCTATGTGGAAGGTACTCTGAAAGCTACTGGTGAATTGAAATAAATGCGTTTGCCTTTTATTGAATTGGTTTAGAAGACGATATGTGTATTTAATCTACTAAGTAGAGTTGATCTGATTTCCAGAGAAATTGCTGAAAGGATGCCCAGCCCTCGCTCTTTCCTGCTCCTTGGTGATGCGTACATGAGTATTCAGGAGGTAAAGTTTCCGATGCTACTATACTCAAATTTAACAACAGCAAGGCTCTTCTTTGTGATTAGTGTAACATTCTTTTTAAAAGGAAGTTTTAAAAAAATTCATGATACTTAATAGTCAACTATCCAGTAATCAAAATAAAAAGGACACAAGCATTATAAGAAAAACAAGTTTTGTTTTCAAATTAAGATGCAGCAATTCAGTACTATCATTATTTGAAATATAGATGATACCAGAAACAAGCACGTATTCTTTAGACAGAAGATTGAAGAGCAGTACTGGCTAGGATGGTGTTTGCTGATGACATACCCCCATGCTAGTGACTGTCATCTAAAATGATAAGGTATCTAGACTTAAATGTGTGCTCTGTTAGTCTTACTGCGTGTTCTAGATAAAGAGCATAATTTTAGAAATGGTGCCTTTTAATGGGATTTAGCTTTGCTGTTTGTTTATTGCTTATTTTTTTGTATCTGTCAATGTGTATTGCTTATGTTTTGTGTCTGTCAACATTAGCCTGAAGAAGCCATAGTAGCATATGAGCAGGCATTAAATCAGAATCCAAAAGATGGAACATTGGCAAGCAAAATTGGGAAAGCACTTGTCAAAACACACAACTATTCAAAGGTAAGTACTTTATGGTTTGAAATACATCTATTGGAGCAAAATTTCAAACCTTGTTCTATGAGAAGTCTTCAGCAAGCACTGTTTATATCTTGATGATTGTAAACTCCAACTTGGTGTTCACAATCTGGAATTTGTATTAAGACATTCTCAGTGTCTCCCCTTCTTCATCACTGCATTTTGCAAAGACTCTTTGGAGCTTGTAGTTTACTTCTGGCTTCATCTTGCACCTAAATCCTTACAACCAATTAATTATGATAAAGTTACTGTTAGATCTTTTGCTATATGACAAAGCATACTAGATGTCCTTTCTATTCAGTAAAGTTCACTGACCTCCGAAACAAAATTTTGCCAAGTACTTTTTTAAACTACTTTTCATAAGAAATGCTAGCTGCCTTGTGTGCCGTTTGGTTCTCTAAGAAAAATGGCATGTCTCACTGATAGGCAGGCATGCCCAGCCTTCTCTTAGATTTCCAATTATTTATCTACTTTAGGTCTGTAATGTATACAATATCTATGCTTGACTATCCATTCTCATTGTCTTTTTTTCCTAACTGCAATGGATTTTGCTTAGGCAATTACTTTTTATGAAGCTGCTCTGAAAAGTGGACAACAAAATTATCTTTGCTATGACCTGGCCGAGCTTTTATTAAAATTGAAATGGTATGACAAAGCAGAAAAGGTTCTTCAGCATGCTCTAGCTCATGAACCTGGTATGAAAGTCTTTTTGATTTCAAAACTATACTCTACCTGATATGTGTGCTCTGTTTTATTTTTATAGCATATAAATGTGTTTATTTATACTCTTAGTATTTTATATGTGGGGTTGGGTATTTCTATTATCAGAATGTCACTCTACTAAAATATATGAAAAATTTAATAACAGATTTATGAAACAGTTAATTGTGTTATAGAAAGATACTTTACTTTCCAAAATGATGAAAAGGAGGTTTCCTTTAAATTCCAATTGTGTCTTGTGTGTAAACAAGTAAACATTTTTACAATCTTCATTTTTTTAAGTTTTTAAAAAAAAATTCAACACTATAGAAGTATGATGTATAACTGCAGTTTCTCCTGTGAATTCTACTGGCCCTGTTCTCAAACTCCCTCCCTGAAGGTAACCACTTCTGTGCTTTACAGTATTTTACACAGACACATACACACACATATATAAATGTAATGTATTAGAGTTATATGCATAATTTTTCATTTTGAAAATGTGTTTCTATTTCTGTAATTTTTTTCACATATAATATGTCCTATATATAGTTTGATGTCAGTACATTCAAATCATTTTATCTAATGGCATTGTAATATTCTATAACTCTGTAAGTTATTTAACTGTCACCCAATTATTGGGCATTTAGTTTTCCATTCTTTTTATATTATAAACTATATTACAATGAATATCCTTGTATCTCATTCTTTGGTATATACTGGTTTATATTTCTGAAGAACAAGATGCTAAGTCAAAGGGTATGTGCATTTAAAATTTAATTGGATACTCTCAAATTGCCTTCTTTCAAATTTGAAGAAGATACGTGTATTTAAGTATAGTTGATCTAATTTCAAATTTATTGGACAAATTTACTTTTTAAAGATGTTTATTTTTTTAAATAAAATCTAGTGCTTGCTCATTTTCAGAATTTAAAGATTACAGAAGTGAATGAACGTAGTGTCCCCTCTCTTGGGAGAAAGCCACATTTAACTCGTGTATCATCCTCATCAGTCCCCTGGCCCTGTCTCTGTCTCTCCCACACATAATTATATACCACATTTTTTTCTCTCCAAATGGGATCGTATTATACCTTTATGTCTGCAGTGTACATTTTTCATTTAATAGCTTCTCTCCATGTTGTCAAATGTAGCTCTTCATTTTTTTTTAGCATAGGTATTGTATGTCAATATAATTTATTTTTTGAATCCCCTGTTGACAGATCAAAGAAAAGTGGGGAACAACACTGAGAATCCTTGTTTACATATTGCTGTATACTTCCTAGAATTGAATCTTGCCCCACTGTTCCCCCTTTAGGCTAAAAGTGTACCAACATGTAGTATTAGTCATAGGAAAAAAGCCTTCCTAATTTGTATTTTTTTGATGACTGACAAGGTTAGGCATCATTTATGTCTATGGATCCTGTTTTCTTGTAGGAATTTTTCATTCATACCCTTTGTCTTTAATCCTTTACTTATGATTCATTAATCTATTACCTGTTATTCATGTTGCAGATGTTTTCTTTCAAGCCATCCCTTATTATTTTTATCAAATTTGTTTATCATTTCCTTAGTCAAGTAGAATATTTAATTAACGTGTAACACCTGCCACGTCTTTTCTTTTTGTGAACTCTGAATTTCCTATCACACTTAGAAAAATCTTCCCTAACTCTAACATTATAAAAAGTATTTCCTTGTATTTTCTGGAATTTTTGTAGTTTTATTTTTTATAATGGAGAACATTAATCCATGTCCTCTAATCCACATGCAATTTTTGCTATATAGTTTCCCAAATGAATAGCTAATTTTACTTCAGTGCCATTGATTGAAAGGCTACTTTTATCATATAATAAACACAAATTTGTTTCTAAGTCTTTGTTTTGTTGCACTGAGTTACTTTTCTTTTACCAATGACATGTTCATTGGAGCTTTAAAATATGTTTGGATACATGATAAGGCAAGCCCCCTCTAAGTTTTCTGTTACTTCCAAAGTGGCAGTATAATTTAGCTTTGATGAAGTTGGAATTTAAATTCTCCCAATTTTGAGTGCATTTGCTAAAAAGTGTTTTTGGTACCATCTGACAACTTCTTTGACCTGCGAAAGAGTAATAACAAAACCTGCCTTTCAAGTTGAGATTTTGCAGAAAGAATGTATATAAATTACTTCAAACAGAGCATGGCATGGACCATACACTCAAAAAATAGTGGAAGAAACATGTTTTTGTTAGTTATCTAGGGTTCTTTATTACTGAAGGTCACAAAATGATAATATCAAAAATTAAAAAACAGTTACCATGTACTAGGTTTTAATTGTGTTGCAGATATTAACTTACTTAATAACTTTTTTAACTTTTCAATAGCCCTATAAGATAGATACTGTTATTTCCCCTATTTTACAGATGAAAGAGAGGCACAGAATGGATAAGTACTTTGGTCAGAGTTAAATAGCCAGTAAGTGATAAAGCCTGGATTTGAAACCAGGCAGGTTGAATATCAAAGTCAGTATTTTTAATGACTGTACTGTATTGCTTATCAAGTACCTAGTATTTAAAAAATAGCAGTTATCATAGTAGCATGTGGCAAGTACTCTATCTGGCTCTTCAACAACTTCAACAGACAGAAATGTTTATCCCCTTAAGAATGGAAATTGAAATCGTTTGTGTTGTTACATTGTTCCCTCTTATATATGCCTAAGAAAAACCCTCAGTTGTTATCCAGTTCTTTATATTTTATTCCAGCTAGTCTTTATCCTAAATCTTCTTTTTAATTTGGCCATTCTTCAATTAACTGACTGAAAAATTTTTGACTTTATTCAGTACTGTTCAAAATCATTCTCTCTCAAAGACTAGTTTTAAAACTTGTAGAAAAATCTAATCATTTATTTAAAATGATTATTTTCCCCAACATATTTTCTTCTTTAATAGTAAATGAACTGTCAGCTCTCATGGAGGATGGACGTTCTCAAGTTCTTCTAGCAAAAGTTTATAGTAAAATGGAAAGACCTGGTGATGCAATCAATTCGTTACAACAGGTAAACACATTCGTCTGAGAGTAGTTCCTGGATGTGGGATGGACGCAGAATTGAATATGCACAGATAAGAGGAAGACAGTCTCTTTCTGCCCAGCTGTCACAGGAAATTAAGTCAAAATAGAAAAACTGTTAAGTCCAATAGGTTGTACTCTTTAAACATATAATTGCTAATTATTATACCAATTAGGGTTTATATATTTAATCCTATTTTACATCTGAGGAAGCTCAGTTTAATAGTTGTGTGAATTCACATGACTAGTGTCATAGGCAGGATTTGAACTCACTTTTGTCTTCTTCCACTTATTTGTATCTTCTTTAATTTCTCTTAATATTTTGTGGTTTCTATGTAGAGATTTTACACACATTTCCTTAAATATAGTCCTAAGTGAATGATGTTTCTTGATGTCTTTCCATTTCTAGTTTGCTAACAATTTTTTTTATAAGTAATTAAATTTTATCTACTCCACTCTCTGTGTAGTTATGTGTTATGGTCATGTGACTTTCCTGTTTTGTTTTTTTTTCTGTTAATATGGTATATTAAATGGATTGATTTTTCAAATGTTAAGCCACCCTTGTATTCCTGAAATAAATGCCACTTCTTTGTGATTTTTTAAAAAAACACATTTCTGGAATTTAAAGGTGTTGCTAATATTTTGTTCAAGATTTGTGCATTTATGTTCATGAGACAGATTGGTCTCTAAGACTAGGGCCATTACTGTTTGGGCAATTCAATATTAAAACCATTGGGATGTCAAGGTTCTTTTTTTTCTTTTTTAAGTGTCATTGATAGACAATCTAATATTTCAAATATACAACACAGTGTTTCAGCAGTTACCATATTATTAAGTCCTCACCCCTCCAGTGTGGTCACTGTCCATTAACTTAGATGTTACAGAACCATTAACTGTATTCTCTGTGCTGTACTACCATCCCTGTGACCAGCCTACATTGTGACTGCCAATTACTGTGCCCTTTGATCCCCTTCCCCCTCCCCCTCCTCACCAACTCCCCCTCCTTGGTCTTCACTAGTCCCTTCTCCGAGTCTGTGAGTCTACTGCTATTTTGTTCCTTCTGTTTTGCTTTGTTTTTATACTCCACAAATAAGTGAAATCATTTGGTATTTGTCTTTCTCTGCCTGGCTTATTTCACTAAGCATAAAACCCTCCAGATCCATCCATGTTGCAAATGGGAGGATTTCTTTAAAAGGCGGAATAATATTCCATTTTGTATATGTACCACATCTTCTTTATCTATTCATCTACTGATGGACACTTAGGTTCCTTCCATATCTTGGCTATTGTAAATAATGCAGTGATAAATATAGAGGTGCATATGTCTTCATATCAGGGATTTTGTTTTCTTTGGGTAAATTCCTAGGAGTGGAATTACTGGGTCAAATGGTATTTGTATTTTTAGTTTTTGAGGAACCTCTATATTGCTTTCCACAGCAGTTGTACCAATTTACATTCCCACCAGCAGTGTAGGAGGGTTCCCCTTTCTCCACATCCTCACCAACATTTGTTGTTGTTTGTCTTTTGGATGATGGCCATCCTAACTGGTCTGAGGTGATATCTCATTGTTGTTTTAATTTGCATTTCCCTGATTATTAGTGATGTGGAGCATCTTTTTATGTGCCTGTTGGCCATCTGTATTTCTTCTTTGGAGAAGTGTCTGTTCAGGTCTTCTGCCCGTTTTTTAATCAGATTATGTGTCTTTTGGGTGTTGAAGCATATGAGTTCTTTAATTATTTTTGGATGTTAACCCCTTATCAGATGAGTTGTTTGTGAATATATTCTCCCATACTGTAGGATGCCTTTTTGTTCTGCTTCTGGTGTCAGAAGCTTTTTAGTTTGATGTAGTCCCACTGTTCATTTTTAATTGTTTCCCTTGCCTGAGGAGAGATGTGTCTAGGAAAAAATTGCTCATGTTTATATTCAAGAGATTTTTGCCTATGTTTTCTTCTAAGAGTTTTATGGTTCCATGACCTTCATTCAGGTCTTTGATCCATTTTGAGTTTACTTCTGTGTGTGGAGTTAGAGAATAATCCAGTTTCATTCTCTTATATGTAGTTGTCTAGTTTTCCCAGCATCAGTTATTGAAGAGGCTGTCTTTTCCCCATTGTATATTTATGGCTCCTTTAGCATTTATTAATTGACTATATATGTATGGGTTTATATCTGGGCTCTCTATTCTGTTCCATTTATTTATGGGTCTGTTCTTTTGCTGGTACCAAATTGTTTTAATTACTGTGGCCCTGCAGTAGAGCTTGAAGTCAGGGAGTGTAATCCCGAAGTTTTGTTCTTTCTCAGGATTGCTTTGGCTATTCAGAGGGACCTCAAGGTTCTTTTGATGGAAAACTCTTAATGGATGTCAGACTGATCACTTCTAGATTTCTGCTTATGTTAGTTTGGATAACTATATTTTTAAGTAATTTGTTCATTTCTTTAATTGTCAAATTTATTGACATAAATTTGTTCATTATGTCCTCTGTTGAATGTCTGCACAGTGCTGTAAAAATGTCTTCTTTCATAATCCTGATGCTGGTTATTTTATATTCCTTTTATTATTAATGATCAATTATGCCAAAGGTTTATTGTCTTTATATTTTCAAAGAACTAACTTTTGCCTTTCCTGTCTCCATTAAATATTTTCTTTTTACCTTATTAATTAGTTTCTTCTACTTCCTTTTGATTTGGTTTGCTGATCTTTTTATACTTTATTGAAATAGTATGTTAGGTTATGGGTTTTTAGCCTTTGCTCTTTTCTTATTCATTTAAAGTGATAAATTTCTCTCTAAGCCCTACTTTAGCTATGTCCCCCATAATAGTTTCTCATTTCTACTTTTGCTTCTTTGACCTGGGAGTCATTTAAAAGTGTAGTGTTAAATTTCCAGGCAGTTCTGATTTTCTTGTTATCTTTGATACTGATTTCTAGTTTAATTCCATTGTAGTCAAATACATATTGTGATCCTTTGAAATCTGTTAAAGCTTTCATTATGACCTACGTTATAATCAGTTTTGGCAAAGTTCCCATGTGGGTTTGAAAGAATATGCTTGTAGCATTACTAAGTGCTTGGCTCAATATATGCAGATTATGTCAAGTGTGTTAATTATTTGCCCCCATGGTCTCTGAGTTTGAAGTAGAAAATAGAACACCCCACCGCTAATCCTGCGTTCTTCCCAGACCACCATACTCCTTGCTCCCTTTTTACCTGATGTTTGTATACTCAGAAGAATTCTGTATTCTGCAAATAATTTATCAAATACTTTGATTTTGAGCATGAACTAATGGTGTGTGTGTGTTTATAAATATGTATAGGTGATGTCCAATAACTTCTTTGTTCTTGTGAATAAATTGAGCCTGGACTCTTAGATTTCTGTGATTCCCATGTAACCTTATGGTATCATTAAAATACATAATCTTCAACAAGGTTAATATCCTTAATTGTTGATATGTTTTATCCCTATTTTCTGAATCACGTGAGAGAGAATTGCACCTAACCCTAGGTTAACTACTGTTAGCTGCAAGGAAAGTGTAATTTTGGTAAATTTAGACTTTTAAACATTTTAGAAGTGAATTTGGCTTCCTTCACCCCTTTATAAATATCATTAATTTCAGCCACCCTGGTCGCATGAGCTTCTGTTATCTAAGCAGACACATGAAGCGACACTAGAAAAAGAGCAAATGGCGTATCCTGACTAGACCCTGCCAACAAACGAAATTCAGTTTTAAGTCTGTATGTTATGGCACAGGGATTAGTCATCTTTAATAAAATTTAAAGAGCTGTAAAATTCTCCCCAGTTGCAGCATGACCTCCAAAAGACAAATCTTGGGGCAAAATTCAAACAATAAGTGTAATCAAGGTTTCTGATATTTTAAATTAATTTATCCATCAACCATTTATTGACTTAATTCTCCTCATTGTGGAACTTAGGAGTTCCGTCATAGTACTTTTGCATAGTTGCCAAACAGTTTAGGCAGTGGCAGAATTGGTAAAGTTAGGGAAACCCAGAGTCTTTCTAATTTTACTTTCTAAAACTTTCAGACTTCTGAAATAACTCCTTTACCACATACTAAATACACTTAATACTTCTATTCCTTTTTCTTTCCATTTCCAACAGAATGCTTATTAAGACACTGTAAATTAATGTTATAACCCATGGTTCCAAAAAATAGGCAGCTTTAAACCATCTTCACCAAATACCAGTTGTCAGCCAGCATTCTGATTGGAGTCCCAGAGGGGCTCCTTGCGTGTAGCATCGTGTGGCGGATGCAGGCACGATTGTCTCTGGCTCAAAGTTCAGTTTTATTGTGAAGGCCTAAAGGCACAGGAATTCTGTCACTTATTAAAGGAAGGTACCCAGATAAGTGGATGAAAAGGTTGATTGATATTCTTGTAAAATTTAGCAACAAAATCTACATTCTTGCCCTGAAGGAGACCCCTCCCTCCTGTCAGGGTGTCAGTGCATAGTGTAGGACTGTATGTATATATACACACCATCAGTCAGTTAGCCATTTCCCCATCATTAGACGTTTGGGATGCTTCCAGATCTTTTGGTTTTCTTTTGTTGTTCTGTTTTTCTTTTGTCCTCCTAAGTAATGTCCTTAGGACCTTCCCAAGAGTGGAATAATTCGGTTCAACAGCCTGGTTAATTTTATCAAGTTAGCATGTTTTGCTAGCATATGCCCCAGAAAGAGTGGACTAATACATATGCAATCAACAATATATGGATGTATTTGCTGCCTGAAACCTGCCAATATTTGATTTATAACTTTTAGATACTATTTTATTATTATATAGACATTTTAAATTTTCATGTATTTAACAACCGCCCCTAGACATCTTTTCCAAATACTTGTTTCATGGCTACATTTCCCTTAGGGAGCTTCCTGTACATATCTTGATAACAGCAGGAAAAGACTAATTTTATAGTTCTGCAGGGGGAGAGGTAGGTGCGTGCTGGCTCATCTGCAAAGAAGTGCATGTTTAAGACCTCTATTAAGACCTTCTCCTTGGATCAGGCTTTGTTAGATTAAGGACCAGTAAAGCTTACATAAATCTTCTGAAAAATTACTCTGTATTGTCAGTTATAGAGAATTGTTTACTTTCTTTTCTGTTTCTTTTTACATTCCTTTTTATCTTTTTTTTAGGCTCTGGAATTACAAGCTCGGGTACTAAAACGTGTTCAGATGGAACAGCCAGATGCAGCTCCTGCACAGAAACATTTAGCAGCTGAAATTTGTGCAGAGATTGCAAAACATTCTGTAGCTCAGCGAGACTGTGAAAAAGCAATCAAGTTTTACAGAGAGGCCCTTGTTCATCGGGAAACAGATAACAAGGTCATACCTTCGTAAAATTTTAAGCACCTTCTATTCCACACGTCATCTCATTTCCCCACATGTAAAATTCTTACCAGTTTATTTATAAAAAAAGAAATTGACAAAAATATAAGTTAGAAGATCAATATTGTTTCTAGAAATCCTTCAAAACACATGATTAAACTTAATGTTTAAGTCCAAAAATTATGGAAGAAGTGATGTAAAGTAAGTATGCAAGCTCTGTGTTGTTTTTTTTTTTAATATTCATCTGGGTCTTAATAGTTACTTGAAAACAATTTCTCAACCTCAAATAAATCTGGATCTAGATGATACAGTTCAGTTTACTAAGGAGCTCTTGTACACGTCTTTATTTCAATTGCTGTTTGGTGCTGGATATTCAAAAGTAATGACACTGAATCTTACCTCACATGGCACAGCAGCAGAATAAATATAAAGATAATACTGGTGTAGAAAACTTAAGACATGCCTGCTTCTATAATTAAAATGTTGTTACTTTCTCATCTTCATAGATGACTAAATATTTTTAAGAACACCCTAATACATGGTGGCATACTTAATAAGTGATGTAGAACAAAAGACAACCATATGCTAGAATTTAAAGTTTAAGATCGAACGTTTTCAGTTTTAAAGCTGAAGCATGCCTTAGAGATTATCTGCTTCAAGCTTTTTACTTTTCAAATGAGAAAACAGTTTGAGAGAGGTAATAGGGACCTGGCCCCATCACGGAGCGCGGGGACTACAGTCTAATCTCTCCATTTAAGATCAGTATTCTTTTCACAATGCTCTGTGTCTCTCTTCTTTTTAGTGTGTTACCACCTGATTTACCATTTTGTTCCAGTATAAGAGAAAATTGAAACAAGCTTGCCTATAGTTTTTCTGCCTATCAACCTTGGCATTTTTATTGCAATAACTTTTGGTCCCAGAAGTTTAAATCTGTGTCCAGACATTCTCCTTACTCCCTTCCTGTTGGTCTTGCCCTTCTCCTCTGTAGGTGATGCTGGAGCTGGCGCGGTTATACCTGGCACAGGACGACCCCGAGGCCTGCCTGCGGCACTGCGCTCTCCTGCTCCAGAGCGACCAGGACAATGAGGCTGCCACCATGGTTGGTCCAAGAGACTTCTGTGCCATGGAGACAGTTGTGTTTTATATTCCATGTGGAAGTTTCAGATTTTACTGGATAAAACTAATACTAGATGAGAGAGGGCTAGCTCATGTCAGCTTTTGGAAGGAATAATATTTTTAACAGTATTAGCACATTTTACCAATAAAGGCCAAGAATCTTTTTATTTTATAAGAATGGTAAACCTAAGTCAGGCCTTCCCTTGCCCTTTGGGGCCTAGTTAATTTTTCTTTATGCCTAAGAGGATGCGTGGTCAGGAGGAGTTCATGTGGTAAAGCTATCATATGCTGAAGATTATCTTTTAAGTACTTACTCAGACATGCTGAACTACTTTAAAAGTTTCAGTGGGACTTCAGTCACAGGGACAACTTCATGTATCATTCTTAGATGGTCTGTTTTACATAGTTTGGCCTCTCTTTTGCATTTTTACCTGGGTTGAGGTATGTATTAGTTTTCAAACAGCTACATAGATAATGGTTTGTGAGGTTCATTCAAAGTTGTTATTATAACTAGAAAGAAATGTAAGAGGTCTCCCTTTTAAAACACACAGTGAGACAATCTCAGGAGGTTTTATCTTAAATTCCATTGAAATATTTAGGTTTGAAGTGTGCTTTTTTTTTTTAAGTCTTCTAGTTGTCATTTTAGGCCATCTTTTCTATGATAGCACATAAAATATGTAATTCCTTTCAAATCTCTGTTTTTAAAATAACCACTTGAAACATATTTTCTGCTAAAAATATAGTTTTGTGAATAGCGCTGTTTATTGTACATCCTTGATTATCTTCCGTTAAACTGATCTTGATGCTATCTGCTTACGGTGTACCTTAATTTTAAATAGCTCCTTTTTATAAAATGTTGCCTTCTTCTTGTTTTTCATGTGTGTTCATAGCCCTTAATCCTGGTGGGAGGAATATGCTTTGTAAAATACATGGCACTATTTTTAGAACCAACTTTTACCTTTATAGATGATGGCAGATATCATGTTCAGAAAACAGGACTATGAACAAGCCGTGTTTCATTTACAACAGCTTTTAGAACGCAGACCAGGTAAACAGCCACTGGTTATACTTGCAATGCAATCAAATCCCTTTTTCCTCTTTTTGGTTATTATGCTCCTTGGAAGAACCCGAACCCTGGTCAAATCCAACTCTGCTCCTTCCACACCTGCCCTTGAGCAGCTGCAATGGCTGCGAGGAAGACGCAGCGCCGTGGGCTGGTCTCAGTTTAAATTAGGACCCCAGGCCCCTGCCTGACACTCCTACCATACAGTGAACTCACTCCAGCACTTTTTACCCTTTCTCCTCTCTCCTCAAACCTCCAGCACCCTTTCTGCCCTCCTCATCCTCAGCTAAAACCCTGCCCCCTGCTTCCCTGAGAATATATGAGCACCTGGAAGGGAATACCTCTGCCCTCCCGTCAGGCCCGGCCTGCTCCCCACCGGGGCCCTCCCCAGGCCCACATCCCTCCCGCAGCCAGCCCCTCCCTGTGGGCGCTGGAAGCTGCCTTCACCTCCAGTCAGCGTTTCTCCTGCACCACCCCTGTTTTCCCAGGCAGCACACACACATGCTGTGACATCTCCCTGCTTTAAATTCCTCAGAAAATGCAAACTAACTCTAAATTCCCAATTACTCTTCACTTCTGGTGGCTGCTCAATTCCTCTGTTTTCCTTTACAGCAAATTTCCTCTGAAGAATCTTTATATGTGCCTTCTTCACTTTGCCTCCTGCACTCCTGCACCTGTGCAGCGTCCCCTCCGTGCTGCCGGCTCAGTGTTCCGTTCTCCATTGTCTCCTCGCCGGCCTGTTGTATTGAGCACAGCTTCTCCCCACCTGCACGGGGAAGGGCTTTCTGCACTTGTCTTTGGGGTGCCGGGCTTACCTGGTTCTTCTTCTCCTAGCTGTCCACTCTTTAACTCTCCTTTATAATTTATCTTCTCCTTTATGTCTTTTAAATATCAGAATATTGTAGATCTCAGCTTTTGAAACCTTTCTCTGTGTTTTTCATACATTCACCCCGCTGGGTGACTTGATCAGGCCCATGGCTCTGTGCTGTGTACACGCTGATGTCTCGGGAAGGTCCCTCTGCAGTCTGACGCGCATGCGTCCCGGCCTGCTGCGCTCCCCCTCGGCTGTCCGGGAGTGTCTGCAGCTCGCCACGTCCTGAATAGAACACTCGATCTTCTCCTTCCCTCCAGGTCGGCTCCTTCTCCATTTCTCACATTAGCGAATGGCATCACCATTCAGTGTGAGGCCGCAGACCTTCCCAGCCGCCTTTGTCTCATCTTTCTGTCACGTACCACGTCCAGGCCGTCAGCACGTCCGTGCTGGTGCCACCTTGACAAGTATGTCTGGACTGCTGTCACTCTCCACCACCACTGCTGCCAGCACCCCCTAACCTCAGCCGTCCTCTCACGGAGGTGATCGCAGGGGCCTCATCACCCTGTCCTTCTGTGCGTTGCCAGTAGGTAGCATAGAAATACTTGGAGCTGAGAGAAGCAGACATTGGAAGGAAAAAATCCTGTTTTTATGGAAATGCCAACTGCCCTTGTGAATTTTTCTCCTGCCTCTGGACTTCCTGGGGCTGCCTTGTTTCCCGCCTGGGCCTTTCCAGCTTATACTCAGATGTTATTAGGAGGGTCACCACAGTGACATCCTACTTCCTGTGCTCACTCTGAGACCGAAATATGGCCCATCCCACACCTCAGTTCCCCAAGCCCCACTCTTACTTTCTTGAGGCTGAAGTCATTTTTTTCCTGCCATGTCTACCTTGGATTCTAGGCTCTGCCTTGTCCTTTTCTCCTTCTCTGACTAGCACTTGATGTTTGCATTCTCTCTGTCCCAAGTGGCCCCATGCTATAGCATGTTCCTGTAAGTGAATGAGCCAACCTGGGTTCTCTTTTAGAGACTCCTCTTCCTTGTGAATATGTCTAAGCCCCTGATGGCCGAATTGCCCTCACGTAGATTTGAAGAAGCCCCTCATCCATCATATGACTTGTGTCTCACCCAGGTTCCTTGGCATCAGCAATTTTTCCAAGTAGATACTAGTAAAATTGGCGAGTAGACTTGTTTTGGACTGTCTGTTCATAAATGAATATAAAATGAGTCCTTTATAAATTCAGAGTAAGGACCTTGTACCACAGAAATACCAAATGACATACAACCACCCCTCCGGGTCTTCAGGTGTGTGTTTTTCCTTTTGCCTGTAATGCACTTTGCCTTCCTTATCCTTCCTTTGTGTCTTTCCCAACATAATCCAAAGTATACTCACTCTGTGCCAGAAGTAAAAATCCGCATCCCTACTGTCACCACCAACATTGTAAGAGGCCTTATGTGATGCTGAGCACAGCGACCACCAACCTTGACTACCCAAGACTGAAGGACCTCCTGGAATGCAGGACCTTCAATGCTGAACGAAAGAGTCTCAGCAGACTGGGATGAGTTGGTCAGCCTCACCATGGATCACTTCAAACCTCTGTTACTTCTTCCAGGAGTTACTGGAAACACACACACACACACACACACACACACACACACACACACACACTTTTCTCTCTTAGCCTGCAAATTCCTCAATTTTCAGGGATCACATCATACTTTATATCCCCAGCATCAGACACATTGCCAGACACATAGATGGTGCAGAGTAAATGGTTTATTGGCTGAATAAATTAATCAATATGAAATACCAAGTCCCTTAAAAATAGAAAATTTTAAGTAAGTTTTTATGGTTTATGTGCTGTTCTATGTTTTATCTTGCATTTTATGCTTTATTCCAAATAGGACTTTACAGTTCATCCACAGATTTGTTTTTTCCAAATTATTCTAAAACTATGCATCTACATTTACTTTATGTGTATGTTATAGGTCATCTTTATACTTTAAATGAAGGCTGTGTTTTAGCTTACTTCAGAATTGTACTAGTTTGACTTAACCTCGCTAGTAGAAAATTCTTCTTACAGATCTAATTGCTGATCTCTGACAAATTACACCTTTTCTGTCTTGAAATCTCCAAATCAAATCTGAGTTCTCGACCTTTCCCTCACACTAACAAGTCCTGTCAGTCTGTCTGCTTAATAGCTAGCTGTCACATCCCGTCTATCTTCTCCTAGCCTACTGCTCTGATTAAGATTTCTGTCTCAGCTCCCCAGACTAGTGCAGTTCCCCAACTAATCATCTAGCCTCTAGATTCTTGCTGCTCCACACCATCATAGGACTGTCAAAGGACTAAAAATCAAAAGCTATCCCTTTGCTTAAAATTTAGGATGGTGCTCCAAGGTAAAGTCTAAAATCATAGCATTATTTTGATAATAATGTGGCTCCAGATTATCCTTCCATTTGTATTTCTTACCCCTCTTCCTCCACTTTAATATCTAATAACATCGAGCTCTCTATCATGCCCGTTACTCTTCTCAGCTCTGTCTCTGCTCATGCCATCTGCCGCTGGTAACGCTTCTGCCTGTCTAGCAAGATCCTCCTGACCTTCAGTCTGCTTAAAGGTCTGATCCTACGTGAAACCTTCCCGCCTCCCCGAGGCAAAGTTAGGACTTCTGTGCATCAAACTCCATAGCACTTCATTCATGCTGCATCCCATTATAATACAATTATTTTGGTATCTTCTCATCCGCCAATAAATATGGACTAGGTTTTTTTCAGAATGTAGTACATTTCAGTTTTCAACAGAGTCTTTAAGTGCAAAAGCTTGCCTGCTGTCAGATTTTACGGTTATCCAAAAGATAGGTTACAGCACTTTGATCTACCAGTGGTAATTCTAATTTGAATCTAATAATGAATACATTTCAATAATACTGTAAGGTGGTAATTTTTCAAAAAACTGGCCTACCGAGGTTGACTTAAGATAATATTAGCAATATAATTCGTCACACATATTAGCAATATCATCCAAACAAATCTTGGCCAGAAATTTTAACCTTCACTTTCTTGCCTAATCCTGCCTTATCCACTATAGGTTCTAGATTCTGTGACTTCATTATAGGGTAGTCATTCTAGTTTTTATCAGAACTGTTGCAGTTGTAAATATTAGTAGTGAAATGTGTAATTTTAAAGCTCTTTCTTGCCTTTATCTTAGTTGATTTTCACGGTATTCTCTCAGGGTCAATATTATCCTATTTTAAGAGGTTGAATAATACTCCCTTGTATGTACATAGCACAGTTTGTTCATTCATTCATCTGTTGATGGACATCTGGCTTTTTCCCGCCTTCAGCTGTTGTGAGTGATGCTGCTGTGAACACTGGTGTGCACGTATCTGTGTGAGTCCCTGCTTTCAGTTCTTTTGAGTCTATACCCATCAGTGGAATTGCTGCATCTTTTTTCTTGGAATACAGAATCAAGGATAAATTGGGCTAGAAAGTCTTTGTTTATGCATTTTAAGTCTAACTCACCCTACAAAATAGATCAGAATAGCTTATATAACAAGGATTTTTACAAATCTACTATGAGCCCTGTGCTAACTGAAACTTTAGAGCCCAAACGCCTAAAAAATGCAACTACAGAAAAATAAAATATGAGCCAACAACATAATGGACTATTACACAGCCATTAAAATCATTTAATGACAATTGGGAAATGTTTACTGTATAATGTTGAATCAAAATCCATAGTGTGACTTCAACTTTATGTGTATATATATACATACACCAAGAAACATACTTATTTGCTTATATTTAAATATTCATAGATTGATTTTTCACTCATAAATATATGAAAGGAAACATACCAACACGTGGTAATCTCTAGCTATTGGAAATATGAATAATTTTTGTCTTATACTTTTCTGTATTTTTTCCAGTTTTCTAAAGTGTCCATTATTTTTATGATCTTAAGAAATAACTTATTAAATTACCCTCAAAACTTAGTATTTTAGTGATAAGAAGGAATTGGATAGAATTGGGAGAGGAGGGCTTTCTAGGAACCTGCCAGTAAATTATACCTGAGACCAAAGAAATGCATTAATTCTTTTTCCCTTGAAGGTAAAATAGGATTAATACTGGGACTAATATGTTAAAGTTACATTATGGTAACCTAGTGTGTAGTATATTAGGTAAATACACATGTTAAGAAAAGTCTAGACTCAAATTTCTAATTGCCCACCTCAAACATCATCATCAAAATGTACCATTCTTACCCCCTCCCTACCTCTATGTAGTGGGAAAGGAGGTCTCAGAGGCAGACTTGCCCTGTGTAACCAAAGCAGTCCACCTGAATTTTACAGTTACAGTTTAGATCGTCTACACAGAGACTTTCTCCCAGGAGTGACTGAAAGTCAAATTTCAACAAATGTACATTTTTATAAATTTGCCTTTGCAGAACTTTCTGTCACTGTGACCAGACACCTCCCTAGACTCTCTCCTATGGTAGATCATTCAGTTGTCCACACAACCTCTTTAGGGACTTAGAACTCCTAAGGCACTCCTTTGCTTAAGTATAAATTGTACTTGATTTGAAGTAAACTATACTGGAATGAAGTAAGATTAGAACCTCCAAAACAAAAAAATGTGGTCCATATGTGAACTCTTCTTTGTTTCCAGACAACTATATGACGTTCTCTCGTTTAATTGATCTCCTAAGAAGATGTGGGAAACTTGAGGATGTCCCAAGGTTTTTCGTAATGGCTGAGAAACGTGACTCCAGAGCAAAATCGGAGCCGGGGTTTCAGTACTGTAAAGGACTGTATCTTTGGTAAGTCTATTGGCAGATAAATCCTGCATAAAGCTTTTTTCCCATTACAGGAAGTAGAATAAACTTTTTGTTTTAAAATACATCTACACTTTAAAATATATTGATAATTTTATTTACCAAACAGATGATAAATGACTTAACAGTTTGTAGTAAGTGATCAGAGTAAGTGACTTTTTTTTTAACATCTAACAAGGCATACTGGAGAACCAAATGATGCCCTTCGACATTTTAATAAAGCTCGAAAAGATGGTGACTGGGGCCAGAATGCCCTTTACAATATGATAGAAATCTGTTTGAATCCAGATAATGAAACTGTTGGAGGCGAAGTATTTGAAAATCTGGAAGGAGACCTGGGGTGAGTAGCGTTTGACAATTTATCTCTTTTTTTGATAAGCAAGGATAACTTCTAAAAAACTAAATTCTAGGATGGCACTAATGAAAAGTCATGAAAAAAATCAAAATTTTTTTTCGTCTGTTCCCTAGAATAACTGTCCTCTGAAACAAGCACAAAATGCTTTTAGGTTTCCTACATTGGAACAAGCATTTAGGGAGACGCTTTCCTAATTGCTCTGTAAAAAAACAGGATAAATTTTTAAATTTGATTTCTTTGGCAAAAATTGTCTACACAATAATAGTAACTCCTTAACAAATGATAGTTATATGCCATCCCCTGTGCTTTATACTTTATGTGCAGCATCTTATTTATTTTCTGCAACACTATTGTGCAATAAGCTCAGAATTAACTTGCCTGATGTGGCAGAGTTATTAAGTGGTGGAGGCAAGATTCGGCCTGAGCTCCACCTGCCCTCAGAGTTCCTGTGGTTAGCTCCTGGTAAATGGTAGTATTTCTACCAGCCTGTGGTTACTGCTTGTCTTCACAGAATTGGGCAAGGCATGGTAGGGTACAGTGCGGAAGGATGGAAGTGTATATGGTTGTCAGACGTAGTTTCTGCTTTGAGGAGCATGTGATTTACCTGGGAGGCAGGACAATGTCTGAAACTGTTCAGTCTCTGACAAAACAGAAATGGGTTAAATAGATATTAAGTGTTGGAAGAATTCATAGAAATCTCAGCTGTACAAAGCTGTCAGGAGATGTGTAGAGCAAGAACCGGATTGCCGAGAGGTTTCAGTGTCCGGTTTAAAGGGTTGGATTATAGAAACCATTGAAGTTTTACAGCAGAGGAGAGGCATGTTTATTTTATGTTTGTTGTAGAAAGGTTAAGGTAACATACTATTATGCAACTACAGGTTATCCCTGTGGAAATCTTCAGCAAGTAGCTGAAAATACGAAACTAGACCTCAGAAGGGAAGCCACAGGTGGAGATACAGGTTTGGGAGACGTGCTCGGAGTGGATAGTTGGGATGCCATGAATGACCTTCGCAAACAGAATGTAGGAACTGAAGTTTGAAAAATAAATTTGGGGCATGGTAACACTTTAAGGGGATTGGAAGAGGAAGAGAAGTCAGGAAAGGACATTCACCGTTGTGGAAAGAGAACCCAAACTGCGTAATGTTACAGAAGGGAAAGGAGGGGAAATTCAAAGAAGGTAACCAGCAATGGGGAATGTTTTAGGGAAGATAAACGCCTAACTGAGGCCTGAGAAGACCAATGGCTTTAGTATTTGGGCTTTGAGAATTTAATTCCCTTTTAATATTCAGATGTTTATTGCACTTGAAGTTTGTAATCTTTTGACAGATACATAATTTTGGTACACAGTAGGTACTTTAACAAGGGTAGTTACATTTCTCTCCCTCCTTTCTTGCTTTTCCTTTTCTGAATAGATACACCACGTGATGATTATCTGAATCTACTTATCCTGAATTCTAGTGTCTATTAGTTGAAACAGTTACTACATGTGTAGATATTGTCTAATTTTTGTCTTCAATCCTAAGTGAATAAAGATTTTATGGTATTTTATTGAAGCACTATTGATTTTGTTTAAAATATAATGCACTGGAACTGTGTTTTGTGCTAGAAGAGAATGAGTGACAATCTTCAGAAGGCTTGCTTTAAAATTGGTGACAAAAAGGGAGCCCATGTACTCTAGAGCTCATTCTAATCTCCATGAATTTTACTTATGAGTAACAGACATAAGAGATTTATTTTTAATTGCATACAGTAATTCACCTGAGAAGCAAGAGTCTGTGCAATTAGCAGTGAGAACAGCAGAAAAACTCCTTAAAGAACTAAAACCTCAGACTGTTGAGGGTCATGTACAACTTCGCATAATGGAAAACTATTGCCTATTGGCTACCAAACAGAAATCTAACGTTGAGCAGGCGCTGAATACCTTCACTGAAATAGCAATGTCTGAGGTTAGTAGGTTTTCAACTTTATATGTTATCTTTCCTTGTTATATAGAGATATGCATTTTGATTCATTGTTTGAAGATTGACTTAATTACTATTATTAAATAATTAGATAAAGAGCTTGGCGTAATTTTACATAGTGTACCTTTCTTTCCAGAAAAGACACTGTAACTATTTTGCTATGTTGTTTATATATTTATCAAGCTGTTAGAATGGTGAATTCTAGAGAAAGGAAATTCTTCAAAAGGGCATAAATTAATTCTCAAACTAATGGCTTTATCCTTTGGAGAATTTGTGTTGTAGACATAGCATAGGTTAATTTCTTAAGTGGAAATAAACACCTCGCTGCCTTGATTGCTCACCCTTTCTCTTTATGTGAACTTGAAATGTTTCCAACCCTAGGGCTAAGATCAATGCTGACAGCTTATAATCCAGTCATGCAAATAATGGTGGTGTTCTATAGCAACACTGAAGTAACCCCCTGCAACAATACTATATTAATACTAAAGCCACTGATCATAATAATAGATAAAGGCTTTCTCCTCTTTTTAACCTTACTCAGATGTGCCTCCCTTATGTTTCTTCAATTACTTGGTATTAAGGAAGGACTTCTAGGTACCCACCCCAGCAGTTGGTAATAGCTACTTGTAGGCATACTCATTGGATCTCATGTGCTTCCAGTCAGCAATGTTGTAGGCCACCAGAAACTTGTAATTCCATGTCTCTGAGAGGGTATACGGAATTCTGCTGTGTTTTCTTGTGGTTCAGAGGTCACAGTGGTACCCAAAGTACCCTACAGTCGCCCTTTCCCCTTGCTTTGCTCCCAGGACCTCGGGGGGCTTTGGGAAACCTACAGCTGCTGCTGGCATTTGAGTACAGAAATCCTAGCTGGCGCTCTGTTACCCCTGTAAGCCGCCCTGGGAGCCAAACAGCGCGGTAACACGAGAGCAGGAGCGGAGAGCAGAGCCCTTGCAACAGTGGTGCGGTGTTCTCAGGGCCTGTGCTCGGTGGATTGGGCTGTGTGGCAGCAGGTGGATGACAGTGGCGGGCTGAACAGAGACTAGAAGTAAGACTATCATAGAAGTCCAAGAAAAATCTGTACAGTTGTCGTGAGGCACTGTTCAAGAGAAGGCGTCCTAGCTACTGAGTGCTGTGAGGTAGCATCCCACCCTGGAATGAGAGTTGAGATTGAGAAGTGTGAGGGAATTGTCCAGAGTGGTGAGTGACGTCACAGCTGGCTGCTAGACTGTGTCAGTTTCTGTGCTGGTGAGACTGCATTATTTTATCATTCCTGCATATGTGTTTAGTAATATACTATTCCTCAGGTCTCTTTGCTGACTGTATTGTCCAAAGACTGATTATGAACTGAAATTTCAGGAACAATGCACTTTTTCTTGCATTTTTCTCTTTTAATTCATGGGCTGTATATATTAAATATAATGAATATTCATTAAGCGGCCAGTAGGTTCTAAGCATACTGGAAATCACAAAGATAAGCCGTGTATAGTTCTGTCTTCCAGTTTCTTATAATCCAGGGAAGATAAAAGGCAGGCATACTGTGTACAAAGCAAAATCTCTCCTCGAGTTGCAGAGAAAAGTGCTGTAGGGACAGGACAAGGGGAATTGGGAGACCCTTTTGTGGAGAAGAACCAGGATAAATTGCGTTTTCACAGGCACAGATGGAGAAAGTAATCCTAGATGGAGGGGAAAATACGAACAAAGGCAAGAGGCAGGGAAGCATCGGGTATGTTCACAGCAATATGTGGCATTCAGGTTGATTGAAAAAGAGGTATATGACAGGAAGTCATGAGAGGAAATGGTAGGAGATACAGTAAACCCAGACAAAATGTTTCCACTTGCTTTCATCCTGTCACCTTCTGCCATAAAGGTGCATTGTTTATAATATGGCTGTATTGTCCTTTGTGATCTGAAGTCGTTGCAGCTTTGAATGACAGGGAGTGAGAGAGAAAAGCTGAGTGAACACTTTGGGGCAGCTGCACCAGAAAGACACCACAGGGCTAAGGCAGGGGTCAGAACTCGGGTTTGCAGATTTAGAAACTCCCTTTCAGTTCCCTCAGGAGTGAGCAAGCTGTGAGGAGTTGATTCATTCTAATCATGCTCAAGGTGTGTGATTTTCAAAATCAGAGAGCTTATTTTTAATGTAGAGCATGGAATATTTTTAGTATGTGAATAGGCCTCAACATTTTCACAGTGCCAGTTCTCAGGCTGTCCTAGGACCTTCTGACAAATACAGAGCAAATGTGTTTTCTTCTCTTCCTGGGGTGGAGGTGGGACTCAGTAATTAATAGTATCTCATTCAAGTCTCCAAAATCTAAGCCAATTGGATTTGGCACTCAACCTTTTTGCTATCCCTTTAATTAGGAAAACAAATTAATACTGGATGTTTATTCATAGGCAAAAAATTAGAGCAGAGGGAGTTTTATATTCCTGAAAAGTGTTTTCATGAGCTCTGATGAATGTCCTTTGCTATTCCAGGGTCATTACTGACTTTCAGCCATGGTCAGTGTTGAACATTAAGCATTGTAACACTCTCCTCTCCTTTTGCAGCATTCTTTATTGGGTACCCGAACTTGCTGTCTGTCTTGCAATGTGACTTTATTACAATCATGGCACTATAATTTCTGAATCACAGCTTCTTATCTTTGTATTTTAAACTGAAGCCTTCTGCTTTATAAAAATCATCACTATCCCTCTGCTGAAATTTAAAAAGCCACCTTAGCTTGATCAGGCACCTATACATACTGCTTAGTAAGTTGGTATTCTGGATAGATCATTGACAGCTTCCATTTTTTATCAAGTCTTATTAATCTGTTGGTTTCACAGAGTGACATTTTC
Organism: Manis pentadactyla; assembly: GCF_030020395.1. Lineage (NCBI taxonomy): Eukaryota > Metazoa > Chordata > Mammalia > Pholidota > Manidae > Manis > Manis pentadactyla. The sequence continues at coordinate 8,160,089 of NC_080026.1, forward strand.
TGACTTTGAACTCCATCTAAAAGAACATCCTGTTTTATGGACAATATCAAAAGCTGCAGACTCTAAATCTCAAAGCATATTTTAAGGCATAAGTTTATTTCATATAATTTCCAAGTGGTTAATTAATTGCATGCCTTATTTATAACATTCCATTGGTCAAACTTTATTTGGAGAAAAGGCTTTTGAATAAAAAGAGAATGGGGAGGAAAAGAGCACTACAAGTCAGCGTAGACAAGGAGTATCATTTGCAGGTAAATCATTGTTGTCATTCCTGTTTCACAAGTGAAAGAACTAAGGAGCCAAAACGCTAAATCTGAAACACAAATGTTCACTTAGGATTACACCAAAATGGAACTTTATTTTTCCTGTTTCTATACAAACCCAAACGGCCAGTCAGTCCCATTAACGGCAGAGCCACCCCGATGGTCTGGAATTCTGTGGCAATGGCATCTTCACATTTGCTGAATTATCTGACCCCACGGTACCTGACCAGGCTTCTTCACGGCAGCCCGGGGTTACGTGATGTTTTGGTTCAATAAGGACCGGACTTCAGTTCCCTATGAAGCCAGAAACAGTCCACGGGCCAGTTCTTACATCATCATGTTCCCTTGCTCCTTTCTCTGTTTCCTTTTAAACATAGGGTATTTATGTTTGTATATCTGGGGGCCTAAAGGTTTGCTTCCTCGCAGAAGGACCATATTCCAGCACTTTTGGGAATGGCAACAGCTTACATGATCTTGAAACAGACGCCAAAAGCCAGAAACCAGCTGAAGCGGATCGCAAAAATGAGCTGGAATGCTGCTGACGCCGAGGACTTTGAGAAGAGTTGGCTGCTCCTTGCTGATATTTATATCCAATCAGCAAAATACGACATGGCAGAAGAACTCCTAAAACGGTGCCTGCGTCATAACAGGGTAGGTGCCTGGAGAGTCAAAATGAATTGTTACCCTTTGTTGTGGAAGCCTTCTACAATAGGCTGTTATAGATTAGTGGTCCATTTCTAATGATTCTTGGGTGTTTTTTTGAAAATTAAATGTTTATTCTTACCACAATCAAGAAATGACCAATAGTAAGAAAGAAGCAGTTTGCTCTTTAAAGTAAAGAAAAATAGAGATTATGCAGTTTCAGGTTTCAGCTGTAGTTATGCCCTACATACAGGGAATATTTTCAGAATGTCAAGCATTTGCCTGTGATTATCCATCTCATTCCAGAACTGATGGAAATTGCAAAAGAACCTTAATTATGGACGTCTGTCCCTCCTATTAAGAAATACTCTTAATGAATTTACTGCAGCTGCATGTCATTTCCATATTGTTAGAATCCACTATGCATACCATATTTTGTGGGGAAAGTCTTTTCAGAATTTAATTTGATTTGTTTAATAAAAAGTCCTTACCTTTAGGTATAAAATTGAAAATCTTGAAGTCCTTAAAATTCAAAGCTTCTTAGTAACAGGGCATTTTCATGTTCAACCACAAAAAAAATGAATGTCTCACCACATTTTTTTATGTTTAGAATGTATTTACTATTGAGAAATAATGGTACTCAACTTAGAAACTTGAGGATATTCATCTTTACAGATTCATATCAGTTACTGCAATATCTTAATTACATTAAATCTATGTGTTGTTCTCTTTGAGCAAATTAGATTACAAAATGGAGAATTTGTTTTTTAAAGAGGAGTTATTTTGATCATCAAATATGATTAAGTTACTTTCTTAGGAACTTTAAAAATCTGACACATCAGGCCATTTACCAGTTTATAGTCAATACATCTAATTTTAAGCTAAACTGACCTTGAAAAGCAGAGCATACTTATCAGTAGGCTTTAGAAAATCTTAAAACTGTCAAATGGCTGACCCTTATATACCTAGTATAGGATTTAGCGAGAATACACAGGAGTGAAGGTTTTGATGCTGATAGAATTGCAGTTTGCCAGAATGCTGACAGCAGTGTGTTGCGTGATTAAACCTGATGGCTACCTTAGAGGCGTCAGCCCAGCTAACTAGGCATGTCAGTACTGGAAGCATGAGATTCAGGGCATAGAAACTTTGGATTACATTATAAAACATGGGGATCATCCAGATCTGGGGCAGAAAGGGACAGGATGACTCTAGACCATCTCGTCATCCCAGGTGGCAAGGAGGCTATCGAAGAAGACGAGAGGCATGTCAAGGACGCGGGAACCAACTTGAAGACACTCCCAGTAGCCAAAGTTGGGGCACTTAAAATATTAATAAAAATAATAACTGCAGTGGACTGAAACACACCAAATTATGTTTGAATCCGTGAGTTTAAAAAGATCCAAAAAAGAAAAAGGAGAAAACGCTTAACTCATCACCACTGAAATGTGCTAATGAACTATTATTTCTAAAGCTGGCGAATAAAGAAAAAGAATAATAAAGGAAAAGAAAAGGCATTTATCCCACCTTTTCTGTATGAACTCTGCTAGTGGGTAACAAAATAGTAGAAAAGGAGATACTTTCCAGCTAATAAATGAAGAAAGATTAACTTTCACCGTTTCCAACCCTGATAAATTAATGAATGGTTATAACATCATGGAAAGAGAGTCAGGCGTGTGCCTCCTGAGGGAAGAACATACCGTCATCTAAGACGGGGCCAGGCTTGGGGGAGGCGAGTGGAACCTCAGGTCCCAAATTTAAAGGCCAACTTAAATCCTCAGTGATTATCTTAGTCAGCCTGTGCTGGTCTAACAAAGTACCGCAGACTGGGTAGTACACAGACCACAGAGGTTTATTTCTCACAGTTTCGGAGGCTGGAAGCCTAAGATCGGGGGCTGGCATGGCGGGGTTCTCGTGAGAGCCCTCCTCTGGGTTGTACCCCACCAACGTGTGTCCTCACCTGGCTCCCTGGGGCCCTTTGATACTGGCACTAATCCCATTCATGAGGAGCGTGACCTGGTCAGCCCCCCAGGACCTCACCTCCTAATGCCGTCACATTGGAGTTTAGGGTTTCAGCATAGGAATTTGGGGGGGACACAAATGGTCAGTCCATTGTAGTAATCAAGATAAATAATAATTTAGTGTAATTAAAAAAAAAAAATGTCAAAGTGTTAAAAAGACAGGATTTGACAGTGCTGTGCTGAGCTCTATTGAAGCCCGATGCAAAGGGGAAAATATTCACATGGATTTTTTAATGGGTGGGGGTCTTAATAAAAATTATATTGATGTATTTTCTTCCATGAAAGTCAGGAAAGTAAAATTGTAGTAGATTTTGTTTGGGTATAAATAAAATATTAAAATTAAAAATAATGAGACTTTTAATATATCTACTTTTCAGTTTTTCAATTTTTAAATTAGTGTTCAGGGAAAAACAATTTAAAAATCCACAGAAAGATGTGTTGCACATTTTTCCTTTGGCCTCAGGTCCCAGTGTGGCTCAGCAGGGCACTGATCTACGACTTGAGAGACATTTCAGCCAGTCACAGTGTGTGGGCCTTATTTGGACCCTCATCCTGACAAACTAAAATTTTTTAAAAATTCATTTTTAGACCATTTGAAATTTGAATAGTGACTGGGTATTTGGGGATATCAAGTAGCTATTAACATTTCAGGTGTGATAAGTTGTGGTTATGTTTAAAAGGAAGTCCTTATTTTTCAAGAGCATACTAAACCATGAATTAAATGATACACTATCTGAAGATTTTTGTATCTGATAATACAGAAGGCCAAGTGTGTGGAGTAGAGGTAAAACAGTGTTAGTTATGATTTAATTGTTATGAAGATAATGGGCTCGTGGACTTCCATTTACTGTTATTTCTATATTTATATGTGTTGAAACTGTAATAAAAAGAGTACATGTCTATATATAAAATATACATTCCCTTGACTCTTACCAAAAATCCTGATTCTGCAGGGTTGGGGTAGAACCTTGGCATCAGAATCTTTTATGAAGTCCTGTATGATTTGATTGCTTAGCCACAGTTGAAGGCCATTGTTTTATGTTCCATTTCAAAATGAGTTAATACAGGTGACTGCTATAGCCATAAGCACTCCATAAAATCTTAGTGGTATCAAGTTTAATCTATTGATATATCTTCCATTCTTGCTTCATAAGTCTTGCTGCAAAGCCTACGAATATATGGGATACATTATGGAGAAAGAGCAGGCATATACAGATGCTGCCTTAAACTATGAGATGGCCTGGAAGCATGGCAGTCAGACGAATCCAGCAGTAGGTGAGTATAACAAATTAGACCAGGTTTTCACAGGAAACTTGGGCTTTATTTGTAAATCTTCATTTAAATGCATTCGATCATCTTTTTAGGAACAAAAGAGACATTAAGAGCCAACTTCTTTTGTCAGTCCTTCTGAAAAATAAATTTTATATTCATAGTAGATTATTGGCTACTGACAGTTATGAAGTATAGTTTCCTGAGATTCAAACTTGTCCTCAGTCACCTTAGAGAACATCTAATCTAATGCTGCCTCTTTCTCTGCCCTTCACCCTCTGCCATTTCCAAAGTGGTAAAGCTGTGGGAACAAAGCCCCATTGTCGAGTCCCTAGGAAAACACTGTGTTCTGTGGGTTCTTTACTGGGAATTCCTCAGTGCCTTTAAACCCTAGTGTATATTGTGATGGGTATCACAGAGGGATGTGCTTCCCACAGTGATTTGACCATGGAACATTTTTTTTCCTTACCATCTTGAAACATCATCTTGTTCCAAGTGGTAGGCTGTTCATTTGAGGAATTCAAGTCTCCAGCGTCCCTGACAGACAGGCAGCCTCCAGAGGACTGTAGCGTTGGTGACTAGCGTCACCCCACACTGTGAGGAAGCGTGTCCCTGTGCTCCTCTCTCCCTTTGCATTGAGCTAAAACGTGCTTCGTTGAAGCCGCTCAGGTCTGCTCTGTGGCGCAGCCCTTGGAGTCCCCGTCCTCAGGGTCTGGCCCTCCCGCCGCAGACTTCTGTCGTGTCTGTCCTCAGGCTGCTCTTCAGACAGTCCCCTTACTGTCCTTCCCGAGGCCTGCTGCCAAGGCGTCCCCCTTGGAAACTCCACACTAGTGTTTCCCAAACTGCTTTGGAGTATTTGGTGAGATACTAGTAGTTATTTCTCTGAAAAAGAGAGAAAGTTGAATATGGGGAGATTAGATTCTGTGGCTAAATAAGTATAAGTTAAGACTAATTGTATGTGTAAGAATGCTATTTTTGATCAAGCATTTAGTAGTTGTTAATTCAGCCTCAGATGGCATCAGTCCTTTTCCGTGTGAGGGTATGGCCTCAGATTTACCTTCCAGTCAGGTAGGTCATCTTTACACTAACTGCTTCAGTTCAGGATTTTCCCCACCTTGTGTTTTCTGGGGTCTTTTATTTTACTAGACTTGTGTAGAGCATTGGAACTCATATTTGTTGACAGTATTTTCCTTCTCAGATATTGTGCATCTTATGAGAATAAAATCAGTTTGTAAAATGAAGACTTTATTCTGCAGAAGGAATGCATTTAGAAGTTAAATTATTTAAATATTCTGTTCCTTGGGAGACCTTAGCAAATACAGAGATTCCAACTATTGGTTGTTTCATTGTGTCATCTTTGAATTATTTTGTAGTTGATTTTTAACAGTTCCTCTACTTTCTCCTTAGACAGTTTTCCCGGAGACTCTCATTCATTCTTTAGTTTCTTCTGTAGGACTGTCATCGCATCCAGCAGCCCCAGCCAGCCTGACCAAGTTAACGATGAATTTCTCTTTCTCAGTGGTCAGGGAATGCTTGAAATCCTGGGTCTGTTCTTCCCACAGGATTCAAGCTTGAGTGTTGTCACAATGAAAGGCACCAGGAACTGAGAGCCAGTGGGAGAAGAACTCCCACGTGTTTCTCCCCGTGCCCCCATTCTCAGGGTGCATGGCTGTCGCTGGACTGTTTCTCATCATTTGTGCTCTCTCTCTCTCTCTCTCTCTCTCTCTCTCTTTACCCTCTCTTTCTCTCCAATTTTTCCCCCTGATGGTATAGAGTCAAAGTCTTAAAAGCTTGACAGTGACAGTGCCCACGTTTGGTGCCATTTCTAGCCTTCTTTTTGCTGTATGAAAGTTTTTGAGTAAGATAATCTATCAGGTTTCTTCCGACATTAAAACTTAGTGCTTCTATTTAGTGTTTGTCAAGAAATGCTAATATATGTGTTGTGCTTGAAAAGTTCTTAAAGCATTTCACAACAGGTATGTCTTCTGATCTTTAAAATTGCATCAGGAGCTAGAGAGGTTATTATCTCCATATTTTGGATGAGGAAAGGAAATTGACACTCAAGACACTCCAGACACTAAGCTGAGGTCTCAAAGCTAGTCAGGAAGCCAGAAACTAAAACTTAAATCCAAGTATTTTGGCTCTAGTTTCCATGTAAAGTATATTTAGCATGACATCCTTTTTAAATGTCACAAACTCTATTTGTGCATTTTAAAATTCCTTTTTAATGATACCAAGTTTACCTCTCTGAAGCTTCCTGTTTTCATCTCTGACAGTTCTGTATGTATGTTTGTGTGTGTATATATCAAGTACTATGAATTCTAGATAATTCCTATTTCTTATTTTTTACTACCATATGATTATATTATCCAGTAATTGTTTTCAAACATTTGTTTGAAATTTTAAAGTTTTTGTTTTGGTACTTTGATTAGAGCCCAAGAGCAGCATTTGAATTTCCCTACTTCACATATCTAAGAGGTAAAATGAAATACTTAATTGATTAACTTTACATCATGCTGTATCATATTTATCGAATACATTTCCACCATTACTTTTCTCGCCTTCTCCTTAGTTTGCCAACTCTCACAGCGTTCTTACAGGAAAGCAGCAGTCATTTGAGACTGTCTTAAAACTTTCTTCCAAGTTGCCGCTATTTGAACATGACACCCTAGTATCAGTCGTTGTGGTAACTGTTACTCGTCGCTGTCGCAGTGTCCGGCGACCACGCCCCCCTCTCCGGGCGCTGGCCTGCCCGCCCCGCCCTCTCACGATGCACTCGCGGCCCTTGGCCCCTGTGGGCCCTCCCGCCGCCCGCCTTCCCACGCGCGTTCCTTCTGCCCGAAGGAGCTCTTGCCCCCCACCCTGCTGGCCCAGTGTGCGCCCCATCCTTCAGACCTCAAGTATCGCCTGACACCCACCCCTCCCCAACCACGTTTCTCATTGTAGCTCTCTCGGCCTGTACTTTTCTTTCATAGCATTTATCTCGGTTTTGAAACTATTCATTTACTTCACCTAATTATATAAATTACCTAATTACATAAATAATCTACTTTCTTCCCTAGTAGAATGTAAGCCTTGTAACTGTACGAACCAGTTTGCCTGATGGGTTAAGTGCTAAATAAATCTATACCATATAAATGAATAGGTGTCACCATTTACTGACCCGTGATGAGTGTTTACTACAGTCTGAAATACAAGGCTTTTCTAGTTACAAAAAGCCCACTTGAGGACGGCGGTCCTCTGACCAACAGCGCAGTCCCTGTGGACCTTTGTTCCGGCTCCGTCCTCTTCCTACCCGTTCTCCTTCCTGGCCGCTTGGCCTTCTATTTTCTCATCATTTCTCCCGTCTTAGTACGCTCACCAGCCTCTGTTAAGAGTCCTCTAATGAGTAAGCAAACAAAGGGGAAGCGAAAAAAAAAAGTCAGGGAGGCAGTGTGCTCTATAAATACTACTATACCATTATGGTTCTTTGTCTTCACAGGATACAAACTGGCATTTAATTACTTAAAAGCAAAAAAATATGTGGATGCAATTGACATATGTCATCAGGTAACACTTCATATTTCTTAAAATTATTCAGATGCACAATTTCGTACTTTGAATAAATCTCAAGATGTGCATGAATAGAGGTAGAAGATGTAGCATTTTAGTTAAATGACTTAGCAAATACATTCAGGAGGAGTTATCAGTTTTTGAAACTTAGGAAAGTTGATTTAAACATATGCTTATTTAGGACTCAAATAATAAAATGTTTATGTCAATTTAAAGACAAGGGCTAGAGGAGAAGCGTGTTACATAGAACTGCATCTTTAAGTCAGAAGATGTTTGAGGATTGTTACAGATTTTCCAAGCCATTCTTCTGAGTAGGAGTTCTGGTGAATGTGTCTAAGTTTGGTTATTAAAGAATTCAGATTTATAAATTAGAGGTAAAAGATATTTCTGTAATTTAGAGGTCATCCAATTTTTGTAGTTGACCTCCGTCTAAATACCTCACTAAGATGTGACATACTTATGTTACAGTTTTAAAATATATATCTCCTTTGATTTTCCGTGCAAAGCATTATGTAAAACATTGTTAAGAGCACCAAGAAAAGCTCTTAGGAAAGAGTTATGTAATGTCTCCTGTCCCGGATGGCAGTATCAGCATCATTATAGTAAATACTTGGCCTCGGTGATGATTACTATTGATTACTGAGTGGCCCTGCTGTAAGAGTATTTCACATTAAGGTTAAGGCTGTACATTGATGTAAGATTATACATTAGAATCATTGGTAGAGGGTTTGTTTTCTTTTTTTAATTAGTATCTCCCCACTCCTAGATTCAGGAGGTTTGGAAATCTGTATGTTTCAAAATCACTCCAGGTAAATCTGATGTGTGCTCTTGGTTAAAAATAACTCTCTGAGAGTTTATTCAATGTCATGTATAAATAACCAGATTTAAAAATATTTTAAATTATTGATACATAATTGTTTTCTGCAATTAATCTATTAAGAAGTAATTGTATTTTCTATAAGTTGTACTCATATTCTGTTTCCATATAATTATTATTAATGAAAATGAGTCATTATGTCATGGCTCAGATGTCATCTTTAAGAAGTGTTGTATTTGTAATATTTAGACAATGAAATCTCCTCTGTAATGCTCATTTCTAGTAAGTTTTGTAGCTCTCTACTTCTTGATAATTAATTACAAGTTCTTGTGCTTCTTTTGTGTTTTTTCCTGCAGGTTCTTGAAACACATCCAAATTATCCAAAAATCAGAAAGGATATACTTGATAAGGCCCGTACATCTTTAAGACCTTGAAAGTTATTTTGACTTAGTGTGTTGATTAAGTGGGAAATGAAGGAAATCTGAGTTTTTCCAGTTCAAAATAGGTTTGAGCTAATATTTTGTAATAGAAGATTCCTCTCTTTCTCCAGCAGAGGCTGCTGTTGCATATAAAGAGAAATACTGTGGCCAATAGATGTTTTCTGATGGGGAAGGTGAATGAGAGCTGGTTTGATTGACCCTCTTGATTAGGTTTCTCTGTTGTAAAGACTGACCCATTTCTATAAAGAATATTTTGTTGAAATCTAAGTAATTTAGTGTACTGTGTTTTCTAAAGAGTATTAGTTGTTTATTTCAGGAAACATTTAAAATGCTTTTGTTCTCTGTTAAAGTACTTTGTAACATCTCTAGTTTCAGCTGCTTAAGTAAATTCCCTTGTAAATAATTTATGAAAAAGAAATTACATATTTTAATAAGGATTTTACAAATTTATGGTTTGTGTTCCTGTTGGAGCTCAAATGGCGTGGCAAGTTTGACAAAATTAAGATATGCTCACCATTCAGTCTGCAGTATAAATGAGTAGTATCTCGGAAAATGAGGCTTTTCTAGAAAAATCTTTTTGGAAATGTATAAAGAATGTGAGTTTCCCTTCTCTTTGGTGAACTCATTCTTCCTGCTCTCAATGCCAATGTGATCTTAAGAAATAATCAGTACCTGAAATCAGCCTAAATAGGTAAACCTTTATAGCAATAATTAACCCCAGCTCAAAGACTAGGTATTTGTTGTAACTTCCGACACTGTAACATCTGGTGGAAAGGGTGACTAAATATTATTGGTGAGCAACGTTTTGCTCTATGTGCCTAAGGCTATGGCTTAGCATTTCTCGTCCTTGTATGATAAATTTAACCTAATCTTAATTCTTAGCATTATTTTTAATTTGTTGTCTATATCTTTCTCAGTTGTCTTTTTAAACACAATGAACATAATTTTCAACTTCATTTGTGTTCTCAGTAAATAGTTTTTTGAAAGTCACTTGCTGCTTTTCTTTAAGTGTTCTTTGTTTATTTCTTTTGAGCTACATTCTCCTGTTTCTGATCACTTCTCCAATTTTCCAAAGTCCTTTTAATTCCTAAAATTCTAATCATTCTTGTTTTTCATCTGCCTTTTATTTATAGCATTTATAACATTTAGTAAGAACATTTATGAAGCATTTCTTATATGTTAAACACTTTGACACATCTTATTACATCTGATCCTCACAACCCTAAAATAGAAAAAAATCTTCCAGACCGAAGGAACATGGTTAAGGACACCATATAATGGAATATCTTTAGTAGTTCCAGTGAGCTTGCATCATAGAATGCTAGGATAATGGAAATTGGATAGAGAAAGTAGGACATCTGTTCTTTAGCAATGTATTTCCAAATCATGTTTCCTATCTGTAAAATGAGTAGTCGTTTTTTTCTTAAGCAACCACTTATTTTGCACCTGCCATTTGTTAAATACTATTGTAGGAACTTCCCTTACATTCTCTCTTTTAATTCTCACTCAACTCCTCAGAGAAATAATAGTCATACGTTTCAGATGAGGAAGATGAGGCTCAAACTAAACGATTTGCCCAGGGTCACAGAAAAAGGTGTCAGAACTTGGGTTTCATACTGGCCCAAACCAGTTCAAAGCTCATGCCCTAGTTACTCTATTAAGATGCCTTACCTAACTAAGGTTATGTCTAAAGGAAAAAAAAATCTCTTGACTTTTCTCTAGCTAGCAGATGAATCTAAGTGTTCTGTGAGAGCTGTCCAAATAATGAGCAAGAGGACCTGGGTGGAACGAACATCTCACTGATAGTTTCACAACTGTGGAAACTGGATCAGTGAGATGTTGAAGTGAGGAGCACTGTAGGGGCGGCTAAGAACGTGGATTTGGAGTCAGACCAGCTTAGCTCTAAATTTCGGCTTTACCACTTCTAGAGATTTCATCTCCCTGAAGTTATATAGGCTCATTGAGTCTTGGTTTTCTGATGCATAAAAAAGCATCTAAGAATCATGTGCCTCAGGCTTTAAAAGGATTAAAGGGGAGAAATATAAAAAATCTGTAATGAATCTGACTCACTTAGGTTCTTAATAAAGAGTAGCTCTGCTTACTTATTATAAGTGGCAGGACCAAGTGGTACGTGCAACTGGGAAGAACCCTCACAGAGGGAAAGAGAAAATGCAGTCCAAGGTGAGACAAAGAGGACAGGTAAGTTCCCCAAGACAGCCACGCAGCCTTCAGGATTCTCAGGCATTCTCTGCCTCCTCCCCACCCAACCTGCTCTTGCTTCTTTCTCCTTCCCTCCCCCTCCACCAGACCTCATGCTTTATGACTAAGCCTTACGTGACATGCCCAAGGTCGCACATGCAGGAAAGCTGGAGCGCAGACTGCTCCAAACTGCTACCTGCAGAAATCAAGGTAAAGGAGAGTCTGGTGCCTGTGCTCAGGATGAAGAGAGGGACACAACGTGAATGAAAGAATTTTCTGTACATCTGGGATCTGCATACCACCCACCTCAGGGTAAGGAAGCAGTTACACGTTCAGTGCTCTTTGACCTTAGGCCAGCCAGTATGGTGAACTGCGTCCCAGGAAGAAACATCTTTCTTCTCAGAAGTCAAGAACCTAGGGCAATTCTGGAAGAGTTTTATGCAGGGACAGCTGGGACACTGTGGTTGAACTTTGCACTAGGGTAGAAGTAGGTAATGGAATTACTGTGTAAACTAAAAGACCAATTAAGACTCTGAGAGAAAGGAGGCAAGTGAATCGCTTTATAACAGGATCAAATAGCAGTGTTACTGCTGGTAAAATAACGAATGTTTTGTTTTTAATGAAAGATCGGCAGAAGTGCGAGAAAAACCACCATATTCATCCCTGCTAATAGTGTGTAGAGCAGCCTTCCTGAAAGGCTGTTTGTCCTTTGAGTAAATAATCCCACTTAGGGGTAATTTAACATAGAAGTTACCTAGAAATCTTCTCAGTTCTGCAGTTTAAGGGTATTGTTGTAGCAGAAAGCTTGGTTTTTGATTGTTACCAAAACGTTTAACATGAAAATGGCCAAACACGTTAAAGTTTACCCAATAATGCAGTACTATGTAGTCATCAAAAACAGCTTTCAAAGATCATTACTTTGTAAAACTTTTCAAAAGTTTTTAACTGCTAAAATTCTCACAAAATAAGTGAAAAAGTAGGAAATATCACTGTTTATATGACATTAAGTTGCAAAAAATATATATAGATAAGTACACACAAAAGTAGATGAAATGAGCCCAGTTTTTAACAGTAGTTATTTCTGAGTGATGAAATAGAGTTTTATTTCTTTGTCATTTCATGTTACTGACAATGAACATATACACCAACAGTAAGAGGTCTTTTCTCTCTTTTTTTTTTTTTTTAGAGAATAACCTCAAACTTTCTTTTTGCTGTTCAAAGCTGTTTTGCTGAGCAAGGATGAGTAGAAAAAAATAAAAGCTGGCATTCTTTCAACTCAGCACCCACACTTTATTACTAATTGTTTATACAAAATGTAATCTAGTTTGTTTCAGCTACCAGAGAACAAGATTCAGGAAGTAGAAGATAGAAAAAGACCGCCAGTGAATGGTAATAGTCGTGGTAATAGCAGGATATACAGGATAATAGCAGCAGTGCCGTAGAATATAGGATAACTAGGGGGTGATGCAAGGACCGCTTGTCAAAATGAGTAAAGAGCGCAGTCCTGCAACCACAGAATAAAATGGAGAGCAAAGTCCGTTCTCTGCACTTTGAGTCCATTTTTCTAGTAACCGGAGTTTTAAAGATGGTCCTGTCAAATTTAATTAGAAGAAGCCAGTGGAAATAACAGATCACACAGGGCCACAACGTGTGGTCGAGTAGTGTGTCCTGAGCAGTGACCCAGCTGAGGGGGGAGCGGATGGAGGCTGAAGTCCGGCACCCCCAAGGCTTGCTCCCTGCAGCCACATCCCTTGGAGGAAGAGGACCCTCTTTTCTAATTTGAACCAAGTTTCCTTGTAGGTCAGTGATCGCCCTGGCTACTGCAGGACGGAGAATTGTTTTGCTTTTGTTTTGTTTTCTATGATAGGAGCTACTTGAGCATCTTGGAACATCTATGGACAAAAACCAATATTGAAGGTGTAAGAAAGAAGAACGGAAAATCTGAGTAGGTAAAGGGTGGGGCCCAGGGGTCCTATAGAATAATTAGAGTTCAGAGAAATGCGATTTTTGTAAAAAAATTAAAGAAACAAAGTAACTGCTGAAAGAGGTATTACAGATAAAGGTGGCCTCGGGCACCCTTCTGCCAATGGGCTCCAGTAGTTTTACAATAAATAAAATGGACTTTGATCTAAAGGCGGTACCACTCCACTCCTTCGTATGCATGGAATTTGGGGCCTCTTGTTTTCTTTGGGCGCTGAAGTGTATTTCACTTACTTCCAGGTTCCTGGTTGTGGTTTCTGGAGGTCTGCCTGCCAGATTGGGGGAGGGAGGAGCTGGTTACTGTAACATAATAAATCATAGTTATGAGCAGAACAGTGCCATCCACCTTCTAACACACTTCCTAAGAACCAGATGTTTTCTAGAGCAGTGCTTCCCTCTACAATCTGCCCTACAATGCACATGAATGTATCTGGCACCATGCCCATAAAAGCAATTTGATCCCATAAATGAGGAAAGCTGAGTAATAAGCAAGTTCTGAATGTCTTCCTTCCGAGTGGTATAACCTTAGAACCTATGGCAATCTTTAAACCAGACTGTTTTCAAATAGCATGTTATTTTTATCTTTCTTCAAACAAATTGTTTTGGCCAGGCAAAAGAAACTTGTTTTTTTTTTTTTAAGAAAAAGGATATTTTAAGAAGGTAATTACTATTTCAGTTTCCGCCAGAGGCAAGCTAGTTTTATTTTTAATGGGTAAATGATGTAAGAACCTTAAAAAAAAAAACCAACACCACCACTTAAAACAGTGAAGAACAGAGCTGGGAAGCAGACAGTCGTAGCCTCACTTGTAATAGGGCAGCATAATCAGTACTGTTTCATAGCTACAAATTAAACTTTCTTTGAAAAACACACCAAACTTAAACCTTTTGAAGGGAAAACAATGTGCTAAAATGCTCAATGGTTTCATAAATGCTCTTTTCGGTTTAAGTATTTGACGTTATAGTCAACGTACGAAAGCTTTTCCCTGACATATAATTTCTTGAACATTTTCTGGCCATTTTTTCACATTGACTTACATCACAAATTGCAGAGGATAGTTTGAGGAGGGCTTGAGGGTAGGGGAATGTCCAGGATATTGAAAACACCCAAGAGCAAAGTTAAAATAATTGAACACCTACCACATAATGAGTCAAGAGGAAGAAATGGGATGAGCAAAAGGTATCTGGGTCCTGATGTCACTTCTCTATGCTAAATGCATGACTCAGCTGCCTCAAAGTGTAGTATCTTTTTGTAGGTGTTGGCTTATATTTTAGTAGAGTTCTTAAAATGTCAAATTATTTTAGTTCCAATAAAAATTGTTTTGTTTCCACAAAAAAATTTTTTTAACTTTTCATCTGGAAATCATTTCAAGGCTACAGAAGTTGCATGACTAAGAAAAGTACACAGAGCAGCCAACATGCCGTTTACCCAGATACATATTAAAACATTGCTCTTTTACCTCATTTGGTTTATCATTTGTACCTTCTCTGTGCGCTTATAAATATTTATATATTCATTTACACATAGGCACACATATATACCTACACCTATACATAAAATGTTTTTTCTGTGCATTTTGAGAGTAAATTGCATACGTCACACAAGCTCCTATACTAGGCACCTCAGTTGTATTTCCTGAGAATTGGGAAGTTCTGTAATATAAGCACAGTACAGTTGTGAACTTTAGTAAATTTAACATAATATTTTAAATCTACCACCTTTTACCACCAATTGATCCAATGTCATTTATAGCATCTTTTTTCCTCCGGTCTGGTTCCATCCTGGGATAAGTAATTGCATTTCCTGTCATGTCTCCTTATCTTGTTTAATCTGGAGCATTTCCACGACCTTTCTCTGTTCTTACTTTGAACATTTCTGAAGAATACAGTCCTCCAGCCCCTCCTTTTTCTTTAGTGGAGTATTCTTCGGGGTTTGTCTGACATTTCCTCATGATCAGGTTTGCATTGAGTATTCCTGGCCATAATACTGTATAATGATGTCGTGTTCTTGGCGTATCATCTGAAGCACACAGGTCCATCTGCCCTCAATTGCTGACATTAATTTTGATTACTCATATTTTTCCACTGCAGTTGTTATTCCCTTGCAACTAGTAACCAATCTGTGATGAGAAACATTTAGATCATAAAAATATTCTGCTTTTCTTCAGAATTTTCCCTGAGATTAGCATGAATCTTGCCTGATCTCATTTTTACCATAGACTATAAAGGATGAAATTCTAACATTGGCACTTTTTCCACATGTATCAATCATTCAGCCCTCCACATTTTACTGTAAGCAAGAACCCCTCTTCTATTTCTTATTATATAATAATTTTTATTATTTAATTCATCTATTATTTAATATCACACGGGTTCATAAATACCTACTCTTTTCAGTGGTTCCTAAGTCAGTGCCCTTAATTGTTGCAGATTTGGCCAGCAAGAGCTGCTTCAAACTGGCTTCTGTGTCCTCGGGACACACCCCCACCATTTTTTTCACTAATTTTTTGAGCACCTCCCTCCTTTCTAGCATAACAAAATGTCAAAATGTCACAGGTTAGGCTTCTAATTACCCTGCACCAGCACCGGAATCTACCATTCTTCCAAGGAGCCCTGGTTCCCTTTAGCAGGGGAATAGTATAAGAGATCAAGATTTTAATGCTAAGGGTACTCACTGCTTCTAAACCATTTCAGCAAATAAAAAACATAGCATGCTTATATACACTTACATATATGTACACATATGTGCATATAACCAGGCAAACACATGCATTTTAGAAATCACAAAATTACATCAGTTTTGCCAATTCCGGTTCACCATAGGATCCTTTCTTGCTTTCCCTGGTTTTCATTTGTATATCAGTCCCAAAACCCTCAATACATTTTTGTTCATTTCCTCAATCCTATAATCTGTCTTAGGTTCAGAATTTCTTCTGAATACCCATAACAAAGCAGCCTTACAAACCCATAACATACAAACCTATGTAACAATATACCCGTAACAAATACATAACATCCATAACAGGAAACACAACTACTGAAGGACCTCAGGTTTTGTTTGCTCCCCCAGCACCACCAACTTGGATTGACTTTAATGTTGATAAAGTGTAACAACCTATTTTATATAAACTCTTACAATGAGCATTTCCCAGTGGTAGGAGGTATTTCAAAAATCAAACTAAATAACTTATTGCTGACAAGAATGTATGCTCTGCTCCATAGACTAGCTCTGCACTTTCCTTCCAAATATTCATCTACTGGCAAAATAAATGCTCTCCTTTCTGATACCAATCAGTGTCATATTAATGATGAAGTGATAGGAAGAAGGGGAGGAGACGGGAACTTAAGCAAAACATCATGTGCTGAGGATTGACAGTTGAGCTTTTTATTAAAAATATGTAGTAGATCTATTATTACCATAAACGGATTTATTTTTGCCCTTAATGTATTTTCAGACCCTTTGTTGTGATAGTTTACATGGAAGTTATAAACAACCCTAAAAACATAAGGAAATTTGCTTCCTAGATTACTAAATACAAGTTTCTGGTTCATAGCAACTAACACCATATTTTCCTCAACTTGTTTTTTTAAATTGCTCCCTTTTTTCATTGAGTGAATCATGTTCTTTGCTTGCCTAAGTTAAATTTGTTTCTCCTATTCCTTATTTTTGTATTTACATTTTGTATCTATTTTCTTGAGTCCTACAGCCTCACAAAATAGTTTTGAATAGCAGAGCTGCAGAGATGATGGGGAGGTCAGCTATGTTAATTTCAAAGCGCCCCAGTCTTCAGTGTGAGGTTGCCTAGCAACCCATCTCTCAGGCCTCCTTTGTGGATGCGAGAAGAGGAAGCAATTCTTCTGTACGCTCTCAAGCCGAGATGGTTTTATAAAGTGAAAAACCTTTTGCAGAGGGTCCAACACAACCCGTCTCTCCTTTTCTGCCCACTTTGTACACTTCACACACGATGAGAGAATGATTCCATCCTTTGAGGCCTTAGATCTGATACAGATATAAAACAGGTACTGCACACGCAGTGGTCAAACAGTGCAAGTGACCTGTATCCCTGTGTTAAATTGAAACACATTAATTAAACCACTCGTCTTTCCCTTTCTCTTACATGAAAGTATACTTTCCCCTCAAGTTCTCAAAGCCAGTTCTGTTAAATGAAACTACAACTGCCTGCTGAGCATCAGTTACCATAGCGACGTGAGTCAGGAGGGATGGTTTTTTCCTGAGGCGCAGGATGGCTGAGACGCGTTCAGGGACTCGGGCAGCACGCTGACTAGCACGCAGGCAGGCATGTGGGCACAACCTATTCCATTCCCTTTCTCTCCACCCTAACTTGCAAAAAAAAAACTAACCCCACTGCTATTCCCCCAAAGCTATTAGCTTTTTAGAAAGTGAACTTAAGTGGGTGGCAGAACCGCCGCACCTTAGCGTATAGAGAAGAAGGAGGGAACAATAACACATGCTGGCAAAACTCACCCGAACAGCTGAGACATGTAGAGAAGAGAGGAGATGTGCTGTCCTTTTCAGACATTCAGAAAAGACAGTGAAAGTAACAGCTAGAAATCCACAGATTTTCACACTGTAAAAATAAGTACAATCTGTGAACCATTTATGAACCCCTAACCTTATTTTCTAGGCAGACAACGCTCTTCCGGAGAACAGTTTCACGGAGAGTCTGTAATTGCTAGCTCAGGTACACGGCGAAACGCTTCGCTTCGTGCCGTTCTCACTTGCGCCCAGTCACGGCTGAGAAGAGAAAGGCAGTATAGTTGAGTGGCCTTTGGAGCCAGACGATCTGGCTTTGCAGCCTCTGCTGCTACACTGCAGGGTGACTTGGGGCGAGTTCCTGAAGTTCTCCAAGTCTCCATTTCCTACTACTTAAAATGGGACTCGAAGGAGGCTTGTTGACAGTGTGGAATAAGGAAATACATGTGGAGCACCTGGCACTAATAAGGGATCGAACACTATAGCTACTACTATGAATTTGGCTTCATCAATCACTCTGTGCTTATTGAACACCTGGTATATGCCCAGGGCTGTGCTTGGTCGGGGAGGGATACTGAGGTCCCATCCAGAAAAGGGGCAGCCAGGTTTGGGTGATGACTGCCGGGAATCTGTCTTCTGGACACTCCAGTTAGGTGTGACCTTCTCACCAGTATCCAGGGCCAGTTCACGGGGAAAAATCTCACTGCTCTTTTCCAGTTAAATTTTGCTTTTCTGCCCAAATGTGTTACCGTCGCCCTCAGCTGCTGAATCTGCTTCCGTGGGTGACCCCGCTGAGTGTGCTTCCCAAGAGAACCCCCAGACTCTCTTCAGCAGTGATACAATGTGGAATTCCCAGATTTGCTGCTCCTCGAACTCTCCGATTTACTGACAAATCGTTGACCTAATTCTTAGAAAAACGTTACCTCTTAAAAATCGAGATCATTTTATCTAGTCCCTTCATTTTAGATACAAGGAGCTGAGCTCAGGGACGTTGATTAATTTATCCTGTTCATTTGGAGAGATTGTATATGTGTACATGATACATTATATACATACATATGCGCTCACACGCACTCATATAAATACACGTAGAATAACTCCTAGAGATTGATTTTCCTTTTTGTCCCCAAATCTCTTATTATTAGTGATTACAATTTGCGGTCTCAGAAACCAACCAAGGCTGGCTTGAGCTGTATGTTAAGTGCCCCGGGATCTCACGAAGCCTTACCAAGGTCAGCACTGGAGCTAAGAGGTGGGAAGGATCTGGATCCAGGTCTGTATTCAATTATCTATGCATCCAGTTACTAGTACAAGTCACTCAACAAACACTCACTGAGGACCTATTCTGGGCCAGGAGAAGGGAACCCCTCCCAGTTCTCACAGGCATTTCACTGCTCCCGTGTTACAGGGTCAGCCTCCTGCAGGGACCGATGCACAGCCCCTCCGTCCCAGCCCCCCTCCCCCGCTCTGGCCGGAGGGTCCACCCAGTGAATCAGGTTAGCTAGCTCTGCCCCCGGGCATCAGAAGGCAGCTGGGCAGACAGCCCCCCCCCACCGCGTGCATGCCTTCTCTTCCTTTTGCACATCTCCCTCCGCAGTACTTAAGCCAGTACTTTTTAAAGGGGGGAGGGAGGCTCTCAAGCACTAGCATAACTGACCAACTATATAAAAAAGCACCCATTTCAGTTAAATAATGGAGCAAATTACTCACCTGTCACTGATAAGATAATTTTGAATGTGGTAAATGATTTGTTCAAAATCCTAACTCTTCCATCTGTTTCCTTTCTACCAGATGCCTAAAAAACCCAAACCAGGATTTATCAAGGGCTGAACTACTCTGGTGGTAACTGGAATTTCGGGGGGCCCTGCGTGCTGAGTCTCGGTGACTTGACAGCTGCCCCCACCCATCCTTATCCTACTCACGGAAGAAGCAGCCCTAAAGACCAGTCTCCTTCATGGTAATTAGACCTTTGACCTTTATATTCCTGTCTGTGCAGGATGGCTTTTCTATTTACACATTATTTTATTATCATGTAGAAGGAAGCCATTGACCATTATCCCAGCTCTGGGAAAGCTCATCCCAGAAAGACGCTGGAAGGGGAACAAATCAAGCCACTGCCTCCCTTTAGCACAGAAGTATTCCCTGTTACGCCATACACCCCATTAACTGTCCAGGACTCTACCCCACATTTCTGGCTTACGTACATGCTGAGGTATCATTGGGAGCAAGTAAGACAGGAACCAAGCAAACTGAAGGAAGTGGACGGGCACTTTATGCAGGTCCCAGACAACTTGCTGGCTGATGGAGTGAAATCTTCAGAAGCAGCAGGCACATTGAGCCAAGGCCCCATGGGCAGATGCTCATTTGAATGAAACCAAAGGCTTCCCAGTGATGACTCTGTCCCTCTAGGGTCACTGTCAATAGAACCGCCTCTTGTTGGCATATGCTCAGGGCAAGAATATCAAAACCGACTGCTCGAAGTTTCCGCTGGCTTAGCTAAACCCACCCCATGCCCTGCACACCCCTCCACCTTCCCCTGCTCATACACACATGGTAATTTTTTCTCTCTTCTTCTTGTCTGTCTCAGTGACAGAACCCCTCTTTGGCCTGGCATGAAGCCCTACTGTCTTCTGTTTCTGTTCAAGATTTTCTCTTAATACCCCAAACTCTCTTTTTTGGCTTCTAGCCAAAGTATTTTGTCCTCTTCCTTAAAACAAATCTTTATTTTTAAGAAAAACAAACCGAAAGACCACCTCTGCAATATTCGGCTTTTTCATTGTAAACCTCAGTGGCACATCAGACCAAACATCCAATCAACAAGAGCAAAAAGAATGTCCATTTTTGCTCAAAGGCAGGAGGAGCTTAAACTCCAAACTCTCAGAGTGCAGCGAGAAAAGAAGAAGAACTGAAGTTGGTTCCATATTAAAATAATAGAAATGTAATTCCCACAACTCAGAGGATATTATTGAAGAATCAAAGTAAAAAGTGTGCTTTCGAGATTCCCTGGAATTTGCCGACCTCTTTGTATCAGTCTTTTCTCTCCTTCTCTCATGCAGATGGGGCCTGCCTGTCCTGGACTTCTGTCTGTCATCAGGAGAACACAGCCATCTGGAGTCAGAACAAATCATCAACCTTCCGCATATTCAAGTTCTTTTAAAGGAATTTAAAAATATATAATGTAGCTCAGAAGTCATTGTGAATGCCTTTGCTGGTCTGCCTGGTTTCTGCGAAGGATCCTTTAGAGCTGGAGCAACTGGGTGCTGTCGCCATGTCCAAGCAAGGACTCTGCCTTAGGGTCTGCGTTCCTTTCCTATTGCTGCTGGAACAAATTAGTGCAAGCTGAGTGGCTTAAAACCACATGCATTTGTCTTCTTGTACCTGTGGGGATTATAAATCCAAAATGGATCTCATGTGGCTAAAATCAGGGTGGTCGCAGAGCTGTGTGCCTTCTGGGAGCCCTATAGGAAACTCCGTTCCTTGACTTTTCTGGCTTCTGGGGCCAACTGCCTTCTTGACTCATGGTCACATGCCTCTGACCTGTGTTTTCATCATTGTCAAATCCTCTTCTTTGACTTTTCTGTTTCCCTCTTTCCCTAACAAGGACCCTTGTGATGATATCAGGCCTATCTGGAAATACACTACCATCTTCCCATCTGAAGATCCTTAACTTTATCACATCTAGAAAATCCATTTTGCCATGTCCGTTAACATATTGAAAGGTCCTGGGGATTAGGATGTAGATATCTTTGGGGGGCCGTTATCTGTCTGTCATATGGTGTGACATAATCAAAGGCTTACCTCCTGGAAATCAGAGAGCCTGATTTCCAGTCCATTTTAGGAATTTTGATTCAGAAAGTATGGCTACTAAAGCTGTTTTAGGTGCTAATGAATGTCCTCACAGCCAAGCCTTGGCCTGACCCCTTCCTGTCAGTCAAACATTCGAGTGAAAGGCCCAGATAAGTGACTTAGGCCTGAGGCTGCTGTTAATACTGCTGTAAACATGCGGCTTTGATCCGTGGTTACTAGCTTTGGTTAGAATTGCTAAGTAAGCCAAGTGAAACTTCACTCTCTCCTGTGGCCTGTCTAGACCCTTAGCCCCAGATAACCCTCTTATTGCTGGTGATCACAAACAAGGAATTTCTCCAAAACATAAATCTCTCATTGCTACAGGAGAAGAATATAAGTATCAAAGTGCAAGCCCTACCAGACATGGGTTAGAGAATGTCTTTGGTGAATGTAGCATATTCCCACCATGTTCTAGAAGTTTGTTAACCTGGCATGAAGAAAAAGTATAAATTCTTTGTGTTCATTCAAAGTTCAGTGATTCTCAAAGGGGAAGGGAGTTTATAGCCTCTGGGAATGATCAGCAGTTCTCAAAAGGGGAGGGGCTTACAAGCCCTGGGGGTCGTATCAGAATCTCTGGAGGAAGGTGCTTAAGTCTGGAGTACCTTCTCGGCTTCCCACTGGAGAGAAGTTCTCATACCTGACATCATCTCCCATGAAAGGTTTCATGATTACTGTAGTGACTCGGTGCTACTGATAGCAGGATGAAATTTACATGGAGCATATTGAGACATACAAGGACAAGAAACACTGTTACAAATTGTTGGCACAAGTGCCATGAAACAAAACAGTGACACAATTTTGCACTGCTAACTGACGTGCATAGTGGTGTTTTTACCACATGAAAAATGTAACTGCAGCTTTTGTGAAATTTGTGAGCCAAATTTCAACAGCAGCTATTAATGCCATGAAAGAGTGCATTATTCATAGAAACAACCTTTTTTTTTTTCAGGAGAATTGGAGAACTGAAGATTTTAACATTTATATATTAGAAGAAGGAAAAAGAAGGTGCTTTATTATATTTCAATAAGCCCTCTCCACAATGGGAAATGAATATTGTTGACACACCCTTTTATTTCTTGTCTTGCTATTAGTTCTCCTTTTAAAACAATGTCACCATCTTACTAATGCAAACCTCACATTGATTCTGATGAAAGCAGCAATAGAATTTCTGAACACTGTGTACTCTTCAGATAATGCACCTCTACAATAAATCTGTTTCTTTTTCTAATTTTGCAGATCATTTAGCAAAGCGTATGTCATAAAATGGACTGTGTCAATGCTTTTTCATCTTTGAGCTCATTTTATTTCCTCTGGAAATTTTTCTTTATGAGTTTAACATCTTCTGGGGTAGAGTGGTGATATTTCATATTTACTTTTAAAACTTTTCTCTGGTTGCCTTTTAGATCTGAGACTCGCTTCTCTTTCCTTGTGATAATCATTTCTTTTATGATATGAAAGCACTTTGTTTTTATTCGCTGTAATCTTAGTTGATGATACAGTACTTCATTGTTGTTCGTGCAGAAGTCTCTGAGGTTTCAGCTGCAGTGCCAAATCATGGTGAGCTTCAGTCAGAGCCACTGATGGACCCAGCTTTTTAGCTGGACTTTGGGACAACCTCATTTACTGCCTTTGTTATAATGTTGGACAGTTGTTCATCTCGATGGTCTGATGGAGGTTACACGTCAGAATCACTTCTTTGGAATGCCAAAAATTTACCAAGGAGGAAAATTCATTCATTAAGGAGAAAAAGAGAAAGAAAATAAAATGAATGAGATGAAAAGTCTGCATGACAGTTATCTTTCTGTGAGTACTTTCCCCTTCATCCCCTCCCAGTTATACCAAGATAGTGTAGGAGTGAATGTCTACTCACATCTCACACATATTTTTTTTTAAAGCAATTGTCCCTATATATCAAGAGAGAGAAAATACCAATATTTTCAGAAGCCTGGGAAGAATTTTGAGTCCTATTATATTAAAGGGAAGTTGTAAACAAGTTAATCTTACAAGTATTAAATTGAAATAAATTACAAAACAAATAATGATAACATGGATTAATTGTTGGCCTTTAAGGTAGAAAATATAAGAATGTTTTTTTTGAATTTAAAGAACAGTAGCTGTTTCATTGTCAGATTATGTTTTAAAAATGGTTTTCACTGGACATTCTTAAGTTAAAAATTACATTAAAATTTCATTGCCACCATAGTTCCTGTATATGTATACCAGAAGAAAGAGATTAGATAAAAATATACATTTCTTTTTGTATTTGCCATTACTGGAAAATTTTTATAGTACCACAGAATGCATTAAGTATGGATTATTTTATTTTATGGTGAACTGATTCAATTATTTCCTATAGTTTTCTTCATCAAAAATTGTCACCTATCATTTGTTGGTGATCTGGGTCTGAATGTTATTGCTCTGACATATGTCTAAATGTTAGGTCACTTTTTAAGGAATGGAGTTCTTTGGGGACTAGCCATTGCATGTAAATTTGTGATATAATCATATCTGTGGCTCAAGATTATCATGAAGATACAGATTCACACAGGACTGTAGTCTCACTATGATAGCAGGGTTGACTAAACATTATTATTGAGTAATATTAAAAAATGAAAATAGGAGTCAGAAGATAGTCTAGCATTTTTCATTCCTTTCTGGACAGTAACCTGTGAACCCCTGGAAATGGGTCTTCCATTAATACTGGGGTAGGACATTACGGGATTCGACTGTGACCGCAGGAGCCCAGCACATTGTGGTTTATACTTCTTAGACTTGACAAGTGTAGCCCTCCTGTGTGCCCTCTGACTGTGCTTACTGGAGAATTATCATGTAGGCATTCGGATGTCCTCATGCTGCTTTGAGAATTAAGGGAAAGAAAGTGGTGCTCTTCTATTTGTAAATGCTCTACTATTTATGAATAGGGCCCTATATTTGGTGTTTGAAGGGCTTATGTTTGCAGGTCATAGTTTCTGTATTGTCCTCCATGCTAATATGTCAACTCCAGAACCTCCAGAGAAAAGTCAGTGGCTGTAGGTGTACTTTGGTTGCAATTCTGTTGCTATGTAGACATAGCCTCATTCATAAGGCTTTCTCTCTGTATCTGAAGAGTAGCATTCTACTAAGGAAAAAGACTGGGAAGTTTTATTCGTATCTCTTTAGATTAATTCATGTTTGTACCTTCCAATGCTCAATTTTGCTGTTGTTATAACTAGGACCAAATATGATTCAGATTTTATTAGCGTCTGAACATTTCGGAGTTAGCAAAAGAGAGCAAAGAAAAAAAAATGTATTTGAACTCACATAATATGGGGCATATCTAGTAGTAGACAGGAAAATGCTAATAAAAATCATGACTGTCTGATTTGAGATAATTTTGAGTAGAAGGAATGCCTTAGTTTAGGTACCACTAGGCTTTTAGAATTTCCCTTAGGTATTTGAGATGGATACACAACCGGAAGTAAGGAGAAAATAACTTCTCTACATGATAGTCCCAAAGTCCATGGATTTTTTTTCCCACAAGAAAGGACATCACTGAGGTAGGCAGGGAGATGGCCAAGGTAGGGTGAAACAGATTTTAAAAAAAAATCATGACAGAAAGAAATGGCAGAATACTGAGAAAAAAGATACCAATAAACATGTGAAAGTTCAAGCCTAATTGTGTGTGCCAAGCCTTCATACCCCAAAGCCCTTGTATATATATTACTGTGTTACATCCCAGTAAAATAGTCAGTGGATACCTGGAGAATGTAAGCCTAAAGGTAGATAGTCAATTTTTATGCACTATACAAAATGAAAATTCTACTGAAATGTGTTTAGATTTTTAAAAAGGAGGGGATGAACTAAAAAGTAGTCATCAGGTTAAGTGACCAGTTACTTATGTAGAACTCATCATTCCCCAAAAGTATAGATAAATGAAGTAAGTTCCTATTCACCTATTTTTTTTTCTTTTTCCTCCATCTATCTACTAGGCAAAATCTATCATAAAATAGGCAAAAGTCATTGTCAGCCAAATGATAACATTTATTATAGGATATACTTGCTCAAATTCACAGCCAATGATGATAATTGTATTTAAAACAAGGACATGTGTCTTATATATTTTGTTTGCTTTGCTTTCCTTTGTTTATTTGCTTGTTCATTCATTCATTTATAACTTTCAAACTTCCTGAGTTCTAAAACATTATATTGGAAATATATTCTGCATCTCATGTCTAAAAATGTGTGATTGTTTGGAGAAGGCCTATACCAGCTATTCCAAGTAATTTCTTCCTTGTGACATCAGATTGAGATAAAAAAAATTTCATTGCTTTACAGAGTTGGGTATCCACATGGACCTGAATGTGCAGGTCGCGTAGCCCTCAGCTGGAGAGCATATGAGTGGGATGTGCCATGAAATCCGGGCTGAGAGCTTCTTTTGGCTCTTTATATATAAGGTAATCTACACAAGATGGCTCTGTTCAAATGGCATGATTTCATCCGGCAGATCCTCTTCCATTGAGAGCAGTGCACAAGTTCCCACACCTTGCCAAACATTCATCCTGTGTTTTCTCCAAATACAAATCTAAGAAATAGCCCACTTTATTTTTAGGAAAAAAGTCCCTCTATTACTCTCAGCATTTTTTAGTGCATTTTTCTGATGGGGCTCTTCTTCCCAGTAAAAAGTTGGGTACACATATTTTGAATTCAAATATCCCAGGTCAACATAATAAGCTCTTGAGCCAAGAACAACAGAGCTTCATCCCACAGTGTCTTTAAGTTGTCTTTTGGGAGAAAACAAGTGCTGAAAGGTGAGTTGATCATAACCTTTTGTTCATAATGAATAATCATTAGGTCAAAGGCTCCTCCTCTTATTTTCCTTCATATGTTTTTTTCTTTCAGTTTATTCCTGATCCACACCCCCAATCTATTTTTCCCTCTCCTAGTGGCAGCCATTTTAATGAACCTGATGCATGTTATTGTGTACACACACACACACACACACACACACACACACACACACACGCACGCACACACACACACACACCTACCTATCTTCGGAAAATACAAAAAATGGTTGCGTATATGAATGTTTTATTTATATAAGTGGTTTTGTCCAATAGATCTCATTCTCTGCCATACATTTTATTCACTCAATGCTTTAAGATAGTGCTTTATGTACTATTTCATTGCTTCTAACCACTGCATGTTTTTTTATAGTATGCACCCAATACATTCTGATGATCTGTTCCTATAATAACATATCTAGGTTGACACTGGCTCCTAGCTCCTGTAAACTAGGTAGCTGACCCTAGTACAGGGTCTTGGGTATACAAATACTAAATTTCTACAAATATTGCAAATCGATCTCATCAGTTCTAGGCAGCTACTAGCCTTGTACAAAAGTTTCCACATCCTACCAACGTTTGGTGTTGAAGGTTCTAATTTTTACCAACCTGTTAAGTATAAAAAAAATATTTTATTTTGATTTGTAGCTCTCTGATTACTAGTGAAGGTGACCATTCTACTGTGTTCTTACTAACCATTTGGTAATTGTAAATTACATTTTTCACATCTTTTCCTGAAACTTAAGTTTCTTTCACTCCATAGCATATTCACTGCCTTTTGAATACAAAATGATTGGAGTGAATCAGGATGGTTGCCTATGTATCATCCTTGGGCTTAAAATATGGCCTGAAAGTGGGAAATCAGATTGTTTGGGGAAGTGAGAACTATTAAATACAGGTTTGAATTATATTTTCACAGTTTAGTTACTGGTTCTCTCTGTGTGTCCCTGTTTGCATGCCTGCCAAGTATGTGAGCATACATGCACATGCACACATGTGTGCATGTGCATGTGTGTGTAAAATGGGGAAAAATGGTACTGTGCCTTACTGTGAAAGACTTAATGTGGGATTATTTATATAAACTTCACCTTATAGTATACGGACAATTGTAGGGGCTCCATAAAAGTTACGTTCTATTCTGCGTGACATATGAAGTACTTAATACATGGGAGCTCATAATATTCATTTCATCACCATCATTGTCACTGTTTGTTTGGAGGGTTTAGGGGAAGGCCGATCTGAAGGCAAATATAGATCACCTGTTTGTTCAGATCTTCTTTAGTCCTATGTGTTCATAGAATTCACCCATGTAAAGCTTCATGGTTTATGAAGTTTTCATTTATAGGATTCACCCATACCTAAACCTTCCTGGTGATGATTTTTCAGATTTCTTACATTCCCTCCCAGGTCAGGTAAATATTTGATGGTCACTAGTTTCTTAAAATCTTTTAAGATAATTTTTTGGGTGTTTACTACACTGGTTTTAAAGTCACCAGGTTAATCTTTACAAAATCCAGAAATTTTAACTAAAACTGTATTTCTTCCTACCTTCCAGGGCTAGTTATTTTTAATAGCTTCCTTATAACATAATACCTTATATTAGTTCTCTCTGGCTGTGCATAAATTACCACACACCTAGTGGTTTAAAGCTTATTTGCTCTCTCACGGTTTCTGGGAGTCTGGAGTCTGGCATGACTTGGTTGCGCCCTTCGCTTAGGGTCGCACAAGGATGCAAGCAGCGTGTGGGCTGGGCTGTGTACTCCCATCTGGAGGCTTACATAGGGAGGGCTCTGCTTCCAAGTTCATTCAGGCTGTTGGCAGAATTTATTTCCTTGCAGTTGTAGACTGAGGGCTCTAGCTTCTTACGGGTAGGGGCCACTGGTAGGTCCTTGCCACACGCCCTTTCCCGTGGCTTAGGTCCCCAAGCCAGCAAGGACAGTCTCCAGAGAAGTCTGCTAGCAAGACAGAGTCTTATGTAAAGTTAACATAATCTCAAGAGTGACTCCTCCTTGCCTTGCCGTTATCTATTGGTTAGAAGCAGGTAAAAGGTCTTGGCCATATGCAAGGGGAGAGAGTTTTACAAAGGCAGGAACCCCAGGAGGGAGGAATCACCGGGTGGGGCCGGGGTGGGGGTGGGGGGGAGCACCTGCCACACACCTCAAACCCTCCCTGTGTAGGTAGCCACATAGGGGCAAAACCAGGGAACTCTGCTGCTCTGGTTAGGCTTTGTCATACTTAGAAATGGTAAAACACTGTAAATAAACTTTTATAATTATAAATTTTAAATTGTAATTGTAAACTTTACAAACTTTGTAACTATTTAATTCTTTACATTTACTTCTACCTCTAACTCTTATTTAGCCCCCTTTATAGTCCCAAATATGATTTTAAGTATTGGGGATACAATGGTGTAAAGAACTACCTAGTAAATCTTCATCTCATAGAGCTTATGGGTTATAGGGCACCAAAATTATAAGTGACAAGTACATTGTAATGTCATAAATGTTACCAGGGAAAATGGCCACGGTGATGGGCAGGCACCTGGGAGGGATCCCCAGTCTATTCTCGAGGGGAACGGAAAGACTTCTCAGAGGATGTGACCACAGCATTTTAGTGAAAAACCTAGCACAGTAGTAAAATAGCAGAACATCAAAGTCTATACTGAGGACCGAACATTTTTTATGACTTAAACAGCAAGCACAATTGTATTTTCATCTGTCTGCTTGAAATTATAGCTTGCCCCTCAACCAATAAGCAGAGAAGGCAGAGAAAGTTTTAGTGATGCAATCATAAAGATGAGTCTATGAACAAACTCATAAAATATTATGTTATAATGTCACTGAATAAAATTAGTAGAAGCTTGGGCAAAACTCTATTTCTCTAAGGCTTAGTTCAGTCATCTAGAAAATGTGTCCGATGGGTAATTTCAAAGGTAGTCAACAGGTTTTAAATTCCATAGTCTATGAGTGTATAAAAGTGAGATTGACGTTATGTAAATAACAGTGATGGTGCTGGAAGACACTTCAGCTGAGGTCCAAACCTGGGTCCCAGCCGGTTGAGGCAAGTCCTCTCCTAGCCAAGCCTTTGTGGGAATTACCAAACGGCGCCCCCTCCTGGACGTGTCCCAGAACGGCATCTCTTCTTTGAAGGCAGAGAGCTTTCCAAGCTTGTACAAGATACTGACGTGATGGCACTGAGTCCACTGTTGTTCCTGATCCATTCAAGGCCCCAGCTTCATGAGAAATCAGACATGTTCTGGAAGAGGACTAGGCACTACCAACTTCAGATACATGCAAATTCCTGAACACTCCAATTGAGGAAATGAGGTGTTCTTGTATTTATTTTTAACATTATTCGGACACCTAACATTTTTGAAGGCAGAATTGTGTGTTTGTATAAGAAAATATCTATTCTGCTTTTTCCCTTACCAAGTCTTTTTTCAGGCTCTGGTATAATTACACTTAAAACATTTGGGAAATGGCAAAATCATCAGATTTATAGGGTTAGGGCCTCCAGCTATCAGGGTAGATTTGTAGATTTACCATTTACCCATTCCAGGAGACAGCTCTTGCGACAGCCCTTCCTCTGCCTGAGAGCCATCAGTCAGCATCAGTCAGTCCCCTTCCTGGGCTGCAGACACCCCCTCGCTTCCTCCCAGGGACTTGCTGCCCACACAGAGCCCTGTGATTCATCTCCCCAGGGCAGGCTGCATCTCTGGTTGCCTGGTAGCTTATTCAGGAGTCATTAGGCCCCTTTAATTCCCACTGGTCTCAGAGGCTCACCCCAGCAGGTGTCTCTCCCTCCAACAGGGGTTCCTTTAGTTTCCCAAATGCCCTAGAAGCTAAATGCCTTTTTTGCTGCCTCATGAGCAGGCAGACTGATGGGCCGTATTTTTTGTTCAGTTTTGGCACAGAGCTGAGTAATCATGGGCTGGGCAGATCCTGGAGAGAACCATATGATTCTGATATGATCGTGTCTGAATTCCATCCTACAAGAAGGCAAAAAAGGAAAGAAAAAGGGCAATCTCACTCTTCTTTTAGGGATACTTCCTAGAGGTTGCAGACACTACTTCCATTGTTACACCTTTGGCCAGAAATTAATCACATAAACACATCTAGATGCAAGGAAGGATGGAGATGGGGATTTTTATTTTGGGCATTCCAGTGTTTAGCTAACTTTTCCATCTAATAGCTGTAAAAGTGACATTCAGTCACTTTTTAAAATAAAAAATATACATATCTATCTCCCTCTCTATAACATATACATATATACACATAGATATTTCTTTCTATATATATATATATACACATATACATAGATATTTATATATACACACACACACACACACACACATATATATATATATATAAAATATTAATAAGGAAACCCCTAGATAAAGAGAAATGGCCTCCCTCATACCTATCAAGAAGACTGGCTTGTAACTCAATATTAGAAACTGTGGCATATATAAGATTGCATTCAATCAGATTAAGGGATGGAATGACACTAGTTTAATGATGATGCAATAACAGGGTAATACAGTTACTTTATCAAATGTATGTGTCTAGGTGTCTTAGGTTGTAGCAGAAGTAAAGAATATTTTCATTCAGCTACAAATGCAGTTTATTTGGCACTTGAAGTGTGAGTAGTTCAAATTGAGAAGTACTATATGTGTGAAATATATAGACTTTTGAAGACAGTACAAAAATAAGAATGTAAAATAACATTGATAATTTTATATTGACTGCATGTTGAAATGATATTTTAGATATTTTGGATTAAATAAAATATTATTAAATTTAATTTCACCCATTTCTTTTTATGTTTTAAATTATGGTCACTAGAAGATTTACCTGCTTGCATTTCAGGCTCATGTTATATTTCCTTTTGGCTGTGCTGGCTTACATGAACAGAAGCAAAGAAGACAAGGACAGAGAGTCTCCACCACTGTCCAAGAGGAAAGGAAAGTCTTGTTCTGGAGTGCATTGAATTTCCCAGGGACTAGAAAGGTTCACTGTTTCTGAGTAGTAATATTTCAACCATATTTCTAAAGACTTAGTTAAAATCCTCTTGAGCAACATGTTGTTTTTGGTTTTACATCTCTGGGTGAGCTTGTGCTCATCTTTATTTTACTTTACCTTATTTTTCATGGAAACACATGTGAACTACTGGAGAATACAAGTGGTTCCTCCTTAAATTGCCGGATGTGTTGTGTGTGTGTCTTTGATAATATACAAACACCCAGCATTTAGGGGTCCTCACGGTGATGCTGATGGCTCTGTGTCACTGGTTCCCAGCCTGAAGAGCTTCATCACCTGGAAACTGCTTTGAAATGTAAATTCTCAGGCTCCGCTCCAGACTTAACAAATCAAAAGCTGTGCAGCAGGGGGGCCCAGAATCTGTGGCTCCTCCAGCCCTCCAGGTGATTCCAATCCATGTTCAAGTTCAAAACCACTGCTCTATTCCACAGCTCACAACTGCTTAAACCACAACCTGTGGCCGAGGCCTGCTTCGCTGGAATATGAAGTGGCTGAGCTACTTTTGAGGCAGTGTAAGATTTTGAAAGGTATAAATCTTTTCTTCCTTGAGCAAAAATCACTTACAGGATAGATTTTCATCCTCTGCTTGTTCTTACACATGGTACTTAACTGTGGAGGGTTAAAGTTCAACCAATGAATAGTGATGACAGTTTCAGGAATTATCTTCCAGGCAACTTACACTAGCTCCCCATAGGTCACTGGAATTGAATACAATTAGAATAGGTAAACATCCCCCAAATAACCTAATATGATAGTCAGCTGAAGCTTAGATTTCAAAACTTTTCAAATAAACACCAAGTAGTATTTTCAGTAAGCCTAGCTGAATTTGACATTTACATTCTGAATGGCTGATTTCATAGTTTACAGCTGTTTAGATTTAAGCTTTTCAATTTGGATGCTTGGTAACCCTCTCCCCTGTGATGCCTCCTGACTACTCTGCTTTTACCCATCTTTGTAGCTATGACCTCTTTAGAGGAAATCTAATCTCATTCACAGTGATGGAAATGAAATGAACAGTGAAATGTAAGCAATGTCTGTTGACTTAATATAAATACGTTTTACACAAAATCTCTTTTGTCTAAACATCTCATCTCAAGATGTTCAAAGTCCAAAATCCCTCTGCACAGGAAAATGACTACACCACAGTTTAAACAAATATACTTCTGGCAATTATGTTGCACGTAACTTAATGCTGAAATCTGCTTCTAAAAGTCAAGCCTTAGTGTTTGTGGACATCTCTTTTGAAAGGATTGTTTTAGCTTCTGAGAAGGTGTGGGGAAAATGGAAGTTCCTATGGCCAGGATCCTCACCTGCCCCCAAACTACTTGATGATATAATTAGGCTAATGCTCCCACTCTAGGCAATAAACTATTATTGACCAAGTCACTATAAAAAGAGCTCTGCCCAGTGCTCCGGCCAGAGGCAGAGATGGAGGTGAATTACAGACCTGCAGAATGCTGATGCCACTGCTTGACCTACCACCGTGAGAATAAAGCCAGGTATAAACCCTTTTACCCCAAGAATGATCTGTTGTCATTTCCCAGTCTCACTGAATCCATAGTGAACCAGCCTGGGGCTGAAAACCTTAGGAGAGACAGAAAGTTTCTCACATTCTCATCTAACTTTCTTTTCCCTTTATTTGAAGTACTCTTGAGATTGCAAAGGAATGTCTTCCCTGAAATCCTGCCTCTGGCACAGGAATGAATTTAGATGAATTTTAAATGAGTGAGAGAACTGAAAAGATACAAGCAATAAAAGGGTGTTACTAATATAGGTAATAATTAACCTGTTTGTTATAGGTGGTTTATTATCATGCATTATCTTAATACTTAGAAAACAAGTGATTACTATGTCTTAGAGGAGCATCTCCTCTTATACCTCCTAGCCGTGATTCTATGGCCTATTTTGAACTGAAAAGAAAGATAAACATTTTTAATGTCTGTAGAGGATCAAACAAGGATGTTGTTATTAGACTCTAAAGGACTAGAGATCAGGAGGCTATTTCCAGACTAAAACTTCCAAGTCACGAGATCTAATACTAGATGGGGACTTTGCTCATTCTGGCATCTATTCTCCTAAGTATTGTTTCTCTGTCGTTGCATAACTTAGTGGCATGAATCAGCAGCAATCATTTTTTATTATTGCTACTTCTGATGGTTTTGGAGGCTGGCTGCACTTAGGAAGGCAGGAGTGTCATGAGTGCAGGTAATGGTTGCAACTTGGTGCCCCTCGAGCGCCTCTCCCAAGATCACATGGCCTCTCCGGCAGGTGAGCCTCCGGGAATTAGACTCCCGGCCTGGTAGGTCAGGGATCCAAGGGCACACGAAGAACTTCTGCTCAGCTTTTTAGTTCCTCACTCTTAAATATGGACACATAGCCAGAGATCACCGGGCTTTGGAGGAAAGAGTCTAACAAAAAACATAAAGATGAAAACAAAACAAACCTAAAAAAAAAAAAGGAACTCGGAGAAAATGGATACAAAAACAAATTATATGGGCTATATGGGCTTACTATTTTCCAGGTACTATTCTGTTTTGTACCTGATAATCTCATTTGTACCTCCCCCAAACCCCATGTAATAGGTATTCTTATTGTTTCTATTTCACCGAGACAAATGATAAGCAGAAGTCAGGTAACTTGGCCAAGGTCATTGGTCATAGTTGATGTTGCTACTGGCATCTGAATGGCTGCAAAGTCTGAGCTCCTAACCATAATACCATACACTAGGAACCATTCATGAGCTGTAGGAAGTCTCTACACGTTATATCTTCAGAGACAAAATTAGATTTTCACCCATGGAACAAGAGAAACTACTATTTAAAAAGAACATTTAAAAAAAAGGTGCTTTAAAATTGAAAAGAATATAATAGTACAAATACAAAAGAGTTTGTTTTGAGGAAATCTTTCACCCACATTTTGAGGAAATCTTCAGAAACTCAAAAAGCAAAAAGATAGAAAATATAATAGAAAAGACAAGAAAGGCAGAGGCTTCATACCTAATAAGAAATCCATGGACAGGAAAAAGATAAAACAGAGGTGACAACATTGGCAAAGCAATAATAGAATAAAAATGTTTGGAGCTGAAGGACACATTTTCAGATTAAAGGGAATAAATTAAGAAAAACTCACATCAAGGCTCATCAGAAGCCAGAGGTGAAGAAAAAAATCTTAAAAGTTTTGCAGAGAGAAAAAAATGAGCTCTCATGACAAGGATTTAAAATTGGGATCAGACCCCACCAAACTTCTTGACAGCAACACAGGCCGTGTTCCAGTCGGATGGCTGCCTTCAACATTCTGAGGGAAAATGACTTCCAACGTGGAACTCTGTTCTGTGCCAAACCACAGTCAAGCCAGAGGACACAATAAAGGTATTTTCTGAC
Organism: Manis pentadactyla; assembly: GCF_030020395.1. NCBI lineage: Eukaryota > Metazoa > Chordata > Mammalia > Pholidota > Manidae > Manis > Manis pentadactyla. The sequence continues at coordinate 8,194,849 of NC_080026.1, forward strand.
TTGCAAAACCTCAACCCATTTACCTCTCAAGTCCCCATTCTTAATAGGCCACGGAACCACTTGCTTCTTCAAAATGAGAGTAAATAAAAAAAGGAAGGCATGAAATCTAACCTATAAGAGGTAGATTGCAAGTGAGAAAGGGTGGGAATACTCAGGATAAGGGAAGAGGAAATCTCCAGGACCGTGGCAGTGCAGCAGGCCTGGGGCACAGAAAGACACACAGCCCCAGAAAGCTCCTCCATGAAAATTATGGTATACTGATCGTTCACCTAATGCATCTGATTTTACTAAGAGTCAAACAGCAGTCAGAAAATTTGCACATGTGTGAATAATAGGTACATAGCAGACTGAGGGGTAAAACTGCACAGGGCTCATTTAACATCTAGGACAAACAAAAATTATTACAATGAAAGAAATGTTATCTACAAGCATGGTGTGGTTCAGCCATGAGAGAGATGTATGGTTAGTAATATAAATAGGAAACACTACTTTAACTCCAAAATACTCTATAAATATAGTGGGAAGATGAGAAGAGGGACATGTATTTGTGGTATGTGGTGGGAGGGATGTATCAGACTGCTTCATCTACATTTTTCAAGCAGGGAAATCAACAATGATATGTCAGAGCCAATAGTGTGAGCAGGCATTGGAAAATTTGGAGATGCATTTTATAAATCAATCCATCTAGTGTTCAAAGTCCTGCTTTTGAGGTGGGGTAATGGAGCAGGGCAAGCGATTTTTATTAGAAGGCGTAAGTGCTATTTTATTCTTTTTAAGTATACATATAAGGGTTACTCTAATGAAATTAAAAAATAAATAAAATTAAACCTCTGCTGAAATAATATGTATCAGTTTCTCTCCATCAATATCTATAATTGTGAATAGAAACCAAGAGTCGTTGTCCCATTTGATGACTGGGTTTACCTGAAAATTTCCTGCTGTAAGACTGAGCTCCATTTACATGAGAGATGTCCTTTCACTAAGGCATCTCAAGGTCACTTTTTCATTGCTCTGGTTACCTGGAGTCGTAAAATACTGAACCACCATCAGTCATTAATTTTCAAACAAGTTCATCTGATAAATGAGCATCCTGTGTGAGCCCCCGGGGGAAATGAAGTTAAAGACTAAGGCGGTCAGTGGGTGTAGAGGTTGAGGTAAACAGGACCCAAGGGGCTCCATCTGAAAGTCCTGTCTGGAAGGGACAGAGCTGGACTGGACCAGGAGAGGCATGCTGGGGCGAAGCGGTGTCAACTGGAGAGGCTGAGCAGAGAAAGGTTGGGAAGGCTGAGCAATAGAATCCGGAAGGATGCATTATTCTATTTCACAGGTTTGCTGAGAGTGTGTTTGGCAAAACTAAAAATTCCTGTGGTTTTAGCCATTTAACAAACACACCTGGATTTAAATATTTGTAGAAATGTAAGAAATATCTTAATCACTTTGGAAAATCTTCAGAGTAACTACTTACTTCTAAATGTTGGAGGGTGTTTGTTAACAAGATCTAACCTAGTTGGTTCTGGTCCAAACTGAAGGTGTGTGAGGGAAAAAGAAGACAATACATCTTTTACATAAGGCAGAAAAAGGAGGGCTTGTTATTCAACCCACTGAAAATTTGGGAGTATTATATCTGAAGATACATTTAGGCAAGATCTCTTGCCATCTTGTCTAATCTGTGCAGAGCAGTAACCTTACAGCTTGTTCAAGCTAAAATGTTGGGGTTTCTCTCCTTTAGGCAGCTTGTTGGCGCACAAGAGTGTTTTCTCGGCAGCCTGACTTTGTGTAACACATACTTTTTTCATCATTTTTGAAAAATTCCTATCTATATTCATATTCATTTTTCCACCTTCTTATAGGTGATTTTCCTTCCTTTAAGAAATAGGTATAGTGTCGCCTTCCTCTCTAGTCCTCTAGCCCCACTCAACACTTCCTCTCATTCAAAGGCTTGTCCAAAAGAACTTCAAAGTAAAAACGACCCTTTAAGAGTATTGAAACCATGCTATAGGTTTTAACATTATTGGAGGGTAAGTTGACATTATATTTCCAAAATTTTAAATATCCCCAGTCAGTCATTTTTAGGAATAAATCCTAATCATAGATAATCAGATAAACACACATGGATATTTGTGTTATTTAAAACAGAATCGAAATTACTTAAATACTCATTAAGAGTGGCTTGGTGAAATAACTGTAATAGAGTTCTTGTACTATGCAACATGATAAACAGTAAGATGGAGATTGTGTATCTAATTATCTGTATGTAGCTTAAGGGGCTTAAGGACATATTGTTAATTGAAAGAGTGTAGAATGACCCCATTTTTGTCTTTAAAAATGTATGTAGCTAATGTGTATCCATGTAAATATCTGGAAAGATGTACCGGAAAATGTTCGTAGTGGTTTTCTTGGGGTGCTTAGGAATATGGGTGGATTTGTTTTCCCTTATTAAAGAAATAGGTTTTAATGAATTGTTTGATTTTGGTTTACCACAAACAGGCATTATTTCTTCATCACAGAAAGAATAAGTGATTTTCATTTACAAATATATATCATGGACAATTATTCTCCGATTTAAGTTCTCTACAAATCCTTCTTCTAATAGTTTATTCTATTCTTGACATACTTGAATTAACTATTGGAGAAAATAGCTAAACAGTTTTGAATACAAAACAATAGTCCTGGAAGCACCTCCAAGAAATTGTCCCTAACCTTGAGCAAGATAATAACTAAGTTAATCAATTTTATCTATTTTCCATGGGAATATATTGAGGGGCACTGTGGGGAAGATAATGAAAAGCCCAACCATGAATCTTAAATGGGGACTGCAATGACCTTTAAACAGAGGCAGTAACTGCATTTATAAACTTGGTGAAGATCACTGATAAAAACATTTATTATACGTGAATAATGGAAGTCAAAATCTCAGTGTTACCATACTGGCAAAGAAGTATGCCGACTTGTCAGGAACCCTGGAAATACAGTTGTGAGTTTTGAGAGTTTCCAGAGTAAGACAGAGGTCTGTGTAAAAGTTTTGATACCACACAAATATTTTTCGCTCATCCATTTTAGGCAGAATAACTCCGTTAAGAGAATTGACCACAGGGAAACTGGAGCCTCTAGAACTTAAAGAAAGGTTCCATTGCCCTGCAGATCTCAAACCCATTGAAATGGAAATGAAGCAGATCTTCTCAGAGCTTTCAGAGTTCCCAGCATCAGTTCCTAGTTTTAGCCAAATTTCCTGTCCTGGCAGTAACTATGTATTATTACCTTTGTAAAAATTTTTACTTTTATGCTTGGGTTCATCGTTATTGCTCTTACTACTAAAGAGGACAAGAAGCTTGGTGTAGGTCCAACTTAAGGTCTGTGGAAATTAGTTTGATTTCCTTCCAGACTAAGCCAATGAAAATAACTGGTTCCATTCATTTATTAGTCCAGATAAACAAAGACAGTTTTATTCTGGGCATAATGCTTATCTGTGTGACTGACCTGCCCTGAAGCCAAGGGGAAGACAGAAACCATGAAAAGCAGAAACTGAAAAGTTGGCCTCTTTCCCCAAGAGTTAACTGTGTTCCAGAGCAAAGAGAAATATTACTCAAATGAGCTAAAGTTAAAGAGTGATAGGCTCTGTGGTGTTTTTGACCTCTGAATATAGGAAAATTAAAGCGATTTTACTGGGTAGTACACAGAACAAATTTTCTTTGTACTCAGTGTAAAGATACACAGGAATGCAAATAGTTTGCTCACTAGGACAGTGCTCCTATTTTGAAAATAAAGTATATAAAATACATCTCCTTTAAAACTAAATTACCATTTATTATTTTGAGATCTTTAACCCTATATAAAATTAATTAATCCTATACATATTTGAACTATTTGAAAATGTACTTGTAATAAAACAAGGACTGGGAAATAATTGGCTTATTAATGTAGGTATTTATGTCAGGACTGTGTATTACTCAGCCTCCAATAAGCCACTCTAGAACTGACCAAAAGTGGTTTCTCTCCATTAGTTTTCTTTCTTCTTCAACTAGTAATTTTTAATAAAAAATGCATTAGCATGGTAAAAAATGCGGAGTACAAAGGATATGCACTGAAAATAAGGCTTGTTGCCTGGCCCAGATTTCCATCTGAAAGTCAACACTCTTCGTACTTTCTTGCTTGCCTTTTCTGAAATTTTCTGTGCATATACCAAATTTGTATGTAATAAATGAATATATAAAACACACATATATTTCTCATAAATGGAAATTTTCTTCCTTATACCTATTCTGTAGTTTTCTTTTTCTTTCTTTTTTAAATTTAAAAATATGTCCTAGAGATCATTCCAAATAAGCCTGTATAAATCTATGTTATTCTTTCTAATGACTGCATAATATTTAATTATATGGAGGTACCATGATTTGTTTAGTCAATTCTCTGTTGAAGGATAGGTGGGTTGTTACCTGCTTCTTTCTTTTTCCTACAAATAATGCTTCAATAACCATTCAGATATACACATCTTTGTACATATGTGTAAGTATGTGTAAGTAGGATCACATTCTAGAAGTAGACTTGTTAGGTCAAATGTCTCTATCTCATTTCAGAATCTCCCAGTTTAGATTTGACAAAATTTTGTCTTTTCATTCAAATAATTTCACAGTGAAAATATGAAAAAAGAAACAATGAATTCACTGTAAAAAACAGAAACAGTGGATAGGCACTGATTTAAGGTAAAAAAAGAAAATACTCATTTTTGAGTAACCAATGCATGGACACTCTTAAATCACAGAGACAGGATCTCCACAAGCTCCTGCTCTAAGAGACATCCAAGGTCCAGTTCCTCAAAGAATTTGTCATCAAGTTGTGAAGAGGACACCTTCTAGAGCATTTAAGGTCTCGAAGCAATTCAGTTCAATTCTTCAAGTATTAATTGTCTGCCAACTTGTTACCAAGCTCACATGCACTGTAAAAAGAATTCTATACTATCCATGCCCTCCAGGGACATGGGAGTGAGAGAAGATAACTGCACAGACATGTATTTAATGAACGAACCCTTTTGGGGTCTAACTGTAACTTAGAAAAATCTTTATCATATCACTTCTCACATGACAAAGCTATGCCATATAAGCAGTGATGTAAGGGAAGGCACATTTCTCTAACACATTATAGGTATCAATAAATACATTTTGAAGGATAAAAAAATGTAGGAAGAATTGGAGTAAGGCAGGGAAGAAAGAATCTGAAAAGCAAAAACCATCTCTGGCATGCATCACCCAAGAAAGACTTCTTACATGTCTTATCTTTGTATCTCTGTCAGCTAAGTATGTCTCGAGTTCACACCTTATGACCCATCTGCCTTGAATGATTTGCTTTTCTCTGTAACATATGTAATCCTCTCGTGCTGTTAGGCCCTTGAACATACTGTTGGTTTTTCTAGAATATCTTCCTATATACGTCCACCCAACAATTGCCCGATTACCCTTGCATTGGTTACTCAAGGATCACTGTTACCCCTTCTACCCAGGCAGATAGACCCACTTGTTCCCACGCCTCCAGAGAATAGCTCCATTATAGTTTTTTCTTTTTCATTCCTGACCTCTTGTTCTTCTGAACAATCAATAGGACCTATCTCTTCCTTCTCATAATATTTACCGCACACTGTCCTTCTTATGTTACCTGTGACTATTACTTATGACTAGGCAATCATTCCTTTCCCTGTCTTCTCTAAAAATACACATTAATATTTCTCATAATGTTTAGTACAATGCACTTAATTAAAAAAACTAACTTGGCATCTGCACTCCAGGCAATACACTAATTTAATGGCTTAGATGTTATCATTAAACAACTGGTAATAATAACAAATGGTTACAGTACTTACCATTAGTAGGCACTCTTTTAAGCACTTTACATAGTTAACTTATTTAATTCTCATAACTATGGGAGATAGCTTTGCTATTATTAGCATTCCATGTTTAGATGTGGAAACTGAGGCCCTGATATGTCCAATAATTTGCCCAAGTTTAATAGCCAAGTGTGGTGCCAGACTCTGGGCCATTATGTGAGACTGACTAGAGGCTTGAGGCAAATGTTTACATGAACACTTAAGGCTAGGCATCACATCCTGCCCAAGGCAGTTTACAGATGCAATCCACACTCTGTCAAACACCAGTGGCATTTTTCAATACACTAAAGCAAATAATCCTGAAATTAATATGGAACCAAAGACCCCAAACAGCCAAAACAATTTTGAGAATAAAGAACAAAGCTGAGGGTATCATGCTTCCTGCCTTCAAGCTATTCTACAAAGCCACAGTACTCAAAACAGTATGGTACTGGCACAAGAACAGACCTGTAGATCAGTGGAACAGAATGGAGAGCCAGGAAATAAATGCATATATGGTCAATGAACTTATGATAAAGGGGCCACGAATATGCAATGGGGAAAAGACAGTCTCTTTAATAAGTGGTGGTAGAGAAACTGGACAGCTGCCTGCAAGAGAATGAAACTGGATTACTCCCTCACACCATACACAGAAGTAAACTTGAAATAGATTAAAGACATAAATGTAAGACATGAAACCATAAAACTCTTAGAAGAAAACAAAGGCAAAAATCTCTTAAACATAAGCATGCACAATTTTTTCTGGACACGTCTCCCTGGGCAAGGAAAACAAACACACAAATAAACAAGTGGGACTACATCAAACTAAAAAGCTTCTGTACAGCAAAGGACACCATCTACAAAACAAACGGCAACTTACAGTTATATAGGGTTCACAAATTATTTATCTGATAAGGGGTTAACATCCAAAATACATAAAGACCTAACTCTTTTGCCTCAACACCAAAAAAAAAAAAAAAAATTAACCTAATTAAAAAATGGACAGAGGACCTGGCTAGACATTTTTCCAAAGAAGACATTAGGATGGCCAATAAGCATATGAAACATCCACATCATTAGTCATCAGGGAAATGCAAATCAAAACACAATGAGATATATTACCTCTTACCAGTTAGAATGGCCACTATCCAAAAAACAAGAAATAACAAGTATTGTTGAGGATATGGAGAAAAGGGAACCCTCCTACACTGTTAGTGGGAATGTATATTGGTGCAGTTACTGTGGAAAGCAGTATGGAGGTTCTTCAAAAAACTAAAAATAGAAATACCATGTGACCTAGTAATTCCACTTCTAGAAATTTACCTGAAGATAACAAAATCCCTGATTTGAAAAGATATATGCACCTCTATGTTTATTGTCACATTATTTACAATAGTTAAGGAAGCAAGCAAAGTATCCATCAGTAGATGAATGGATAAAGAAGAGGAGGTGGTACATATACACAATGGACTATTATTCAGCCATAAAAAAGAAAGAAATCCTGTCTTTTTTTAACAACATGGATAAGCTTAGACAAGGTATTATGCTAAGTGAAATAAGTGAGGTGGAGAAAGACAAACACCAAATGATTTCACTCTTATGTGGAATGTAAAAAACACAAAATGAACAAAACAGCAATAGACTTACAGACACCAAGAAGTGACTGGTGGGGGAGTAGTTGGGGTGAGTGGGTGAAATAGTGAAGGAGATTTAAGAGGCACAAAATTTCAATCATAGTATAAATTAGTCACAGGGATGAAAGTACAGCCTGGAGAATATAGTCAGTAGTTCTGCAACATCTTTGTATGTTGATAGTAACTACACTAGTTGGGGTGAGGATTTAATAATGTATGTAACTGTTGAAGCAGTATGCTGTATATTTGAAACCCCAATATTGCATATCAACTATACTTCTATAAAAAAATATCTGAAAAAAAAGCCAGGCATCATAATGCCTATTTCAAGGGTGAGGCTCAGAGAGGTATCACAACTTGTTCAAGGTCACATGGCCTGTTGACAAAGAGGTTCAAAATTATGGTCAGCTCTAAAATCCATACATCTTCCACTGCTTATGCTTTAACTCGAATAAAAGTCTTAGCTCTCTGTAGGGCATGACTCAGGTCTGTTTGTATTTTTCAGCAGGAATTTTACCTGCCCAGCATCCATTCCCCCTTTTCCCAGTAGCTTCTGCTATTTCTTCTAGGATCTACTCCACCTCTCACTCTCAGACCTTGGAGGCAATGCATGAATTATATCGCTGTTATGTTTACCTGTCTTCTCCCCAGGAAGATTTGAAGTTCCCTGGGAGCAGAGGTAGTTTCTCCTCTTCCTTCCTCTTCTCCTTCGATTCTTCCTCCTCCTTTTTCTCCATCTCTTAATCTTCTTTGTCTTGTAGGTGAATTTCTCATGCATGATACATAACAGTAGTTGAAACTAATTTGTTGAATGAATGTCTCAGGCACAGTACTTGCTCATTCAGTATTTGCAGAATTGAACTGTTTGTTGAATAAGATAGCAAATAAAATGGGTCTCACCAAAGAGTTCGTCTCAATAGGCAGAAGAAAGATCAAGTATATGCCCCAGGTATATTCTACTTCCTTGCACCAAAGACAGAGTATTTGAGCCACTGGAGTTTTCTGAGACAGCTTTCATGGGAGCACACAATCTAAATGTTAGATATGAAGGAACAATGATACTGACAAATTCCACATCTTAGAGAAAAAAAGAACATTCTCCAGATAGGGTAATAAAGGGTTTATGATACCTATCTCAATGGCAAAAAGCAAGTAATCCCTATGCTGTGGCAGTCTACATTTTTTAAAGACATTTAGAGTTCTAGCAGTAAAAAATAGTACAATGTCTACCCATCCACCAACTTTCCAAAAGCGTAGTTCCAAGGAAAAAAGGCCCACAAACTCTAAACCGAAAATAAATCATTACAAAGTCCTATAAAATGCCAATATTTTTTTCACTGACAATCACTTCTAGGCTTTTCAGAAAGGATCAAATATCAAACTCCTTCAAAAAAAATTTTGGAGCCTGCTCTACTGTGCCCCAAGTATGTCCTTTGCTTTTTGCTGGGATAGTTGGGCGCTGTCTCTAAGAAAGGCAATACACACACACAAGCGCTGAGCCAGTCTTGAAGAGAGAATGCTCCTTGTACCTCCCCTGGTCTGCACAGTAACCCTAATGAGATTACTGGCCTCGATGGTTTCTCTTTTTCTTATTCAATAGTGAGACTTTCATTTACCTTGTGCAAAGCCCATTTATTTCTCATTATCCACAGCACCATTGCCCTGAGTATTTTCTGAATAGTCTGAATAGATGCAATGCAAATGGGTGCTTTGAGGTCACCCATGTGTGGGGCATTCTATCTTATCCTTCAGGGGCGTCCTCAGATCACACTGCCTGTTCTCATATAAAGGTCCTAATGGGAAAAGAAGGCGCACATAGTGATAATACTGTGGCTCCAGATGGAACAAAGGAAAACAGGAGGCTAGTAGAGGTTAGACAAGATGCAAAAAATTAAAATTAATCTTTTTGGTACCACACTCTAGTGCCGGCTTTTGACTCCAGACCCTAATATTTCAGCCAGCTATTCTCCAGACTCCCAGGTCTAGTTTAGGAGGGCTCTACGTTTTACTGTACATGGATACAGAATTGCGGGAATTCAAGGAAGGGGTTAGTGTGAAAGAGGAAGTGTTTCTAAGAGACAATTTAGAACAGAGGGTCACTACCTCTGTTCACCGCCATTGATACTTCTCTTTTTTGCTAGTTTTGATTTAAATTTCCCATTTTCTGTCTCTCTTTACTGAGGGATGCCCCTGAGAAGAGCTGGTGCTGGAGAAGGAGCAGCCCGGAGAGTTTTAATAACTACTAGTATGTCCTAAGTGCTCACCACGTGCGGTCACTGTGTGAACACGTGCGTCATCTCACCAAGTCCAGGGCCCCGGGATGCAGGTACTATTGTTAACCTAAATTTACAAGTGAGGAAACAGGCTTAGAAAGCTTACAGAAAAGCTCAGCCAATGTCAAGCTTTACTCACTGCCCTAAAATGACAGATAAGCTGGGTAAGTGCCATAACCGGCTGTGAGACAATGGCTGAGAGAAAAGGGTGTTGGTCGGGGAATAAGAAGCCCTGGAATAAACTCCCAGCTTCTCTTAAACCTGCTGAGCCTCAGTGCCCCACCTGCTTAGGTTATGGGGCTATTGTGAAAAATCAAAGAAGATAATGTTTAAGGACTTTGTAAATGCACACCAACCGTACAAATATGATGAATCATATATACCCCATTGCACATAAACGGGTCAGGAAGTCGGGAGCTGGGAGTTAAGAATTCCCATCCGAGGACTGAAACTGAGGGAGCCCAGACTGAATGCCAGAAGAAAGATGGTCACACGGTGGAGTGTTCTGATACTTGGGAAGTTGGGGCAGACGGAGGAGGAAGCCCCCAGACACCTTCTGAGAGAGTGAAAGAGGAAGTGCCGAATGGAAGATGAGGAGGTGGTGGCCAGTGCAGGGATGTGAGCCCAAAAAGAAAAGAGGGGGGTAGAGAGAGGCAGAGACAGAAGAGACAGCTGGCCCCAGCCCAAAGCTACATACGGAATAGTACGAATGAGAGAAATAAGAACGTGGATTCTTCCGCGGCTACTGGACGGTCTCCTTCTGCTATTGTGGCTGCTGGAACAAAAGCTCACCAATTCTGAGGACAAGAAAACTGTAACTTTGCTCTTCTGCATATTTGTGTTGGAGACTCATATCTAGGTTATTTCTGTGAGCTTCGTATTTTTCCTATTTTTTTCCCCTTGGAATTCATGAAGCTGTGTTTGATGTTTTTGCCAAATCTCTTAGACCAGTGGTCCTCACATTTAGTAAGCATCAGAATCCTTGGGATAGGTTTGCCAGATTTAGCAATTAAAAACACAGGACATTTAGTTAAATTTAAATTTCTAAATAATGGATCATTTTTTAGTGTAAGTATGTCCCAACTATTGCATGGGACTTAACCTATACTAAAATTTTTATTTATTGTTGATGTGAAATTTAACATTGGACTAGAAGTCCTATATTTTATCTGGCAGCCTCCCTGGGGAGCTTGTAAAAATGCAGGCTAACCCATTCCGTCTTCTAATTCTGTCAGTAGGTCTGAGATGGGGCCAAGTGATCCATCACCTTATTCCAGTGCAGTTCTTCTTAGACAACTGTGACACATACTGGTTCATCTTGAGTAACACCGATGTGGGACTGAAGATTTCTGGAGGCCAGCAGAGCATCTTGGGGAGAGGATGTGTGCATAGCTACAGAGAGCCTAGAGGTTGCTAGAGAACTCTTTCTTGAGTAGCCGCAGAGAAAGGTTTGAGTGCTAGGACCCCAGTGGTAGCAAGAGAAGACATTCTTTGAGCTCCACTGCCGTGTCACTTAGTCCTCTCAACAACAGCATGAAGAAGATCACTATTATTATTCCATCTCATTAGGTAAGGAAATAAAAGCTCAGGATTAAGAAACTTGCCCAAGGTCACACAGGTAGTATTTAGTGGAATCAGGTTTGATCTAAGACCAGTTGTTTCCAAAGCCCACCTGAATCAGTCCTGTACAAACAGGAAGTTTGGGCAATTTTGTCAATACAATAATTTTTTTTTCCAGTCACAGGCTTCTTCAAATTGCTAAGTTAAGTATAGTCAGGAATGTAACATCAGCTCTTAGAAGTGCTTAAAGATTTCCACATTTGGATGTGTGATGACCAAAGGGCCTGGATGTCTGTGAAAAGCTTAAGGGTCTGAGCTGATGAAAAATATGGAGAGCTATTAGGTAATAGCTTAAGGAAGGCTTTTTTTTTGTCTAGAAGGTTCAGTGCCAGCCAAAACTCATCATCCCAAAGAGGACTGTGTCAAGGATACACTCCTTTGGGGACTAAACCAACAATTTTCTCACTAGGAGAGCTAAAATGGCTGAATAGGCTCTTAGAGGAAGTTAGGTGATACCACTAACTAATAGGTTGATGAAGGAATTGGAGCCAGTTAGGTAGAAAAGAGACAGTTCAAAGAAAACATGGCTGGAGTTTTGTAACAGTTGTAGAACTGCTCTAGCAAGGAAAGGCAACGAGCAAGGGCCAGAGGCTGGGTGTTAGCTGGAAAAGGATTTTGACTCAAGAAGTATGTGGTAGATTGCATTATTCATGGTGAGTTCCCCGGACTGGATGTATTCAAATACAGCTAAAAGGTCCCTTCAGAGGATGTTTTAAAAAATGGCGTGTAGGGGAGATGTGGATTAAAATACTGGCTGAATGGTCAGGACCTTGAGCGCATTCCCGTGTCTGGGACTGTGCTGCCTGAATAGGGAGGTAGAAGCCGCTGCAAATGGGCAAGGTCTCCGCACATTCATGCCTTAAACTCACTTGAGGGGAACACGATGACATTAGGACAGATTCATCTCAGTTTGTGGGTACGGAAATTTAGAGTATTAACTTATGCTTGTTTGAGTACAGGCTTCTGGAACGTACTAAAGGAAAGTTAAATATTTATGTGGTTTGAGATTAACCATAGAAGACCTTTGGGGGAGAATTAGCATACAAGAATAGCTAGGGAAATTGTAATTCAGTCACTACCGGGAGCCTCTCCCAGAACCCTGCTAACTGTTAGATGCCCCATGCCAAGCCACACGCCTGGCCGGGGATCAGAGAAAGCAGGGCCATGGAGTGAGGTATGGCCATTCCATCAGTCCACAGCCTGGAGAAGTTGCCAGTCAGCATTCACTGCCTTCTTCTCTCCCCTTTTCTGTCTGCTCCCTTCATAGACCCAAATTCTTCTCTATGCTCTTCCTATATTTGTAATACTTACTCAGTCATTACAAAAATTTCCAATTCAAATAGAAACTTGTGATTTGCTATATTCAGAGGGATAGAGACAAGTTCAGAAATTCCAAAAACATCCCTTCAACATGTATTTATCTATTTAGCCACAGAGCAGCTCGTATTGTGCAGCTACCCAACCTGTCAAAGGTAGCCTTAGTCTTTCTGAAATTTATCCCCCAGAGTTCTGACAGGGGATGATATGCTTAAACGATCAAATAGAAATTTTAATAGTGATTGAGATGAATTTTGTGAATCACCTTTACTAGAGACTTAACAAGAAGATCTTTTGAGTATCTGAACACAGTGAGGTTCAGAATCATTACATAAGTGCGTTTTTAAAGTAGACAGAAGGTCATCGTGTAATACTATTTTAAAATACATTTTAATAACACCTAAAATTACTCTCAAACAGATGTTTAAGAATAAAGAGGTGACAGAAAAAATGTAAACCAAAACATCAAAGTTCTTTTCTACTCAGAGTTTTTGCCCCTGTTTTGTACACACTCATCACTTCGTCAGTCGTAGTGAAAGTGAGCCTCTTCCTCCCCTAGCAGCCTGTCTGAGCTTGGAGGGCAGGGAATGGACTAGTCTGGTTCACCCCACTGTCTGCAGTGCATGGCACATACTGACACTTCACAGATATTTGTCAGATGAATGACGTCACTTCCTGCTGCAAAACCCTCAGTGCCCCCTTTGTCTAACAATTTAGCACAAATTCTTCACTTTGACATCCAGGTCTTCTTTATACATAACCTGTCTGAGCTCAACCAGGCTGAAATAGAATAAGTTGTGCCTTCAACATGTCCTAAGCTTTGGGCTGCAGGGCGTGCTTTGTGCAAAATCTGACTTTCCCTCACACCCTTCCTCAAAAGGCTCATTTCATTTGCTACAAAGACATTGGTCCCTCTAGCCAACTGGATTTCTTTCCTTTGTTCATCACCACAGTATGCCTCATATGGCACTTGCTGTATTTTGCTTTTGATTATAGGCATTTGTGCTCATGATTTATCCCCTCACCTACAATGTAAGCTCCTTGCAGAGAGGGATGAATGAGTCCTTGCATTACTCCCCACAGCACAGTGTACACAGTAGGCATTTCATTCAGGAATAAGTATATATACCTAGTATTTGGACCATTAGAGTTTGTAGGTGTGAGAAGGAAGCTACTAATGGAAAACACATGTTATTGTTTAGAATTGCACAGTGTGATTAAGGACACAAGCTTCTGTATCAGCCTGCATGGGCTGAATCCTCATTCTGTTGCTCAATGGCTTTGTCGCTGTGGGTAGCTTTCACTGTCTCTAAGTCTCAGCGTTCTCTTCTGTCACATGGTAAGACTGTTACCTACCTCATGGCGCTCTTGTACAAATTAAATGAAATACAGTATAGAAAATGCTTAGTACATGTAATAAGCATTCATTAATAGTCTCTCTTAGTATTATTATTGGAGCTTACGATGTTTGATATTTTAATGGTTCTTATGCTTGCTTTGCAATATTGGATCATAAATCTCTGCACTGAGTAAGCCTCCATCACAAAGCAGTAACAATGAGCAAATAATTAAGGGTTGATACATATTTTGCTTGGAAATCTTAGAGAATTTCTGAAATTCTCCATTTAATTTTGCGTAGAGGCTTTTGGTACGTTTCTCATCATGGTATTTAATGTCCAATAATTCCTCGTTGGGTTAATAGCAATGGCTTCTTTCAAACAGCTGGTTAGCCATCCGCTATTTATGAAGGATATTAGTGAATGCACTACCCTTTGGGAATGAACACGTCATGAACGATCTCAGCCACTGTACCTTAATGGCAAGATAGTGTTTTGAAGCTTTTTGGTTGTAGTGCAGGAGAACATCAGGACATGCACATTAATCAACAGAATGCAAGAGCTCGGAGGGCATCACTCAAGAAATTTTCAAGACAATGTTACCATTTGCTTGATTCTAATTTAAATAATTTGGAGCTCTTATAATATATTAGGAAGCTCTGTGAAATAGAATGTTTTCACAAAGAGAATGAAATCTTTACTTTGGCGTTTTACAAAATGTTCCTTCTAATGAACAACACATTTTTATAGGTCTGTCCTGATGAAAGAAACCTTATTAGATACAAATGAGAAGTGTGTGCTTCTGGTGGTATTGTACCCAGAGGATTTTAGTTAAGTAAAGTCTAAACTTTTAGAGTATTTGAAATATACCCAGTTGGGCAGTTAATGGACTTTCTTCAGTTTCAAGTGGAGAATTGTTACAATAGAATAAAAAAATGTACAGAAAACTTATGGAGGAGGCAAAAAGATATTGAAATCTTTTCCAGTACTCCCATTCGGATGATTTTAAGGAGTTATAGCTGAAGAAGTGCAGCTTTCCCTCCATCCCTGAAATTGGTTTCTTGCATAACACATTATTTTGAATGTCAGCAATCAGCCTTTGGACTTTTTAGGGGACCAAAGACCAAGATTGAGACTGGAGAGAATGCCTATTTCAGTCATAGAAATGAAGACATCAGAAGTGTAATGGAATGCAAGAAAAAGATAAATACATTTGTTTTTCCATCTGTTAAGACATAACTAAAACATTCTTCCCATTTTTTTCCTTAATATTTTGTTTCCTGGCAACAAATAACAAAAATTCCCAATCAACCACGTTTCACAATTCTTGGTTCTTTGAAAAAGCAGTACTAATACTGTTATTCAGATTCCCCATAGATAAAATTATTTTTAGAAAATAAATAATTTATATTAAAACAAAATAGTTCTGTAAAGGAGCATGCCATCAAAACCACAAGATGTGTTATATAGCCATTTTAGAAAACAATTGGGTGTTATCTGGTAAATTTGCGGTAGCCTAGCAAATTTCACAGGCACCAGAAGGCAAAAAACATAAGAATCTTTTTACAACACTATTTGTAATCTCTTTCTCTCTCACACATGCACCTGGAGATTTTTCAAATGTTCATCAAGAGCAGAATGGATAAAGCCAATACAGTGTGGAAATTAATTACAGCTACATGTAAAGACATGTATAAATCTCGTCCACATAGCAAAAAAAAAATCAAGTAGCAGAATATCACACGTGCATTTCCATAATGTATAAAGTTCCAAAATGTCCAAAATTATTTTTGTTTAGGCATACGCACATATATGACAAAACTCTAAGGCAATGATTAACACAAAATTCAAAGTTGGGATGGGGTAGGACATGTAAGGGCCCCACAGGGGATATCAAAGTAACATTCTTTAAGTAGGTGGTAGCTACACAGTTGTCCATTGCATTGTGATCCTTAATACATTGCATGTACTTGATAAATAAAATGTACTTTTGAAAATGCTTGATAGTTGGTAAAAATAATACAAAACAAAGGGTTCTACACAATCATTGCCACTTTTGTATCTAATCAAAGTTTTTAAAAGTAATACAAACTTCAGTCGTTTATAACTCATCTACTTGTGTGTGGTCTGGGATATTATTTCTTGATTTCTATGAGATAATGGCAGTGTTTAATTGCTATTTAAAAAAGAAAAGAGGGCAAAACTAGTCAGTCCAGTTCATTGTGACCTATGATGTTAGAAAAGGTCAAATTCCATAAAATGAACTGACAGGCTCTCCCAGGTCTTTTGGGCTTTAGGAACGAAAAGTTATTTTGAAAACTCTCTCTGAGATGTTGTAAAATATATTTATGCGTGAGGATTCTTACTTTGGTCTACCTTTTCCCTGAATAGTTTATATTGTATGCTTTAGAATGATTCCTTAAAAACAATCCAGACACTGCCAGTCCACATATCTAGTGTGTTTGTATTGGCTCCAATACAATTAAATTACAAAACTCACAATTCCATTGTTTATACTAATGAGCTTTATTGTTTCATTGCAATTCATATTTTTGCTTCTGTTGAGAGATTGATTTAGAATTTTTGGTTCAAAATTCTTTACAAGTATTTTGCATTCAACTAAAGTTTACGTATTACTTAAAAATACGAGCAACTCTTATTTTTATGCCCAAGTACCAATTTGGAGGTATTTTATTTATATATTTCTAGTTAAAACTAAATGGATAAAATTATACTATTACATATTATAATGCATTACTTTGTAGAATTTTGTATTTTCAAACATCACATTACCAGTCATTATATGACTATACCAAAAATTTTTAAACATCCGTTTTTTGGAATTCTTGCTATACTTAGAGTACCCAAATGAACAGTTCATGTTCCTGTTGTTAAGTGGAACACTGTATTGAGATAGTTTTGCCCTTCTTTATCCTTCTAACTCAGCATAACTATCTGGAGATTCCTGCAATCTTCAATGTTTTGATTATAGAAATGTGTTCACTGTTCAGTATGACATTGTTTCATAGCATCTTATATTTAAAGGAATCTTCATATAAAACAGAATTATCAATTCTGGTTTTAATATATTTGAAGATATAGTAAGATTTATATGTGAAAAAACATATTGCTTAACTTTTTTGTATGTTATAATTATATGAATGGAACAGAAGCTGTGACATAAAAATTATCAGTGAATGCCTACAAACAAGCTAAAGATGCCAAATCATTCACTCTGGAATTCAAGGCAAAAAAGTTTATAACTTCTAGGACATGATGTAATATACAGATCCTGAGATTTTGGCACACCTGCTTTCACATAGTCCAGCTCTATTAGGTGTGCATGTTTGAGCTTCTCACTGAGGTCTGCTCACCTGAATTATTACAGGGGTTTTGTGGAGACCAAATGAGATAATGTAGGAATAATTCCTAGTACAGAGATAGTACTCAGTAAGAATTCTCCTTGCCCCAAATCTCAGACCAAAGTAGGAAGTAAAATTTTCTCAGTACAAGAACATCAGGTCATTCCAACAGATCATTAGCAACTTCCTTATCATCCAGATCACTTACCAGTGTTTTCTGGGACGTAAAGCCAGACCTTATGGGCCCTGCTGCACCCTCTCCTCCACTCACTTCGCATTTGTTCTCCTATCCACCATTGTCTTTTACTTTGGGGACTTGGGACAAGAGAGAAAGGGTTGTCTCAGAGTAGGAAGAACTTAGAGAGGAGGGAGATAATGGACCCAGAAAGAAACATGCATCACCGTCCTCATCACTGTCGTCACTGAAGAACGCTTGCGTGAGACACGAGTTGTGAATGACACTTCGGTGTGCAATGTCACGCAGGTAAGTAAGGGCCCAAAGGAGATCCCGCTGAGGCTGAACATTGAACACAGATTTCTCTTGCATCAATGTTGTGCTTATTACAAATGGAAGGCCTTGTAGTGGGTGCTAATTTCTGAAGACAGAATCAGATAGATAAGAAACTAAAGCAAAATTATTTTTCTACGTCGAAAAGTAAGGTTGATTTCTCTCTCAAATCCCTACCTACTATACCAGGTGGTGATAACTAACTCTCAGTGAAGTCTGGGACTTGGCCTGTTTCACAAGGACACAGCTGTGTTCTGTGGGTCCTCCCTAGCACAAGTGGAGGAATGTATTTGTGTGAGACGGTCGGCGGTAGGCCATTGTCTGGACAGGCATCCAGGCTGTCATGTGCTGATATATATCCTGGTTTCAGTGTGCCCTTTGGTCAGTTTACAGTTTACTCTTGTTTGGTGTTATTACACAAGGTTTAGGTTTTTTCCCAGGTCTCTGTGCTTCATATAAAACAAGGAGAGGCAAACTTTTTTCTAGAAAGTGCCAGGTAGTAAGTATCTAAGCTTTGCAGACCATGTGGTTTCTGTCACAACTACGCAAGGCTGCCTTTGTATCATCAAAGTAGCCATGAACAATATGTAAAGGAATAGGCATGCCTCCCTTCCAAGAAAATTTAATTTACAAAAATGTACAGATCTAAACCATTCTCACCTATGCTGGAAAACATTTGGGGGCTCTCTGAATCTTCTAGGGGCATAAGAAAACTGTGACGCTTTTCAAGACCTGTTTGTTTCAAGATCCCATTTAGAAATGTCTTCTGTTCTTTCCTAACATTGGGCAAGGAATAACCTTAGGGTCTTACCACCTCCCAGGTAGGGTCAATGAGCCCAGCTACTATTTTGCTCTCAGAATTCCGTCCCCAGTTTGGTTTTCAGGGTCGAATTTGCATTACTGCTCATCTTATTCTATGTGAATGGTGGCTCACATAGTTGTGCAATATGGCATTCCTGCAGTGTGAGGTTATGGAGCTTTTTCTCAGGCTTGCTACTGACACCCCCACTCCCAGCCCACCTTGAGACTCTTCTCTTTCCTCATTCGGCACAATTTTTTATCAAGGTTTGGGGTGGGACAAAGAAACTGGCTCAGAGATCATATTCTTTCAAAAATATGGTTGATAACATGTTTCATACAGAGTCATTCAAGGCCTAGACTTTTATATATTTTTTTAATTTTTAAGATTTTATTAAAGTATCATTGATATACAGTCTTATCATGGTTTCACATAGACAATGCTGTGGTTTCAACATTCATCCATATTATCAAGTCTTCAATCCCTCTATTGTGGTCACTGACTATCAGCTTAGTAAGATGGTATAGAGTCATTGTCTTCTCCATGCTATACTAAGGCCTCGACTTTTAAAATTCTAATAAAGGCAAGATTTTGCATCTCAAAAGTTTTTGTATCTAAACAGGGAGAGTAGAGAATGGGTGCACACATGTAAAAGGTAACTATGTTTCTGTTGTTCTTGTTGAGAGACCAAATTGAAAAGAAATAGTTAAATAATAATAATAATAATAAACTTCCCTTAAACTTAGTGGCTTAAAACAAAAACAAATTAATATACGATCTCATGGGTTGGCCAGGTGGCTCTTCTGCTGGTATTTGCGTTGGCTCAGTCACAAAGTTGCCTTCAGCTGGGGGCTGTTTGGGGTCTGAGCCCAGATGAAACCCGTGGGCCCGCTGGGCCTCTGTCTCTGCATGGGCTTTCACCCCAGGATCCTTCATGGGAAGGCCACATTCCAACAGAGTAGAAGCAGAAAGTAAAAAATCCCTTAAGACCTAGACGTGGAAGTGATACCTACCTCACTTGTACCGTATTCCACCGGTCCATAAAAATGGCACAGACACTGCAGATTCAAACAGGAAGGAGACGGACTTCACCTGATTGGCCCCCAGGCTGTGTGTGCTGGGCCACACATAAGGTGCCCTGCCAAAGGGCAGGGAGGACTGGAGGGCAGCCTGGGATCCATTCAGCCAGCTGGATGCTGTGCTGTGGGTTCGCATCCTCTGGGAGTCGTTCACCAGGCAACCCGTGTGCCCGTGGACTCACTCCGCCCGCTGGTAACACTTTCGATTCACATGAAACAAGCTGTTTAGGCTAGTATAGACCTTGATGGATCTGTGAATGGATGCTGTGAATCAAATGCACACCGGATCTTGATGGATGCTGAGAGCTTTACCACAGCTAGTTATTCCAAAGCTGCACACAGTTTGCAGTAGGGGGAGAAGGGGAGAGGGAAATACACTGGTTTATCTCCTCTGCTTCCTGTTCACTCGCCGGAGTGAAGCCGTGTTGCTAGGCCTTGGGGATGGGGGCGTGCGTCCCCAGTGGTTCTCCTTCAGCCTTCAGAGGATGTCCTGCACGGATGATTCCTTTGGCCTCTACTCTCTCCTTCTTTAACTTTTATTAAAGTATCATTTAACCCTGTTCAACAATATCTCCATCCTCACTCCCTTTTTCTCTGCTATTCACCAATCCGTCCCATAGAAATAAAGATATTTTCTTCCCAGCAGTGATTTTTATTTTTTGTTTGCAGCCCCACATGTCAGCTGCACGTCCGGGACTCCAGTCCCTGAAACTTTGCAGAGGGGAGCAGAGGGCTGTGGTCTTACAGACTGCTGACTCCCTGGGAGTGAAGAACAGGTGCATTCTGATTCTGTGACTAGATGTACAGAAGGGGTTATAGTGATGAGCAAATGGCTTTTCTGTTAATAAATTAAAAATCAAAGACACTGAAAAAGTATAATTTCCTTTGAAATTCCCCTTCTAGTATGAATGAAAAATCAGTATTTCTCTCTTTAACTTAATTACAATGATATTTCTCTTAGTCTAATATCTTAGACCTATCATGCGAAAAGAGCATCCATATCTTTTAAGACTTACATTATTTAACAAATTATTGTAACTTATTTGGCAGTAAGTGATATCATACACAGGTAGCATCTCTCCACAATTCTACATTCATGACACTGGAGTAAGGAGTGGGGTGAGGGTAAAGGGGGGGAGGAAGTTTACTTTATGCCTCTGCACTGGAATTAAGAAATGCCAGGTGATTTGGGCTAATCTAGGAAGCTCCCTAGGACATTCCGGCTTTCAGCTGGACTGTGTGGAGAGGTGAAGAGAAGAAAAAATATCACATCAGAAGATACACAGATTTTCAGAGGTGGGAAGCTGAGTGTGGTACGATCAGGATAAGGTAAGAGATCTGACTTTTCTAAAATAAGAGTGCACTCTACTTACATATTTCTAGAGTGATAATGTTTTAATTATAATAAGCATCCTTTACATAAAGGTTTGATAACTAGGACAAGTAGAAAGTGCTAAATTGTTAATATATTTTCTACAATTTGTCTTTGTAATATGATTCTTCTAGTAATGTCATCTTTGTTTAGGATCTTGGATGACTGATACAAAGTGGCTTAATAAACAGAACATAATTAATATAAATGTTTCAACAGCTGAAGATATGGATCATCACAGCACTGTTTGCAATAGCAAAATTCAGAAAGTCTTCATAATTTAAGTGACTAAATACATCCATACAAAAAGAAACATGCAGTGAATAAAAACAATGCTGTAAAAAAATGAATTTGTTGACATGGAAAGATATGTTAAGTAGAAAACTCTGGCTATGCAAACAAGACCCCCAAATGATCTACTTTTTAATTTTAAAAACATGTCTCTGTCTCCTTCCATATCTTCCATTCCACTCCCTCAACTTTTTCAGTAAGAAAGTATCTGGAGGCACATATAGTAGGAAAGGGTCTGGTAGTTAGCACTGATTCATCTTCATGGGAGGAATTTTGGGTGTTTCACACTACTTTTTAGTTTACCTGTACTTTCTGATTTTTCTATAATGAACATGAATTGCTTTGCAATAAAAAAAGTAATTTTACAGAAAAAGAGGTAAAGGTAGGAAAGAGTAAGTCAAGGAGACCTTCAAGACATCTCTGAGGACAATGTCAAGCAGGATGATCACCATGTTTTCCCAGAAAAAACCCTCCGGTACCACTGGCAGAACTGAGAGCTGGCTGGATTGAATATTAGCCTGACTCAGCATGGAATGTCTTTTTGCTCTTATGCTAATGCTTAAAAGCTTGAAACTCTGCACTCTGTTCAATCCATTTCATCAAATATTTATTAAGCACCTACTATGTGTCAGACATTAAGAATACAAGATTAACAAGACAGTTCTGTTGCAATTTAAATCAATAAGTGCCCTCATAGAAATGTGTACCTCTTTGTAAGTCCCAGATGGTTGTTCTGATACTCTTCAGGGGGAAAAAAATCAAGCAATCTTCATGTAAGACAATGCCCAAGAAAGTTCATACTAAAAATAATCTATGTTTTCACTGTTTTAACTCATACTATTTTAAACACAATGTAGAATATTATGCTGCATCACTATAAAAAATACCCACATATTTGTGGCTCTGCACTATGATACCAGCATGATTTTCCTTTTAAATCAATAGCTTTTCAATTCGTTTAGTAGAAATTATTTCAATCTGTTTAGTCTTTGAGCCAAAACTCTCAATCTGACTTTGAGATCCTGACTAAAGACACCAGTTCCCATATAAGACCAAATTGTTTTTTAAAGGCCAAAAGGCAGTATGTTTCAAACTAAAGTTACTTAGCCCTGGGTAACCAAGAACTAAACAATTAACAAACTAAAGACATGTAAAGTTGGACTTAGTGAATCTGAAGAATTTCACTAGTTACATTAAATTATATTAATGCTTATGAATTAAAATTTGGATCTGAGTTAAGTAAATTCCATTTCTCCACCTTTGTTTTCTACTAATTATTATTCCTGTATCTAGAGGGTTTTTTTTGCATGACAATTACCTTATCATGGAGTTTACATGAATCAATATGTAAAGGAACTTGGCAATCACCTTGTACCACTATTTTGCTTTGCGAAGAGAAATTTAGTCCCAGGAGTAAAGTGACTTGTAGGAATATAAATTGTGTTGCATTGTGCCTTATGAAACAGAGAAGCATGATAACTGATAGGTATCATTTTTATAAACTTGTCCCTCAGATTATTAGCCCATTATTCCTACTTGCTCCAAACTATTTCCCCTAATGTTTTGTTGAACCATTCTCTGGTCTTGTCTCTGCTCAAGACACTATGCATATTGGTTTGTCATGGTATTTAATGGATTCATTTATTCATTTCACAACTATTTATTGAACACCTATTTAGTATCAGATCCTGGTCTTGTCATTAATTAAATGTTAAAAGAAATTAAGCAGTATTATTTTAAATCCATATAGATGAACATTTTATGGCTAGTTGTGTGTGTGTGTGTGTGTGTGTGTGTGTAGAGAGAACAGTTTGAAGTTTATCTTCATTCCTGTATAAAATCAGCTCGGTTTTCTATCTTAACTTCCATTACATGATAAACATGTAGTTTATGTCTGCAAAGCATGTCTACACTAAGTTTCCTGGATTTATTTTATGATAAAATACTGATTTCCCCTTTATAAAACAAATTATTTCATAATTTTGAATAGGATGATACTTTCATAAACCCTTCATCTGGATTTAGGGCATTAAACATTTTAACATAATAATATTTTTTCTGGGCCCACAGAATTTTAATTTTGTTAAGTAAAAAAACTTTCATTAAGATTCTGCTTTCGGAATGAAATGAAATAGTACATGTAATGCTGGTAGGTATGCCAGACCCAGAAATACTGCTTTCCTTGTTGAAATTACCTATCTCCATTGTGAAACTGACTGTTTTAGTAACTAACTCCTGATTTCTATGTGTTCTCTGTTCTTTTTTCACTCCTCATGCAGCATTTTGGCCCTATCTACTTGTTCTCCCCTTTATAGGTCTGCCCTAGCTTCTCTTTTTAGTTAATATTTGACTTTACTAGTCTTGCCATCAGTGCATCTCAGTCCTTCGATTCCAGGTTGCTATGCTATATCCATCTGCTCTGACCTGCGCTGTCAGTGAAAATTGTAGCTCTTTGCAACAATTTGTCCCAGGTGGGACATCAAAACTCTGATAATCTTTGGCTCCATCTCATTCAAGGATGGGTGATGCAAGATAACAGATACAGACTCCGTGGTTATACATTTAGGATTTGTTCCAAATTTCCCAAAGACTAACACCCTAATCTCTAGTTAGAGGCAAACAACAAAGTGGCAGAACCTCACAAAAAGGGGGATGGGGTGAGATTTGGGTAGTGTTTTTAACTCTGAACCTAAGGCCAAATATTACCAGGTTATACGGTAATATATATGGGTAAGTAGCTCCTGAACTTTTTGGGGGAAGAGAGAGTGCTTAAAAATTGCTTATAGGTACTAATATTAAAATGTCACAAAACACGTAAAGTTTCTTTGATGCTTGCAAATAACCACAATATACAAAACAAACAAATAACTAAAAGTTTAAATCCAAATCATAGGTGTGGCATCAAATAGTACTGAAGATGCTGAAACCAACGTCAGACTAGCTACGTTGTAAAGCTACACCTGTTGATGACTTAGTAATCAATATTTCTAAATTTTAATTTTAGGTCACACATAACACGAATATACCAAAAATTAGGAACTGTAAGAGTACATGTCAAAAATTCGGGAGCAGGCCACAGCTATACTTGATGGAAAAACCTTCCACCACGTAATTAAAATGCCACTAAAAAAGTTTTTCTATTTATATTCCTATGTACTTTGAGGACAAAGCCAAATAAATGAGTGAGTTCATAGGAAGGTATAAAGGTCATTTTAAGTCCTGGTTTCGGGCGCGTCCCCATGTTTGCCATAACCGCAGAAGGAGGGACGAAACAGAAAGTTGTAAATATCCTAAAAGGGGGGAAAAACTGTTTAAAAAATTTGTTTTCAAAACAAAGGCAAAACCCTCCATCTCCCTAGAGTCTGCGTTCTCACCTTTCCAACAGATGAGCTTTTAAGCAAACCTACAGTAGAAGCAAATCCTCTCGGGGAAATCAAAGTATCTCCAAACAAGGACAGCGGGTTTCTCTGTATGGTCGCTGCTGCCCGTCTCATTTTGGAAGAGGCTCGTCCCTGCACAGCCACCCAGGAAGGAGCAGTGCGCCCCAAATCAGCGAGGCTCTGCCAAACGCCAGAGGCTCTTCCTTGGCGGAGGCAGGCTCCTCCTTTGGACGTGAGGCGCCCCTGCCAGGGCGCGGGTTTGTAGAAACGGAAACCACGAGCAGCGCCCAAGTGAGTCAAGTGATGAAATCAAGGCTGCACGGGAAGGAAGCTCACCCAGCCGCGCACGAACCTAGCTGGTGGCAGAGGCTGCTGAGCCCTGCCGGGGAAACCGTCCGGGCCCAGAGCCGCTGCGGACATGCGGTGCACCTCGCAGGCCCTGGGCCCCCCGGCCCCCAGGCAGGCCGCCCTTTCGTTTTGGCGACCCGCTGAGGAAGGCAGACGTGTGTGAGGGGAACCTAGACCTGCTGGCTCCCCAAGGACCCAGACTGGGCTCTGGTTGCCAAGTGGCCACCGCCACCAGGTCAGTGCGGGACGCCCGCAGCGCAGAGAAGCAGCCCCGCCCGGCGCGGGCAGAGAGGCGGCGCCCCGCCCGCGCGCAGGACCCCCGGCGCTCACCTGGGGCGCGCAGGTGGGGCTGGGCGGGGCCGCGGGCTGGCGCGCACGCGCGGGACGGGGCCGCGCCCCTGCCGACGTCGCCGGCTGGGCTCACCTGGGAGACTCCGAGAGGAAGCGCCGCCGCGGCGCGGCCTCCCCTGGCAACGCGGGAGGCCTCGCGGGGAGGCAGGGGGCGGCGGCGGGGGAGGAGCCGGGCTGAGCGGCAAC
The DNA here is from genome assembly GCF_030020395.1 of Manis pentadactyla. Taxonomy (NCBI): domain Eukaryota; kingdom Metazoa; phylum Chordata; class Mammalia; order Pholidota; family Manidae; genus Manis; species Manis pentadactyla. The sequence continues at coordinate 8,220,560 of NC_080026.1, forward strand.
TGTAGCCACTGCCGCCAGAGCCGCCGCCGCCGCCACCTGCGCCTGGCGCCCGGCCCGAGCCCCGCCACTCCGCCTGCCGTCCTCCAGGTACGCCGGCGGCCGGCGCTCGGGACGGCGACCCGCCCCGGGCAGCGTGGGGCGGCCGAGCGGGCGCGGAGGCTCGCGCGGCGGGCAGTGTCCGGCCCGGCGGCCGGTGGGGGGGGGGGTATCACCAACCGCGTGTCCGTTGCCCCCTCGGAAGAGGCCGCGGGGGGCGTCCGGGGACGGGGAGGAGGCTCCGGGCAGCCCTGCCGCCCCATCAGCCGCGGGGGCCGCCTCTGCCAGCCCAGACGGGAGGCTCCTGGGAGCCGGCCCCCGGAGGGTGGTCCGCAGGAGGAGCCCGTGCCCGGGGTCGGGGGCGCGGGGCAGGCGCGGGGCGGCCGCGTCGCCGCGGGCCAGCAAGTTGCCGACCGCCTCCCGCCCGCCGCCGCGAAGGGCAGGGCTCCGCCGGGCGGCTCTCCCTCCCGGAGCCGAGACAGCCCGGCTGGGAACCGCGGCCGCCCGAGCCCGGTTTCCGAGGGGTCCGGGAGGCGCCCTGCGGTCGCGCCGCGGACGCCCCTCGGGCCCCGTCTCGCCTCTGCGCTTTTCCGGGGCGCTCCCGACGCCCGAGCGCCCCCACTCTCCGGCTGGGTCCAGAAGATTCCTTTCGCGGTGGCAGGAGGACATCCGCCGCCCCTCGCCAACCGCGCCCCATCTCGTTCGGGAACCTGTTGACTTCACGACCTGGGTGTCGCGGCTTCGGTTTGCCCGTGGCAGATGACTCAAAGGGTCGGAAAAACTTTGTTTCGGGCTGCTGCCGCGTCTGACCGCGGGTGTGCCGGGCCCGGATTCCTCTCCTTGCCCAGTTAGGCTTTTCTGGAGCCCAAGAATTAAGGGTGAAGCTGGTGCTTACCTTAGACTTCTGTTTCCTTCTCTCTCAAACTCGTCGAAACGCTTCACTTTCAAGCACATCAAATAACTGTTTCTGTAAACCCCACGGAATTACCATTTTTTTGGACTTTTAAGAACATTATTAAGCTAACATAACTTGCTAAAGAAGTTATACTACATATAACGACATCCCAATTTAAATTCTATTGGTAAAAAAACAGAAAGTTGCTGCATTTTAATTTGAGAAATTCTGGCAGTGGGAGAATCTGTTGCTTCTTTTGCTCGTACATTTTCCTTTGAGTTTGTGGCTAAAATACATGAGGTTAAAGTCATACCCTGCGATTAGATTTCTTTAAATTTAACTTTTAATATCTGATGTCTAGCATACAGATCAGTTTAAACATTCTGAACAGTTTATTTCAAGAATCTTTTTTATTGCTTTAGCATTTTTATATAGAAATTTCTCATGACAAATGGCAATTCCACTGATGTAGATGTCGCTCTCTGAGTTGAGATTATTAAATTAATGGATTACTGGGCCTGATGTTATTGGACTACTTTTAACTCTTGGGAGAAATGCAACATGTTTGGATTAGCTGCTGTGATAGTGTGCCTCAGGTAAACTGTCTATAAAATACGAAAAACAATACTTCCCTAGATTAAGATGATGAAGCCCTAAAACAAAGCAGAAATCTCCTGTGACCCTAGCATTCTCAGGCTCCCCTTCTCCCATTGGACATCCTGTCAGTCCACCCCGTTTGTGACAAATCCAAGCCGGGAGAAATTCTAACTTCAGTTTATCCAGAAAGTTACTTGTAGACATGGCACTATTATGATGCCTGACTCCAGGGAGACTGAGTGAGGCCATCGTTCTTTTCTTTTCACTGTTGATCACATATTCACTGAAGATGCCATGTGGATTGAGATTTTTAATCCTTTTTGGTATTTTAGAGCCACAGTTAATTTTTGAGTAAGCATAGACAACACAGTTTGGTGTTCTGATCTTTTATTATATTGGCTTAAAATGGTTTTTATGAGGCAGTGACCCAGGGTCATCTCTCCATTTGCAACAATCTAGGTTTTTGATTGGCAAGTCCGCTTCTTGATTGTCAGTGTTCTTTAAATCTTTTTTTGTGGACTGCAGTCCTCAGTAAGAAATGCATTCTGTGCCTCAACACAGTACACACTAGTGTGTGTGTGTGTGTGTGTGTGTGTGTGTGTGTGTGTGTGTGTGTGCATAAATGAAACAAATTTCACAAAACATGGATGTTCTGTATTTTATTAAAAAAAATATTGGTCACAGCACACTGGATTGATTTTATGATTACAAATGGGCTGGAACCTACAGTGCAAATAGTGGTATCCTATTGAATTTATATTTTTAAGGCTGATTCTTCTACTAGTTTTCCTGTACACATAAACACACACACATGCTCGCACACACACACGAGAGAGAGAATCAAATCGCACATTTTTTAACATATAAAATTATACTATAATCCTTATTAAACATTTATTGGAACCTGGTGCTAGACTAAATCTGTCAAACATTAGGAACTGCATGAAACCTCACTGTACATTATTGAATTTTAAATGGGTCCTAAGAATATTGTAGTACGTTTGGGGACAGGAAAAACTGGAAAGTGTTTTCTGCAGGTGTTTGATAGTAACAATTATCAAGTGACAGTTTGAGAAAAATAATTCTGTCCACCTCTGGTCTATAAAGTGTATTCTAAGTTCTAAATTTTATGGCTGAGTTATAGTGGTGGGTGGAGTCTGAAAAAAATTATTAAACACAGGCCAGTTTATTATTTGGTTTGTAGTCTGTTTAATATTTTATATATACATATATTTACTATGAAACATATAAGACATGGAATGTAGGAGTACGTAGGAATCATACCATTTCCCCAAAAATAAGTTCTAGATGGGGAGACTGAGATTAAGATCGGCTGCCTAAATGACCTGTAGGGATGTAGGCTTGGAAGCTCTGATTGGATGATTAAACCTTCCATAGATATTTTAAATTTTAACCTGCTTTCACATTCCCTGTAGAAGGAATTTTTCTTCAAAAGAAAATATTAATGTATTTAATATTTTGGAAATGAGCAATGCCCAGGTCATGTTCAGACATATTCAAATCTCTGGCCTATAAAGTGTAAAAACGCAGTTGGTTTGATAGATCTTTTTTTTTTTATGGTTATAAAATCTGATGAAAAAGGAAATATTTTCAGTCATCCAATGATGCATCTAGTTAGTATCAGAATAATTCATTTTACATATTTTGTGTAATTTCAACAGTATCACTGGACTGTCAATAACAGCACTGAATTCAAATCAGTGTCAGCAATGGCAAGAGACAGAAGTGCATTAACTCACAGTAGAGTGAAGTCAAGTAGGACTCTGAATCCTGGGTGTTAGTGACTATTGCCAATTGAAATTTCCTTGAGTCATGCTCCTCTTTTTGGCACTCGATAGAGAGTATTTCCCTGAGTACACATTTTCCCTATAATTGTTTTAGCTTCAAACTGTCCAAACTAGTTTTCTCATCTATCCCATTGCCTACTAGACATCTTTAAGATATCATAATGAAAAAACAGAGGGATATCAGAATTACCTGAGATTATAAATGTGCAGAACCTGTATCCCATCGAAACAAACAAAAATTTTATCCCCGTGGGTGGGATGTGTCTTACTGCTGAACCAGTACTGTGTTTGATTACGTGGTACTGTGCCAGGCCCTGGTTCAGGAGCACTGTTACATTGGATATGGCAGCCATATCTCCTTCTAACATCCAAAGTGGTAGGTCACTACAGTTCACTACTGAGCCAAACAGATGTATTATGAGTATGATCCCTTACTTGTAGATTTTTTTTTTAATCCTGGAGTTAATAGTTAACTCATTTAAGAAAAAAAATGTCTTGGTTTTTTCAAATATCCTTTTCTGTTTCTATATACTCCAACTTCTCGGTATGGCTTTTAAACATCTTCAAACTTATCTGATTTACTGGTCTCTTCCTACAACTATCTGACCTCTTGTTCCAGTTTGGACTGTTGCTTCCTAGGCCTGTTCCACAGCAGGTTTTTGGGATTTTTCTTTGCCGATGATTCTTATGTAGTCCCTATTTATTAGATACAATGAATTTTTTTTGTTTATTTACTCCCTCATTTTTCTGGAACACACTCCACAGTAGCTTCCTGAGAAATGATGAGTGGAATTAAGAAATCTGAGATATTGCCTGTTAGAAAATCTTTATTCTACCTTCACGTTTTCTTTTCTGATTCATTGATTATTATTAAATTATTTTTTAATAGTTGCTGTGTTCCTGTTGTTCAAAGGTTTTAAAAAGTAAGGAGGTGTGTCCGATAAGTCTTCCTTTTACTGTTGCTCTCCGATGCCCAGTTTTCCTCTCTGGAGGCAACTGATACTTTTTTTTTTTTAATATAAAAACAAAATATATTTTCCCTTTTTTTGAAATGCAAACAAATCTTGCCTTTTTTTCCCCCATTTAACTTACTGTGGAGATAACATCACATGAGCATATAAAGTGGCTTCTTTGTTGCAACTTGGCATAATATTCCATCACATGGCTCTGTCATAATTAACCTCGTTCCCTATTGGTAGAGTTGTAGGTTGCGTCAATCTTTTGATATTAAAACAATATTTCAGTGTGCAAGCTCACAGGTTGTCATTTCTCTTGTGTACTAGCATATCTGTGGGATAAATTCCTAGAAGTTAATCCCCACACCTGACTGATACAGTGATGGAGGTGAGCTTGCAAGTTTGATAATTCTGAGTCAGAACACCTGGAAGTAAATACCCAACGGCAAAAAAGTGGGCCCTTTTGGGGGACAATTTGTAGTACAGGAGGGTTTCTAATGCAAGTTATTGTTTTCTTTGAGCTTTTTAATTATGACCTTTGCTTTTTCCAATCTGATCCATCTCTCTGAAGTGCTTAAGACTTGCTTCCTTCTTCACCTCTGTCTCTTTCTCACACCTCCTCTGTCATCAATTCCTTTTGTGCTCATGGCTCTTTGCCCCATTATTTTATGCCAGGTCTACCTCTGCAGATAATCCAGAGCAGAGAACGCTCCGCTAGCTGGTCTACTTTTCAACAAGTTAAGATCTCATTCTTGACACACTTCACAATGTAACAACCTTCGCAGCCTCCACACGGGCCCCTTTGCGGGGTTCGGCTAACTCCCGTCCAAGTGCTTTCCCAGGCCTCCACACCCCTTCTCCTCATCTCTCACCTGGATTACTGTTAATTCTCCCAGTCACCTCCAGCCTCCTTTCTGGTTCTCCCTTCTCCCCCCAAAAACCCATATTCAGCAGAGCTTCAAGAATAATTATTCTGATTAGGTCATCTCCCTACTTAAAATCCATCAGGGCCTCTCCTCTTTGCCTAAGGAATTAAGCACAAATCCCACAGATTAGGTATCCCTCCCTTTCCTACGTGGAGCTTGGCATTCAGTGTCTGTATTAGCCTTACTGTGTGATAATTATCTATACATGGTTGTGGGGAAAATTACCCTACTTGAAGCCCGTTGTTGAAAAAGAATTAAAGTTTAAGCTGACACTGGTTTATTTCCAGTTGAAACATGTTAATATGGTCTCTTCATACTTTAACCATGAGGAGTAGGTAATGCAAGAATTTCAGATGGTAACTGGGTAAGTGGAGAGGTAATGTATGCTTCAAGTTAGGTACATCTAACGGCAGACATTGCTTTTATGCATAATTTGAAAAATTAATGTTATGGATTTATGAAGGGTGAATTTTCTTTTACATCTGGGGCAGCTAATGGAGAAGGGATAGATACAGGGAAATAGATAGATGTTGTGATTGAAGTCTTTTTGAATTTCTAGATCAGGGGCTAGCAAACTACAATCCTTGGGTGAAACTCAGTCTGTCACCTATTTTTGTAAACAAGTTTTATTGGAACCAGCTCCACTCATTCATTTATGTAATGTCTGTGGCTGCTTTTGCACCACAAAAAGGGTAGTTAAGCAATAAAGACCATGTGGTCTGCAAAGCAAAAAAACGTTTACTGTTTGGCCCTTTACAGAAAGTTTGCTTATACCTTTCCTAAAGGGGTATGAAGTTGAGGGGTGGGAGATGAGTGTCTTCCAAATGAGTTTTGGATGAGTCTGTAGAAAGGTGAATATGCAAAGTTATAGCAGTGGAGCAAGCAATCTCACTCCCCTGCTCCTCTATCTCTTAGTATTCTGGGGCCTCAAAGAGAGAACGAGTGGGCAGAAATTATCTACCATATTTGTGAGTTTTGGGGCTCCTTCAAAAGAAGAAGGTTTGACTGAATTTATTATGGGCAACCTGTCCATCTTCCAACTATATCCTATGACAAGGCCCAGTAGCCCCTCCCTTCACTAAATATTATGAAAAACATCAGTGAGGGGAGTCTTTGCATCAGCGAAAAACATCTGTGGTTGCTGTCCTTTGTAGGCCACTGAGACTGGCTACCTGTCTGGGGTGGGGATGCCGTCATTCCACAGCAGCAGAAGCCAGGTGGCACCACTTAACCACCAAGGGCAAAGGAGGTGCATACACAGTAATGCAGAGCAGGGACCTAGATGTCATCAGAAAACATTGTCCTGCAAATGGTTTTGGGACCTAACATGGTGACTTTTGGTAAACATCAAGTGGTAGCTAATGAATGAAATGAATGGGCAGTACCACAGTATCGCTTTGTGTGTATATCAGAAAAACTAGATTTGGTAGCGAAAAGTTGACTTCACTTGCCACAGTGGAGTGTCATGACCCCTTACCCAGTTTCCAAACCTAAGTCAATCCACAGGCCCAGAGCCCTTTGATCCAATGGAGTCCTAGTTTCCCTGAGGAAGAAATCTGCACCATCGCCTCAAGCATACAGCGTAATTCTTCCCCCAAGCCTTCTCCAAAGGGACCAGTAGCTATTTATTAGAAAGACTGTGCTTTGGGGAAAAGGAAATACTCACCTTTGATACTAATTCCTCGGGAAACCAGTCAAAATAGGGACTTACAGTGGTTAGGTAATAGATGGTGTCTTAGCTCAAATCTGACTCACAGTGGGTCAGTAGATTCACCTTATACTTATTTCTCCAGTTCCTCAGTGTATAATAGGAGTAAACATACTGGATAATGGGAAGAATCCCTGTATTGGTCCTCTAAATCATGGATTGAGAACCACTGTGATAGGAGAGTTAAGTGGAAGACCTTAAAACTTCTCCCTTCTAAGATAGTAAATTAGAAGCAATACCATATCCCTGTGGGAATTGTTGAGATTAATGCCACCTTCAAAGATGTTAATAAGCCTTGTGATAGCGATCACCTCTCCATTTAACTCACTTATTTGGCCCCTGCAGAAGTTGACTGGATCTTAGGGAATGACTGGACTATAGTAAATCAATCATTTGGTGAATCCAAATGTCATTGCAGGCCCAAGTGGTAATATCGTTACTAGATCAAATCAACACAGCTCCAGGCATTTGATGTGCAGCTTTTGACTTGGTTAATTGCTTTCTCTCCATACCAATTTACAATGATCAGCAAAAGCAATTTTCTTTCATCTAGCAGGGCCAGGATTGTGTCTTTACAGTCTTGTGTCTGGGCCAGGTTGTTTCTCCTGTCCTAGAAATCTTAATCCCGACATTCCACTAAATACCATATTGGTCCACTATATTGATAATATGTTGATTATATCTGATCAGAAAATAGCAAGTACTTTAGATGTCTTAGTAAAGCATATGAGAACCAGATGGTAATAAATCCACCCCACAGAAATTCAGAGGCATTTCAGTAACATTTCTGGACATTCAGTAGTCACTGTGCTTAATCAGCCTTTTACAATTTTGAAGGCAACACATGCCACCTTTGAGTGTATGCTCCTTTAACGTATCTACAGAGCAATCCATTAACCTGCTACTTTTGATTGACGTTCAGAGCAAGAGCAGACTATGCAGTGAGTCAGGACAAGTACGTGCTGTGCTACCACTCTAGCTTTACGACCTAGCAGATCCGAAGATTCTCTACGTGTCTGTAGCAAATAAGGATGCTGTATGGAGCTGGCAAGCACCAATAGCAAAATCATAATGTCCATCACTGAGATTTTTAAGTAAATCTATTACTTCTTCTGATAACTACTAACCCTTTGATAAACAGCTTTTGGCTTGCTACTGCTTAGATACCGAATGCATGACCACGAGATGTCTGGTCACCATGAGGACTGGGCTTCCCAACGTTAACTGGCTGTTGTCTGATCTACCTAGTAGGGAATGGTATGTATGAGACAGTTTGGGCAGACCTGGAAAGTACAAGTAAGGGGCAGGAGCAAGTAACTCAGACTCTTTTGATCCCATCTCCTGTTGTACGGCCTCCTTCAACCCATGCCTTTGGCCTCTTGGGGATTTGCTTAGTTTACCTGATGGGAAAAACAAAAAACAAAACACCTCAAGCTTGGTTTACAGGTGAGTCTGCAGGATATTCTGGTACTACCCAAGAGTGGATGGCTGCAACGCTATAGCTCCACTCATGAGTATTCATGAAGGACAGTGAGAAGGAAGATTCTCCCAGTTGGCAATATTTTGAATGGTAGATATAATTGTCTACTATGTCTAAAGGAGAGATGGCTGGAAGTACAGATCTATAATGGCCCATGGTAGCTTCTAATGGTTTAACCATATGGCCAGGAACTTGGAAGGAACAGGATTGCAAGATTGATAACAAGTTTGAGGGAGAAACATGAGGATAGACCTTTCAAACAGTGGAGATCCTGAAGACTTTTGTGTCCCATCTGAATGTTCGCTGAGGACATCTATTGCCTTTAATAATCCTGTGGACAGAATGACACACTACAGATGTTATTCAGCCTCTTCCCCAGCCATCCCAGTGCTCGTTCAGTGGACACTTGAACTGAGGTCATAGTGGCAGGAATGGAAGCTCTGTATGCATGGGCTAAGTAACATGGACTTCCTCTTCCTAAAGTTGAGTTGACTTGCACTACTGCTGAGTAATGCTAATCTGCAGAATTCCTAATCTGCAGAAAGCAACATTGGATACCACTGGGTGGCAAGTTGATTTTATTTGACTTCTATCATTGAGGAAGCAGAGATTTGTCCTCATTAGAACAGGTAAATATTTTGGATATGGATTAGCTCTTCCTGCCATCACCGACCTCTGTGGACTCACTGATTGCCTGAGGAGAGGTTAAGTGCAGAATGGGTAGAGGAAAAAGGGAACCACAGGTATCAATTCTCCCAGTAAGCAATATTTTGAATGTTAGATATAGTTGTTCAGTGGACACATGCACTGAGGCCATAGTGGCATAGAGGCATACATAGAGGCTATGTATGCATGGGCTCATGGCCAGTAGATAAATGAGGATTGTAGTAGCTTTGTACGTTTTCCTCATTTCCTTTTATATGTATGTGTTTACTTGTATATGCTGATTATTTCTTCTCTATTTCCCATTTTAAAAATATTACATAGATATTGTTAGAAATTAAGTCTGCAACTTAATCTTTAGGTAACAGAATATTAGGTGGCTCTATGACAGAATTTGAGAAGTAACTCACATAGTCACAGCAATGGATATAATGGCTCTTGGCACTATGCATCTTCTTATTTTAAGGTCCCTTCACTTGTAAGAAAGACGCTTGCATCTGTTAGGTAGACTGTAAAGTTGTAATTGTACAGTTCAAATGTGTTGAGGAATGTGCATATAGAGGCTGAATAGTCAAAAGGGTAGGCTATGCTGTTTATCAGTTTATTGTCTCAGCTCCAAGTTCATTTTTTTCCCCTGCTTTAAAATAATGGAGATACGCCCTGTATATATTTGTGCTTGGGGGCCAGCATGATGTTAAACCTTATCAGCAGGGGGCACTGGAGAGATACTGAAGGTGAAAGGGGCTTCCTTTCCTGGTTTCAGGGTGGCTTGCTGGCCAGGCTCTTACTGGGCATACTTTTTCTCTGCTGCTCAGCCAGCAGTGCTCGGTAACTGCATGGCACAGCTTTCTCTAGGGTCAGCCTTCCCCTGCGCCTGTGCTCTCTCTGGAGCTTGACTTGGGCAACAGTGGTGTACCCTGGAGCCACAGACATCATGGACCTATTCCCCACCCAGGTCACTGCTCCCCCCACTCTCCGTTTAGTCCCACACATGTGCACACTGGGGTCCTGCAAGACTGGGTGTCTAGGGAGCCACTGTCCAACTCTGATCCCAGGCACCAGCCTGGAGCCTATTGGCCTATTGGCCTATTGGCCCACATGAAAGAGCACAGGCCCTGCCATGGACAGCAACTCTCCTCCAGGCTCTGTCAGCGCCCAGCAGCCCGCAGGGTCCAGTGTTTGACACCTCGCTGTGGCTGGCTGCTTCTGGGAACTCCGAGGGCAGATTTCTGGCACGTCTCACCAAGGAGCACCCTCGTGGCTTTTCCACCATTAGGGAGCCAGTGCTATACCCTCCCTGTAGAGATCTCTAGATGTCAGCCCTGAGGTCCTGTGAGGGGAAGACCCCTTCCTCTGCCTCAGCTTACCCTTAGGGGCAGTGGTTGTCTCTTAGGTCTACTATTACTGCATTATTTAGAATTTTCTTTAACTCTCACTAGCATTCCCCATTACTACAATCCTCTTCTACTAATAAATTAAACTTCCCTTGTTCAGATCACAATGTAGTTTCTATCTCTTTATTAACCAGAAGCCATCAGCTATGTTTACAAGGTAAATAGATGGTCACAACTTTCACCATAGAACTTCTGTCTGCGGGAAATAACAGTTAAGTGGGGAATCTGTGGAATCACTGGAATCATTCCTCAACATTCCTGTACTTTCTAGTGTGCCATGGGCGATCAGTATGTACTTGCCGTATGCTGTGTGAAGTTCATTCGTAAGTGCGGATGTAGCAGGGGAGAGTAAGTGGGCCCCCCTTCAGCCACATCTCCTCTGCTCCAGATGGGTAATGTAGCTCCAGAATTACTTGTTTGCTCCACACTAACTGCAGATTGGCGTGTCCACAGATGAGTCCTGTCCACAACCTTTCACCTTCAAAGTTAATGTTAATGGAAATGTTTACTTGAGAAGCTGCATATCTGATCATCCCCTTCTCTTATTAAACCCTGTGCCTCACAGTCGGCTGGAGGTCAGCTCCGTCACTAGGCTTTTTGTCTCCTGACGTGCAGATGTCTTTGTTCAGCAAGTCATCCTACTTTATGACAAGTACATGCAGTTAATTGTCCACTGGTGGCATTTTCCAGAGTAACTCTGCTCTGTCTGCAGCTGGGGTCCCTGAGGTATGTCCGCTGCCTCCTGAAAGGCAGAATGTGGCCATCTTAATGCAGTTTGCTTTGCGTCAGTGTTTGCTCCTTGTCATACATCCACAAATCACTTCCTGCTCAGAAGAATTGCTGGCAAGGATATGAATATGGACTTAAACACAATCAAAACTAACAAACCACAGTAGCAAAAACAGTGAAATTTGATTTCACCAATAAAGGCAAGCAGCGGAAGTGACTTCCCCGCCACTCCTCCACTCCCTAACATTTTCACCAGCAGGTGAGGGCCGCGGAATAAAATTTCTGCCCAAGCACTTAAGGGTTTATTATCAGGGCAAATTTTGTCGTTGTTTTGTTCTTAATTAAGTTAGGAAATTCAGATGATAACATGTGGCAAAGATCCAATGACTATTCATTCACAATAGTGTACTCTTCTTAATCTACAATCTACAGTAGGTTTGGTGATATAATTTTGTAATTTCTTGCTTTGTGTGGTTATACTTAACTCTTTATTTTTACAGCATGCTTTACCTCAGTGGCAAGCAACTTTTTGTAGACCAATTAGGCCTTGTGCCAATTAAAGTCAACTGGAACCAGACCTTAAATCCCCTGGAGCTGTAAAGGTTTATTGTCACAAATACAGAAACAAGAAATGGAAAGAACCACTATCCTCTTATTTTATTAAATGTTACTTTCACGTGCAGTTATGAAGTGTTTTGCTTTAGAACGTTGCTTCAATGGAATTTTATAATTAAACTAACAGTTTAACTAACATTCTTGCAATGTGTGCTTTTCCACCTGGAGGGACAACCATGACTATAAAGATGGTTTTTATCTTGATATTTTTCCATCTGAATCTGCATTTAAACCATATGATTCGTGTCACATTAAAGGTGAGAAGCCATAGTCTAGATAATTGGAAGCCACAGCTTTGTAGTTAGATTATTTTAATTTGTGAGATTTCAGTTCTTTCTGTTCAGGTGGCATATTTTTATCCTTGAGAATAATCCATTGATTTTTAACCCAGTCTCATAGACTGTTAGAATTGTGCACGTTGTTTTAGCCTTTCAAGGTATCATTTTGTGGATATTTTTATTTATTATTAATGCCTTTTTGTAATGTCTACATGTATCATAGGATATTGGTTAATAACTTTTAAGACCAGAGTTTTCTAAATTTTTTTCTTTTCTAATTTTGGAAATTTCTAAGGATTTAGCATTTAGAAAATCTCGGGATTTCAATTTTTTTCTAGTTTTAAAAACCTATTTCATGGTCTTCTCTCTTCTGTGAATCTGATCTTATAATTAGCAAATGACTATTTGGGATAGGTGTGTTTAAAAGTTTTAGAAAGTACAAGAAGATTAAACTTTTCATCTGTAATCATTTCTAATGTGCAAATATAACTGATTTTTTTTTTTTTAAGTTCTCAAACTTCTGAGTCCAATTGGAAGTTGATTCTAGGGGAGTTTTTTTGTTGTTTCATTGACCGTTTTCACATACATCTTCAAACTTGGCAAGTAGTTTGGTTTAGGAACATGCCATCATTCCTAGGAATTAGAATTAATAATCCTGCTCTTGCTTTACTCATTTATTTTTTATGTGTCTCTTGGATTATGTGTTTTATTGTTCCAAACCTCAGTTTTTCCATCTTTATGATGGGGATAATATATTTGAAAAATGTTTTTATAACATCATAATTGGCATTGAAACCTGAATGCCTCATTTATATCGGTATGAATATGTGAGCCTTTTCAGGAAACTTTGGAGTCATTCTTGCTTTGGATTGTAGCTTATTGCTACATGTCAAAATAAATTTTGCTCAATTTATTTTAAGAATCTATTTTGAAAAACCAGTGTTGGAGTATGAGAAATTAGTAATGTGGTTACCTTTGGATAGATACAATCCTTTCTTTATCAGGTGCTAGTTTTAATTTGCCCAGTGTCTTGTGATCTAGAACAGTGATTCCTAACCCTTGCTGCCCTGTAGAATTACTTTGAGAGCCTAAAATAAGAACCAAAGTAGGACCTACACCTGCCCCAGGAACAATTAGATCAGAACTCTCTAGAGATGGTTCCTGATGCACTGCCGTTTTTAAGAGCCTTCCACTAATGTGTATTCAGAGTTAAAGACCACTGATAGAGATACTTAATGTAGAGTGCAACTTATCATTAATGGAAGCCTGATATTGCACATTAGCAGTGAAGGACAGAAAAGTGATATAAAATCTCTGGGGGAATGTGTGTTGGAATCTTCAGGTGATCAGCAATCAATAAGAGAAGACTGTTCCCCTAAGAAATAATCTGAAAAGAGCAAAGTATCGTGTTCCTACTTTAGTAGCCTCTCCCAGGAATGGGTCTCTCTCTCTCTCTCTTATCCCTCTGCTGTTGAGATCTACAATCTTATCCTCAACTTTATTGTCAAAAACATGCTCTGAAAAGTTTTTTTTTTTTTTAGCTCCTTTTTCCAGAAAACCTTACCTGAGGTGATACAGATCCCCCCACCCCACCAAGGGTTCCCCTTGACACTTGAAGACGAGTTATTTTGTCTCAGATAACTTTAGTTAAAAGCTCAGGATTTTGCATCAGAACTTTGAACACCGTTGGGGAAATGCTGCTCTTCATGGTCTTGGCCAAGCCACCTTATCTGTTTGACTGTTAGTGTTTGTCAGTAAAATGGGAATAACATCAACTTTACAACATCACTGGGAGGCTAAATGAGAACTTATGTAGTTAAGTGCCAATGTATCAGGGACCTAATCAACACTTAAGAAAAATTAACTATTTTATTATTTCTAATGATAAATGAAATCTGGGTCCTCCTTCTTCCCCTTGGCAGTCAGCAAACATTTATTGGATGCCCGCTGTGTCACTGACACTGTGATGAGTGCCAGAAAAGCAACCATAAATTAGCGAGACACAATCCACATCCTTCATGAGCTTTCTGTGACTCCCTCGTTGGAGACATCTTAATCTAAAACCTAACTGCATGATGCCCGTAGACAGATAAGCATACACGCACAATGACAGGACTATTGCCCCATTGGTGAAGAACTCCTCTATAATTTATTCCTAAAATGGAACTCTCTTCTGACTGCCTCATTAATTCCATCCTTATTTTTTAATTCCTCACCCTGCCCACAAATATGATTTATGGCATGAAATGTTTTGGGGAAACTCTCAGTACTGTAGAAGGATTTAGTTGTCGTCTGATATGTACTTTCCTCTACTCTCTGCTTTCCCTGGACTCCTCCTTGTTCTATGCTGTGTTATGATACCTCCTCAGTAGACCAGTTCATTCCCTCTCAAATTTCTAATCTAGCCTACCTCTGGCTACTGAAGAAATCTGTTATCACTAAATAGCCCTGGAAAGGGGATTTTTGGTGGCTTTCTCAGGGAGAGAAATGGGGGTGAGCCAAGGTTGATTTATATCTATTGTCAAGCTCTGGTTAGAGAAAAGCAATCAGGTTGTATAGGTTGGGGAACATTGTCCTGTGAAACCCCAACAGTCTGCTTATCCTTATCTTCCCAGAACCTTGTAGATAAGGTTTTCGCCCTGTTAGTCTGAAAGTGCCCTCCCTGGATCCTAAGCCCTAGTGTTGCCGGGCAATCCAGTCTGGGGAGATCTCCCTGCACACTAGGGGAGACCTCAACCTAGGAAAGATTTCTTGACTCAGACTGGGAAAGAATTCATGAGCAGGTGGAGCAGGTATAAGCAAAGCATAGTTTAGTAAGTCAAAAGTACACACTCAGGGAGGAGTGCAGGCGTGATCCAGAAGTGAGCACCACAGTGGGGGTTCAGGTTGGGTGGTCTTATAACTGGAGTTTAAGCAGGGGGTGGAATATTCATTGGGATAGGTGGGGTTTTCTCAGAATAGAGGGGCGGGGCATCCAGGAAATAGGGTGACACCCACTTTTTGTCCTTAGATGGTCTGCCTCCAAACAGTCATGGCACCAAGGGGTATGATATACAATGTAATGACAGACAATGGACTTTGAGGTGAGGTCAGGGACAACGTCCCCTCCAAGTTAGAACATGTTGGTTTGGGCAGGTCTATTCCCCTCCCTGCCCACATCCCTAGAGAACCGTTTACAGGGATGTTTAGAATATAAACAAGCATCTAACAGAATGTAAACACCAACCAGAGTCCCCCCCCCACTCCCTGCTCATGTCTGGCTATCTACCTACTATAACACCAGGGGCTTGGGGGCATGACCACAGCTAGTCTATTGGATTCTCTGCCAAGGTTCGTTTCTGGTTTTGCACTAAAGCCCATGGGACCTGGTGTAGTAAAGTTTACTTGTAAAGCTTAACTAACTGTCAAATAATAAACATCTCTCAAGGGTAAGATGCCTATTTTAAAATACTTGTCAGTATACCTTTGACTTCTTATGGATTTCCCTGTATTTATAATTAGTTTAATGGAGTCCTTAGCTCCCTTGGTTATTGAGTTAATTAACCTTTTTATAAATTCAAAATGTATTTATAAAAATAATTTTATGCATATGATATTAGCTGAATTAATATTCAAGGCCCAAATTGTCTGTAGTTAATTGTAACAATTATGTTCTACCAAAAGTATAATTTTCTTGTGGGCAAGATATCTTTGTATCCTTGTTAACCATAAAAGCTTATGTTCGGCTGTCAGATAAATGAATGAACTGAACCATGCCTATAGAGTTGAATAGCTACTAATGCCAACTATCATTTCTGTTCATAGGTATTACCACCTAATGAAACCTTCTTGCCACCAAGTCTATGATAAAAACCATAAGTAACAGAGGAAACGATAACTGTTGTTTGTCAAGTAACAAGATTTTAATGTCAGAATGGCTCACTTAAAGCGACTAGTAAAACTACATCTTAAAAGATATTACCATAAAAAGTTCTGGAAGCTTGGTGCAGTAATTTTTTTCTTTATCCTATTTTTGATTTTAATGCAAAGAGAAGTAAGTGTTCAATATTCCAAAGAGGAATTGAGGATGGAAAGAAACATGAAAAACAAAAACAAGGTGTTTGATCTAATGCTAGAAGCTGTTAACAATATTAAAGATGCAATGCCAAAAATGCAAATAGGAGCACCTGTTAGGCAAAACATTGATGCTGGTGAGAGACCCTGTTTGCAAGGATATTATACAGCAGCAGAATTGAAACCCGTTCTTGATCGCCCACCTCAGGATGCTAATGCACCCGGTGCTTCTGGTAAAGCATTCAAGACAACCAATTTAAGTGTTGAAGAGCAGAAGGAAAAAGAACGTGGAGAAGCAAAACACTGTTTTAATGCTTTTGCAAGTGACAGGATCTCTTTGCACCGAGATCTTGGACCAGACACTCGACCTCCTGAGTATGTTGAAGAATATTCATTGTTTACTGTCTAATCATCAGGGATTGCAGGGGAGGGGCATGGGCTTAAGGAAGTTGCTGGTTCTTTAGCCACTCTGAGGCTAAAAATCAGCAAATACTGTTTAATCTATTTTAATTATTATTTTGCTTATTATTATTGAGGCTAGATATCTGTATCTATGCTTTGTAAGGCATTGCAGGTGTGAAAAGTTATCTTAGAAATCCAAAAATAAATTCTAGATCTTACCTATAGAACCACAAGGAAGTCCTTTATTCTTTTTTTTTTTTTTTTTTTTTTTTTAAGATAATTATTTTTTATTGAAGGGTAGTTGACACACAGTATTACATTACATTAGTTTCAGGTGTACAACACAGTGATTCAACATTTATATACATGATAATTCTAAGTACCAGCTATCACCATACCAAGTTGTTACAATATTTTGACTATATTCCTTATGCTATACATTACATCCCGGTTGCTTATTTATTTTACAATTGGAAGTGTGTACTTTTTCTTGGTTGTTGTTGTTAGGGCATCTCTCATTTTTATTGATCAAATGGTTGTTAACAACAATAAAATTCTGTATAGGGGAGTCAATGCTCAATGCACAATCATTAATCCACCCCAAGCCTAATTTTCGTCAGTCTCCAATCTTCTGAAGCATAACGAACAAGTTCTTACATGGAGAACAAATTCTTACATAGTGAATAAGTTACATGGTGAACAGTACAAGGGCAGTCATCACAGAAACTTTTGGTTTTGCTCATGCATTATGAACTATAAACAGTCAGTTCAAATATGAATACACATTTGATTTTTATACTTGATTTATATGTGGATACCACATTTCTCTCTTTATTATTTTTAATAAGATGCTGAAGTGGTAGGTAGATACAACATAAAGGTAGAAAACATAGTTTAGTGTTCCTTTATTCTTAAATGCTTTTGTTGCCTCACCTATTAACGAGGGACTATGGGGCAGTTTTTCTGGGAAACGTGGGAGGTGGAAGAGTTTTTCTTTTCCTCAGCATATTGCTATAGAACAGCAATGTTCAAAGATGTGTCAAGATTTTAGAGCTTTTAGACGACATTTTATCAACTAACTCGCACACTTTGTGACTGTTTGCAGTGCTGCAATTATATTTCAGAATGCCCTGTGTTTTTTAACCTTTCTCTTAGGGAACAATATTGTTATGATTACTAATTCAATGACTAATTTTGACTCTTACTCTAGAGTTCTGTTGAATAAGTTCTCGTATATGTATAGAGTTGTGGGGCCTTTAGCTTCTGAGAGGCCAACATTGCTTTGTCACTTTTACATGTTTATTTCAAGTACACAGTATTTTGAGTAAGCATTACCTCCATATTTTACTATGGCATCTCCTTGTCCTTAATTAACCATTTTGTTATCTTTGATGGGTAGTGTTCAAATGCTCTATTTGCCTGAAATAGCTAAAATGCATTTCCGTGCATTCAAACCATCTGTAGCTTTGTTGAAAGTGCAAGATAGATAAACTGTAAACAAGCAGTGCCTCTGTATTTTGCTTTCTGGGTGTGAAGAGTTACATTTGGAAGTAACTCTGAAGAAAGGACTTTTGTAGACATAGATCAATCACTTCATTCATATTTTTCCAGATTTATGGTTATGAGTAAATCTTCATAATCTGCTTCAACTATGAATCTGTGATTATTGATGTTTATAGATTAGATTTCTGTCACTCTGTTCTAATCTGTGTGATTCAAGTTTAAGTTGCTCTCCTTTATATTTATTTATTTTTGAAGTAGATACAGTATTATATTATTTTCAAGTATACAACATAATGATGCGACAGCAATCTACATTATTAAATGCTCACCCCAAGTACAGTTACTGTCAATGTAAAATGAGGTTAAAGAACTATTGAGTATATTCTCTGTGCTCTGCTTTGATTCTGTGACTGATTTACATGTGATTGAGATTTTGTGCCTCTTTATCCCCTTTATCTGTAAAAATTTCACCCACCTGCCCTAGCCCATTTTTAAATGAACGTGTGAAGGAACACACAAATGTCTATAAAATATTTCAGCTGTTGTAACAGCACAGTACAGTTTCTTTTTCATGTTACTAGGTTAAAGTGCAGTATTGAACTTGACTGATTTTCGGAGAGGTCTTGACTGAAAAGCAATCCACATCACAAATCAAGAAACATGATTTTTATTCTTTGAGGTGACAATCAATGTCAGCTCAAAATAAGCTTTTTTTCCCAATGTAGCATTGAGAAGCTGCAATAATATTCAGTGATGTTAATCACTGAGTAAGTGAAAAACAACTGAGCACCTGAAGCACCTTTTGTGGATAGGAATGGCTGACTAGAACTGGGAAGAGCTGGTGAAAGTTTAATACTTTCTTACTTTAAATTTAACCTGTGTCAGCAAGAAGCACATTTTCTGAAGAACTGCTGATCTTTTCCTTACTCATAGGAAATATAGATCCAGTTTCTCTAAAAGCCAGGTGGTCATGTGACTGATTAAACACATTTTTGTGTGCCAAATTTTTCAAATTGTTTGATTGGGTATATGCAGTCACTTTGTCAAGTTACCTCATTTTTCTTATTATTCTTTATTGAATTATAATTTATATACAATATTATACTTATTTCAGTGTATAAGATTCTGATTCAGTATTTTTATATACTGCAAAATGATCATCACAACAGGTCTGGTGACTGTCTGTCACCATACAAAGTTATTAAAATACTGAAAGAATTCCCTATGCTGTACATT
The DNA here is from genome assembly GCF_030020395.1 of Manis pentadactyla. NCBI lineage: Eukaryota > Metazoa > Chordata > Mammalia > Pholidota > Manidae > Manis > Manis pentadactyla. The sequence goes on from NC_080026.1 coordinate 8,239,839, forward strand.
ACATTCCTGTGAGTTACTTATTTTATAATTGGAAGTTTGTACCTCTGAAATCTCCTTCACATATTTTGACTGTCCCCCCCAATACCTTTCCTTTTGATAACCACCAGTTTGTTGTCTGTATCTATGAGTCTGTTTTTGTTTTTTTTAGATCCCACATATAAGTGAAATCACATGGTATTTGTCTTTCTTGCCTGACTAATTTCATTCAGTATATTACTCAGGTCCAGCCATGTTGACACAAAGGCAAGATTTCATTCTTATTTATGACTAATATTCCAATATATATATGTACCACATCTTCTTTATCCATTCTGTAAGTGGAAACTTAGGTTGCTTCCATAACTTGGAAATTATTATGTGTATTGTACGTTATGTTTTATTTTATATGTATCATGTAATATATATATATATATATAATATTGTATATTATGTATACGTATATTGTAAATAATGCTGCAGAGAACATAGGGGTACATATATCTTTTCAAATTAGTGTTTTTTGTTTTCTTCACATAAATACCCAGAAGTGGAATTGCAGGATTGTGTGGTATTTCTATTTTTAGTTTTTTTCAGGAACCTCAATACCACTTTCCACAGTGGCTGTGCCAGTTTACATTCCCCCCAAGAGTGCATGAGGGTTTCCTTTCCTCCGTGTCTTTGCCAACACTTGTTATTTCCTGTCTTTTTGGTCCTAGCCATTTTGACAGGTGTGACGTGACATCTCATTGTGGTTTTGATTTTTTATTTCCCTGATTATTGATGTTGAGCATCTTTTCATGAACCTGTTGGCCATTTATATTTCTTCTTTAGAGAAATATCTCCTCAGGTCCTCTTGAGAAAGTTATTTTAATTTCACTACTTTAAATGAAACAATTTTTAAAGCATAAGTTTAACATGCTAATTGTTTCCAAGTAGATGAAATTTCTGAAATCATATTGTGAAATTTTATTATCATTTGCATTAATAGTATAACACTTTTACCTGATACTCATCAGTTAAGCAAATAAATCCCAGCTGAAACTGAGGGAAAAAGCCTTGCAAGATTAAAGTGATAACATTTTTATAAGTGTGAATTTTTGTAGTTTTATACTTTAAATCTTCAAAACTTTTTTATTTTTAATTAATATGAAAATTTTTTTTTAATCCCTAAACTGCCTCCCTAAAATGCTTAAAGACAACACATCATGAAGTTTCTTTTTTTCTTAAAAAGAAAATACTATAGTGTGGAGTTTTTAATAATTTTTACTTAGTTTATGTTGGTTTATAAACCTTAATGTCTTAAAAATACAAGCTGCTATGTAGTCATTTATTTATGTGTTAATACTGATTCAAGAGTATGTCTGAATAGAAAGTTTGAGTTTGGCCCTTATTTTTAATTGGTAGTTCACCCAAAATTCAATTTAGAATAAACCGTTTGCTTTCATCACCCCATTGAGGATGAATGTGGTCGCTACTTTGACCATGCACGTCTATCACACCCAAGTCATGAAGGCGCTAGAGAGCAGAATCACTGCACTCAGAACCTTCCTCTCCTCTTCTCACTCAGCGGTCTTGATGCCCTCTCTTGATACCTTATCCCTAGTCTAAGTACTTTTGTATCACTACAGATATTCTGCCCTAAAGACCTCTTCTCAAAAAAGGATCTAAAACACATTCATACTGAAGTATGGCTATAAAAGTAATGAATGACATTTTATAGAATATCTCTTACAGGCTGGCTTTCCCGGGCCTCTGGTACCACACTGTGGGCTCTGGTTTCCCCACTGGCCCTGGCAGAGCAATTGAAATGTATTGGGCTCTTATCTCTATGAGTCAATGATTTACTTCCTTATCTTTGGGTTTGAACAGCACTGTTCTGTTGCTCACAAACTATATTTATAGTGCTTTTGTGTGTGTGTGTGAGGATTTTGTAGCCTGTTGCCTAAAAATTGTACAACCATTTATGATTTCTAAGTGCATTTAAGCATACAGTTATTTTATTTGTTTATCTTTACCATAAACCACATGCGTTTTGTGCCACTCACTCTGTTTGGTGTCACTTTTGAAGCCCTGTCTTTTATGTTATTTCATTTGATCCTCACCTCAACTCAGTAGGCAATGGATTGTGCTCAACTCATCTCAAAGGCTGAAGGTTATACAGATTCACCAACACCCAACAGCTTCATTTGAAGATTATTTTCATTGAGGAAGACATTGTTATGAAAATTAAATCAAGACCAATTTACAACTAATGTTTTTAGTTCATGGGTAGCACTGTGAATCAGTCAAACACTACTTAGGGTCACCTGCATTGTGCCTATCAATGTTTTTTATAGCAACAGGAGTACAGGACTTTAAACATGGACTTGGACTTTTAAATTTCTAAATGTATTTTTTTAAAGGAAATTTTAAAGTGATAGGTCTTACTTCATTAAACAATAGGTTGGATTATTGGAGCAAAATCTTTAACTCAGCATGGCATATGGTAAAAACTTAAGTTTTGCTGAATGATGAAAGTCATAAGAAAATAGGTTTTATAGTAAGCTATTTTTCCCTTTTGGTTCAAGTTCTAATAGGTAAGTTAATTAAATGAAGTTGGAAAATTTTACATATTTAGGAAGAATGTAAGAAAATCAAAGGTGAATAATAAAGTTTAACCATTTTAAAAATTGCAAATAATAAGAAAACTGGATGATTTCTACAAGGAGGGAGAAAAACTTGGTTTGAATTTGAGCAATTACAAGTATTTGCCATTTTTACAGGTTGTCTTTTAAGGATTATTTTCCTTATTTGAAATGTTATTCGTATTTAAGTTTGTATTGTTGAAAAAGCTTGCAATAGCATGTTTTAATCCTTGACATATAATCCGTATCAGCAGACATGATATTTGGGTGAGTGGATTGTTTGTAAAAATTATGTTTTATTTTAGTTTCTTTACAGTTGCATAGTGTGAGGTCATCTTACATGGAAAGAAACTGTCCACCATCGTTTCTGTGGTGATAAAGGTTAAATAATGATAACTCTAGTAATGGTACAGCTATGAAGTAAGGTAACAAAATTAATAACTGTTCTACCTCTTTGACTTCTAGATGTATTGAACAAAAATTTAAGCGATGTCCTCCCTTGCCTACCACCAGTGTCATAATAGTTTTTCATAATGAAGCATGGTCCACGCTGCTTAGAACTGTCCACAGTGTGCTTTATTCTTCACCTGCCATTCTGCTGAAAGAAATCATTTTGGTGGATGATGCTAGTGTAGATGGTAAGAAAGCACATGCGCATTAGATTGTTTCCCAAGTAAATCGATGCGGTGTTGTCCGAAGCCTGTTTGGTTATGTTGTACTCTCTGTGTGCCATCTCAGAGCTTGAATTTACTAGCTTGGATGGTACTTTGGCTGAAGGTAGAATCCAAGGGCAAGGGTGTCCATATTAAACCCCCTAGAGTTCAGAAATGTAAGAAGCACCCTTATTCATAACTCTGTCATCCTCAGTGTAAGAGCTTTATCGTAGGCCTAATGATGAAGAGCGCAGACTTGAGCCTTGAGTCAGGCTGCCTTGGTTTGAATCCCAGTTCTGGTCTTAACCAGCTAAGTGACTTGGGGAAGTTATTTAACCCCTCTAATCCTCAGTTTATCTGTAAAATGAGAAAATGCCATATTTCATCAAATTGCTTGTACTATAGGGTCATTCATTTATGTATCACTAGAATAAGAAACCCTCATGGCCGATTAAACTAAGATGCCATTGATTACACGAAGTATTCAGTTATGCAGCTTAGAATTGAGGAAATACATAAATAGTACAGAACTCCTAGGGCTATTTTGAAGATTGAATGAGTTAATGTAAAGAACATATTAATTAATAATATAAATGAGTAGTTAAAGATTACTAAAGAGTCACCACATTTATTTTATTTTGGCTCTTTAAAATATTCCAATAATGTTTACAAAGTTAACCAAATTCTTAAATACATTTCCACTTAAAAATGACAAGTCAATAGTCAGTTGCAAAATCACATTTTATATTGGAGTCACAAGGCTAATCTGACAAATACTCTAATTTGCTAAATTTTCAAATATTATTAAGTATTTTAAATACCAAACAGATACAGATTGTTTCAATAATAACAAAATTTATTCCTGAATGAGCCCAGATTTGTAGCCAGATTCTTTAAGGTCAGATTCCGGCTAGCCCTAACGAAGCTGTTCTCTCATCTTGTAAAATGGGCACAGTAATTCTTCCATCAAATCCAAAGCAATATCTATTTTAAGATAAGCTATTACTGTATGTACCACGAGAAAAGATTCAAAAAAAAAGATACTGCCTATTAAGTAACAAGTCATCAATTATAAGATGTATTCAGATTTCAGAAATGGCAATAAGTGAATCAAGCATAAAATTATTAACCTTGCTTAATTATTTCTATATGCAATTCTGAAGTCCTATAGTTTTAAAAATAAAGTATCCCAAGGGAATTGAGGTTATGTTCTCAAAATTAATTAACAATTAGGTAGAAAAGTTTGCTTATCATCTGAGATTTTTTTATCTAGATGTGAAACATATTCACCAAATGGGGAAGTTACATAATTTAACTCCCCTACCTACCGTTATGCACAATATGCTGATCTGATTTGAATTCCTAATTCTCTTACCTGGGTTACCTCAGTACTCAGTTGTAATTTACTAATGTATTCACTCCTTGGTCTGTTCTGAATTTTTTTCTTATTACTATTTGGACTATAGTCCAGAGTTTTAAGTGATATCTGATTAACATATGCATACCTCTCATATACCTTGTCTTAAAAAGTAAAAGGAACTTGGACATCTTTCCCTCTTTGGTTTCTTTAGCTTTCTTCTCAGATAATTTTTATTTTGTTTGATTTTTCAAATAGGTAGTAGAGGCAAGTAAGACTACTTCTACTAAGCTTTCAGTTCAAGTTCTATTATTTAATTGCAAAAATGAAGTAGAATTAAAGGAAATCAGAATGAAAAGTAATACCCATTTATAGTCTTCCTGTTTCAATAATTTTAATCTCCTTTTCTCTCAATGACTGTCTAAATAAACATAAAATGTTTATCTAATCATAACTGTGTCAGAGATTCAGTTCTGAAATCTGACATTTTCACATAATATTGGTATTAGCCCATTTCTTTTACCTTCAAAACTTTATTTTTAATGACAATGATGGGCTAGGTGCATTGTACTTAACCATTCACTTTTAGTCACCCCATAGTGTTACTATACGTTACACTACCATGAAAAGCCTTTCATTTATTTCCCTTCTTTTGAATTACATCTTTGCATACATAACTTAGACATACAACTGGTTGTTCAGAGAGCTAGAATATTTTTATAACTTTTATAGCAATTAACCATAGATATGCAACAGTTTTCTTGGTAAGGGTTATCTTTGCATACTAGCTTAATTTGTCTTACTGAATCAAAGAGCTGTCTTAAAGTGCTCACTGTGGAAAATAGGTCCCTAGTTGCTCTACAGGAGCTTATGAAGTAGAAACCATAGTCCGATTTCAATTGTCTTAGGAGAAAGCAGCATAGATATGTGGATATTCAAGTAATAAAGGTAGAGTTAAATCCCAATGATAGCAGAACAAAAGATAATCAACATTTTCAAAGCATAGGACATGTGCTAGGGTATACCTTAAATGCCTTATTTGTACAGCAGTCTTTCATTTTATCCTCCAAACAATCCCCTGTGAGGGTTAGTGCTATCATTCCCATCTTATAGATGAAAAAACTGAGGTAGAAAAAAGTAAAATAACTTGAAAGTCACACAGTTAAAAGTAATAGTGCTATAAACTGAACCCAGGACATCTGATTTCACTTGGTGTTCTTAACCTCACAAGAGGAGAGGTAGGGATAGAGACTGAATTTAGGGGGCAGATAATTTATAGGCAGTTTGGAAATTGTGGGTAAGTACAAAATTTCTTAACAAACTCAAACAGTGGACAGTTTATTGAAGGAATATGTAGTGACTCCATTAAAAATATCTGTATTAAGACCTTTAAAATGTTTTTATTGTATAAGTTTCTATTTTAAAAGTATATGATTAAAGCATAAATATCTCTGATTATATCTTGAAGACAAATTACAATCCTGCTTATAGTAATACTTGCGATTAATTCTGAGATACTGTTAAAAAAATTTAATATTACTTGGAGATGACAATATTTAGATTTACTTTTCTATGAAAGTTGTTTCTGGACTCTGACCTCTTCCTTTATGAATGTTTAAGCTTTGAATAAGCAGCTCTCTTATCTGCACCACTGGAGAACTGAAAAAACATATATGATCACAGATGAAGTCATTTGCATTCGCTTCTGAAATCCGGTAGAAGTGAACACCTACCCTAGGACATTTATTGATATTCTCAATATTCCCCTAATATTTTGAGGCTGTGCTCTGGGCTCCAGAAGACCACTGGAAGAACTTCATTATATGCTCAACAAAGAATCAAGAATTTAGGCGGGTAAAGCAGGCTTATGAAATGGTTTAAAAATATGAACAACACTTGACAGACTTCACTAATGTGTTTTACCTACCATCTCAACTCTTTCTTATAATGCATCTCATCCAAACTGGAATACTGAATGTCTTAAATTATACACCCATTATGAAATGTTGCCTGTTTTTAGCCTCATTCCTGATTTACATACTCCTTTCTTCTTTCATATTTTTACTGGAAAATATTCTGAAGTCAGGAGAGTTCAAAGCTTTTGAAAATTTTTTGCTGACTCTCCCCAAACTGCTATAGCCTTGCACTTTCGTATTTGCCCTTTTCTCAACATTGTGGTCTTAAATTATTTTGATCACTACCTAAAGAGCAGAAAAAACTTCTGATATTTAGCATTTTTCTTTAAATTTCCAGATGTAAATAGAATTTTATAAAGTGTCAAATATCTTTTTGACTGAATTCAATTTCTTTGACTCCCTCCCTTAATTTTCTCAAAAGAGTCTCCTTAGCCCTTGGGGTCCAATCCATTTGAAGTCTCTTATTTCCTCTCAAATACATTATTGATACAGCATGCACAGGGTAAATGTGTTATAATGTTATGTGTTATCGTAGTTCAAAGTTAAGATTTGCATAAAAAGCTCTCTTTAAAATTAAAGAATTATATAATTTTCATCTTAATGAAAGAATGTGTGCAACTGTTAAGATTATGAATGTGGAGGTATCATTGGCCTGTGGTTTCTTTATTAGCTTTCCTGTTTTATATATGAAAGTTAATTTAGGAAGAGTTACTTTGATTTTTTTTTTCTTACAGAGTACTTACATGATAAACTAGAGGAATATATAAAACAATTTTCTATAGTGAAGATAGTCAGACAAAGAGAGAGAAAAGGTCTAATCACTGCACGGTTGCTAGGAGCAACGGTAGCAACCGGTGAAACACTCACATTTTTAGATGCTCACTGTAAGTATATTTGTACAGATGTAGTTGTAACATTTTCCCTCCCCCTCCCTCTAATTTAAAAGGTAAGAAAGGCTTTTCTTTAAATGCCTAACTGCAGTTAGCATCATTTTCAGCTGGTGTTTATATCGATGACAGCCCCAGCAGATTACAGCCCTGAGTAGGAGCTTCCTCTCACTTGTAAGTAGTTCTTAGCTCCTTAGTGTGTATGGCTCCTCAACTTTCAAGTCATTCAGTGACCAGCTTCCCCAGACACTTGTCCTTACCTGGGACTTTTTTCAGATGCTTGTTCTGTCCAAACAAAAAACAAGAAATATGTTTTCCTTACTATTTTGATTCCTACACTTTGAAAATGATTGAAAGTTTTAAGTGTAATCAACCCTGTCATTAAACTCTGTGCTAGTCCTGATATTTTCATTTTTTATATTTCAGTTCTTTTTTTTCAAAGATTCCCACACATTTTCCTATGCCGAGTTAGGGATGTCGCCTCTCAGCTTCTGGTATCTCTCCCATGAACATTGTCAATTTTTGTTTTTGTTGCTGCTGGGTTTTTTTCTAATTTGTCTTTAATGTTTGGTGTCAGTGATTTTAAGTAAAGTATTTTGAAAATATTTTTAGAGTCAATGTTTAATATGCATGTTAGGTATTACTAAAATGTCTCTTAGTTCCTTGAGCTCTAAATTAGGTTTTTAATTTAAAATTTTTAAATTTGGGTTTTACTCTTTGTATGAGTGTTTAGCTGTGAACTGGCTAGCCCTTAGGTAATCTTTGGCCTGGCAAATGGTTTTGAGCATATATGCTAATTGTCCCAGCTGTGCTTTTGGATTTGCTTGTGTCTCTTCAGAGGCGTCACATCCAGGACTCTCTTAATATGAGGCTCTTAGTGAAGAGAGGTCTAAAGGCACTCTAAGAGAAATGTTAAAAAAGGAAATGGTCCATTCTTTAGTATTCCCTCTCCTGGTCCAAAATTACAGTAATGTCAGACTGGACCATCCTCCCCTCCAGGCAGATGTGTCTGCAGGTCCTCCTTGACTGTGAGTGCCACACTGCACTTGATGGGGCGTCCTCAGTAGGACCGCATCTCCTGGGCCCCGTGTGTTTGGTGAGACAGCCTGGTCCTGTGCCTGGGGCCTGGACCTTTCATGGAACTCCTTTGTCCCCGCCTTCTATTATGGCTGAGCAAAAAGTTATCTTTAATTCATGACCCATTTTAAAGGGAAACACATCATCTAAAACTTAAATATACCACTCACATTTTGCTTCCATTCTAAGGTAAAAAAAAAAAAGATCATTCTGTAGGGAAGTTTTCCTAACTATGCTGAATCTTACCTTATTTTTTTCCACCCTAATCTTGTCACAAGAAACCATTAAGCAATCTCCCAGATATAAATGTTGAAACACAAATGACTCTTTTTCTCATTTCTCTGTAAACCTTCTTCCAAAAAACCAAAGCCCTCAGTGTTTTCACTGGTTTAATTAGAATTGTATTCCTTCCAGGTGAGTGTTTCTATGGTTGGTTAGAGCCTTTGCTGGCCAGGATAGCTGAGAACTACACTGCAGTCGTGAGTCCAGACATTGCATCCATAGATATGAACACATTTGAATTCAACAAACCTTCTCCTTATGGAAGTAACCATAACCGTGGAAATTTTGACTGGAGTCTTTCATTTGGCTGGGAATCCCTTCCTGATCATGAGAGGCAACGGAGGAAAGATGAGACCTACCCAATTAAGTAAGATGATTGTTCTCAAAGTCTTATGTACACTTCAATTATTTGAATATGTAAGCACTCTTTGCCTTTTACAGTGATTGCTTCCAAAGGTAATTCACATTAACAAATAAAGAACATGTGTTATATGTGTGGATAGTAGAAAAGTCTTTATGTACATACACATTATCTTAACTAGTAGGAAGTAGAATTAAGTGAACTCTTAAGTCTTCCTCATAATCACTAAAGAATCTTTAAGCTTGGTTAGAAGGCGTAATTTTGCTTTGCTCAGAAAAGATATTTAAAGTACTTCCCCTCCTTCCAAAACTTGATTTTGAAGATAGAATTTTTAGTTTTTATTTATCTATATAAAAGCTTTGAAATTGTAATCTTGCTTTAATTTTTTTGATTCAGTTGCTCTTAAAGTATGTTCTTTTTTCTTACATGATTTTTATAACAAAGTTTGGGAATGGATTATTTTTCAGAACACCCACATTTGCAGGAGGCCTTTTTTCCATATCAAAAGAATATTTTGAATATATTGGAACTTATGATGAAGAAATGGAAATCTGGGGAGGTGAAAATATAGAAATGTCTTTCAGAGTAAGTTTATAAACACAGCACACATAGTGAACAATAAAATATATATTTTATTCTATTGGGCTAATACAGATAATTGTGGATTTGTGCAATCTTTTTGTGCTTTCTAAAATTTAATTGCTGGAAATTTTAGAATAAGGATATTTCCTTTTAATATGTAATTTATTATATTTATTTATTGCTGCCAGTGTAACAAGAGCAGTCAGTTAAACTCCTGTGTCCAGGCAATAACATCAATTAATGCACTTGTAGCTACTGAATTTCAGCCAAGATAAATATACTTAAATCTAGTGCTTCAGGAAATGAGTTGATTATCAAGGGAGTCAGAATGGAAAACATTTATGTATGATTTTAAAGGATATTGAACTTAACTCTGGATTAAATGAACTTTCTTGTTTTTCTATGCATATTAAAAGTTAATATGAGAAACAAAGCTAAGGCTTTGGGTAGTCTATACATGTACTTATTTAATTGCATGAGTTCATTTTCTGCCATTCATTTTTCATCCCTTGGGCTATAATGTGACAGAGAAAGAACTGAACTAGGAGAAGATTTAAGTTTTAGCTATGGCTCCATCACATAAGAGCCATGATGATCTTAGCTGAGTTCCAACTGCTTAAGGGCAGGGGTCTTGTTTTATTTATTTCAATATTCCCAACCCCTAGCACATGCTGGAATCTCAGACACAGTCTGTTGAATTGAACAAATCACTGAGTTTTTCTCATTTGTTTAAACAAGAAAAAAAAAGAACTTGCATAATTGTCTGCAAAAAAATATTTTGGCATTCACTTTTATGAAAGATCTGAAGCTTTTTGTTAAATTACTTTCTGAAAACATGCTTTTGTTGTCTTTAGTGTTTGTACCATTTAACAAAACCTTTCTTTAGATTTAAGAACATTACTTTGAACGGGCAGGGGACAGGACTGTCTGTGAAGTAATAAATCTCATTTCTATATTTTGTTTTTATTAATATCTTAGAGGTGAACTTAAAAGCAACACTTTGGTTTTCCTAAAATACTGTAAATTTAAACAAATATCATTGATTATCAGGTGTGGCAATGTGGTGGGCAGTTGGAGATTATGCCTTGCTCTGTTGTTGGACATGTTTTTCGCAGCAAAAGCCCTCATACGTTTCCAAAAGGCACTCAGGTGATTGCTCGCAACCAAGTTCGCCTTGCAGAAGTCTGGATGGATGAATATAAGGAAATATTTTATAGGAGAAACACAGATGCAGCAAAAATTGTTAAGCAAGTAAGTTAGAGCTAAGTAAACAAATCAGCAAAAACTCCATACCATGTTCACATGTACTTTTTTACTTATTTGATTCAACTCAAGTACAAAACATTTTAAAAAGTTTGTTTCTGAAGCATTTTTTTTTAACTCTTAAAACATATAACTCATTGATGCCAGTTTCCTTTTTTTTTTAAAGGAAAAATTGAGTAAACTGCTTGAAAAACTTGGGCATTCTAGACGGTGTTCTGCTTTTTTAAGCATGGAAGATACTTAGTTTTTGTAAGTGTCTTGGTTCACTTCACTCAAACAGAGTAAGATTAAGTGGAACTACTTTAAGCTGGTTTTAGGTGTGTTATTGTCTTTTTGAACTGGAGACAGAGACAATGACAGAATGTGGCAGAACCAGGCATATCAAGGCCTTTTTATTTCAAGCTCTAGTTCCACCGCTCGTTGGAGGAGTGTTACCTTGGCAAAGCTCCTTTGAGACTGTGACATGGGATTGGCACTTCACAGAGTGGTGGAGAGGCTGGCCAGACCTGGAGCGTGTGCTCGGCCAAGTTTCTTCACGCCCCTTCCCTGCCTTGAGACATGAAATACTTGCCTGTCCTGAAGATTAGCTGTGTGACAAGGAAATAAGTGCAAACAAATATGTGGTCCTGTCCTTACTGTTAGTGACCTGTCATAGATAAAAGCTCTGCAGAATAGTGATGCCTAGGGCATTAGAACTGAGCTCCAACACTTTTCCTATTGGTTGTAGTAAATGAACTAGACAATTTAAGAACATGCTTCAGTGAATGGCACCTAGCTCTAAGAAACAGGGCTGAACTGTTGGGCAGTTATATATTGGTATTAAAGAGCATTAACATTTTGACTGTCATGAAGAAAGATCTCACTGCATCTTTCCATCTTTTCTTTGGACCCCAGTGTCTCCTTGTAACACGACACGTCAGTAGGATGCAAAGTCTGAGCACCACTGGGTTAGATCGCTATCTTTTTACCCAAGGCCACCTAGACAAACTGAGTCGATTGTGTACTTGGCTAAGCAGGCAAGTGGGAGCTAAATACACTTATGCCCTCCTGTCACCCACAAAGGGGTGAGTGAGCCAGTAAACCCCACATGACAAGTAGATCTATGTGGTAATTGCATAAGCTAGTCAGAAGTCCTTTATAGTTTCATAATTTTTGCTAAAACCTCTGGTTTCAAGACATTGAAGATGGCAAAGAAAATATTTTCCTTACTTGAACTAATGAACTTTAGTATTTAGATTTTCATATATTTATATATTTAGGTACCACATAGAATTTTTCTTTATAATTTGTCTATAGACCAAATACCATTTCAGTTTAATAGTGCTCTTTAAAAAAAATTTAGTTTTCTGAGTCTTTTAAAATAAAGGCAAATAAAATACAATTGATTAAAAACTTACCTTTCTCTACTAATACATTGTTATTGTTAAGATATTGTTAGGAGTAAGCAATACCATAAAACTTGAAAAAAGTATTCCCAACTGTGATTTTTCTGACTGTTGAAGAGAGACAAGTCACATTATGTGTCGGCACTGTTTCTCCGGACCTTCTTTCTCACCTCACCGTACAGATCACTTTCGGGTACGCAGTTGAGGTCAATTCTGGATGCTCCCACCACCAATTATTTGCTCAAAGCATTTTGCTCGAGATCTTGGTCCCACAGGGGAGGTTTCTGGTACAAAGGAAGAAAGAAACAGCACTACCAGCACCACAGTCATACTTGACTCTTTTTTGAAGTAAAAAATGAGCAGGCAGGCACACATGTTGCCAGAATGAATAGTGAATGCAGTTAAATTGCGTCTTGCATTTGGGCCCGGATTTTTTTTTAGGACTTAGATATAAATATAAATAGTAGTACTTGGAGAATGTTTGAGCAAGCATTCCTTTCACTTCTTATCTTTCTCCAGAAATCATTTGGTGATCTTTCAAAAAGATTTGAAATAAGACAACGCCTTCAATGTAAAAATTTTACATGGTATCTGAAAAATATTTATCCAGAAGTGTATGTGCCAGACCTTAGTCCTGTTGTATCTGGATATGTGAGTGTTTTCCTGTTCTTTTTTTAACTTGGTATACTCCTTGCACCAACATTTATGTGGTTTGGGGAAAATTACTGAAATACTTTCGCGTTTATTGCTTTTGAGATTTTACATTATTATTATAAACACTACTTCCTTGAATTAGTTCAATTCATTGAACCAAATGAATTGAAAAAGTATAATAACCAAATAGGTTTTCATTTTAATTTTTATAACTTGCAATTTTTCCTTTAGATTAAAAGCTTTGGCCAGCCTCTCTGTCTGGATGTCGGAGAAAATAATCAAGGAGGCAAACCATTAATTTTGTATACGTGTCATGGACTTGGGGGAAACCAGGTGAGCAGAAGAATCCTCTCTTCTCATTTAGCACTTAGAAAGACCAGTAAGTCATTGCAGGTTTTTTACAAGTAAATCAGTATTACAGTCAATTAAACTGGTATGTGAAAGAAATGCTTTTAGATTTTGTTCTGCAGTTAATGTTGAAATTGCAGAGTACTTTATTTTGATTCTCATTCTGGCCTTGAAAACAGTTTGACATTGCCTAACCACTCAGTAGAAAGGCAAATGAGGAAATAATAGAATAATGCCATTTGAAATAAAAAAGAAGGATCTTCTATGCCAGTCTTTGATATTGTGTGACTACTGGCATGATGATTTTACAATACCATACATAAGGCTATCTTTAATTGGATTCAATAGCAAAGTATATCAAATGTTAATACCAAAAGAACAGTATTATAAGTTATTTTTGTGGGCTATGATATTACTTCAATGTTCTAAAAAAAAAAGGTAGGCTCTTGATTCTCCTTGATTGATTACATCTCTGCCTGTTACTGCTCTTTGACTGTTTTACCAATTAAGACTCAAATGTCAAATTCACTATTTGGCCTATTATGAGTAGATAACATATTAAAATATTATTTCTAGCTTTTAGCTTCCTTTCCTTGCCTTTTACAAGTCAACTCCTGGAAGGATTAGACTCTCCTCTCATTTGTTCATTCAGCAAATTCACTGAGTGACTTCTGCATGTCAGGTACTCTAGCTGGCACTGTAGCTGCATTTAAGCAATTTAGATTCTAACTCCTTCAGGAAATCTGTATTTCAAAACCAGCAATTACAGTGAGGATTATAAGGTCTGGGATAAATCATTCTGAGTGCTCTGGGGGTATGAAGGAGGGCATCTGAATTAGACTAGGTGCCTATACATTTTCCTGGGAAAGATAACAGTTGAAACCATATTTTTGAAAGATATGTGGGAGTTAGTGAGGTGGCTGGGGGAATGAGAATGTAATGAGAAGAGTGCAAAGAATTGTGTACGAAGGGGAGAGGCTGGTATGTTTTTTTTCTGCGAATTGAAGTTATCTTGGTATACAGTCCAGGATGTGTGGAGGATTTTCACAGTATTAAGTACTCCTGTATTCTATTTTAACAGGATGGGACTTTGATGATGTCATTATTAAGAAGAAAGGGTCAGTTTATCTCCTGGCCCATCCCCTTCCATGTTTCTTCCCACTCATTAGCTTCAACTCAGTCTAGTTCCAGCTTTTATTCATTCAAACCAATCAGCTTACTGAGGGCTAGAAGCCACAGCTAGTGAACAGGATCTGTTGCTGGATGGTTGAGGTGTAATTCTGAAACAGGACGGAGGTACACACACATACACACAGATATACACATGCATTAAAAATTTTTTCCTTTCCCTCTGTATATTAGAAGAAAAAGATAATTATATAATAAATAATAGCATTCTTTTAAAAATAACACTGGACTATGCTAGTAAAAATTAGGGTTTTGAGCAATGAGAAATATTTTCTCATTTTTAAAACTTATCACTAACCATAAATACTTACAAATTTCTCTCAGGCTTCCCTTAGCATTACATTTATTTTATCATAAACATTAAAGATATATTTTATACATTGTTTTGTCTGTTTCTTATCATTGCCATAACAAAGTTTTTATAGGTTAGTCCCTAAAATAATTTTTAAATTATAAATAGAACATAGCTGTCTTCTAGAAAATTTGGGATGGAAAAATAATCCACATATTATTTCAACAAATATTTGTTTAGAGCTTGCTGTATGTAACTTGCATTGGTATAGTAGTGAAAAAGGCAAAAATCCCTGTCTTGTGGAGCTTGTATATTTTAGAAGGAAAGGAAAAAATATATATATATATAATTTTGGGTATGAAGAAAAATAAAAGTGTAGGTGGATAATGGTGTGAGTGGTCATCTTCAGAGGTTCAGGAAGACCTCTGAGAAGATTACTTCAGAGCTGGAGGCCTGGAGGAGCTGGAAGAGGAACCACGTTCCCGGAGGAGAGCATCTGGGCAGAGGGGGTGCAGGCCTGAGACCCAGTGCGGGTAGATGGCGTCAGCGGAAAGCCAGGGCGGCTGGGACAGAGTGGGCCCAGAGAGGAGGGGCAGAGATGCGGATAAGGGGCCTGCTCATCTGAGGCTTGCAGGCCTCAGTAAGGAACTTGGGTTTAATTCTGAGTGTGACAGAAGCCATCCAAGAGTTTGGGGCAGGAGAATAATATTTTCCAGTTTACATTTTAAAGAGATGACTCTGGCTTCTGTCACTCTAATACAGCCATTGACTTTACTTTGGTTTATTTCCTTCAAATTTTGTTTTCAATCAAGCATTGCAATTACACTACTTTGCAAACTTTAGCTCCTTGAGTGCTGAATGTTTTTAAGGTATTTCACTTGATCATTTTGTCCTGCTCTCTTCTACTGTCTGACCACGTAGTGATATTTTTAAAATATAAAACTCCATTGAAACAGTATTTGTATATGCCAAGTAAAAATTAAATAGGTGTTTTGATAAGATGACGAAATTGGCAAAGATACCGGTGCCGTGCAGTTCATTACGGCTTTGTGACACTTCCTGTCTTGGCGTCTTCCCAGAGTGCTTGTACCAGCTCTAAGTCGCCACCCAGTGTTCCCAGCTAGCTAGTAATGTACTCTTTTTGGTTGCCTAAGTACCTTCAACTCTTCCATTCCTTATAAATTCTGTTTTAATATTTATTTATATTTTATAATAGGAGTGAAATAAAATACTGACTACCTTTCTTAGCAACTTGGAGATCCTAAGGTTTATCTTTCTTAGGGAAGTATAGCCAGAGTGCCTTTTTCATGATCTAAACCAATTTTTTTTCATTAGCTCCATCTGAAGAACTATCAATTATAAAAATGACTGGTATTATACTTATAGAAGGAGATAAAGTAAGCATGAGACTAAGACCAGGGGATCTCAAGGTTAATTTAGTTAATCTTTGTGGAGTGGCTGCTTAAATACACAGGAAGGGTTTACAACAGTCCCTGCCTACAGCATTTAAGGGCCCAATAAATATTACTGCTAAGGCTAATTATTTCATTATTGAAAATCAATTAAGTTCACTTATTTTATCTTTGGAATGTCAATATTATGAAATACTTGATTTGTAAAGGCCGTTATTACTAGCTACACTGCCTGACTTTGGTCTATGGTAAAGCCAGCTAGCTTTACCAATTCCAGTAGAGGGCTACAAAAATTTCTGATATACTATGGGAACCCTGAAAAGGAGATAACTTGGCATAGTTGGACACAGTCAGCAAAAACAAAGGAAGATAGGTAATATTTTAATTGGCTTTTGAGGAGTGGAAAGGAGTTTGTTAGGCAGAGAATGACCCAGAAGGTTATTCCAGGTAGAGCACAGTAAAGCAAAGTCTTAGAGTTATAGATGCATGTTCTGCATTGGTAGAATTGTGTGAAAGGAGCATAGTATATAATAGGGCAATGGTTGATGTAAGGTTGAAAATAGAAGATTTCATGTACCAGTTAAGGGGTGTGGACTCTTACCTTAGCAGCAGTAGTGACTCACTTAGGCAGGGAGGTAGGGGATCAAATCAATGTTCTAAAGACTAACTGGCTGCAGAGTAGATTGGATTGTAGAAGTGGAAATTGAGGGTAGCTGAAGGTGCTGGAGTAGAGATTTTGGGTGCCTGGAAAGAGACATGAGAATACAGAAGTGGGACGGTAACAGCTGAGAGGAGAATTCAGTAGGACTAAGGGACTAATTACTTAATTGGATGTATGGGAGTAAGACACATCAATAATAGTAACAGGAGCCAAAACGTATTGAATGCTTATCATGTAGCAGTTATTGTTCTAATATATTGGCTAATATATGTATTAGCCCATTTATCTTGTTAACACTAAGGGGTAGAAGCTATTAAATTAGCCATTTTACAGGCAAGGAAATTGAGACACGGCAAGTAACCTCTTTAATTGTTCTTAGTTTAAATGATAATGCCATTAATTGAGATGAATATGAGAGAAAGAACACTTGTGCAAAGGAAAAGGTAGTTAGTGAACTTGCTAGAACTTTCCAGGCCTTTTTTTGTGGCATGCCTTCCCTAGCCTCCATTCTACCTGATAACTTCCATTTCTGACATGGGAAAGAAAACAGTATCTTTTTAATTAAGAAATTACCTGTTGGTATAGGCCGGAGAAAGCTTATAGTATCTTGTGTCAGAAAAACTTAGCTTATGTTTCCGACGGCTACATTTATTGTAACATCTTGCTGAAGTATGTATGACTTCATTCTTCAGTGAGTTGCTGCCCTTTTTTTTGGACTGTTATTTTGCACCAGAGCATACAAAGTGCTTTTGTCAGTAACAGCATTCTTCCCGTCACAGTACTTTGAGTACTCGGCTCAACACGAAATTCGGCATAACATCCAGAAAGAATTATGTCTTCATGCTGTTCAGGGTTTCGTTCAGCTGAAAACATGTACCTACAAAGGTCACAAGACAATTGCCACTGGAGAACAGCTATGGGAGATGCAGAAGGTACCTCAGTGTAATTAATTCATCCCTTTATATAATTATTTTGATCAGCTCTAATTGCTTATTTGGGAAAAATGCATGAAACATAGCATATTAATGCTATCCATCAGAATTTGTTAATTTTTTTATGCATTTCTATTCATGTGCTCAGAGAGAATATATATATGAATTAAATACTCTTAGGAACGAAATAATTGTACAGTTGCTTAAAGCATGGTTTATGCAGATCAGCACTTCTGTGAATAATGAATACTAGTCACTCATTTTATCTTTTTAGAATTTCTTATAATACTTTTTGTCACATTTTTTTCCTGGCAGAGAGAAAAAAAAAATCATTATTTTTTCTCACTTAAGGTGATTGATTTTTTTCCTCACCGGTTTTAGTACTTTTTCTTGAATCTAGAATTGAGAGAATATGTGAAGGTCTTTTATGTTTTCAAACATGTTTTAAGTCTTAATTGAAACATAGCAATTCTTACCTGAAAATTGTATTGTGTAATACTAGAACCTATAAGACTTTTATAATTTTTGATTTTTTAGAGTTTTTCACTTACATGAATGAAATGTTTCTTGTTTGAAAACTTGATTCAGCCCTTGCTCTGCACACCACTCTTCATTTATGTAATGCCTTCTGTGAATTGAACAGTAGTGGCATAAATGGTGTTATTTATACCATAATCTGACAACATTTTATCAGATGTAGTTGCTTTTAGAAAGATTAAAGGTTAAAAATACTGCATTTGATGTGCATTTCTCCCTTTGGCTTTGATGAGAACATAATGTAGTTTTCATATTTATCAGTAACTCTGAGTCTTGGAACTTAACGTCTGCCATGTTTCCTTTTATTTTAGGGTCAACTTCTCTATAATCCGTTCCTTAACATGTGCCTTTCAGCAAGCGGAGAGCATCCAAGCTTAGCGTCTTGCAGTCCATCAGATCCACTCCAAAAATGGATTTTTAACCAAAATGATTAAGTGTTCCTTAAAATTAAGGAGTTGAAAAAAAGAGATATTCTTTCTCATAAAACTGTGACTAGGCATACACTGTAGTTTTTGAAAATTATGCAAAAGCAGCTAATTGTAACTTATTCCAAGTGCATTTTTCTTATTTATATCTTGCAATGTCTATGTAGCATTGCTACAGGAATCCCTGCAGTTTCACTTCAAAGCACAATAACTAGTGATACCAAAGACTATTTTGAAATGTCTAGATGTGGGGGAAGAGATGTTTACAGTATGATGCAAATAATTTTCCAAGTAAAGTGATATTTGTTTTGTACACTTAATGATATGCATAGCTACATTCAGACACTCACAATTTAAAATATTTCTTCTAGTTTTTTGGGGGGTGGGAGAAAGATTTGATACTGTATTTTTTTAACTACATAGAAATCGGTCAATGAAGGTCAAACATTGGCCTTTGTGTACAAACCAGGAAATTTTTATAGATCTAGAAATTATTACATAAAAATGCAAGTACACTTTATTTTGCCTTTTGTTTACTTATCTGTCAAATGTTTCCTTAAACATGGAGTTAAATAAGAAGAATATTTTTAACACTTTAATTTCTTGGCAAATTTTAAAGTATTTTTTAGTCTGAAGCTCACTTGACTTGAAGCACTTGTCTTCCTTAAAAGACATTTCTTAAATAACTACACTGTGTGTTTTCTTAAAGCAATTAAAAAAAAGAAAACTATAAATTACTATCTGTCGAAAAGGTGTCTTTTTTTTTGTTGTTAGTCTTTCTTTCCTTACCAAAATTCACTAATCTTGAATGTTTTGTAAAACTGAATTTCAAAAGCAGAATACTTGACTCATTTAAAGCTAAATTTTATTTGTTATTGATTCAATTATAGGTTGTCTTTGTAATTATTATTTTTATCAAAAGAAACTTATTTCTGTCTATGTGGAAAACACAATAAAACAAACCCTTATCACTATTGTAATTATTTAAGTTTTTTTCTCTTTTGGATAAAATATATTAGTGATAATAAATGGGGGAAGCATGAATTTTGTACAGTGAATTTCTAAGCACTGATTGAAGAGCCATCAAATATATCTTAAGGAAAATGTAAACATTGGTAGTAATGGCATTAAAAAATGGCGAATGGAGAAGATTCTATATTAAATATTTAGAAAATTTTGCGCTAATTTCTGATAACTTTCCTTGAACATCTAATATTTTTTTTTAATGTGATGCTTACTTAGATAAAAAAATTTTTCCTTTTGATTATTTTATATGTAGATTGCCTATATTCTTATTTAAGAAGTAAACTATGATTGGTTTCATATTTTAAACTGGCAGAGCCTCAATTATGCAAAAGAAAATATTTAAAAATTATTGGTTCTATCTTCTCATCATTTGTAACTTTGAACTTGCATTAAAAAAACCCTGAATTCCTTAATTTATTACAATGCCAACTTTTATTTTGGTTCAAGTAACATTTATTGTGTGCCTAACTTCATGCCAGACGTTGTGGTAGGCAGAATAGGACGTATATTGCCTTTGAGCTTAGGTCTTATGGAGCGGAAAGAAAGATACATAATTTTGAAATAGCATAGTGAGTGACATTATAATGTTATATTTTATGATGCAGATGACAGCTCGCTCTTCATGTTATATCTTTAATGAGTATAGACATTTATTTATTACTATAGCTAAATACTTATATGTATTGTGAAATATAGTGTCCACTTACATGTATAATTTCTGTTTCTCAATTTGTTACTCTTGTGTGAACATCCAGGAGCAAATATTGCTCTTAGAGTTTGTTATGTCTCACAAAACAAAAAACAAATCCTCAAAGATATTTTATAAATGAACTTAAGTAAAGCATAATAAAAAGTAAATCTGAGTGCCTTCTGTGTATTAGTTAAGTGTTGTCATGTCATGTTCCAACCAAAATCTGTTTGCACTAGGTTGATGTATTATGGCTGTGCTAAATGCAGAGTCGTTCTTCCCTGATTTGGGAGCCCCAGGCTGTTGCTCAAGTGTCATTTAACTACTTCATTAGGAATTTGCCCTTTAGGGTGGTGGTAGTGTCTTTTAAAAGCCTGAGTTTTGAAACAGTGCTAACAAGAAGTTATTTATGGAGTCTGCTTGCCATCAGTCTGAGAGATTTGAATGCATTCAGGTGTGAAATTGTAGCACTCTTGCTCAGTGTTAAGCTACCGTGGCTAACAGTCTAGCTATTGCAGAAGACCTGGCATGTTGCCTTCATTGCTAAGGACCAGGTCCCAAGAACTCTAGATCGGTGAGCTGCATTGCCCAAACTGCTAGGGTCCAGCTGGGGGTGGGCTCGCTGAAAACAGGGAAGTGAGCGCAGAACCATAGGACCGAATAAGCAAGAGACTAACATTGCCTATTAGCTACAACCAATGATGATGAAATTTTTAAATTGAAGTATAGTTAATTACAATATTATGATGATAAATTTTTAAATCCCTAGATTGTCAGAGATTTGGCCTTACTGTTGATAGACAATTTAAGTATTATGTAAGCCACAGTATCAAAATGTAAGTGCAAAAAGATAGGCAGTTGCTATTTCTGAGAAAACAAGGTTGAATGCTTTAGGAAAAATAGAAAAAAAATAAAATTATTTTAGAAATGCTGCTACTTACATGTGGATAAGAACTATTAAAGTTAGGGAAAACAGAAAGCTAAGCAGATTCTGCACTCAAATTGCTTCACAATTCACTTTAGAGAAAACAAGTATCTGATGTAGCATTAGTATGGTTTGTGTAGGAACGATGTTGAATAAGTCTTATAAGCCGATTCAAAAGGCCGTAGCCTTATACCGGATATTTATGAAGGAATTAACATACATACAAATGTAGGAGTATATGTGCTTTAAGTTAAAAATATCTTTTTTTATGGATTTCTATTTTAACTACCTTTTTAAAATCATCAATTAGCTATCAGACCAGCTGATTGGGGAAGAGACTTCTGCACACATACATAGATATTATTGCTCTGTAACCTTTAACAAGTCTAGTCTTCAATAATATTTAGGAAATATCTGTGTTTTTGTGATTATAGTAGGCATCAGGGACCAACGATACACAAAATGGTCCCTATCTTCAAGAAGTTCACAGTCTAGGAAAGTAGTCATCAGTGAGGTATCATAATGATGACGTTTTGGAGAGACAGTCCATGATGGAGTCCACACCTTTCGCCTTTGGTGCATCCATTGCCAGGAGCTATGGGAGAAAACAGAGGTGCCTAGTGTTTTAGAGGTAAACAACTAGAGTAATGCTTCTTGAGTTTTACTGTGCATACCTGGGGATTTTATTAAAATGCAGATTCTGATTCATTAAGTCTGGGTACAACCTATGATTCTTATTTTCAGTAAGCTCTTCGATGATGCCAAAGCTGCTGGTCCTGGAACCACACTTTGAGTAGAAAGAAGACTAAATATCCATGACTCCAGCATCTGGCTGTCATTACTTGACCACCCCATTTTCTTCTCTTGGCCATACCCTCCGTTGCATCTCTAGTAACCGTTTCTGCTCTGACAGCTTGATCACACATAGGCTCTGACTACTTCTAGCTCATTTGTACCAGTCTTTCCTCTTAAAAAACTTTCCTTACCTCTGAGCCCTCCAAACTGTTGATCTCGTTGCTTATTCGTGATCGTTCTCATCTAGTCCACACTTGTCTCCTGGTCCAGGGTGGCTTTAATATTTCTTCATTATTGATAATTCTCTACCACTCTCAGTTCACATGTCCTTTTCTCCATCATGCATATTTGAAAAACTCCAGACCCTGTATAAACCCAAATATTTACAAAATACTTGCATTCTGTACTCCTCTACCCAAACAGCTGTCATTCTGGGGTGACACCTTGACTGTCATTCTGGGATATCCTTGTACCTTTTTCTCATGTTTGGTCTCCAGTCATGTGAATTCTATGTCTTCATCTTTCTTAGTTTACTTCCTCATTTTGAAGGAGTACATCATGCATTAAAAAAAATTTAATATCTGAAAATACCTTTATTCTACCCATACAATTAATAGGTTGGCTGAGTATAGATTTCTTGGTTGAAAATCATTTTTTAAGCTATATTATGAAGATGTTGCTCCATTTTCTTCTAAATTCCAATATTGAAAAGCCCAGTGCATTTTTGACTCTCAATGCTTAAATAATGATCTTATTTTTTTCTCTCTGAAAATATATAGATTTCCAGCTATTCCTAACATTCTGAAACTTCCCAATGAGTTATATTACTATACATTTTCCTGTGCTCTTTAAATACTCGTGTCTTTCAAATCTGAGAAATGTTCCAATTATTTCTTAATTTTATGTCTATTCGATTCTTAGTTTCTTTCTGGAAATCTTAAGTACATCAGACCCTTAATATATTGATCTTCTAATATTTGTAAGGGCACTTTTCTTATCTATATTCATGTCTTTGCCTCTTCTATATCTAGGAGATATTCTTGATATATTCTTCTAAGCCTTCAATTGAGTTTTTAAATTTTATAATTTCCAAGAGCACACTCTTGTTTTCTGAATGCTTCTGTATATAATTTTATTATTTTATGAGTGCAACTTTTCTTTTACCTAAGGATATTAATCACATTTTTTATTTAGAAGTTTTCATCTACTTTTGATGAATGGATAAAGAAGATGTGGTACATATACACAATGGAATATTATTCAGCCATAAGAAGAAAACAAGTCCTACCATTCACAACAACATGGATGTAGCTAGAGGGTATTATGCTCAGTGAAATAAGCCAGGCGGAAAAAGACAAGTAACAAATGATTTCACTCATCTGTGGAGTATAAGAACAAAGAAAAAACTGAAGGAACAAAACAGCAGCAGACACACAGAACCCAAGAATGGACTAACAGTTACCAAAGAGACAGGGATGGGGGAGGATGGGTGGGAAGGAAGGGATAAGGGGGGGAGGGGAAAGAAAGGGGGCATTATGATTAGCATGCATAATGAGGGGGGTACGGGGAGGGCTATGCAACACAGAGAAGACAAGTAGTGATTCTATAGCATCTTACTACGCTGATGGACAGAGATTGTAATGGGGTATGTTGAGGGGACTTGGTGATGGGGGGAGTCTAGTAAACAATGTTCCTCATGTAATTGTAGATTAATGATACCAAAAAAAGAAGTTTTTATCTACTTTTATCTAGACTGTTTCCTCCAAGCTGTCTTTTTTTTTCTTTGTTTCATTCCCTGCATTTGATCATAGTTACTTAACCTCAAATGTCTGGTGATTCTTGTCCATTTATCTTTAACAAAGGAGCATCAAATGCTTATTGGAAGGGTCTCTATGTGTTTTGTGAAGGAATGGTCTAATTGGGGTCATTGTACTGGGAAACAAAATAACTGGTTAGATCCACAGAGAAGAATCCTCCAATCACCTTTCTGAACAGTGTAAACCTGAGAAGAAAGAAAAGAGGGCTGGGGTGTATTTTCTATAAAAGACTCCTGTCCTCAGCTGTGCTTGGTGTTCCCTGTTCTTGAGACCCTCCATTTTACCCTCTCCAGTGAGTAAGTCTCTAGGCTTCTGCTTGGATGTGGGAGAGGATCAAGGGGTCTACTAATCAATCAATAAAATTGTAGCTAGCTGGTCTCCCAACTCCATTTTCTCTCATTTCCAGAGGCATCTGGTACCACCAGTTCTTGATCCTTTCAGAGGCCTTACAGTGCAAAGTGGAGTGATGCTGCCCTGCATCCTCTGCCGCTCTATTGGATTCAGCTCTCTCCATTCTTTTGGTACTCTCTACTGATCGATTTGCTCCCCAAACTCCAAGATTATGTCAAGAAGAGTCTCCTACTATTTTTACTTCTCCCTATGGATTTATGAATATTGTCGATATCTTTATTGCCATTTTCATAGCATTTCAGAAGGAACCAGGAGAGAACGAGGGTTGAATCTGGTAGAATTCTTAATGCAAAACCTCTATTCATTCTTAAATGAGCCCCCATCTATCTTCTGTCACTAACAACTTCCAAGTTGCAATTCCAGTATCCCTTTTTCTGTCCTCAAATATCTAAGCTCTGCAGCATCTGAAATGATTGACTTCAACCTCATTTTTGAACTTTTGCAAACTCTCTCCTCTCTGGGCTTCGACGGTACCACAAGCTTCTATTTCCTGTCCCAATGCCCTTTTCCGAACCATCACATCTCACATGGACTAACATGATCTCTTAACTAGTTTCTCTGCTTTTTTGTCGTTCCTCTAGCTGATTATTTTCACAGCAACTAAAGATTGTTTTTAAATAGGAACACATTGCTCCCTTGCCTTTGTAGTTTTCTAAGGGCTTCCAGTTGCTCTTAGAATAAAGTCTGTGCTCCTGGCCACAGCCTACAAGGCCCTGGGTGACTCGCCCTTGCCTACTTCTCCTGCCTCATCTATGACCACTTTTTCTCTGGCTGTAGACACAGCAGTTGTCTCTTCTATTTGTCTAATTAACATATTCTCAGAAGAAATGCTGTTTAAAAGGTAATTCAGTTACTACTGCATCACCCTGTGTATTACCTGTATTAAATTTACCACTTCCTGACATTATTGTCTTACTTTGTATGTGAACTTGTCTTCTGTCTCCATCAAAATACTACCTTCAAGAGGGGAAGGTAAGACACGAGGAATCCACGTCACATTACAATTTAGGTCATTCAGTATCCTGCTACGTAAAACAACTCTATATTTTTCAAGAACACTGATATTAAGCACAGATGGCTGCCAAAGGAAGGGCTTTGAGCAGAGGAATGGAGGATGAGGAAAAATTGGCAAAAAAAAAGAGGGATTTTACTAGTACTGAGGAAGATCCAAATTTTTCAAATCTTGAAAAATTATCTGAATCTATGAAGCATTTCTTCAAAGGATATATATACAATCCTGTAGTATGAGAATAATAGAACCAAAAGATCAGAGTACTTAATCACGTACCAAAGAGTAAGTCTTGAAAGTCATTAACTAAAGAGTGTGTGTAGGTGGAAATTTTGAGAAGATATAAAGTAAACTCAGGGAAATTGATGCCTGAAAAGTTCACAATTAATAGGAAAAATAGGGTGTTTAGCATGTCCCCAAGCTTTCATAGTGACACACGAGATGACAACATGACTAAAAACAATGGCAAATGACTTTAGCACAAACTGTAGGATTTGTAAACTATGTGATTTGCATTCTTTCCTCACTATCTTTTCCTTTAAAATGTAAAGAAAATATTAAATGACATATATATATATATGTATGAAAATGCTTTCACTTTAATCATATTGTTAGCCCTTTCTCACCACCCTTTTTGTGCTTCTCAGGTCACATATATTATTCTTTAAATTTCTGTACTGTGTAGTTACATACCATATTCATAATGTTTTCTCCCAGCAGCAATTTTCAGTTTGTTTTATAAGGTTAATTTTTTATCAAGATATAATTTATATATAATAAAATGTGCAAATCTTGAAGGTCCAGTATGATGAATTGTGATTTATAGAGACTTTTGTAACCACCACCCAGAACAACACACAAAATAATTCCATCTCACCAGAAACTGCCCAGTTTGATGAGTTTTGACATATAGATATTCTTGTAACCACCACCCAAAACAAGACTAGAATAATTCCAGCACACCAGAAACCTGCCAAACTTTCAGCTCAAGAATCAACCACTTTCTGATTTCTATCAGCATGAATAAATCTTTATTTTTCTTTCATTTCATACAAATGGAATCATACATTATACACAGCTGACCCTTGAACACATGTTTGAAGTTGGGTCCATTTACAGGTTTTAAAAATATATATATATTGGAAATTATTTTTAGAGATTTCTTTCTTCTACCTTTATTGTAAGACTGTAGTATATAATCCATATAACATACAAATATATGTTAATTGACTTTATGTCGTTGCTAAGGCCTCCAGTCAACAGTAGCTATTAGTAGTTAAGGTTTTGGGGAATCAAAGTTTTACATGGACTTTTGAATGCACAGGTGGCCACAGTTGTTCAAGGTCATTTGTATTCTTTTGTGTCTGTTTTTGTGTATTACCTTACAGTTCTGAAGATCAGAAATCCAAAATGGGTCTCACTGGGCAAAAATCAAGCTGTTGGCGAGGATGTATTCCTTCTGGAAGAACTAGGGGATAATTAGCTACTTGCCTTTTCCAGCCTCTACAGGTCACCATACACTTTGGCTTGGGGCTCCATTCTTCCATCATCCAAGCCAGCAGTGTAGCATCGTCAAGGAAATCTCTGTCTCTGATTTCCAACTCTGTCCCTCTCTTTCACTTTTAAGAACCCTTATTGAGCCCAGTGGATAATCCAGGTAATCAGTTGATTAGCAGTTTTAGTTCCACCTGCAGCCTTAATTCCTTTGTGATATGTAGCGTAACATATTCAGAGGTTTTAGGGACTAGGGCATGAACATTTTGAAGAGGCCATTATTTTGCCTACCACAGTATAAGACAGACAAAAGGTTGACATCTTTAATTATATAAATATTACAAATCAATAAGAATAACACTCTAACAGGAAGAAATAACAAAGAATATTCACAAATAATTAATAAAATAAAAATCAGAAATTGCTCAAAACTTTTAAAAGTGTTAGCCACACCAGTATTTAAAGAAATGCAAATCAGAGAAAATATAGGAGAAAAGTTTTCACTAATCAAGTTTGGCAGAAATTTTTTTTTTCATAATTATGCTCAGTGTTGGTGGGATTGAGAGAAAAGGACACATAAATTGCAGGTGGAAATTGTAATTGGTATAACCCTTCTGAAAGTCAGTTTGGCAATATGCATTAATGGCCTTAAAATTGTAGAAACTGACTCAGCAATTCTATTTCTAGAAATTCATCTAAGGATAAAAAGAAAGGTATTTGCAACATTTTAGTATACAAATACTCATCAGAGTTTTCTTTAGTCAAAGATTGGGAAAACATAAATGCTTATTGGAACAACATTGCTTGAATAAATTTTGATGTCTACATTATGAAATAGTACATTTGTATATGTTCTGTGTATAAAAATATGGCATAAAATAAAATGAAAAACCTTCATGTGTTTAAAATCATAGCTAGACCCTTCACAAATCTAATACCCACCCCATAAAACACCCAATTTTCTGAATTTTGTGTTTATTTTCCTTTGTTTTTTATTACAAATTTACTATGCATATATAGATTCATAGATAGACATTTAACACTATTGGCTTAGGAGTGTATTTATTGAGATGAAAAGATATCCCAGGTTATATTAAATGAAAAAAATCTAGTTATGAAACAGCATATTCAGGATGATTCCATTTTTTTAAAGAAAAAATAGTAAGTCTGGGAGGATGTGCATCAATGTAACATGGCTAATTCTGGGTGGTGAGGTAATAGCTGATCTAAGTATCTTATTTTCATTAATTTTTATTTTATAGCTTAGAACAGTACAGGTACTCATCATCACAGAATGCTATGGTTAGAAAAGATTACTTTAATGGTAGTAACATTTTTCATACTTAGTTCACCTGCTGTTCACCTCCTAATTATAAAAGTAAAAACGATTAGCTATGTCATGAAAAGTAGGAGATGATTAAATCATATTTTTGTTTATTTAGTACAATACACATGTGTTTGGTTTTAGGCACAAATGAAGGTGGAAACTATTTTTTTCTATTTCATGTGCATCCCTGTGGAAAGGTCTCCTCAGCTGTGCAAGTGACACAGTAACTGAAAATGAGATGTAATATGTGTGAAGACAGGAGAATGCAAGGAGAATTCACGGAAGCACTATAATGAAGAGAGACTCCAACTCCCTCATTCCTAATAAGGTGAGGGCAGCAAGCCCACATATTCAGCCTGACTTGTAAGTAAACAAACATTAGATGACTTATTAAAATGAATAAGATATAAGCTAGTCCCTCAAGGAGCATCTAGTTCAATGAAAGGGGGCAGCTGAACAGGTGATCGCAGTTGGGGTAAGAGTCGGGGGACACAGAGCAAAGGGAGTTACAGGGGTGGCCCTGCACACCGCGGTGGGTATGTGGGTGTCAGTTTCATCAGCAGCCATGGCTGTGAGCTGTACTTTGAAGGACAACTTAAGAGTTAGCCGGGTTCACTGCCCTTCAGGTTCCCACCAGTCATCTGGAGTTCATTCTTTGGATGGGGTGAAGGAGAGCCATCTTTCACCCGCGCTTGAGAGCACGGCGAGCTTAGAACAGAGAAGGCAGAGCCCTGTCACTGCCAGACCTCCAGCGGCGGACTCAGCCCCGACGCGCCAGGTTTGGCCTTCCCACGTCCCCGTTGGTTTCTCTCAGCTTCCCTGTGAATGACTGTAAACTACCAGCAAAACTGAAGACGCACTATGATGATGGAGCCTCTTTCACCTTATTTCTTCTGGGAGATGTTCTCGATCTTTTTTTCTTCTGGGAGATGTTCTCAATGTTTTTCTCTTATCTTTTTCTTACACGGATGGGCTTGTGATTACTACAGAGCTTTTAAGATTGCAACTAGGTAAAATCTAAAGGATATCAAAAGTCTGGATTAACACAAACCAGTCATTAACAGGAAAAGTAGGGTAGTGATTACCTTGGACTATGGGAGGATAGGGATGTGACTGGGAGGGGACACACAGGACCATCTAGGGCACATTCCGTTTCTTAGGGTGGGTGCACAGGTGTTTTTATTATTCTAAAAATGAAGATTTATATTTCATACAGTGTTATATATATATATGAAGCATTGTATAATTAGAAGAACTAAAGGGTGGGTGAAAAGGAAGGAGTGTGTGGACGGTGAGGAGGCGGGGTGTGGAGGTGGCCGTATGTATCGCAAGGATGGTTTGCTTTGCTTATCATTTTATTCTCATTTTCTCTGAAATGATCTTGTTGTCTCTCATGTCTCATAGAGCATTAATGGTAAATAATTATCTGAATAAGAGGTTTTGCTAGATAAAATGCTTTGTGAATTAGCTGTGGAGCTTACAATACTTTCTAGGGCCCACGAGATATGAAGGCTGAACAGCCAAAGCAACAAGCATTGGACAAATGCAGCATAAAAGGATTTGTGTTATGTTCCAACCAGAGAGGAAGTGCGTTTAATGGACTTATAAGGGATCCACGGGAATTAGGTGTTTATAAAAAGTACAGTTCAAAGGGAGTTGTCACTCTTTCTGTTAGGAAAGGCTTTGTGAAGGAGACAGGATTGCTGGAGCCGTTTGATGGACGCAGGAGAGTTTGGCCTGGAGGGAAGCGAATGTTTCAGGCTTTGAATTATTTGCGGTTCTGTTGCTATTTTGACTCTCCTGGAGCAGAAGCGGCCTGCGTGGTGATCGTCCCAGGCCTGCGGTGGGTTGTCCAGGAATGCTCCACCGGGGCTGCACCTCCTCTCTGGCCGTCCTTGCCCCAAACCACAAAACCCAAATGAATGTGTTTTTCTTCTAAATGGGCATGGCTTTGAATATAAAACCAAAATGTTTGGTTTGAGAAGAGTCAACGTTCTGATGACATTTATATTTCTGGTCTTTATTTTTGCAGAGCGACAGCAAAAGTGAAGTGTCCTCCTCCATGTGCGCTCACCTCTTCCGACGGGGAGCTGCGAAGGGAGGCTCACGGCGCTCAGCGTGTTCCCAGCCCACTCAGGTCTGCTCCTTACTTAGGTTTAGAGCTGTTTCCCTCAACAACGGAAAAGGGCTTGTTCCTTGGCATTCAGATGCATTTTGTGAGCGGGGGGAAGAGAAAAAAAAAGAGAGAAAGGGCCATATGTGCCCAGTTTCCAGAAAAATGATTTCGGCTTCCTCTCATCCAACTCTGTTTCCTGCTTCCTTCTCCCATGTTCTTGCCCTATTTCACTGTCCTTCCTCCTCCCCACGTCCCAAGGTCCTCTTGTTCTTCTACCTTCACTCTAGAAAAAGGCTCCACATTTTGAAAGACTCGGATAAGTTCCTCCAAGAGGAGACTTGACATAATACATCCCTCCCACCCTGTTGTCCAGCACAGGAAAAGTTTGCCTGCACCATCTAGAGGTGAAGGGCATAGTTATAAGGGGAGCTTAAACCATTGCTTCAAAATGGCCTTTTCATAAAGGAGTCAATTTATTTATTTGTGATAGAAATTTTACCCGATCATGGTAGAGGTAAGATGGATTTATTTTTATGTTCTCTATTTAGAAAATGACATTACAAAATCATACGAAGAGAGCATGCAGCCAAAAAAATGTAGGAAAAAGTGTTGTAGAAGCATGTTAATTAACAAAACTGTTGTGTTATTTTTATTTGTGACATTTATGATATTTGCTTCTCAAAATTTGTTTATTTGTTGCAATTTAAGTTCTCATTATGGGTATTCACCTTTGTGCTCTATGTTCATTATTTTGTATTTTACTTTTGTAACAAGAAACCTCCAAATTGTATAAGCTTCAGGATCCAACTCTTAAATCAGCCCTTCATGCTCAGCGAAATGAACAATTGCAAATGTGACAGATGAGCAATAATTGAAGGAGGCTTATTTCGACATCTACGTAGGAAGAGGAAATATAGCTTCCCTTACACTGTATTTATGATGTTTCTGTTTCTGCATTTTAACACATCTCTTTATATTTCCTGCTATTGGGTAGAGCCATTTTTCCAAATTGTCAGGTTCATGTTACACTTATTCTTCTTAGAGCGTTAGCTACCATCCAGATTCAGAACTGTGCTTTTTGATTTACTGGAAACCTGCCCAATGGGCATTGCCCTTGTGTGCCCAGTTGATATAGTGCTTCCAGGAGCTGATGTTTAATAAATATTTAATAGAGTGCATTCAGCTAAATTAGGTGAGCAGCTAAGGTGGGAGGGGAGCTGTATTTTTTTAATACTGGAGCAGCTTTGGATGTCAAAAACATCAGACAGCAAAGGCCCAGACTGGGAGCACAATAGTTACTGTCCTCTGTGTTCCAGGGGAAGAGAAGCTTGAGGTGACTGATAGTCTGAGAGCGCAGGGAGAGGCTTTATAACCCTCCAGGCTGTGGGCTTCGGAGCAGCCGGACACTCACCCTGCTAGCAGAGTAGACCCAAACTGCTGTGGAACACGGAAGAATTTACCAGTGAAGGGGCCACATTTCTGCAGCTTACACTCAAATGATTCAGGGACGAAAATGTTTGAGGGATAAAGCATGGATGGTAAAAAATTATTTGGGGGGTCTGGGTGGAAGGTATATGTACATTTTCTGTACCACTCTTGAAACTTTTCTATAAATCTGAAATTACATAAAAATGATAAGGTTCAAAGAAAACAACTATGGCATCCTCACAACAGAACAAAACAATAACAAAGTAACTGTGGATCTCAATTCCAAGAAGAACAAACACACTCCCCCGGTATTTCCTTTTGTCACCTCTTTCTCACCTCTTTGTGCCTTCTTCACTTCTTTCCACGGCCTTCTATTTCCAGAACTTAGGATAGGTCTATTTGAAGTGTTCTGCTATGTTATTTCAAAGAGATGTTTAATATGCTGCAAAAATCTACAAGTATAATTACTATTTTCATCATTTACTCCTATCTCCTAAGAGATAGTTATGTTGTTCCAAACAACTAATTTAGGGATAACTTTAGGAACAAAGATGGTAAACTAAGAAATGAATTATGCATTTTTACTTTTGAATCAAAACAACTTCCCTTTTTGCACATACTCAGTCGGATGCAGCTACAGAAGAGGAAACACCATCTTGGCTGGGAAATTGGGAGTCTTACGTTTCATGTCCCGTAAACAACAGCATGCGCCCTCATCAAATCTTGGCCTTCTCTGTGGCTGATACAATAGTCATTAGCAGCCTATTCTTACAGTCCTGACAAAAGTTCCTATTAAAATATTTAGCATCATTTCTATGCCAGCAGTCAAGCCAACTGCATTCTGAATATCCATAGTGCTCAACTTTGAGGATTTTCAGTCTTTCTGAGAAAGAGATAAAAGACACAGCATCCATTTTCCATACTCGAACAATCACTAGGATCGTTGAGGAGTGTAAGACACAGACCCGCAGTTCCTACCTGGAGGTC
The DNA here is from genome assembly GCF_030020395.1 of Manis pentadactyla. Taxonomy (NCBI): domain Eukaryota; kingdom Metazoa; phylum Chordata; class Mammalia; order Pholidota; family Manidae; genus Manis; species Manis pentadactyla. Next base: position 8,272,677 of record NC_080026.1, read on the forward strand.
TGGAGTGGATTCCAGAATCTATATTCTCAAATAGTATCTTCTTGTCTAGGTAAGTTTGTGAAACCATGACAGTGGAGAGGGGGATGGGAAAGCCTCCCAAACGGGACTGATCCCCAGGCCACCCGGGCAGTGAGACAGCTTCATCAGCTGGTGTCCAAAAACATGATGAGCCTTATTTTGTTTTCCCCAATGTCCTTTCTTTAGGTCATGTTTTACCTGATTTCTCTCCCTCCCACCCACCCACCCAGAAGAAAGTTGTAGGTGAAACAAGCATTGAAAGAGAGGAAAAGCAGCTAACTTTTACTGATCACCTATTGTTGGGAATGTGGTACTAGACCTAAGTATTGTTTTTAACCATTAAAACACATCTCTAAGATTTGTATTATCAGCCCCATTTTCCCCATTGATGGGAGGGGGCTCAAATAAGTTCAACATCTTGGCCAAAGTCCTAATGGTGGATGGCAGTGCTAGCATTTGAATTTAGATGTGCGGGTGTGACTACAAGGTAAGTGCTATTAAAATGCTGTTTTCTGGGGGAACAATGAACATTCAGACCCTATCTCTTCCATCTGTGGTAGCGATGAGACTATTATACAAATGACAAGCTTCAGACTATGTAAGAGCTGAACATGGACTATTTCCTATGCTTTATTTACTATGGCAGGGAGAATGGAGACATCTAATGTCTTTTTTTTCTGATAAATCTTACTTTACCACATTCAGTGAGTTAAATTAGTTTTTAGAACCTAGAATTAATTCTGATGATTACTATTGAATATGAGTATGGTTGTAGTTTTCCAGGTTTTCTTAAAAACACAAAAACAGAATAAAATAAAGAAGCCACACAACAGATCTGATACTAGAGGAACTAGCAATCCCTCTAGAATGTTCTTACCTATATAAGTTCTTACATAGCTCTTACATAGTAATTTATATAGGTAAAAACTTTCCTTCTTTTGACCCAGGCCACTTCCTGAGGAATAAGACCTCTGTAAAATGAACCTCAATCTACTCTGCTACATGACAGGCACTGTGTCATCATTTATCATACAGCCATAACAGGCAGTGTTTTGGCCTCACGGAACTTACATTCCCAGAGGGAACAAATTATCAACAAGCTGAGAAATATCAGATAATGAGTATCATGAAAAGTATGAAACAAAGCAATAAGGTGATGCAATTCAAATGAACTGAGTGCCATGCATTAGATGGTTAAGCAAGATCTGAGGGTAAGGAGGCAGCCATTCAGGCATCCCTCCAAACTTCTTTGGAGCTGGGAGGGGTGTCTCCCCATCATCTCCTGATCGTGTGTTTTATTGCTGTGAGGGAGGGGATGCTATTATGGGTCTAGGGACCCGACATACACAAATATATCTATGGAAAGATGCTGGCTAGTGCCTAGGAAGTTTACCCCAATTTCTGAATTTTTATATTACTTTAAGAGGCTGTGTACTTTACAATAAAAAAAGACAAATAATCCAGTTAAAAAATAGGCAAAGGATTCAAACAAACATTTCTCCACAGATATACAAAGAGTCAATAGAGCACGAGAAAAAAATGTTCACAATCATTAAACATTAGAGAAATATAAATCAGAACTACAGTGAAATAGCACTGCACACCCACTAGGATGGCTAGAATTAAAATAAAAAAGGGAAATAACAAGTGTTGGCAAGGATGTGGAGAAATTAGGATGCTTACACATTGCTGGGTGAAACGTAAAATGGTATAATCAGTGAAACAGTGGGAAAGAGCTTGGCAGTACCTCAAAAAGTTACACATATGATAATATGCTCCAACAATTTTACTTGCAGGTATGTCCTAATAAAATTGAAAACATATTTTCTCACACATGCACAAAAACCAGTGCACAAATGTTCATAACAGTATTTTTCATATTAGCTAAAAAGTGGGAAACAACCCAAATATTCATCAACTGATGAATGGATAAAAAAATGGACATATCCATATAATGGATTATTATTCAACCATAAAAAGAAATGAGATACTGATACAGTCTATAGCAAGGATGAACCTTGAAAACATTGTTTAGTAAAATAAGCCAGCCACAAAAGACCACTTATTGGATGACTCAATTTACATGAAATAGGCCAATCCATGGACAGAAACTTGATTAGTGGTTGCGGGGGGCTGTCACTGGTTGGTGGGAGAATGGGGAGTCTCTGCTAATGGTTTAGGTGTTTCTGTTGGTCGTAAATGTTCTGGAATGACTGCTGTTGGGTGCACAACTCTGAATATGCTAAAAAAGAACTTCTAAATGGTGAATTATGTTGAATGTGAATTACATCTCAATAAGAAATATGTTTTAAAAAGCTGTGTTACTCCACTGTGATGTATCTAAATATTGAGGTTGTCATCTACACATCAAGTAACTGAGAAGAATTTAATTGTTGAAAGAGAAAGGTATCTATTTATACTAACAAGACAAGTAATTCAAGTTCATTATTACTGAAAAGTTGTTGAAATAGGTTGAACATAATTCACAAAGAGGTAATTCTTGAAAATTGAGGCACTTAGCTTGGATTAAAGGACTTTAGTCATCCACTCCTGCCTCAGTATTATTTTACGGAGTACTGACAAGCCCCAGAGCTAATCAGATCATCACAGTGAGAAATAAATGGACTGACTGTGAAACACTTCACCATGATTTCTAAAGAGCACCTGTACTGACACACAAGCCTTCAGAGGTCAGAGCTCATTTAACACTGCAAAGCTCAGGAAGAGGCAAGACTTGACCTTGAAGGAAACTTAACCATCAAGAATATAAGGACTTAAAGAAGAGGAAAAGATACATGCCTAGGTAGAGAAATAGAAATTATGAAGCTTATTCAGGGGGAAAAATGTGTCTACTAGTTTGCTTGTCCATAGGAGTAAATATATTGGAGAAATAGGGTGGTGTGGGAAAGGCTGATCTAATTCCAGAAGGCCATGTTGAATGCCAGGATAGAGAGGAGCAAAACTAAGAGAATTCCACTTTTGTCCTTAACTCTCCCTGAGCGCCTGAGTGAACCCGCATACTTTACTCTTTGTGTTCAAGGTTCCTTTTCTGTGATGGGAAATATTGAAGTTGATGTCTACAGAAAGTGTTTTATTTGGCTGAATGCTGTATTTCATAGATCACCGTATTAGTTCTCTATTACTGTAATAACAAATTACTACAAATTTAGTGGCTTAAAAAAGAAGCATAAATGTTATTTTATAATTCCAGAGTTCAGAAGTCTAGAATCAGGGTGTTGGCAGAGCAGCATTCCTTCTGCAGACACCAGGAGACAATCTGAGAATGTTTCCTTGCCTTGTCCAGCCACTAAGGACTGTACCCCTGGCCCCTGGCTCCTTCCCCCATCTTCAAAGCATATGGCTCCAACCACTGGTCCCACGGTCACACCTCCTCTTTTTGACTGTGGCCCTCTTTCTCCCCTGTGCTGGCACTGGGCACACCTGGATAGCCAAGATAATCTTCCCGTCTCCAGATCCTTAATTTGATTTCATCTACAAAGTCCTTGTTGTCACTGAAGCTAGTTTATCCACAGATTCTGAGGGTTACAGTATGAACATCTTTGGGGGACCGCTATCCAGCCCACTGCAATCACCTCTCACAGATTGCCTGAAATCCTTAACCTATACAGATTCAGAATGGGTCCCATTCTAAACCATCAGGCGTGCATTTTAAACAAGCTTCTCCAAGTTGCAGAATCACTGCTGAGAGAAGAAGTGTTACCAAGAGTTTTGAGGATGAGTGGAGGAATGAAATTAGTTCAACCACATTTTAATATAAAGTTAGAGCTCTTTAAAGTCATGTGAGAGTTAAGCTGGTTTGAGGGCTACTGAATTTTTGGTCTACAAGTACTCTTTTCTTTTAAGAGAAAACTCTGCTTAGAATTGGATTGAAGGAAAACAAAAAGGCAGTTAGTTGAGGTGTGAGAGTGCGGGCAAGCCTGCTTTTCTAGTTTATGAACCATCCTACTTATTAAACTCCTCTGCCTCTTGGGGGAATCCTGCTTCAGAGTAACCCGCCTTCCTGGGGCATTACCTGCCAGCTGGGAAGCCTTTTAAATCCTGTTGCAACCTGAATGTGGCCGTGCCCTGCTACAGCGCCCGTACACATGGAAAGGAATGCAGGGTGAAGCTGGCACATCCTTCCTTCTCCCTTCAGATAATTACTCTCTTTGCACTACTTTCCTTCCAGTGTTGGGTGTGACAGAGGCTTCTGAGCCCTAAGGCTCAAAACAAAACATTCTTGCTTCACAGTTAGTCCATCTGTTCAGAAGGAAAGGCTTGTTTGCATGAGATGGCTTCTTCATCTCAACCTGGCCCGACAGTTTGTACAAAATGAAGCACATCAACCAAGATGCCTACTGCTTTCTCCTGGAGACGGACGCGTGAAGTTCTAGCAGGTGGCTCAACAGCGAGGGTTCCACAACTTCCACCCCTGGTGCATCAGTCCTCTGCCCTTCCTGCATACTGCAAGCACTTGAAGATCTTGAACCAAATTACTCTTCGGCCCCATTCCCAGAGATTCTGACTTAATTGGCTTAAGAAAGATCCCTGGCATCAGGGTTTTTAAAAACCTCTTCAAATAATTTTAATGTGAATCAGGGTTGAAAGGCGCTGAATGAGGGCATTTTGGATGGGTTTTAAATGTTTTAAAAAATGGAGTACTTTTAAGAATTCTATTTATGGTTATATACAATGTTCATTTAATATGTTTAAATACTTGGCAGTAATTTAGTGACAATTAAGAGTGGGAAGGGATTTTAGAAATATTCTAATGAGGTTTAGTAGAAAGAACTTGGACTTTGGAGACAGATTAACTTGCGTTTGAATGACAGCGTCTTCCAATTACTAGCTGGGAAACTTAACCATGTAACCTCCCTAAGCTTCCATTCCCACAATTGTGCAATGTACAAAATAATCTCTAATTTATGGATTTGGTAAAAGAAATAAATGAGACTTAAATAAAGCCTCTGCCATATTGGCAGACACACAGTAAATATTATTATTCCCCTTTTCATACAGAGGAGGAATTTCAGGCCAGAAACAAACAAACAAACAAACTCCTCTACTGCTTGTCCTCCTTAATTAGTACCGTGAACTAGCATAACACCCAGAACTAGAACTGAAGACTTTTACTTCAAACCTGGTTCTTTGGCAGAATCACAGTAATGTGGCTAATACAATTATTTAGAACCGGTAACATCCTTCCCCTTTAAGTTCAACTTTTGGATGATTATTACCTGTAATGGTGCAAATCATCATGTCGCCTTTTCCTCCTCTTTAGTTGCATAATTAAATGTATAAGAGACGGTTAGTGAAAGTTAGGGCAGCCCTTCTGTATCAGTGACAATATGCTTCAGAGCCGATGCTAACCGTGCTGCTGCACGTGACAGGAAGCGGCTGAGTATGGGTCCTCCCTGGCCGGCTCTGGGTAGCACAACACACTGGGCTTAAATGTGATTCTAGAACTGCTCTAGGTTCAATCCACATGTAGCTAAAGTAAATAAAATTTAAATAAATAAACTGAACTAAATTAAATTTGGAACTAAAATTAAATAAGTTTTAAAATTGACTTGGTTGTACGGGCCGCACTTCAAGTGCTAAGGAGCCACAGGTGGCCAGAGGCTACTGCATGGAACAGCACAGATACGGAACATTCCCATTATCCCAGAACGTTCTATTGGGCAGCCCTGTGTTAGAGAACCTGTTTCTTTGGCTTTTCCATTATATCGAAATGTGTTAATTTCTCCATTAATAACTATTCATTATATACCTAGAAAATGGGGAAAAGGGTGGGGTGTGATATGACACTAAGCTGAGAGGAAGAGTGCAGGAAGAGAAAATAGAGTTTGTCTGTCTGTACTGACATCTGGCAAAGGACAGTTCTCGCAAGAATAAACTGTCCTCATAGGTCAACAGACAGAAACACCTGGCTGACGAGTCCATCATGCTGATGTCTGAAAGGCTGGGCATGCACACTGGCTGATATAAAGCATCCTGGGCTCCCGCCGCAGCTGTCACCATGGCAACGTTCAAGTGCTCTGCCCAGCCCTGGAGCCGCTGCCCTCCTGTGGCGCCCCCGCTCCTCGCGTGGGTCCCGAGTGCCCTCCGCACCGTCTGGACAGTCACTGGGAAATGCCCAGAGAGCTCGCTGTAAGCACAATATATTGCAGTAAAAAGTAAGACTTGGAAAGAAGTTCAGACATTAAACCTAATCAGCAAATATGATGTTAGGTGTCTGGCCGTTAGGAAAAAACAAGAGTAAGATCTCACTGTGTCTTGTTGCCGAATTTGATTCTCAGCTAGTAAGGACCGTGTCCTTTCCCTTATTAAGATAAAGCTCCTCGTTTAGTGGGAGCGTGGCGGTTATTGGTGCTGCTCACCAGTGTGCCTGTTCTCTTTCCAAGCACATTGTAGGACAGCATTACCCAACCCCCTTTTTTTCTGTGAAAGATCATAAAGTATCTTGTTGGGAATCAGTTAAGACAATAGGAAGTAAAATGCAGTTCTATTTATGTCCATATGATTGATTTTGACCAATGCACATGGTAGTGGAGGTGAGACATGTTACTTTCCCCTAGACTTCAAGCAGCGGCGCATGACTAGCCATAAGCCCTCCCCCCGTTTGCGGCTTTTCAGATGGTGGAGGCTCGTCAATAACGGAGGACAGCGGGGACCAGACTGCCTCCTCCAGTCAAGACGGACCTGTGTGACCAGGTTTCAAACCACTGAGCATCAGAGGCTTGCTTGCCTCTAAACACAGCGTGATTTCCAATCTCTCGACTACTCCGGTGGATATAGTACAATAAAAATAAAACTGTAAGAGTGAAAAATCTGATGACAATCAACAATTTCAGTGTAAATTGTTGATTTCAAGAGTATCCTATCTATGGCAGGATCTGTCGAAATAAAACATCAGTTTAATACTGTGATATTTTTTTCCAGGTATCCTGACAATATCATTTGTCTTGCAAGATTTATTAGTCTTGGTTTAGAATAAAGCAAAAATCATAGCCTTATACTAGTGACTGAATTGGCCTTCTCAGACTTCTTGATGACAAAATGCACATAGAGATATTTCATGATACCTATATGTATAGGTATTTTAAAAAATATTTTTAAAATAAAATATTCTATTTCTTATATTTAAATAAATAACCACATATGTAGCTTGTGGGAAAGGTGTGTGATATATGCTTAGTACATTCTTTGACATTTTTTTAAAGGTTATTTTGGGAGGTATCTTGGAACAATTTGGAAGACATTTATTTTATTTTTATTATTTTAGATACAATGGCTTAACTTTATTAGTTCACTGGTGTTTATTTTAGCATTGTTAGTTCTAAATGATTTATGGGTGTTAAAAAACCAAAATGATTTTAAAGTATTACTCTTTGGCACAGTTAAAGCTATATTCTAAACAAAAAAACAAACAGAAAAAGAAATTCAAGGTGCTTTGTAACAATGACAGCCTCTTTATTGTAAGTGAATGATCTCCTGAAAAATGCTGTCCATTTAGATTTATCAATCCTGATGAGTGTGTATGTATGTGTGTGTATGCGTGTATGTGTGTGTGTATCTCATCCATCACCTCAAATACTTTTTGAAATTAGATGTGATATAAACACTTAAAAGGTTAAAAAGATTTAAGGCAGCCATATTACTTTATAATCACAAATCATAATATCAGATTCTTTAAACATCCAGAGGATAAATATAAAACCCCCAAAATATTTCTGCTGGATTCTATAAATGCCATGGCTGAGATTTCCCTTTTTTCACTTCGATACTCAGAAAATAAAATATCCTTTTAGCAATATAGTTTTTTGTTTTTTTTTTAAATGCAGGAAACTTGGAGTTAAGCAGGATGCTTCAGAGGTATGTTCCTACTTATCTTCAAGATCTAGGACATTCTGCCAATTGGCCAGTAAGGGGCGCCATCACAAAGTGATTACAGACATTACATGACAACCTTTGAATTCAAGTTTGTGAGTGTTTTTCTAATGCACATTTTGCTCTTCAGCGAATTTTCTAGGTCACCACTGGCTAGGCTTTGTCTGTGTGCTCCCAGGCCCTCACAGCAGCAGGCCACCAGATAGTAAATGCTGCAGAAAAGCTCAGATGCTGGGCTCTTTCTTTGGAATCCTGCTTCCCCCAGGTCCCATGCTGTTAGACAAAGCTTCTATTACACAGAATCCTGGCCAAAGGCTCTGAGCTGAGTCCTGCTGCTGCTTTAATGTCTGCCCTTCTCAGGTCTCTTTATTAACTCCACTCACCCCTCCAATAATAAATGCAAATTACATGTTTCTTTCAAGTCCACCTTCCCCCTTCTTTCAGGAAAAGCCATTTGTTCCCATGCACCTGGAACTAATTCTCCCTTCTTGCATCCTATCCACGAACCCAGCCTCCTGCCCCACCACCTCCCACCAGACTCCCCTAGATGCCATTTTTACCTCTTGCGGAGGCCTGAATCGATGTGTTTTCAGGCTGGCCCCAGATGAAAGAATTCAAGCGTTGAGTTTTCCCAGGTACAGTATTTCTCTGTATTGTTTCAGATCCCTAAAGAGACGAGGGCAAGCATCTGAGTGTGGCATCTAGCCAAGCATCCTTGTTTCAAGAAAAGTCAGTAGCGCACTTTACAAACATGTTTTGGTGACCAAACACAGCCTCTCAGCTATAGGTCTCTCCGAGAAAAGTGAGGCAATTATCTCAATCAGTCAAGTGAAAAGGTCCATTTATGCTTCAATTCTCAGGCTAATTCAGGCAAAAGTAAAATTTTCATCTGAATGATCTCAGTAATTGGCTTGTGCCAGTGAAAACTTGACAATGAAGCAGAGGCTGTTCCATACCGACGGGGTGGTGGTAAACACAGAGAACTTGAACACAGAAAGCATCTATGAGAAAGAACATTCGCAGAGACTTTGTTGAGACAGTTCAACAGAGATAGCCCCTAATCATAGATTCCTAGGTGAACCTTAGAATTCAGGCCTGCTTTCCTTCCCCTGACGTTGCCTGGTCCACCGAGTACTCCTCCTTCAGTGGACCACCATGTGCACACCAAGAAATCCATCTATTGTGCTTCACTCCGGTCTCTCCCTCACTCGTCATTCAATCTTTTCATATGTTTTGAACATGTTACTGCCTCTGTGTCCCCACAGCCATTGTCTTAGTTTGGGTGACTACTGGTACTTGGCTTGAGCATGCACTCATTTGACAGACACTTTCTGAGGCTCTTCTATGTGCAGATATAACGGCAGGCATTGCAAATACAATGGTAAGCAAGATAGACGTAATTCCGTTGATCATGGCTACTTTTAATTGGGTTCTCTGCCTACTTGCTTGTGCACCTCTTACAATCCATTGTACCTTGCTGTCAGAGTTACCCTTTAAAATGCCAGCCTGGCCACCACTGCTTAATAGCTGAAGTCCTAAGTATGACATACAAGGACGCTGACAGTCTGGCACTTAGTTTATGTTCATTTCCCCTTTTTGCGGTTCTCCCGTAGTCTTATATTTGGCATCTGAACTTTACACAGTTGCCTGAAATAGCTGCTTTGATCAGAAATGCCACTTCCCCCCTTCATCTGCCTAATTTACATCTGCACTGCTTTTTTACTTGGTTGTAATTATCAAAATTATCCTCCCTGTATTATGATAATTTCTGCGTTCTTAGACTTTCAGCTAATTATTCCACAGGGAATAATTTCGAACTTCTGATGGTATCTGAAGAAAAGTTGTATTTAGTGTAAACATCAATTTTGTTTTAAACTAGTTAACTTTTGCCCCAGTTCTGCAGTTGTAGAATCACAACGTGGGCTCCGGGATCCAGGCATTGACATCTGCATCAGGAATTCACATGCCCCTTGAAGAACAATGCCTGCAGTATCACTGAGGTCCCGCCGGGGGAAAGCGCCTGAGTGCGGCATGTCATGTGGCCATGCCTCTGTGATCATGCGTCATGAGAAGCAGCCTAACAAAGCCACTGCATCAGAGGGAAAGTCAGGGCTAATGGTGATCTGTTGTCAAATAGGAGTAGAAAAACTGGAATTGAGCATGGAGGGGATGGGACTGGAAAGCACAAGGAAGCTGCACAAACAGGAGATCTTGTCTCCTGTTTTATCCACCAGTGTGTGCCAGCACCTCACCCTCAGTTCATCCCTTGCTCCACACGAAGGGTTCTGATGAACAGCTGTTAGAGGAGGAAAAAACCTGGATTTTGTCTGGTAAGTGGATGCAATGCAAGACGAAAATGGATGGTGGCTGCTCTGCAGCATTGAAAGTCAGTGGCTAAGGAAAACCTTTAAAATTGTAGTTTCAGGAGCAGACCTGGTCATTCTCTTTGCGTTAGAATAGACATGGACCCATGGGCGGAGGTGAGTGGCCTGGCTGACTCACTCACTCGTCAGGGGCCTGAAAGGAGAGAGATTTGGAGACTGGGATGAAGGAGGTCTGGATGAAAGGATCATGTGGACAGACGGGTGTGGGTGCAAAGGGTGGAGACCTTAGGATCATGTCTTAACACCCAGCAGAGAGCATCCATGCACCCCACAGGTGTGGACCCGTCCGGGCCAGTACTGTCTCCAAGCCACATGTGGCCAGTCCAAATGAAATGTGCTGTCAAGGTAAAATATATACAGGGTTTCAAACAGTAGCACACACACACACACACATAAAGGAATGTAAAATATTAATAATCATTCATCTGTTGGTTACATGGTGAAATGATAATATTTTTATATTAGATTAAATAAAATATATTATTACAATTAATTTCATTCATCTTTAAAGAATATTTTTAATGTGGCTGCCAGAAATTTTTTAAATGACATTGGTCACTCCCCTCTATGGTTCACATAATACTTATAATACCTTGGTCAGTGGACCAAGCCACTAGCTACGTCAGAGCTGCCTAGACCCCCTGCCTGTCTGGGGAAGCCTACCTATCTTGACAACCGCTGCCCCCTCATTCTCTAACACAATGTTCTAAATAGAGTAGATCCTCAACAATTGACTTTTGAATGAAGAGTAATTGCAATAGCTACTAGGAAGATTTTTTACACTGGCGTTCCCATCTTCCCAAATGGTCTGTGTGCTTCAACCACACAGTTCCACACTCCTGAACATGATGGTTGGACTTCCTATTCTGACACCTTCAGGATTTCCCTATTTCCCTAAGGACCCAAGTCAGACCCTTCAGATGATCTGAGCTTCCTGCTTGTCCCAGAGGTAAATCATTTGCTCTCAGCAATGACCTTCTGCCCTGCATAGGAGGGAGTGACTTGGTCCTGACTCAGCCTTTCCGCAAGGTGTCCATGATGTGGAATGTGGGATGTTCCCTACCAGCTGAAATTCTTCCTCCCCCTGAATCCGACACCACCTCCTGCTTTCAGTTGGCCATCTTTCCTTCATCTGAACTGTAAATGCACCACCCAGTTTTGTACTGCACATGTATTAGGAAACATATTTTAAGCATCTACAATATTCTAGGCACTAAGCTAGATGGTGAGGACATGGAGAGAAGTAAGACACATTGTGTGCTCAGGGAGTCCTGTGGAGTAAGTAGACACATATAAATAAATAAGTGTAGCCAAACTTGAAGGGGGTCTAATAAATGTTGGCATTGGGCATAAAAGAGCAGAAAATCTATTTTCAGGAGAATCATAAAGACAACACAAAGGAAGGGACATCTGAGTTTTCTCTTGAAAAACAAGTAGATGGTCATTAAATTGTGTGGTCAGTTGGGGTTGTGAGGTGTATGATTTTCTAAAGGGCCAAGCTGAACAGAGGCAGGGAAACTGAATAGCAGAGGAAAGTAGTCTTCTTGTGGGCAAAGGGAGGACCTGTGAGGCAAAGAAAGTGCACAAAGACTGCAGGAGTTTGTTGCACCCAGATCTTAGGTGATCTTGTGGGGCATTCCAGAGTTTGGATTTTATCTTCTTGGCAATGAGGAAGGATCATGACAGAAGGTTCTTAAGGAAGCGAGCAACGTGATCAAAACTGAATTTTAGGATAATCACAGAACCGCATATTATTATTTCACTTTCAAAAATATAGATCCAGTGTCCAAATGTAGGAAAAGAAATTGTTTGAAGATAGTGATTTACAGATAACAGGAGATTAGGAAGGATCCATTTTCTTTTCTCTTCGTTCTACTGTCAATAAAAGGTCATTTGGTTACCATAAGTCAGCATTATTAAACAGATTACCCATGTGTACACAAATGTTCTTAACACCAAACCACTCAGATTCTGCTTCAAGTCATGCAAAACAAAAATACTACCAAGCAGGTGAATTACAGGATACTATTTACAAGAGATTGGATTTGTCTTTGTAAAAAATATCCTCCCAAATTTCATTTAAACAGGGAGTTCTTCTCTGATCTTTACTTTTGTTTACATATCATTATCTGATGACTGGGTTGAATAGTTGAGGAAGAAAAATGTTACAAGCATCTCCACTTAGGGATCAATCCTAATAAAATTAACACACTTTGAGATGATAATACAATGAATGAGTCATTTCACAGGAACTGGCTTCACACAGGTTTTCAAGAATGTGTATCTTACAGTGAGGGAGGGACAGTAAGAGAGATATTCTTGCTTGTGTAATGATGGCTCAATATGTAAGAACAATGGATTTACACAAAATGCAACAAAAATGCAACGGTAAATACAACTTAGAAACCGTCTTTACTCTGCTGCAAACAAATGGACAAGATATTGTACAATATATAATAAAAAGTACAGCATAATACAAGTGCCACTAATAAAAGAAACTTAAGGGATAAGACTTAAAAATGCTTATTTGTAATATATATATATATATATACACACTGCAATAAAAAGCCACAATAAATACACGAATTTCCATGTCATTCATAATAAATACTGAAAATATAAATACAGAAGACTACAGCTAATATGAATAAATTATTACAACATAAGGTCCAGGTTAAATTCTGTTGAATATTATTGTAGCTTATTTTAAATACCCTTTGGCATCTTTGATGTTATAACTTATACACAAGAGAAACTAATCTAGAAACTGTGTGACATACAACATGACATGTTGGTGTAAAGTGATTGTGTGTGTCAACTGTAGTTTGATTTTCTTCCCTTTCAGTCTTTCTAAGTGATTAGATTGAATATAGGCTTAATAAAATATCTATTGAAACTGTTGAAATTGAGTAAAAAGTAAGAACAGAAATCAAAAGATAAAACCAATCACAATGTGAAAAAAATGTTACAGTGAGTGGAGCTCACTGAGTTTTTAAATTACTTTTTTTTTTTGTCAGTAAAACAAATAAACACTCACAAACAACTTCCCTTGTGTAAAGGCCATTCCCATAGTCTGAATGGCCCAACACAGACTGAAAGATAACACCCAAGTCCTTTGGATTATTTGATCTACCATTACATTCAGCTCACTGGATTTAATCAGAATTTGTAAAATGTACCAAATTTCTATGGCAGCTGGAAAGTGGAGACACAGTTGGTGTCTAAGACTATGACCAGAGTAAAGATACTGCAAAAGGTGACATTTGTCTATGCAACCAATTATACATATATATTTTAAATGGGCAAAATGCATTTTTGACTAATGTCAAATGACCTTTTCCTATCAAATTGATATACCCTGTGACATTGAGGGATACACATTGAAATAACAAAGTGCCATTTTCTGCATTAACAGGCATTAACCAGTACATATGCATTAATAGTTCTATCTTAAGAGGCTATTACACCAGAAATGCAATGAACTAAAATAGAAGCAGGTCCACTTTACTAAGACACAATAAAGGCAGAGGTTCTTAGGAACAGAGTTGTCATCTACACATGTTAAATTTTTTAAAACTATTTCTGTACTGTAAATGTCTAGCATTTATTTTACATCAAACACTTTTGAAACATGTTTCACAAACTACGCCTCAGACTTATTTCCATAGACGTGTCGAGAGTCAATTAAAACATGGGCCAAATTATTCAACATTCTTTACATAAACGTTCTATAGATTTTTTTTTTTTTAAAGCAAAAAGGGTTATTTCCCCTTGTGTGATTTGTGGGGGGGCAACCACACCGATGTGGCTGTCATTTCACAAGAGCATCCGACCTGGGGAGGTAAGCAGCTGTACCTAGACTGAAGGAACCCTATGGAGAAAGGAAACCTGATCTCAGGAGTGCTCCTCCTCTTCGGGTTCGTTCTGACTCTGAGTTGGAAGCAACTCTGAGCAGACAGAAGATGCTCTGAAAGCCGCCTGGGGGGTGGGGGCGGGGAACGCGCCTGGGTCACGTGATACAGTCAGGAAGGGACCGTTTCCCACCCGGCTCCTCCCTTCAATTCAGGCCTTGTCAGGATGGCACATTTTAAATCGTTCCGCTGATCCCTGAGAAGGCAAGCAGCCATTGTTTGAATGACATGGGGACACAGGCTGGGATCCTATGCCGCATCCGACTCTCTGCAGCTCGTCACATCTTCCCCTAAAACAGTGGGAGAGTTGGGATTTCCCTTTGTCATTTTAGGGGAAAGAAGGAGCGATGAGAAGGTGCTTATTGAGACGCAAGAAGGTGAAATACTCACTTTTTATAATTGTCACTTCTCAGAAAATTGAATCGTTTAAAAGTCGGGTCACTTTGATCCTGGTTGATTTTTGTCACTGGGGATCTGAAACAGTCACTTTTCTTGACATCACAGCAATAGTAAAAACAAAGAACAATTACAGCCATATCTGTGCTGAACATTATCTCAAAACCTATCACTTCACTTCCAGAAACCTGATTTCTTAGGAGACCCATGCAATCATCACGTGTCATAGTCACCACAGGCAAGGCAACCCCGGCTTCCTCTGGCCTCCCACTTCCACGGCCCGGAGCGCCACAGCTGCCGCCAGGTGCCTAGCCCGTCAAGGCCGGCCGCGAGACTTCCCTATCGTGAGGAACACCTAGGAGCACTGCATCGTGCTGCCAAGGAAACTGCTTTCCCTAGCGATGCTAAGGATGGATGGGTGTCTGTCCCGTCGGGCATGACCGAGTCACAGTCCTCCCTGGAGGTAAACGGAGCGGCCAGATGCCCCCTGGAAACCTCTTCTAGCCTCAGGACCGTAAAATTTAAAGGACGCAGAATTTCAAACTTTCCACTATCCACACACAGTTGGCCATTGTGAGTATCCTTGAAAAGATTAAACTCTTCTAAGATACCCATTTGGCACGACTAGTGCCTAATGAATTAAGATGCAGACATTAACCCTTCCTTGGCAGTGGACCCTATTTGATTATGGTACATAGAACATAATATTGTCACCTACTAAAATGTTAAGACTATCAAGTGTAGATATTGTTTGGATATCATTAAATCATTCAAGGATAGACACTAAATTAAAAAGAAAAGAATGTCAGGCAATTTATTTCCTAGGTTGAGATATTTAGGCTTTCCCTCTTTAGGAGAATTCAGATTTGGGTTTTATTTCATTTCTTCCTTCACGTTTATGCTTAAATAAAATTTCAAAATGGTATATAGATCTTTGAATTTGTTTTAAAGGCGGGTGGTTTTCCTGTGGCTAAGGAGGAAAGCTTGGTGGACAACATAAAAAAGGAGGAACAAAACAAAACTGGGTAAATTATGCTATAAAGTTAGAAATTTGAATCTCATTTTTGATAGGTTCTTTTGTAGAGATAACAGCACAACCCTATTAGGAGGCCATACTACGGACCGGGGACTTCTGGTTTTACCGAGCACGGCAGTAAGACTTGATAAAGATCTCAGGGGGTAAAGCTCCCAAATAATTTTTAAAGAGACATTTTCTAAAACAATTTCTTTCCACCCATTAATAACTAATAACTGTTAAGATAGTTCCAAATCAGATAAAAACATTGGGAGAAGGCCAAAAGCAAAAGAAAGGAGTACCTAACAAAGAGGCTACTCCAAAATTATAACTCGATCAGGTCACATAATTAACTTAGATAAAGGCAAGGATAATTTCTACCATAAATTTGTCTTCCTCTAAATCCTAGTCAATATACATTATTTTTAAAATATTTAAATGGCCTCACACACTAAAATGAGTTACTGAACTGACTTGACTATCACCAGCGTAATGAGGAATACAAAGTGAATGACATCATTAGCATGTTTCATGCAAAGATGGTCCAAACTACATTCTATCATATTCTTATGAAACTTAATTTCTGCCAGAAATTTTTATGAGATGAAATAAAATGACACACTAGAGTTGGCTTTTCTTGAATTATAAGCAAACGTAAAGTAGTAAATAAAAGTCATTTACCCTGTCTAGTGATATACTTATCACAAGTGAAAGAAAACAGTCAATGTAACTTAAATTTTGAAACTATTTCATTTTCCGTGACTATGACAAGTCCCTGTAGTCACTAATATTCCAGGCTATATGTTAAGTAGATTGAAAATATTGCATATAAACAATGAACTAGTTTAGGCTTTGAATCTTGTCGTATATACACCTTCCTGCTTCCCATCGTTTTGTCTGAATCACCATTGTCAGGATACAGAACCCAAAGCATTACATTTACTATCCAGACAACACAAAGTTGGACTAACCCCAGGACTACTCGCCGGGTAAACCGCAGGTCATATCAACCTTTTGAGTTTGAATTTCTGGTAAGAAAGAAAATAAAAGCCCAGACACCTGCATTATTTCATTATTTCATGTAAACTATCAGGGTAGTTGAAGTAAAACTTACAAAAGTGACTTTGATAGGGTCACACTGAATATGCAGATTTGGCAGGTAAAATATTAAAGAGCTCTTTTATATCCATATTCATTGCTTTTGAAAATAGTCTGTCATTTTAATATAAAATGGGTTTTAATCTTAAAAATAGTTTCTTTAGCATGTTGTAGCTCTGTGTTATTTTTCAAAGCATCAGATGATTTTTAGAGAGTAAGATGTATTGATGTGGGTGATGGGCAGCAGATTTGGGCACCAACTGGTCGGTGAGAGTGTCCACATTGCATCTGCCCTTCTAGGTTTTGGGCTGCCATTGGTGCATTTAGTTTTTCTAAGTATAATAAAATTCTGGTTTTCCAGCTCTCCTGAAACTCTATGGTTCTGAGGAGACACCCACTAAATAGGCTTATATTCCATCCTCACCCCACCCCAACACTTGCATAATTTTACTGAGTTTTCAGATTGCTGATATTCAGTTAAATTAAGTCAATTACATTCTTTAATGCTACAGAAAACATCTGATCAGCAGTGCTATTTGTGCAAAGCTGTGGCTTAGGCATTTAAGTTACTTGAGCATAAGTTAGAGCAGCTCAGAAAGGATAATGCAATCAGTAGTTGCACATTTGTGTTAGAACTGAGAGTGATGAGGCTTTAAACTTTTGGTGTTGGCTGTGGTAAGGATACATAGATCCAGTTTCAAATAGTCAAATCGTGCCTTTGAAAGCACTAAGGAACTTCCCGTGTAAGGTTGGCATTTTGTAAACTGGACACAATAATGACACTCCTCTAAATTTTCTGTAAGAGTGTAAGGAGCAGACACCATTGTAAAGAGAAAGATTAAGTCGTGTTTGGAGTAATGGAAGGCTTCCTGGTGCCTTTGAAAAGGCAGTCTCCTGGTGACTTCTGAGAATGTCATTTTTTCACCTGCTAATGTGATGTTTTTAACCTCAGTTAAGCGAGGGGGCAGAATGACCTCTCTGTTTTCTATGGGCTGCAAGGAAATGCCTTTGGCACTTGGAACTAGGGTTTTGCTATTTTTGACCGGCTGTTTATAAATAGAAGTAAAAGTGATTGCGCTCCACATTGTTGTCTCAAAGGTTTCCTGAAACGTTTCCTGGGTTATGCATGAGTCAACCAGCCTTTGAAACTGTCTGTTAGGAGTTTGCTGGTGTAAATTTAGTAGCAGTTATATGGGTCTAACCAGCTGAAGAAACAATTAGCTGAAATCTCTTCTCCATTTGATTCAGTTCTTCTAGCTGAGTCCAGATTTAATTCATAAATTTCAGATATGGGGTGAGGGAAGAGGAGCATTTAGTGAGTTCCATTAACTTTGGAAAAAACACCCTTTTAATTGCAGTTTGCATATAATTAGACAAGAATTGATACCTTTTTTCTAATATCAATTTTATAAGATCATAAATTAAAAGGATTATAATGAATTGTTTCATGCCACACTTCAACATCATCATAATCCCGTAGAATTTGTAGTGTTTTTCTCCCTTCTTTTTACCACTTAAGACAGTTCCTCTAGCATAGTAGGTGTTCAACAAATAGTTGTTGAAAAAATTGATACTTCATAAATGCCAAAATATCAAGGCCAAAGGGTTGAAAACTTGTACAGCAATATCGAGAGTTTGATTAAAGAACCAGTGATATATCAACTTATAGGAACAAATCATGATATGTTTTCCTGTTTAATGATAACCAAACCAGAATTTTGCTTAGGAGTCATCTGAGTATAAAATTTTACAGAATATAAGTACTTATCATCTCTTAGATTCTTGATTAATTTCTGGCCAGTGTTTCTGTAACTCATAATTTTTTGGAGAGAAGGGGTATTGGGGGCCCTAAGTTTGTGAAGATTTTATCACTCTAATAAACATTATTTTCACATTTTATATGTGGCTGGTATACTGCGAAAAATATAGTTGCATCACAAAGAAAGGATTCGTTTTCAAAAAGTAACTATATTGTTAACTATATTGTTAAAAAAAAGATATGAGACAAATGGATTTTACTGATGTCTTCATAATCACTGATCAGGAGATGGGGGAAAAACTCAAGTAAATCTTGTGCATTGACTTCTTTCTCTCAGAGGAAACCTGGAATGATAAAAGGACTGCAAACTGCTCCAGCCACTTGACTTGGAAATCAATTTGAACTGGATTAGAACTGGGAATTAAGCCCAATAAAAGGTATAGGGCTGGTGGTAAAATAACAGGGACCCAAGCAGAGCAGCTTTGCCATTGACAGTGAGTGACTAAAAAGCTGTGTGTCATACAAGACTATAATTTTGTTAGATATACTATGGGGGCAATACAACAGCTGTGGGTCAGGTTATTGTGTCTTGGAATAAGGATCTTAAGTATCCCAACCAGATGCATCTAGTTTGATCCCCATTTTAAAAACCTTATAAAAACTGTAGTGCTTTCCTGGCATGTGGGCAGCTTTTGTGGACTAGAGGGCTATTTATGGGGGAAAAGAAAAAAAAAGGTCAGATAGAACACTGTGCTCTCTCAGTCTTTCTGGAAAAGGAAGTAAAAATGAAATGATCCTGCCATTTGTATTATCTGTAACTTCGACCCAATATTTTTCAAACTACAGCTTTAAAAAAAAGTATCCTCTTTCCTAGATCACATTTTTAGATTGTTAAGGCCCAACTAGCTTCCAGGGAGAAACATTCAGTACTCATTTTTGGCCATTGCCTAAAATTTGTCACTCTCCAGTGTGTGATATACATCAATTTTGTGTGTGTGTGTGTTTAGGGGCTGGGTTCTGTATAGGAAAATTTGGACTGAAAGCTGCCACGGATGGAAGGTTAATCCATCTGTGTAGCAGTGACTTCCAACCCCTACTGGACGGATGGGGTGGAAAGCTCTGGGGATTTTTTTGGTCTATTTTCTAGTATAAGCATCCTTTTGGACATCCTTTTGAAACTGCAAAACAGAGACCCAGCCAAACCAAAAAAAGTAGGCATCAACCTTCTTGTGAATGTAAAGCTGAATTAAATGAAATATCTATCCTTTTAGAACTTTGACTGACATTCCACCCTCCAACTCTGCCACAGCCGGAGTCCTCTCTCCCTTACTCTGCCGCACTCCGCATTCCGGTCCGGCAAACACGGGACTATGATTCCTTCACATGCTTGAACGAAGGAACAATAGCCTCTGCTCATTTTCTCTCTGGGCCAGTGCTCTTTAGATTGTATTGGTAAGGGGAAAAATTTGGAGATCAAATACTAAAAACTGTAACTTTGTAGATAACATGGGCTATACTAACAACATTTGAGCAACACCCCAATCTGATTAGCCCAAAGGGCTTATCATTCAAAAGGAACATTCCCATCCTCATTACTGCTCCCTCCAGAAGGACAATCGCAAAGCTCCTTTAATGTTAACATTCATAGTTATGAATTCGGTCCAGCGGTGGGGTAGAGACAGAGCAGGAACCAACTGCACAGTGAAACAGCTGCCAAGTAAACATGTTTTTCCCCAAATCAAGTTTTAGTAGAAACTCTTCCATTGGAGGACTTTCTCTAGATCAAGCATTTTTAAGTTCAATTAAATAGAAGAGTTTTTTAAGGAATAGAGATCTACACTATATTCATATCCATATCTCTAAATATCCAAGTCTAAAAGACATAAAAATAAAGTAGTGAATACAGTCACTGAATAGCAAAGGCATGTCAACATTTCAAAGAGGCAGAAAATGTGAAATGATATAACAATAGAAAGTCAAAAATATGAAACAGAGTTAGCATAGTCATATTGCATTGGAAAAAGGAAAAAAAGGCAGAGCACACTATCTAGTTACCTAATTTACAGGAAAATGGGATCGTAGAAGTCCTCCGAGCGCAGATAATCTAAAGGTGGGGAGTGCATGTTTTATTTCTATCTGTCCCCTTTAACAAGAGAACATGAGGTAATTAGAAAGTATTCAATGCATTCTGGACTGTTCTGCTAATTGTCCCAGGCAAGAGAAATCAAAATGCTTCTTGTGAGTAAGGCCTAGCTGAGTGTTTGGGAAGAGGCCCCCCCCTTAATCAGCTAGTCACTAAGTAGAAATCTCATCATACACTCATTTTGCAGAGATAGATTGATCACGCTGTAGAAAGGCTGGTTGCTGAGGATGTGTCTCTTCCACGTTTCCTCAGCCTCCTCTGCTTTAACTGAGTTAGGCCTTCAGAGTGGCAAAGGAGAATAGGTCATTTTTTTCTTCATAAAGTATCGTTGGATGACCCCTCTACATTAATTATATGAACCTTCTAATAGTTATAGTCTTAAAAAAATTTCTTTAAAATTTTTCATTTCAAAGAGTTCTCAGTCCCCAACCCTCACAAGGTACCATGAAGGGGCACTAAAGTGCATCTCGATGTAGGGGAGTAGAGTTTAAAGGTGCTGTCCCAGCTAAGAACCAAGATGATGCTGTTTAAAAATGAAAGGCTATTCCTTCCACCTCCATCTCTGGAGTCAACTGAGGGAGGGCAGTGAAATAGACCCTCACCAGAGGATTGTCCTAACTCTTAACTTTAGAGAAAACTGTGTAAGGACCTGCACATATAGACTCATTTATTTGTCCAAAATAGCAAAAATAGGCCTATTTCACCCTTAAGAAAGTATTTGCAAATCTGATCAGTCATGATCATAAAAACGCGAATGGATTCCAGATGCAATCCATGTGGGCATGCTCGGCGGTACTAACTATGCATCTTCAGCTTAAACGAACATGCTGCTGTTCATTTTCATCAAAACATGACTTCTAACTACCATAAATAAAATACACATGGAAAGGTTAAATCTTTTGCTTACAATAATTACTTTTACATTAAAAAGTCACCATCATCTTCAATTATTTATCGAAAATTAGGATTCTATTCTTATTATTTCCCAGTCTTAGTCAACAATCTTGCACAGGCCCGATAATCCAAAACTTGGAGCTCTGATCTACACAGCTTGGCAGGTTTCACACAGCTTGACAGGTAGGCAACTGTGAGATATGCTTTTTTAAAATTAGCATTTTTCTATCAAAACAGTCGGAAATCTTTTAAAATCCTCAGACACTGTATTTGTGCAATGCCACAGTCACGTAGCTAGAAAGGATAAAACAAAATACAGTCTGGAAGATTCACCACAGCCCAAATTCTCTTGGTCCTCAGTTTCTAACAACCATGAGCCCAGGAAATCCAATTAAATACAGTGCTTTAAATAGGAGAAGAGGTGGTCCGGAAATAACTTAAGCTACTAAACAGGGACACTCTCAACCACCGGTGATTTGATGCACTCTTCGTGCAGTCTGCTCTTTTCTGCAAGGCTCAAAGAATTTTCAGCAGGATGCTCTGAAATGCAACTGTCACCATTCAATGTAGAGACAAAGCCTTCCTGGGAGGGGCCTTTCAAATAGGAGTGAAATTCCACTTGAGGATGGTTGGACCTATGTTCCGGATACAAGCTACCGCAGGGCACACCGCTGTCACTCTCCGAAGAGGAGCAGCAGACAATGACAGAGGGGTTGGCAGCTGGGTAGTGGGCGGGGCCGTAGGCCTCCTCTGCTTGGCGGGCATAGTCAACAAATTGCTCCGGGGTCATGGTGTAAGGCACCAGCGAGAGGGCACCGTTTTTGACAGTATCTCTTTCGGAATAGGTCTCAGAGATCTGGTTAGGAGTTCCGGGAATGTGGCTATCTATTTGGTAATACAGAGTTGAAGAGTTGGCATAAAAAGAAGCATTTTTTGCATGGCCTTCGTGAACAGCGGTGCCATCGGAATAGCAAAGGACGGAGGGAAGAGGAACAACTTCCGCGTGGGTTCCCAGACCTTCCACGAAGCTGCCCCCTTTCTCATCGTCGTCGTCGTCGTCCTCCTCCTCCTCGTCCTCCTCCTCTTCCTCCTCCTCCTCTTCCTCCTCGTCTGACTCACTGGGTGCCAAGCTCTGAGTGCTGGAGTCAGTGACTCCACTGCAGAAGCTGCTCCCATCCTCCTCGTCCTCGTCCCCGTCCTCCCCGCGGCAATCGAATTCCTCAGCGGACTGCAGGTGCAGCACTGCGGCCTGGGGTTCCGTTTCAATCTCAAAATTGTCTGCAATCGAATATTCTACGGAGTGGGCGACAGGGCCCATGGAGCTACTGTGGGCGCCTATCTCCCCGTGGCAGCCATTCAGCGTGGGTATTTGCTGCTCTCGGTTTTTCTCCAGTTCCAGTTTCATTATTGTGTGCAAAAAATGAGTCCGGACACGGATAGGATTAAATTCGATCCTACCTGCTGTGTTGCTACATCGTTCTTTAGTGCAGCCACAGGGGAAGGACATCCGATCCACCTTGGAAGGAAGAACACAGATTAGCCCCGTGGAGCTCTGACAAACCAAATACGAATCCAGCACCTTCTGGGAACACCTGTGAATCTGTGACGACTTTATCCCACTTACGCCACAATAAATGGCAATCAAACTGAAAATGGAAACGAAAAGGGGAAGTGGAGGCTTAAAACAGAAGAGTTAACTCAATTTTAAATCCTGTTTTCAAAATAAGAATGAATTCTGGTTACAAGTGTTTTTTTTTTTTTTTTTTTTAGTTCATTAGCCCCTCCCATGATTTCTTTACTTCTTTCTCAATTTTTCCTTTTCCCCCTCCTCTCCATCCTATAATTTTGCTCCCATTTTGTTTCAATGCTTCTCTCCTTTCCCCAAGCTCCCTTTACTTCTGCTTCATGCTGCTCATCTACCCAGTTTTAAACAAACTTACTGCCCTCATCCTTACCTGCTAGTTTCCATCTAAATGATAGGATGTTCCCCATGCTAGCCATGTCCATCCCTCCCCACTCTTTTTTTGTTTTTGCTTATGATAAAATGAAGTTCTCTGCCTGAAGTATCCAGATTGACACTACTTGGTATCATGCAGGCTAAAAGTTCACTCTCATTGTTTTTCTTCTCATTCTTTTGGATTCTTGGTGCATGGTGCATGTCTGTGTCCTACAGGGCTGTGATGGGTGTGCATATTCATGACTGTGACTGGTGGACTCATGTACTGAAGTCCTGCCTCACCCCATCCCCTCCCCACTCCATCAGACTACCAGGTTCTTGAGGAATAGGGATGTTCATTTAATCAATATCACTGAATGATTCGAGTGATCGGATTTTATAGATGAAGTAATTGGGTTCAGCAAATGTCAGTGGACTGAGCTGTTCCCTTAAGAGGTAACTGGAATTCTGGGCAATTCAAGGATATAGTTGCTAAGTGTCTCATATTCCATCAGTCAACCTGTATGCAGACCAGAGCACAGGCACCAGGAAGAACTGCCCTGCTTGCCACCTTATTCACACACAGGGAATTTCCTGTGCAATAGAGGGGAATGCAGACTCAGCACAGTCATCTTGGTTCCAATAAAAAGTAGCAGCATGTCGGTGCCAGAATCTATAGCTGCTTTCTTATGAATCCATTTTCTGTTAATCTGCTTCAAGCAACTGCTTGGCTGATGAGAACTTTCCTCTCCCTTTGCCTGCCTGGTGGCTGTCCTTGGTGAAAAAGCCAAGTTTCTTCAAAATGAGGACACCTAACTAAGCATGGAGCACCCGTGAGATTATAGACAGATGGGGACCTGAGAATCAGCTAACCCAGGGTTTGGCAACTTGTTTTTGTAAAGAGCCAGAAAGTACATATTTTAGTCTTTGTGGGCCATACCATGTCTATGGCGACCACTCAGGCCTGCTGTGGAAGCATGAAAGCAGGCATGGGAAATGCCAAAAAAGACAAAAAAAAAATGGCTGCGCTTCAATAAAATCTTTTCTACAAAAGCCTATGAGTTAGTTTGTCAATCCTGATCTAGTCCAGCCCCTTCATTTTCCACGAGGAAACCGAGCCCCCCAAATTTCCCTGATGTGCTGCTTTTGCATAGCTGGGGAAAAGCAGAGCCCAGAGCAGAACTTGGTTTTCTTAAGTCCCAGTCTGCTAATTTCCCCACTAGTCCATTCCACCTCTGACCAATCATCATCTCATATCCCACAGGTGGATCAGAAAAGACACACTCAAGTGTTAGGGATGTCCTGATCTCCCTGAAGGCTTGTAAAAAGCCCAAATAAGCACATATAACAAATGAATCCAGGGGGAAATAACTGATGGACTCAGCTGCAGGTTGGGTCCTGCCTTTCACATCATATCTTACATGTCTAAGCACATTTTGTTCAACCACTCATGTCCTTCAGTTAGTATTTCTCTCTTCCTGAACCATGGGTTTTGCCTTGCCCCAAAGTGGGAAACTTCATTATAGGTGACACACCTGCCTCTTTAAGGGGTGGTGCGCAAATCTTGTCCTTGGTTTCCCTTAATTCCAAATCCTTACCTGACACTTAATGCCCGCGAGGCTGCAGGTACACGTTTCTGGATCACAGAACACTCGGCAGTCACAGCCACAGTCCTCCCTCGACAGGCGGATGGCTCGAAGCTCGTGCTTCTCCTCCACGTCGATCTTCTTCACGCCAGAGGCCCGCAGCAGCGCTCTCCGTTTTTTTGTTGGCAGCGGTTGTAGAAAGAAGTACTCGTCTACCTCGGTGTTGTCCAAGTCAATGTCATCGTCAGAAATGTCATCCACGGTAAGGGTGCTAGCCTCTTCAGATTCCACGGTGCCATTCTTCGTCATCTAGAAAAACAAAATGGCAAGTAAGAGACTTAGCGTGGGCAGGGCCTAGCATCCCTACTTTTACATGTAGTAAGAATGCAATGATTATACAACATTATGTACCCATAATCAATGAGTTGAGGGTCAAATGATTTCTTTTTGTTTTTCGCTTTAGAGAATCACAGGAAGGAAAATGAAGGCATCAAACGACAGGCTGTGGACTGGTACCAGAAGACTGTTCGTCGGAACTTAACCTGCTAACGTCAGGAGCGAGAGCTGGTAGGGTTCTCGGCCCTTGGGGTGTGGAGAAGACCAAAGGTTACAGACGCCCATCAGCGAAAGCTATCCTTAGATGCAGTTCACGATGATTAGCTATGATGTTGGAATGAGTGTGTCCTTGTTTGGAGGTGACAGCATCTTAGTGGAAGCCCTGGCCCCCTAACTCAGCAAACATGTTGCCCTTGAAATAACGACCCTGTCTTTTCGGATCAGCAAAGCCACGGACTAAGAAATCAAGTCATGCTGCTCTGAGCTACTGGGAATTCAAGCACGGTTACCCTTCGAAACATTCCAAGAGGAGGGCTTGATATGAAGTCATCAGTCAAGTCAGCATGCGAGCAGTAAGACAAGCAGCAGAGGGCAGTGCCGCGGGCGCTCGCCAGCCAGCCAGCAGCTGAACAATAAACTCGGCCTCAGAGGGCACGACGGGAACCGGTACCAAAGCAATACCTTCTGCATCATAGCCGTGTGGACAGCTGTGTCTCCTCAGCCTGTAACTATTCTGTTTCTATTTATATTTCTTTCTAAATTAATCTTATCCATCAGTAAACCCTGAGCCGGTATTTCCCTCCTTCCTGTTACACCACCTCATATTCAGTTTCCTTCATAAAAACAATTTCAGAAAGATATGTGTTCTCTGGATACAAGCGAGAAATGCATCCTGAGAAGCAGCACACACATGCAGAAACTCCGTAAGGGATTACCTGAGGAAGTGCTAAGTATATCCGAGGAAGGGTTAAATACAAAAGCTATTTTGATTCTCTAATTTTTAAATTTGTTACTACATAAATACAAATTAGTTGTAATTATCAGGCTTCGTGATCTTAACAGTTCAGTCATTACACAGTTAAAACACTGTGGTGACATCATACATCATTCTTTCATTCTCATAGGAAGAATTTGAACGCTTCAATAAGAATATTTATTATTGACCAAGTATCCCAAACCAGACAATGCTGAATAGGCAGCTGACCCCTGAACGTCACGGGTTGGAACTGCACAGGTTTACTTTCAAGCAGATTTGTTTCGATAAACATATTGGAAACATTTTTGGAGGTTTGTGACAATTTGAAAAAGCATCTTTTCTCTAGCTTATACTTTCCCGTAAGAATATGGTATATAATACGTATATAAAGTGCCCCTGACTCCCAAGTTGTTCAAGGATCAACTGTACTGAAAATCAAGCAGAAGACTGGCCTTTGTTCTCAGGTGGGGAAAACAACCTGAGTAGTACAGTACAGTAGTACAGTAGTAATTGTACATTATAGTAATTACTACAATACAGTAGTAATTGTATATTACATTATCAAGGGTTGCTGAAATTTATTTTCAAAAGCTAATACATTATGTTTTTTTAAAGTATTTCAGAGCTTAAATCTGTATTCTTGCAAAGATGGACATTCTCCTCTATTGGATTTTGTTTCGCAGAGGGGTCTGCAACATATTGCCTTTCCTTCCTTGTCCCTTCTTTATACCTGCGTTGGTTAAGCTGTTTTCATGGTTCTGTGATGTCCACTACTGGGATGTGACTGTTATTGTTGCTTCTGTCATCAATTTTTATTTGCTAAAAGAAGCATTCTTCTATCTGTAAAAATCTGATTTTCTAAGAAATTCAAGTGTGTAATTGCCTAACATACACTCAATCCTCTGTTGCACTAACAGCCAGGAAGAGTTTCCTTTCCCATTTTGTTCCTTCTGTGGCATTTAGATGTGTTTTTCATTAATTCTTGGTCTCCATGAACCTCATCAAGCCTTTAACCCCACAGCACACATAGAACATGCAGGATTTGGTTAGCATGACTCATTTCAATGTTTCTTTCCTACTTATTTTCCATGTTCTATATATTTATGCTCTCCTGTATAACTGGCAATGCCACAAAAACACCAAAAAATCCTCTATTTTATTTCAACAGGGCTTGATTAAAAAAAAAAAACAGTTGTTATCCTATCAATGAAAAATTTTAGGGCAAAGTGAATAACCAATTGGCATCTAAAAGTTTTTTAAAAACTGTATCTCAAAAAGACTACAGATGATGCTTATTCCAAATATAAATGCTTTCATTGGCCCACAAATTACCCAGATGACTGGACTCGTATAAGATCCCTTCCTGTCTCAGTCTATAAGCAGAGAGGAAAAAGTAAGTAAACAGCAGACCTTCAGAGAGTAGCTCCTCTGTTCTCCTGCCGTAGTCACCTTGGAGGTGATGAGTAATGACTTAACCCATTACTTATTTTATTTGATTTAATGATCTTTATCTTATTTAATTTTCATCCTGTATATGTGTACATTTGTTTACATTGTATTGGAAGGATTCAAGGTCAAGGACTGTGGGATGTGTGTGTGTATATTTGCTTGTTTTGTTCCAATGATGATACTTAAGATAGGAATTAGTTGTTGAGCCACTGTGTACACTTGTTCAGACTCATTCTACATAGTAAAGGACTATAATTTGTTTGTAAGGAGATAAAATTCAAACATCTTAATTTTGTTCAATCTTTTTTTTTTTTTTTTTTAGCATTCATGTAGTGGATGAGTTCCACCGTTAATTCCAAGGAGATGAAATGTGGGGTGAATTAAGTGCCTGAAAAAAACTAATTACATGCAGAATGAATATGGAAAGGTAAATACTGAAAAGGTGAACTGACTAAAATGTTAAAAACAAAGCAAGAATCCACAAAAATAAAAACATTTCCTTTCTGCAGTTGAAAGATGTTCTTAGTAATAAAATCTCCTAGTTATTACCAAGTTATTAATACATGTAAGAATGATGGTGGAAATAAGAATGTGGAAAATCAATTCCACAAACACTGATTACTGCCTTTTGTAATGATGACAATGATGTTGAGAACAACCCAAGCTCCCATATATTGAAACTAGTCACTGAGCTCCATATTTCATATTATCTCACCTAATTTGTACAGTAAATTAGGAACTATTTTATGAACTATTTTTTTTTATAGTTAAGAAAATTGGAGCCTTTAGAAGATAATTTGCTGAAATCTAGCTGCACAGTTAAGTAGTGATTGTACTGAGAATCAAATTCAGATCTGTTTGAGGTTTATTTGACCTCAACGTTCAAGTCAGGCTCACAGTCCAGTTTAGAGTAAAAATTCTTCAAGCAATAGTAGAAAACTAAATAGAAGGAACAACAACAAACAGGGATGGAGTTGCAGGCACACTTCCAGGAGCTGATCTCAGCGTTGTGGGGCACGAGGCAAAACAGCAGTAGAAACGTCCTTAATAATCGCTCATTCAGAGACAGAAAAACACAGAGAACAAGAACGCAGAGAAGAAGAAAACAGGAAGCAAGCTGATGCATTTCCTTTGGGGACCAATTCTGTGGGCATGGTGAGGTGGCCTTTCTAAAGGAGATGCAGCGCAAGTAGCTGGTCCAAGTGACAGCTACTGCTGAACTAATGTATTCCTCTTGATTTTTTCATCCAACTCATTTACCCTGGCTTGCATTTAATCAGCACCGTACGCTGCCTAATTTTGTAACAATACATTAGTTTTGGTGATTGGTTTCATGCATATCTCTCCCATAATAATGTAAACACACCGAGAATCTGTCTTGCTTGCCGCTGTATCCCCAGCACTTTGTTAATTAGCCCCATAGTAAGTGACTAATAAATATTTCTTGTATGCTGGATGAATGAATATTCTACACCACACTACACTGCCAACCACTAGACTAGGCATCAGGATGTACAGATGCATGACAGTTCTGCCATCTAAGGAGCTTCCAGTCTGCTGCGGAGATGACCATGCAATAAATATGATGCAGTGTGGCAAGTGCAAGAAAATGTACATACGAGTTATAGAAGTTGCTGGGAGGAGGAAGTAAGAAATAAAATGGGAGGGTAGCTACAAAGATTCAAAGCAGAATTATTTACTTCCTTTTCTGATTCCATAGTCTCTCCCAAGGAGAAAAACCTTCAAACCAGAAATCGGAGAACAGCTTTGCTAGGAAGGATTTCATGTAAAAAAGAGGTAGAAAGACAGTGAAAAAGCACTCAGCTGTTTCATGTAAGAATCCCCAGGTCCAGACAGCTTCTGCTTTTGAGCAGTGAAAAAGCTATGACTGGTCCGTCTACTGTCTGTGAAGAACTATGGGGAAAGGAATGAAAAGATGATCAAAATGGGAGTGAACTGTCAAGAAAAGAAGCTAATTCTAGTTAAAATTCTAGGGAGGGTTATTTAAACAGTTGGTTTCAGTACCTGTGAAGAAAGAAAGCAGGGAGTACTAGACTACTGTTTGGACTCCCCAAAGAGAGAAAGTCCGTTTGTCAAACTAAACTCCATGCAGAAGCTCAAGATATAAAATAGATAAAAGTGGGAATGAGGTGCACAGAGCCCTGACCCCATGGAACACATCTGGAAAACCATTAATCTAGGTCTTATGGGGCTTTAGGAAGGATGGAATGTGAGCCGCTGGGTACGAGTCCTGCCGGATATGTGAATTTTGAGTTATTGAACAGTGAAAACATCTCTAAGGGCAGTGATGCTCAGCTCCTTTGCAGCATCAGCGCAGCTGGGAGGGGGGAGGGGCACATACACCCCGATCAGCACCCGTGGCCTCTCTGGCAGTGAGTCTCCATGGAGGCCACGGTAAGATGGGGAGGGCAAAGCTCCCTCTTTTCTTTTGATTTATCACTACTTGGAGAAGATGTCCTGAATGTACCCTTCTCTTGTTAAGTTATGTTTTTTAAGTCATATCTTGGATGAAAATGAAAAGAAAGACTTATCACATCTGCTGATGATAAGGATTAGGTTTATTCAAATAAAAAAACCCACTTTATCGACCAACTCTGTGCCATGTCCAACACTAACAAGGATTCCTACCCTGGAGATGGTAAAAAGTGGTGATTTATATGACGATATAGGGCTGACTTATCTGCATTTGGCTTTTTGCTTGTTCTTTGTTATTGTTGTATTTTTTACTTACTACCAGCCTAACATGAACAAGCAAATTAATTAAGGTCCAAAAAGCTACCAGGCCTTTAGTGTATATATACCCATTGGTACCCACATCTTGGGAGAGGGCAATGTAACCTATTCCTGTCTACTTTATAGATCCCATCTGGAGTACAATGTCCAGATCAAATACCATATTTTGAGGGGAACATTAATAAACAGCATTATGTCCAAAGGAAGGTAACCACAGCAATAAGTGCCTGAAAACCACATCCTAGGAAGGTTAGTGAAAAGGACTAGGGGTGTTTAATCTTAAAGAACAGAAACACACACAGCCCATATAATCTACTGTCAACCATTTGCATGTCCACCTACACTGCTTTCAAACACTTGGTGTTTGGAGAAGAGGGATATGATTTATTCTGTGTACCCACAGGGCAAAATTAAGGTCAAAAAGTAGAATCAGATATTAGCAGATCAGTCAATGAAAAGAAGAGCTTTCTAACAGTTAAAGCTGTGTAAATTGAATAGGCTGTCTCAAAAAGCAGTGTGCTCTGGGTTTCCAGAGGTGCTCAGTAAGTGGCTGTGCAATTTGTATATCCAAATACATAGAGGATATGTATTTGATAGAAGGAGTTCCTGGGTCTGTGGTATGAGTTGGATAGAGGACCTAGACACTAAGGTCTGTGGCAAACTAAAGGAAAGCATTCACATCATTTTGATATTCAGTCAAATGTTACAGTGTAATTCTTTGGCTCATTAGCTGTTAATTGCAGGTGACAAATTAGAATCAATTTAATTTGGCCTCAAAGAACCAGGAATATTTGATTATTCTGTCAGCCTGTAAGAATTTCAACAACCTGAATTTACAGCGAGTACTTGGCTTATATATCTCTACAAAACTCACCAGAAGGGATGATAATACCAACATATAAGGCACGTAAACTTTTCACACATTCCTTTGTCCACCCTTCTGGTTTAGGCCAACAACCCAGGAAAGGCTAATTAGCTGAATGAACCTAACAGTGTGTCAGTAAATATTTAACAATTGGTTTCTGGAAAAAAAAAAAAAGAGGTCATAATTTGTTGTGTTTTTCAAGTCCCACGGTGAAAATACTCTCATCATGTCCTACTTCAAACTACTGTTGGGTGGGAGATATGCACAATGCACTTCAGCGTGCAACTTTTGCGAGCTGGCTTTAGCACACCACTGCATGTACCCCATTAAAAAAAAATCAGGACAGTCAGGTCAGCTGACATGTCTTAACTAGAAGATGATAGTTTATTGCTCTGAAAGAATGTAAAAGTTTGATGACAAGTCTTTGGTTACAAATTAAAATACCAGCAATGTTTTGAAAGAACATATTCTTAAATATATTGCACTTGCCCAGGTCTGAAGCCCCGACCGGCAGACTCCATTACTTTGGTCAGGTGTATTTTCTCTGAACTCATCAAAATAGGGTGTGCAGTGGACCTGGGAGGTATTTGGCAGGTATCAAGGTTCTGCATTTGGTGATGGAGCAAACCTCCATTTAGGGATGCTCTCTGGAAGCACTAAGAATGCTCTTGAGTAATCTCTACAGAGTCCCATAGAGAAGTTCTGGAGTTTAAACGACCATGACCAGCAGACTCTGACCCATCTAATAAAGAGCTGGAGTATAAGGAAGTAGTTTAATACATTCAAAAATTTGGAAACTATAGGTTTGAGGTAATAGCCTGTGTCAACCATCTCTCACAAACACCTAATCCCTTCTATCTCCTAGAACATTTAGGATCTTTACCTGGAGGTTTGTCAAGTCACGAGACTCTTGAAGGAATACAAGGGACACAGCCAGAGGAGAAGGTGCAGAATTATAATGCTACCTGGGTAAGTCACTAAATGAATGAAGCCCAGTCATAAATGTAAGATTTGGGGTGAAGAAGATTTAGATAGAGATTTTCAAAGATTGATCCTTAAAGGAAAAGCTATCATCTGGCGACTCTTCTTGTGGCAGGAGAGCAAACAGCGAACGAAGCATTGCTATGGAACACGTGATGAGAACACAGAAAATATACAACCTTGGAAAGCGATTGGAAATGGTAACAGAGTGGAGGTGGACCTTTGCTCTCAGAAAAGAGAGGAAGAGCAACCAAGGTTGAAAACACATTGAGAAAGAGCGGCCAGTCACAGTTGTGACATCTAAATTAAATTTCCTAGGTCAAGGTAGTAGGATCACTAAGAGATAAAGAGCTGGCCCACAGGCAACTGAATGCCACGGCTCTTGGAAACATCCACATGGCTGCCTAATGTATCTTACAGATACATGTGAAATGGGAATAAAGGCGAATGTAATTGTTCAGCAATGTGGTGCAGATGATGAAATCTAAGCACTTAATTTGGAAAAGAGTAGTGTTAGGATGACTGCGCCGATTACTGTGAGGAGTATGACATGTCTGAATGGGCTTGACAGAGAAAACGGGCTGTGCTCTGTAATTTAGAAATCCAAAGCTAGTTATTTTTTCTAGGAACATGCACTTTATTCAATCAGCTTTCACTATTAATTCCTTTCAGACACCAACACCACCAACGAAAAAGACACACTTGAACCCCCCGAATAGAGCCGGATCTGTCTACAAATCTAATTGCACATCTTATTTCTCAATATTGCTAACTCATGATTTTATTAAGAGGTGAATTACTAAATAAGAAGCAATTTTACAATGAAAAACTAAATTTCAATTCTTCTTTCATTTCCAAAATATTTACTATAAGGAAACATCAAGAAGTGTGTATGTGTCTGTGTTTTGTTATAATTGTTCACTCTGAAGGCCTCATTGGAGGGGGGCCGCTGTGTGAATGGGGTCTCTGGAACCCAGAAAGACACTCTGGAAAGAGAAACTTCTTACTGTTCTGGGGCTGTTGTTTCTCTAATAAGTAGGAGGGAAACTACCCTGTTCCAACTCGGATAAGTTTTCTGTTGTGGTTTCTCTGGTCTCCACAGCAAGGGCTTTGGAAAACGTTTATAAGGAGGGCTCTTGAAAGTGTTTGGCTTGTCAAGATGATACCTTTTCTCTCCTTACTCATTGCACAGTTCACTACTTCCAGGGGGCTACCTCTCAGCAAAACCCAAATGGCATCATTTGTCTTCCATAAACCTTGCTCGCCTCTTTGGACCTTTCTCTGTGCCTGTGACCCGGTCAAAATAGTGAAATCAATTTAGCTACATATATTTTGTTAGTCAGAGGTATTTTTTTCTCAAAACAATTATTATATTAAAAGTGAAATTTCAAGTATCAGGGAAATTTTTGTATAGCTTATGTTTTTGATAGCTAATTTTAGGTTTTAGATAGCTAAACCTTACACAAGCTTAGTCAATGACATTTTAAAAATCATAAAAGTTAATATCCTGGGAGAATTACAATTAAAATATATACATTCTCCTCCATGAATTATTTTCAGAAATTTTTTTAGCAAGCTGTTCCGCATTGCTGTGATCTTTTATTAGTTCCACATGACACGTTTCTGAGTTTCAGAATAGTTTCAGTACAGTGAGGCTAAGATCAGATCACCTTTGAATCCCATTATTTCTTTGCTTGGAATTGACTTGGAAGAGGTGATGAAATCCAAAAGGGGAAGCCTCAGGCATCAATGACAAACCAAGGTGCCAGTCCCTGGGACGGCTGCCTCTCCAACTTCCCACATTAAGCACAATTTTAAAAAATGAATCAATAAGATGCTCTTTTTGATTCTTATTTTCTTCTTCAAGAAGAAAGGTTGTTTTTTAAATAAAGTATGGAAAAGCTGAATATACATTGTAGAATAAGAATATACCACTGCCTGATACGGAGGAAGATTCCCAGAGGTGTGTGGTTCCCCCTAACATTCCTTACATGTACAATGTGCCTCAAAGTTCGCCACAGTCAATCTTTTGGTTCTCTGATAGAATTATAGTCTCCCAGCTTTTAAAAGCCACTGCACACAGTACCAAATCCCAGAAAGACAGGTACAGAGACTGTCTTTCCCAGTGTCTAGAGGAGATAATACATTTATTTTAGAATAGGAAGTAACAAGACAATACACCCAGTTTCTTATTCAGTAAGCCAGCTATTTAACATCTTTGTGCTTTTTTTTCTTCAGTTGTACACCTGAATTTACTTATCCCACCAGGCCTTTGTTAGGATTAAAGTGAATAATGTTTGTAAAATGCCTGGTAAATAAAACTCACTTAATGAATGGCAGCCATCGTTATTGTTCTGCCAATATTCGAGTTTGGAGAATGATTTCACTCTTGGGTAGGAGGTAGGGTTGGTTTGCAGTGGGCTGGAAAGGCAGAGGGTGGATTTCAGAAGCAAATCTGAGAATTATTAGAATAAGCTACATGCATAGCAATCATGGAAAACAATAATAGTGGCTTGTTACCAAAAATCCTAAGGGACTTTCAATGAAATCTGTCAAAAATACCACCAAGGGAATTATGAATGTACTCTAAGCTAGGTTGCTTAGCTTAATTTAAGCAACTGCCTTCTTGAACAACTGCAAAAAAGGCACGTGTATAAATTGCAGAATACACAAAAACAAAGTGTTTTGAAACATGTGTCATACCTCTGGTGATTGACTTTATGTTGGAAAATAAAGGTACAGGTAACCTGTCTATGGTTCTTTGCTTCAGCTTTTTAATGAGTGACCGTTTATATTAAGTACCTTATACTTCCTAAGGAAGATTTCTTTTTCATTAGATAATGATGGGGAGAGCATTTCCTATATATTGATGGGTTGATGGGGTAATACAATTATAAAGAAAGTTCCTGGTCAACCAAGAAGTTTTCTCAGCTATGTTTCTCTCCATTTTATCTCTAATGTGGCCCAATAACAGGTATGTCCACCTGGACACCTCCTTGACATCTTTTAATAACTCAAAGCCTCTCAAAATCAGTACACCTAAAATGATCTCATGATCTACTTTCAGACCAAACCTGCTCCTTTTCCTCCATTTCTTGTCACATCCCTGTCATAGAGAAAGGTACTGTCAAATACAACATACTCAGTTTTATAAGCCAGAAATTTAGGAGTCATTCTTGACGGCCCTCATCTTTTCTTTCCAAATTCAACCCATCATCAAGGACTGTTGATTTTATATCCTAAATTTCTCCCTCTGTCCATCTGTATGACTCTTACGATTAATCTAATCTAACCTACCATCATCTCTCTGTTGGACTATTGTCAATAACCTCAACTATTCTGAATTCACACGCCTCCCCAACACAGCCATCCCTACCCCAAAACTATTCTCACATGATATCATGAACCAGACCATATTATCCCACCATCCTAATGCCATACTTAAACCTCTTGGATGACTCCTGATGACCTTTGGATTTAGAGAGAGAGAGAAAATGCCCCAACATCATCTGCAAAGCCCTGCCTTCCATGTCACTCTACCCTTCCTGTCTCTGCTCCGGCCATCCTAGCCTTTGTGCACTCACTACGCTTGCTCCGGCCACAAGGCAGCTCCAGCTCTTCCTGTTGCCTGAACCACCCTGACCAACCCTTGTCCCCTGGTTATCTATTCAGATTTCAGCTCCGTCATCACTCACACAAGGAAACCTTCCTTGACCCCTGGACCACATCAATTCCCTGTGATACACCTTCATGGTTATGCGCCTGTTATACTCTCCTCCATAACACATAATGAACTGGTGATTGGATTTTGTCTATATGATTAATATTTTTCTTTCCTATTAATATATAATTTTTCCAGAGAGAAGTGACCACACTTATTTTTGATACCGTTAGTCCCAGCCCAAGCACAGGGTTCACAACCTCGCAATACTCGGTAACATTTACAGAGTGAATAAATAAATGATGTTTGGTAAGTTTCCCACACTGTGGGAAGAAATGAGAGTGTTTTGGCATTAAAACAACAAACAGAAAGTCCCAGCATGCTATGTGAAATGCCCAGTCTGATCTGTCAATATAAATATGAAAATGGTTAACCCAACCAAATCGAAGTAAGGGTACGGGGTTTTACAAAAAGTGAGTTTCTACTGTCTTTTACCTTTAGTTTTAGAGAATTCAGCTTCTCCTCCCTGAGGTGCTCTCTCAGCATCTCCCGGTGGAGCCTCTCCTGCTCCCTCGCGAATTCGCCCAGGGTGTACTGGCGCACGCTGCTGTGGCGGCTGGACATGCCCAGCGTGCTGCCCCCCTGACTGGGCACGCTCGTGAAACCTTGCCTCCGGGCGAAGTAGTACACGGTGACGCGACTGAAATGCACACTCTTCGTCCGCCGCCGCTTCTCTCTTTTGAGGATGGAGGAGGCTGCGGGAGAGAGGGACGAGTCAGTGACCGCCGAGGACAGCAGTTTTCAGCGGCGGTGAAGAGTGACAAGACATGCCGCTTGATGATCTGAGTCGACCCTGCTAGGCTGGGAGACACGGAACACGTTCTATCCAAAATGTCCTATCCCCGAGCTGGCACATATTTTTTATGTCCTTTCTTAAACTTCCTTCTAGCTATGGTGGGGCAGATTTTTAAGTCTCTCTGGATTTTTTAAAGTAGCGAATGCAAACTCCCAGGAAAGTTGCCAGCAGTCTAAGAATCGGTGGCAGAACTGACTTTCTCATTTTGCTTAACCTCTGAAGTTGGGTTTTAGGATTATCACATGAGCTTCATCGCGCTATAATCAGAAAAGACACAGACTACAAACCCTCACACTTTGGACTTTTGATAAGGAAGGTACCCAGCATGGAAAAACTGCCGATTTATAAGTTTTAGAAAATTCAAAAAAAAATAAAGCCATAAAAATTTACCAAAAAGGCTCTCGGGCACTACCTAGATATTCTTACAACCTAAATCCAACAAAGCTCTCACGTGGTAAGAAGCCCACTAAATAGCATTACAGACTGTGAGACTTTAATCCAAGTACGTGTTAAGATGACTGAAAATGTCATGAGATGCGTCAGAACTGTTATTATCAGTTATAGGGACCTCAAGAGGCACAGATCATCATGGAAGGTTGATATCTACATGGTGGTGGAGAGAAAGAGAGCCACCCATTGTAACCATGACCTTTTGGAGTTGGAAGACAGGCTAGACATCATCTAACCCAGTCCTTTTTATTTTATATTGAAGTGACCCAGGCTTGCAGAATTTGAGTGATTTCCTTCAACGTGGATAGTGGCAAAGCTAAATTTAAATCTAAAAGCTCCCAATCTGGTGCCATATTATATGACACTTCTCCATTAGGGAAGAGAAGGTACACTGAATCGAGGAGAAAGATACAGAATCATGCTGTTAGGGACTGAATTGTGCCCCCTGCTCCACCTCCCACGTATGCGGCAGTCCTGACCCTCAACCACCCAGAATGTAACCTTATTAGGGAACAGGGTCTTTACAGAGATGATGGAATTAAGGTGACATCATTAGGATGGGTCCTAGTCCAATGACAGGTACCCAATAAAAGGGGAAAATCTGGGCACAGACGTGCATAGAAGGATAATGTGAAGAGACGCAGGAGACGCCCGTGTGAAGACAGATATGGAAACTGACTTTGAAAATATGCAGCAGCCACAGGCCCAGGCAAGTCTGGGGCTACCCAAAGCTGGAAATACAAGTAAGGCTCCTTCCCCTACAGATCACAGAGAGAGCACGGCTCCCTTTGATGTCAATCTGCTAGCCTCTGGAACCGTGAGACCAGAAATTTCTGTTCCAAGCTGCTGAGGTGGTGGCACTTTGTCACAGTAGCCCTGGGAGACTAATATGTACACTCAAGTACAAGAACAGATGGAAGGAAACGATGCACAGAAGAAATCCTTGGATAGCAGAAAGTAATAGAACCTAACATTTCCAGAGTGCTTGCTAAGTCCTGTGACATGCAAAGAACTTTACACGAATCACTTCATTTTATGCTGACAGCTCCTTTGGTTGATATTACCCATACCTCCGTTTTAAGGAAACCAAGTCACCAAAGGTTAAGTAACATGGCCAAGGTCACGTAACCGGTGGTGAGGCTGGGATTCATCAGGCTTCCCATCACCACGTGACTGTGGGAGCTGAAGCCATTCTATGGGAGTCAGACAAGGCCGAGGAATTTGATATTTGGTGTCATCCTACTTCTGGTGTATGTCAGGGGCTGCTGCCTTCGAAGGTGATTTTAATTTGGAAGGCAGCACAAGCAATGAAGGGAAAGTGACTACAGTATCCCTTTGGATTTATGTAAGTATCTTCTTCCAGTGGGGTTCAAGTTCCTTTGCCTCATTTCCCCCACCACCAAAAAACTTCAAGACAAATGCAGAGGCCATGCTATGGTTATTTCCATCTCATGGGTTTATTTAGCCCATAAATATAAACCAAGCCTACTATGTGACAGGTAATTTATAGATGATTGGATACATCGCTGAAACGACCAGTTGGTGGTCCCTGCCTGCCTGGAACTTCCATTTCCGGGGGTGAGAAACTCAGTCAGAATGAGCGGACTCAGAAATCACAGAGTGAGAGAAATATGACATTTGGGCGAGAATCTAGCTTTTCCAGTTCTCCCTCCTCCCTGCTGTCTCGCCTCCCCAGAGGAGACCGCCGGAAAGCCAGTGCTTTCAAACGCATCCCTACCTTGCCCACTTACTAATGCAGAGTTCGCTGCCACATACTTGCGCTCCTGGCGGCAGAAACAATTTCCAACTTTGATTTATAAGCTCTGATCTGCTTCATAACTGTATGTTTAAGTCACCTCAAAACAGAGAAGAATTTGTAAAAGATCACTGTAGAAAGCAGAGTCCAACAATCTGCCAGGTAGCCTGCTACCCTGGCGACCTCCTCCGTCACCACCCTACGACGGGCTAGAGGCTTTGGTTTTTGGGTGATAACCTTCGACCTTTCTCACTCTTGGTATCATAAAATGACATCCTCACGACATTATCTCTCCAAGCCACACATGTGCAGATAAGAAAAACAAATTTTAACGTACACATTTAAAATT
Source organism: Manis pentadactyla (assembly GCF_030020395.1). Lineage (NCBI taxonomy): Eukaryota > Metazoa > Chordata > Mammalia > Pholidota > Manidae > Manis > Manis pentadactyla. The sequence goes on from NC_080026.1 coordinate 8,312,140, forward strand.
CTTATAAACACTGCCGATGATTGTATTACTTTTTTTTTAGACGAATCATGGTACTCTAGACAAATTTCCTTCTTAAAATTTTGTTTAACTCTTGTATCCGTATCTTTAGATTACAAGAATTCTTCAACCTTCTAAATGAATTTATTGTACCACTGTTTCCTAAAAAGCCAGATTACCCTTTCCTTAAGAGGCACAGTTTAGAGATGATTTTCTGAGGCTTCGAGAGCAAGGGCGCTTCACCTGGACTCTTGCATTGCTAACATTGTCAAAATGCACTGCAGCTGTTGGCTGCTTCTTGTCCACTAGGATTTATAACTCAAACCTGTACTTATTCTTGTTCTAGTATTTGCATATTATAAGCAGCACTGTAAAAACAACGATTGAAAAGCTTATGGAATATATTTAAAAGGAAGGCTTTGAAATACTGTAAGATCAGCCTTATGAGGGATATTTTAAGTATGGCTCTCCTGAACTTAGAAGCCACCCATTTCTCCCTTTTGATGATTGAATTGGAGCACTAGAATGTGCCTTTATGGGCTACCTACTGCCTCCTGGCCCTGATTTGACTAACATCACAAAATGAAGTCATAAAAAAAGAGTGTGCTCTTCAAGCTGGGGAAAAACAGACTAAATTCACGCAGCACCACTGCCGCAGGGAGTCCGAAACCTCCATGACACGTCCACCTAGTGATTTGTGCCCTCTGCAGAGTGATTGAACTTGTGTGTCTCTAGGGTGGTCAGTGTTCACTTTCTACTGGGAGGTCAAGAGCAAGAAAAAAGAGGGAGCCGAAGTGTCTTTCCTTACTGCTTTAACAAGAACCAGTCTGTTTCCACACAAGACACTAATTTTTCAGTGTCTTTTAGCTTCTTCTCTATTATCCCATTTACAGTTACCACCCTGGAGCAGAAGTGTCTGAGTGCAACCTTAATATTGCAACATTTGTTTATATATACTGCCCAGGACACAGCTCATGGAAACGCCATTCTGGGTAGCGCACCAGGATACCTTGGTGTTACTGTAAAATAATCACTACTATAGAGATAATACTGATCTCTATAAATCAAAGGGATAAATAGTGCAGAATAACTGCTATTAGTCATCTGCAGAAGCTATTCTTCCTAAAAAAATGCTTTAGAAATGAATGGAGAAGAGAATAGGGAAATTGACTAATTCACAATGCTGGAGTAAGAATGCAAGCAGATAAAATAAAATGATCTATGGCATAAATTATATAGGTCATGAGCAGAGCCAAAACTTAGAATTGGACAGTGTGTTTCTAGGGCTGTCCAGGTGAGCCAGGGCTCTGATAACACAGATATTCTGAATATTCTGACATATAGAAGAGATGATTATATCAAAGTATCAGAGTTGACTGACATCAGGCACTAAGAAAATTCAGCTGACTTTGTTCCATTTCCACACTTATAAATCAACCTGTTCATACAGATTAGAATATACCTTCAAGTGACCATCTAGTTCACTCATCTCTTACTGCAAATAATCAAATTTATTTCAGATTTACACTTCAGCCATTGTGAAGGTGGTTAGTATGCATCAGTCCTTCTGAGATTGCCTTCTCTGTGTGAACAGAGACCATCATGTATCTGGGTCTGTAAAATTTGAGACTAGATTCCAGACCACTGATTCCACCATAGTGGAGCCACTCTGGAGCTAATGCTGGAGGAAGAAACTGGTCACCCTCTCAAGGCACACGTTCTTCTTAGAGTCAGCAACTATCAGCAAAACCTTGGTGTAGCTGGACAGGCAGAAAGGAGTAAAAAGGCCTATATATTTTGGCAACAAATTTGGCATGTGGAGGTTGAACATTCATCGGCCAGTCTGATGTAAAACAAGGGGTGTAGTGTAGAAAATACTCATTTTACCATTTGGGTCTAAAGTCACTAGAACACTTCTCTCTCCTATCCACTATGCTCAAAAAGAAAATACCAGATGATTTTTAAGTCTGTATTTTGAGTTTATTTTTCCTTATTTGGTGGAAACTTAGTAGAGGAAGCAAAGTGAGATTGCTGACATTAACTCGTTATCATGGTAAATCCTGGGAAATAAAAAGTCATGTTTTTAAAACATATAGACCAAATTAATCAGGGACTCTCAAAGTGTGCATGCTGCCTCTTATCTTCTGAACAACAAATCTAGATCAAATCAGTTATAAAGTCAGAAAGTTGAGCTTACAAACAGAAAATCCAATTTCATTAGAAAATATTTCATATAGAATTAGCCTAATAGCTTAGATATTTAATCCATTTCCAATGGTTAAAGTTATTAAGATTTTTTCAAAAAACCCTTAATCTTTACTTGACTTCTGCAAATTTCCTGTGATCATATTTTCACCTCTTCTCCAGCTTGACATGAATGCCAAGGTTGGCCCTTCCTGATTAGGGTGTCGCCCACGTGGTCTCAAATCTTAACCACAAGTTAAAGGGTGGATGGGTTAGCAGACAAGAAATACATGAGTAGTTCCCTTGAAAATGAAGCCTAATTTGCTATCAAAAGCAGTCCTTTCTTGTTCTAATTGTCGCCTTTTATTCCTTTAAATTACATCATCAACTTCCTGAATATACTTGCTTCAGTCATGTCTTTTTAAAATTTTGCTCAAGGAAGGTATTTATGACAGTAGTAAATCATTCAGGTTGGAGAAACTCCGAAAGAATGATAGCAAGGAAATACCTTGGGGCATGGGTGAAGGAGAGGCAACATGAAAGTGAGGACTAATGAGAATATTTCTTCCAACCATGAATAAAATTCAAATTACCTTATGTATGAACGGCTATTACCTATGGCCAAATCAATGTTACATTATTTTATACCCAGTGTCTTATTTTATTCTCAATTATGAAGGGTATAAAACACACACAACCACAAACAAAAGAAAGAGAGTGCCCCAAACAATAGGCATAGACTATCCTGGGGTGTACCCAATATTCTGGAATTAAATGGCCTTGCATTTCCAAAAAAGGTCATTAGAATGGAGAGAGAGACAGTAAATGTAAGAAAATGTTGGAATCCACCCAAAAGACAGCAAAGGGGCCTTTTCTCTTCTTTTACTGCTGCCCTTATTACCATGAGAGTAGCATTCAAAGACAAAAATCGAGGGAAAGTAGGTCCCACTTACAGTTAGGCTCGTGATGCCAAGTCCAGGTTTGTATTTGGTTCCCTAGAGTGGGACTGATAGCCCTACACGCTTTCAAAACTGTAGCGCATCTCTCTCCCCAGTCCCGAAATGCTCCTCTTCCCCATCTCAAAACAACTGACTGACTTACGTACTAGTAAAGCAGCAAATAGACTGGACCATATAAAATATGATAAACATACATAAAAACCAGTCATCATTCTGATTTCAGTTCTTCTGTAGAGGAGGAATAGTTTTATAATTCATTGACAATATTAGAGAGTTTAACCATTTAGCCATAAGTACTTTCATTCTAGTATTAAGATGAAAATACCCACAGTTGGTTGCCATCAAGACTAATAAAATTTTCCATGCACTGCAGCTTCTGAGTGAAATAATTCACGATGAGACTCTTTTGTTTAAGTCACTAGTTTATAAAAATAAAACTAAACAAATAAAGCCCTCTCATATAAGACTGTGAAATAACAAGCATTCTATCAAGATATGTACAAACACTGCGTATGTATTTAAACAAACAAAATGTTAGCAAGAATATAAATAATATAAAAAGATGACCCTTGAGGCTGGATGACTAAAGCTTTGTTTTGGATCATGAACATGCACGGCACGTCGTCATGCATTCAGTCTGCCGGCTACGTCCGCACAAGCAGAGAGATGTGCACGGAGGGAGCAGCTCTCTTCTGAGTGTCTCCACATAGCTCCAGCCCAGGCTGCCCAGCACTCTGCAAGCTGGATTTGACATTCTAAGGGCGTCTTAATAGCATGATCATCTATTTGCAATTCTCAGCTTGAAAAGAAAAAAGGTTTACCACCCAGAATTTTGAAGTGAATTCAGAGAGCTGAATATAAAAATTAAGTGTCAACTCTGAGCCTTTCGGCTCTGATGTCATGAATAATTAAAATGATTAACTCACAAAGACTGATCATTTTTCAAAACTAGCTATTTTTCAATCACGCATTTCTATTTATTGTAGATGCCCCTACACTTACCCCCTAATTCTTGTGAGTAATCTTAAGGGAAAAAAAAGAGGAGGGAGTCATTTCTTCTCATATACTTGTAAGGACTCCAGGAATACAATACTGTATTTAAGGTTATGAAATTGAAATTGAATATCTGAAAGAGCAAAAATTAAAAAAGGAAATCATGTTCTCTTTTTCATATAATCTCAGTATACTATCGACCTAGCCCCAGCCCTCCTGCCCCTGATGTTAGATCGACGTTCCACTGCAAATGCGGTATGACTGCAGAATCCCCCCGCCATCAGCACAAAAAGCGATTCATTTTGGGGATGGAGAATTGTTAGACAAATTTAGATTGAACTATAGACTAAAATCGTACCAGTGAGGGATCTACTGATTTTCATTCTAATTTTCCTTTTTCATCAATTCATCCATCCAGTTTAGTAGAAGGCATCATGAATTTGGCGCTCCAATTCTACAGCTGACATGCTGTCTTCCTGCTGTTTCAATTTGGTCTTTACACGATGTATCACTTAAATAAAATGTATACATTAAAATCCTTGCCCAAGATCCTTGAAACGCAATGTCCTCGTAAGGTGTTTGGCTAAATCTAGGCCCTGCCTTCTGCTCAGTTCTGCCCAAAGCAGCCTGGAAGTTGGGGATTTTGTTTTTTCCATTTCCGCATAGCCATCTGACATTACTGCTAAGAACCATTTTAGAGTTTCAATGGTTATGAGCCCTTCTCTTCTTTCACACTATGTACATTTCTTTAGAGAACATTAAAATTTTAGATAACATTAAAATTTTCCAAGGAATCTTCAAGATTTCTACAGAGTCAATATTAACATTTACATATGGACCCTATATTATTGAGGTATTTATTTGTCTTCTCATTTTTAAAGGTGCTTCTTTACTGTAAACATATTGTACTGCTAATGAGAGGAAATATTATCGTGTCCTGATACCTGGAAAATGGTGCACTGATAAATATACACCCCAGTATAGTCTATACTATGCCTATTGTTTGGGACACTCTCTTTTGTTTGTGGTTATGTGTGTTTTATACCCTTCATAATTGAGAATAAAATAAGATACTGGGTATAAAATAATGTAACATTGATTTGGCCATAGGTAATAGTTTTTCATACCTAAGGCAATTTGAATTTTATTCATGGTTGGAAAGAAATCAATTTTAAACAAACCTGAATCCTAGTACTTGTTAAGATCCATTAAACAGATTACATTAATGAGCATCTACCTGCATTTCTCAGTTCCTCTCCTAATATTCTCAGAATTATGCATATCTACCTCAAAGGAATATTATCAAGAATAATTACCTTTGTAAAAGACTTAAAGAATCACAGATGGAAAGCATGACATATGCAGAGTACTATTGGTGGTGCTGTTGAACCAAATGAAAAGTGTGTTCCTTTATCAGTGAGAAAATAAATACCACCTACTTCCCAGCTTGTTTCCTTAATAGTTCATATGTGCAATTAAACACTCAAACTTCATGCTTAAAAACACATTTCACTGCTAGTAGAGTAACAGCTATTTCCAAAATACATAAACCTATACTCTCATTGTATTCAACTCTCAATATGATACCATCTGAAGACCATCCAGTCTCTTACTTGGAAAAAGGTAGTCGTTACTAAACATAAATAATCACAATCCTGGCTGCAGTCCAAGGTGTAAGCCCTTTCCTCTGCTGTCTCAGCAATTCTCCTGATGTCAAAGACACATTAAAATAAATGGGAACCATATGGCTACACAGCAGAATACCCGTGCTCTTGCAATTGAGAGGGCAATGCAATTCATTACCACCATCGGAGAAATATTTGGGGGGTATGGAATATCTCAATGCAAAACAAAACTGCATGAGGCAAGGCCATTTGATTAAAATTACATGCACACAATGACAGAAGGAGACATTCCCTCTTCTTTGACTCTAACTTCTTTTGCTGCTTTCTACACTTCCTCAATACCACTGTGAGCCGCTCCTGTTAGGATTATATGGCACTCGCCACCTACTCAATGACTTTCCCACACAGTACGTCATCTGGTCCAACAATACAGCCCCATCAAGACTAATATATCATGATAATCCATGTTGGAAAATCACGTAGCAACAAGAAGGAGCAAAACAAACCCAAATCCCCAAAAACAAGAGCAGCAAAACTCTTTTATGAACACTCTTTTTAAGTTCATTCTGGAGAGCAACACCAGGTCAAAGATTTCACACTTGAACTTTGAACTTTGCCAGGAAGGATAAAACCCAGAAGCATCATTTTATTTTTCATCCTTTAGCCTAAAAAGCTTTTACTGTACTTATTCCAATAAAAATACAAGTCACTGAAGAATATAAAAGGGAGAAATTCATCAGTGCTGTGTTATTGGCTCCATATGTCAAAAACTCTACATTAAAAATCAAGGTCAAGGGCTGCAGAGCTGGGATGAAGTCAGAGGGTGGAAGACAGCTGGGGGAAGGGCAGCTGGGACACTGAGGTACCTTCTGTTTCCTGGCCATCAGTGAGTGGTTTGGGAGGGTTATCAACATCACAAACAACAAGGAAGAAACTTTTAACTGTTCTTCTCTAAACATACACATTTTTTGGTTGAGCATATGCTTCAAGATTTAATAATCCCCTCATTGTCTATTTCAACACTTTGCAAAACTACAAGTAAAGCAATTGCTTAAACCCAATGTCTGACATAGAAATATCACCCAAAATCTACTAGAAAAGTAAAATTGAGACAACTCAAAGGTCAACTCCAGGAAGCTTTTCCTGGAAGCCCTAGGCTGAGGAGGTCTCTTCCTATTTGTTTCTAGATCGCTCCTGCCCTGGTACTGATGATCTGATGGCGTGTCTCTCCTCCACTGCTCCGTGAGCTGCACCTTACTCCCTGTGGGAGTACTCCCTTACTCCGTGGGGGCTGCACCTCACTCCCTGGGGACCCCTCAGCGCAGTGCACACTGCTGGGCACCTGGGACTCATTTGATGTTTTGTTTAACTACATTAGATGAGTGAATTACTGATGTCTGGGCTAAATGAGTATTTTCATTTCCTAAATATATTTTCCTTAATTTATATGGTACAGTGACACTTGACAGCTTTTCCCTGAAGCCCCGTGGCCCATAGACCTTCCTTCCTCACTTATTTCTAGTCACTTGATTTTCCTGGGGGTATTTGGCAATGAAAAACATTATGTATTTCTTTAAATTGAAGTAAAATTATGTATTAAAAGTCACATTGCCCTCATGACTTGAGGGCACACATAACTTTTGCATTAGAAACAATTTGAAATATACCATATTTTCCTTATCAGAGGATCCGACATAACCAACCTACCTTGGTACCATAGGAAACCTCTAAACAAACCAACAATAATGAGCTTGTAAACCCAACTCTAAAAACCAACTAGCTAGCAGAGAGAAGAGTTCCCTGAATATTATAAGATGATTTTGAAAGAGAAAAACCTGCTGATCAAATATCCCCAATCGGTACTGACCTCCAGCAGAAACGTGACTGAAATTCCTGCCTTTAGCAGTTCATGAGTGACAGATCTACAAAGCAATCCTCTCTCAGTGTTTAAACTGCCATCTTAGAGCAGTGACTGTCCTATAAAAATAAAATCATATTGCTCAAGATTTATTAATTTCCTATGAAACTACAACATACAAGCCTGTTCTAAAACAGACCGCATTTCTCTTTTTGGTGGTAATAATGATGAGACATAGGTAAAGGGCCTAGTTGATGACATTCTGAGACAAAGAGCAGACAGAAGCAAGAAGGATTTTAGATTTTTATTGCCCTCTAAAAGCAAGAAAGAATTAAAACAATGTGGGCTAGAATATAAGCTGAATGAGGGCAGAGATTTGTCTTGTCGTCAACGACTTTACCGTAAAGCTAAAAAGCTATCCTGTGACTGTTTCATGGATGGGGGGCAAAAGACATGAGATTTGTGGGTCAGAAACAAACTACTTTATTATTCACAGTACGGCAAGCAGCCTGAGTACCACGTTTCTGTTGTCACTCCTTATCCCCCAAACTCAGGAGCAACAAGAAAAAGCCACAGAGATGCTAATGCGCAGTAAGTTTGCATTGTACCACGAGCATCTGAGCTTCCGCCCACTGGTTTTCAGCAAGCAGAGGGCAAGTCTGTCGTGTATCCCAGCAGGGGACACAACCTCATCCCCTGAGATCGCTTACTACAAACACAACACTGAGAAAAGGCACAGATAAGAGGGGTCAGGGCAGGGCAGGGCATTCTTGGCAACCTCAGAAAGACATGTGGGAATGCAGAAACCCATGAAAGAATGTCTCCCAGTAGAACTGTTCTGTATTTTCTTCATTCTTATGTCCCAAGCACTGGGAATAGTATCTGCATACAGTACATATTCAAAAACATAGTTGTTTAATGAGCGGGTGGGAATTACTGATAAGTTTCTACTCTTATTAAACACCATTAACTCTTGCAAAACGAAAATTTCAGAAGTATGTGTTATCATAACTGTCTATCACTTAGTATATGACAGCAATACTCAAAACACATGAAGAAACAATCCTTCCCTGCAAAGAGTCTGTGAACTAAAGAGTTTGCTAAGGAATAGGAATGCTTAATGAAGTCTTTTTATCCCTGTGAAGTATAGCATTTTTCCTCTAGGTCTCTTCATAGCTCTTCATTCACAGATATTTCCCTCTGCAAAGGAGGGAATCAGTCTAAAGATCCCTGGAATGATTTTAGCAGCTCTCGAATACCCAGGAGTGGTATCAGTTTCACCTTTGCTACCACATCTACTGGGCACCTTGGGGAATATCTGCATATTCACAGGTAGCTTCTGGCTGCATACAAACAGTCCCAAAGGATCTAAGTTTGCCCTTTTCTATGCTACTCTTGTGATATATGGGTTATTTGTTATAAGAAATATTGTTTCCAAAGCCAAAGGCTGTATAAGGGAGAAGGGGAAGGTATAAAGAAGTTTCTTTTCCTTCTACATTTTAGAAGTTTATATTCCTTGGGATGGAAGAGAAACAAATGAGCAGAATAATGAGTATACTGAGTTATATAAAAGCAGGATTCAACCTCTTCTATCTTTAAAGAGCATCGCTTAATGATTTCTACATTTCTTTTCTCATCTGGAGCAAACTCAAATTCTGAACCTTAGCTCTCCCAGCATTCTGCATTAACCAGTTCCTCTGACCTCCCTCTCAGGGCCATATGGTTCTCCATGTCTCTAAGTCCAAGTGTTAAGTGACTTACATGAGCAAAATATTCATCTGTGACCCCTGTCAGAGACCAGTTCACTCATCCAAAGGGCTCTTGGACTTTAGGGTCAGAAAAAGGGAAAAAAGTGAGAAGCAGAATCAGTTTAAGGTAGATCCTTCCTTGGCCCCCCAAACTTTTGGCCTTTGATGGATCAGTAGGGATAACACACAACGTTTTTTGAATATGTGTACAATCTTGGGAGAGTTAAGGGACTGCTATTATTCCCAGATGATAAATAGATAGAATTACTTTCCTTCAACAGAAGAAGTCACCCCTTTTTCTTTAGTAAGACTCTAGAATTGAGAAAGACTGGAAGAAGCCATAGGTAAACTTTAGCAAAGAATTCTTTGGGGAAGGGAGATACAAGCCAAGGGGTACCCCAGGGCAGCTTAGGGGCATTGGGGAAAAATAAGGCAAGACTTGTTAAACATTGTTGTGGGGTAGTTTAAAATTGCACGAAATCTATTACTGCAGCAACAGAATTCCACGATTTATACATAAAATAAGGATATTGGTATGCATACCAATTTTAATGACGGAAGTGTGTGACCACTAAAGTTTGGAAAGCTGCTAATGCACAAGAGGTGAAACTATGTAAGAGACAAACTTGGATAATTATTGGATAATTTTGAAGTGTTGCTTCTATTAGTGAAGTTACATTTCTATGTTTACCAGGTGCCACAGACCTTTCTTAGTCCTTTGTTGGTATTCACCCACTGAATCCTCACATCAATCTGATCATGGTTTGAATAGGTAGAACTGTACCAATTTTATGAATTAAAGTAAGGTCCAGAGAGGTGAAGTAATTTACGAAAAGCTCCCAGCTGGTAGCAGAGCAGCCTGATTTGAATGCAGACGGTGTCAGTCCGTAGCTCAAGCTACTAATCTTGACAATATATAGTCTTCCCTTCTTAGTGCAGGAATAACGTCATATGCTTTCTTTTCCCTTCTTACACCCCATGGACACCTGCTCCTAGGACCCAGACAAAATCTAGAATTATGGCAACGATAATCCAGCTGCATTATTAGGAAAGCAGAAAAAGAGAAAGCAAGTCTCCTGTGTCTTAGAAGCAGCAGAGGTACTAAACTAAACCATTGGAAGTCTTTGCTGTTTTAGTACCAAACCGCTTGTGGTTAGGAGCTACACATCCTAACGACACAGCCGTTGGAGTCGGACATGCCAGTAGGTTCACTGACACCTTGGGTCAGTTTCTTGACCCCGGATTCCTTATCTGGAATCTCTCAGGGCTGCCATGAAGAAGTAGAGGGAATAAATGTGAGCTCTGGAGCCAAAGCATGTAGTTAAAATCCTGGGTCCGCCATCTACTTGCTGTGTGACCTTGGACAAATCACTTACTCTCTCTCTGCCTCATGTATATAAAATGATTTAATAATACCTACTGGATAGTGTTGCTACAGGGATTAAATAAATTAATATTTATAAATTAAACAAACAATACTTGGAATATAGCAAGTGCTATATAAGTGTTAAATAAAAATCAAGATTCAATAAATCATTCATATCATCTGAGTTCACATAAATCATTATGTAAAGCAGAGAATATCTGAAATAGATACAAACGTGTTAACTGTTTATGGACAGGGACTGGACCCATAAGACAAGGGCTTCACAATGAAACTGCTTTATTCTGTATTTTAAGTGTACAATATCCTGGACTTTAAATACTTTTCTTTGTTTTTGCATTCATTTTTTTGGTACATTTTGGGCATCAAGTATTTGACATATATATCTGGCAGATGACTTACATATACATATATATATATGGAATTATGCAAAGTTTTAATAACAGAATAGACTAAATGTACCCTTAAGGGGCATTTAGTCTAAGGAGGATATTTTAATCTTGATTTTTGTAGAAGAGAAAACGGAGGCTCAGAGTGGTTCTCAGCCGAGGTCGCAGGCGGTGACTGAGACCCAGATGCCACTCGGCCCGGCTTCCGGGTGGAGAATCAGCTCTGCCATTCTCCGTTTTGCTCTTTCCTTGCTGTGGGTGTGTGCCAACCCCTGTCTATACTTCTGAATTATAAGATTTAAGGGACACTTTTCTTTTTCCTTGACCCCTTTAAAAAATAAATTGATTTGTATTTATCCATCCATTCAGTCATGTCTTCACTCGCCTTTAGATCACTAAGATAGGAGGATAGAGTCAATTCTCATTACTTATGGATCCGTATTTGTGAATTTGCCTACTCACTACAACTTATTTGTAACCCCAGAATCAATACTCATGGCACTTTCATGGTCATTCATCAGCTGGCCCAGGGAAAGATTTGAGCTGCTTCCTGTTCCCAGCTGAGGCTGAACAAGGTGCCTGCCTGCCTTCTGGCGTTAGGACTCCTGGTGTAAATAAGCATCCTTTATGTGATATGTTTACAGTCATATTATTTGAGCTCTGGGGCTTTTTGTTGATTATTTTGCTGTTTAGAATGGTCCCAAAGCATAGTGCTGAAGCTCTGTCTCAAGTTCCTGCGTGCAGGAAGGCTGCGCTGTGTCTTACTGAGAAATACATGTATTAGATAAGCTTTGTGTGGGCATGAGTCACAGTGCCATTGGCCGTGAGTTTAATGTTAATCACTCAACAAAATATATTAAATAAGGTGTCTTTCAACAGAAACACACTAAACAAGGTATGTATTGATTGGTGGATGAAAAAGTTATGAACAGAGGTTCCCAGAAACCTAACTCTATATTTCTCCTCAGAGCAGTGGCTCAATATTTGCTAATTTAGTGTCACTGTAACTTCATAGAATATAACCACCATAAATAAAGAAAATCTCTGTTCATAGGCCATTTTTCTAAAAACTGATGGGTAAGCAAAGTTAATTAATTAAGAAGTGACAAAAAATGATATTCAAATGTTTAAAATATGTAAAAAGTGTTCAACCTCACCAATAGTCAAAGAAATATGAAAGCAATAACAAATGACAATTTTCTCCCATCTAATTATCAAATAGTACAAAATTATAATAATCTTAAATTGTGCAATAGTACAAAGACATGAGTAGTTTTATATACTACTGATGGACATACACATTTTTATAATACTTTCAGAAAACAATTTCTCAATGTATTCCAAGAACCTTAGAAAATCTTCATCTTTTTTGAGTAAAAATTATTCTGAATCAAGGAATCGACCTCAAGGATATAATAAGAAATTTAGGAAATTAAAGGCATGATTAAGTCATGAATAATAATGACAAATTGAAAACCATATAAATGTTCGACACTGTAGAAATGGTTGAATAAAATGAGGCTCCCTATATATGAAAGGATATTTTTGTAGCCAATAAAAATTCATAAGATTCTGCTAATGTTCTAGCAATTCTAGAAAATGCCTGGTATGATGTTCAGTGAAAAAAAAAAAGGCTGATTAAAAAAATGCTTAACAATATATAGCAACTATATAATAACACACAAAAGAAATAATAGGATGATACACCATAATGCTAATAAAATTGGTTGTCTCAGAGTGATGGGATTATATATTTTTTTACATCTGTTTTTTTGCACTATTTTGAATTCTCTAGCTTTCATACAATGAATATCACAAAAAGCAGAATACCGACAGATTTGTAAATTCTCCATTTTGTACTTTAAGAAACACTCATACCTTTCTGAACATAAACAATAAAATTTATCAAAACACTCATGAAGTGGCATTACTATGAGTCATCTTATACCCTAGCACTTACGATCATATGCTTCACATTGTCAAAATTCCATTAAACATAAGCACGAATACTACACAGAATTCCATAAAGTATGTTTAAGAGTATAAACCACCCCCCCATGGTTATGAATGTGTCATTCCTTGCCTGTCCTATCACGACCCCCTATAAGTACTAGTTCTGAGCCAATGAGAATGAGCCTAGAAATATATTAACACTCTGTCTCCACGTACAGTAGTATTTCTGCCAAATCTCCATATAAAGACCCATATAGTTCAAAGCAGCCTATCCTTGGTTCTGAACTCACATTCCATTTCCCTGTTAGAACTGAAGCTTTCCTAGCAAAAGCTCTCGTCTCAATTAGTCCTTCCCTCCTACTCAGGACTTGGTCTTGTTCCTGTCCAAGCTATTAATTATGGATGCATTCATAGTAACTCACTGAATAAACATATATTAAGCACCTATAATCCAGGAGATTTCTAAGTGGCTTCTGCATAAATTGCCAATCGGCTTACGTAAGAATTTATCACTGGCCACAGCTGGTAAGAAAAAGGAAGTACATTGATCCAGTGGAAGAGATTGTTTCTCTTAATGTTAGTGAGAATACAACTAGAACAGTGTCAGGTGTTCACATAGATTCTGGAAACTGGGTTACCACAAAGAACGGGTTTGTTTACCCGTGGGTCCACTACTCCCCATGCTGTGTTTAGATATGTGAGTCTGGGGGCAGAAGCAGGAGGGAGCTCAAGGGCTTTGCACAATGGAAGGAAGTGACTTGCAGCTCGCAGGGGGCAATTCCAGAGGGGAAGAGAGAATAAATATGGCGGGAGAAAGAGCAGAGCCAGGGAGATGGAGGAAGATTGCATGCTTCGTTATGCAATGATTACCCATGACCCTTGAATGGATTTTCAATTCTACAGAGTCATATAATATTGGTCTGTGATCCTGGTGAGCTGCACTGGACCATGTCCACAATAATTAGATGCCTACCACCATCTGATGCAAAATCTAGACCAGTGTACCCTGGAAGATGACTGGTTAGCCAGAGACAGGTAAGATTCCTCAAGGGAGGAACAACCTAAGACAGGCACAGTCGCAGGGGGGCCATCAGGTGAGAAATTGGGGATCAACAGAGGTGAGGCTTAGAACCTCACCCCCCCTGTTTTGAGAGAAATCTTCTGCATCCGTGGATGTTTTGTTGCCCTTGTCTAGCTTGGATTAATACTTAGTCTATAGGCACACACCTGATCATCTTCATTTGCCCTCTTACAGCACTAAACTATGTTTTCTACCTTTATCTTGCATCTACCTACCACTTCAGCATTCTATTAAAAAATAATAACAATAATAATAATAATAATAAGGGAGAAATGTGGGATTCACACACACAAAAAAAATCTAGACCAGTGTAGACTAGTCCTACCATTAGGTAAGACACTGTGTGGAGACAAGATAATATTGTTTCATATATAAATAAGATCAAGGATTCAAAATAGGTACTTGTCTTGAGTATATGAACATTCTGCCATGCCATGTTCCTACCTGCACCCAAATTACTCACTTGCCCTCTTTCTTTCTGCCAATTTCTGTTTTAAGCAGCTGATTATGCTAGGGAGGTAAGTCTCAGGTGTGCCTCTGAGGATGAGGGGAAGGCTTTGGAATTTAAAGTTTCCACTTAAAATTATTTCTTGTTCTGGGAGGAAAATAGAGGCAGGCTCTTGTCAACCAAGATGAATCAAATTGTTCCGTGTTGTGTCGGAGTGCATTTTTGATAGATAAAGAGAGATCAAGAGTTTCTCCGGTTCCACCTACTCTTCTCCACTATGATCACAATAAGCTTTTCAAACAGAAAGAACAACCTCACAGGCACCCCAGGGCCTTGCCGGGTCTGCCTACCGCTTTGGCAGCTCTCCCACGCATCAGATACGCTACCACGGGGCTTCTCGGTGTGAACGGTTATTCACAGGGGGAGAGCGACCAACTCCCTCTGCTGAGAGCACCAAGACAGGAGTTCAGACAGCTCCTCCCAGCTCAGCTCAAGGGCTGCGATGGCACTGATGGAGAACACACCAGACAGGATCAGAAGCCCTCGGGGCAGGCCAAGGTAAACACAGCGTTCCTTCCTAGACAAGATTCCTCTTCAGGCACACCTCGGAGATATTGCAAGCTTGTTCCAGACCCACATAGTAACACAAATATTGCAGAAAAGCAAGTCAAATGAAAGTTTAGGTTTCCCAGTGCATATGAAAGTGATATTTACACTATACTGTAGTCTATTAAGTGTGCAATAGCATTATGTCTAAAAAGTAATGTACATAACCTTAATTAAAAAATACTTTATTGCTAAGAAATGCTAGCCATCGTCTGAGATTTTGGCAAGTTGTAATCGTTTTGCTGGTGGAGGGTCTTGCCTTGATGGTGATGTCTGCTGGCCAGTTAGGGTGGTGGTCACTGAAGGTTGGGGTGGCTGCAGCAATTTCTTAAAAATGACAATGAAGCATGTGCATCAATTGATTCTTCCTTTCACAAACGATTTCTCTGTAGCATGTTATGCTGTTTGATGGCATTTTACCCACAGTCAAACTGTTTTCATAATTGGAGTTAATCCTCTCAACTCAGATCGTAAACTGCTTTATCAACTAAGTGTATGTAATATTTCAAATCCTTTGCCTTCATTCCAGCAATTTTCACAGCATCCTCACCAGGAGTAGATTCCATCTCAAGACACCACTTTCTTTGCTCATCCATAAGAAGCAACTCTTTATTCATTAAAGTTTTATCATGAGATTGCAGCAATTCAGTCTTATCTCCAGGAACCACTTCAAATTCTAGTTCTCTTGCTATTTCTACCCCACCTGCAATTATTTCCTCCACTGAACATCAAAATCAACTTCTTCCAAACTTCTTTTAGTAGTGATATTTTGACCCCTTTCCATGAATCATGATTCTTAGTAGCATCTAGAATGGTGAATCCCTTCCAGAAGGTTTTCAATTGACTTTGCCCAGATCCAATACAGGAATCACTATCTGTGGCGGTAATAGCCTTACAAAATATATTTTTTAGTCATAAGACTTGAAAGTCAAAATTCCTCCTTGATCCATGGGCTGCAAAATGGATGATGTGTTAGCAAGCAGGAAGTCATTAGTCTCCTTGTCCATCTCCATCAGAGCTCTTGGGTGATCGGGTGCATTGTCAATGAGCAGGAATATTTTGAGAGGCATCTTCTGTTCCGTGCAGTAGGTCTCAATGGTGGGCTTCAAATATATTCAGTAAACCATGCTGTAAATAGATGAGGTGTCATCAGGCTTTGTTATTCCACTGATAGAGCACAGGCTGAGTAGATTTAACATACTTCTTAAGGCCCTAGGATATTTTAGTATGGTGAATGAGCTCTGGCTTCAACTTAGAGCACCAGCTGCATTAGCATCTAGCAAGAGAGTCAGTCTGTACTTTGAAGCTCTGATGTCAGGCATTGACTTCTTCTTTTTGCTATAAAAATCTTAGATGGCACTTCTTCCAATATAAGGCTGTTTTGTCTACAATGAGAATCTGTTGTTTAGTGTAGCCGCCTTCATGAATGATCTGACCTAGACCTTCTGCATAACTTGCTGCAGCTTCTCCATCAGCACTTGCTGCTTCCCCTGCACTTTGATGTTATGGAGACGGCCTCTTTCCTTAAACTTCATGAACCAACCTCTGCTAGCTTCGCCCTCTTCGTCTGCAGCGTCCTCACCTCTCTCAGCCTTCACAGAATTGAAGAGAGTTAGGGCCTTGCTCTGGATTAGGGTTTGGCTTAAGGGAGTGTGGTAGCTGGTTCGGTCTTCTATCCAGACCACTCACACCTTCTCCACATCGGCAAGAAGGCTGTGTCACTTTGTCATCATTCACGTGCTCACCGGAGTAGCACTTTACGTTTGCCATCATATATGGGTGCAGTTTGTGGCGTCCCAGAACAATTACAGCAATAAAGACCACCGATCACAGACATCCTTAACAAACATGGTGATGATGAAAACGTCCGAAATACTGCAAGAATTACCAAAATGTGACAGAGACATGAGCTGGGCAAATGTTGAAAAAAATGGCACCAGTAGACTTGCTCGACACGGGCTTGCCACAAATCGTTAATGTGTAAAAAAGCACAATTATCTGTGAAGTGCAATAAAGTGAGGCACAATAAAGTGAGGTCGGCCTGTGTAGAAAAGAACACAGAAGCACATAAAATAGCAAGGCAGCCATACTGGTGCCAGTGACTTTCCTCCACAGGTTCCTAGTGTACTTTGCACCCACTAGGGAGCACTGACTGCACTTAACAGGCAGGTCTCGTCACACTGTAGTGAGCAAGGAGTGTGCTTCACTCCTCTTTATATTCACAGTGCTGGCACAAAGCCTAGTCTCTACTTACATGCCTTTTCCTCTTGGAAGGGCCACCCATCCATCATTCTCCATTTCCTTTCCCTTTATTATTTGTCAGAGTCTCTACCACTGCCCACTGTTATGTATTTGTTCAGTGTTCATCTTAACCAACAGGATATTAGAACAGGGCCTTTGCCATTCTTATTTACCGCCATATCCTCAGTGCCTAGAACACTGCAGAATAGGTGCTCAGTACACATTTTCCAACCAATAAATATTTTCAGAATGAATGGATTGCCTCAATACTGTAGCAGATGTAAGGAGCGCTGTGAAAACTCAATAAAGAAATCAATTTCGTCTAATGAAGGATCAGGAAAGGTTTTGTGGAGCAGGGCTTTGAAAGGATGAGTAGCACTTCAGGAGTTCTGAAAAGTACCCCCTCAATAGTGGTTGGTCACAGAGGAGGTTCTTTTTATAGTTCACTTGCTAGTTAAATGTAAGAGATATTTATTAGGCACCTACTGTGTGCCAGGCACTATTCTCAACACTGAGGATATGAACAAAGAAATAAGACACAAGACCCCACCTTCCCCACGAAATAGGTGAATAGCCTAGCATGGTTTTATGCTGAAATCTTGTGATCAGGAGCCTGGATTTTATCCTGGACTCACAGGGGAGTCTCAGAAAACCTGTGAGCTGTGGGATTGAAGTTATTACATGGAAAACAAAGAAAGGTATTACAATGTTGAAGAAAGCAAGACTAAGGAAGCTGCAATTCTCTGAAGAGATTACTCTTTCTGTAATTAAAAGGTAAGTATTTCTCATGCAGGTTCAGAGAAAGTCCTAGGAAAATAACAAGATCAAAATATTGCTGATGCCAGAATTTGAGGCTTCATGATAGACCATTACATTTTTTTCTTAAAGATAGAGACTCAAAATCTGCTGCTTCGGAAGGCTAATGTTCCCTTATCCTAGGTAGTTATAAGTGATTTAAGTGATAGAAACAGTAAGAGACAGTCCTGGCTGCTCGCCTTTGAACAATATTGTTGTATTATCAGTCTTTTGCAGTAGGGCATCCCGAGAATGGTATTAGCAGGTGACCATTGTGATAAATGCTTTACAGACACTAACCAGGGAAAATGGCACAATCCATGTCTGGTTCACTCAGGTGGTCTTTTTGCTAAGTTTTCAGTGATAGAAGCGCTTGCAGTAAGGATGACCTAAAAAATGTTCAAACGTTCCAGAATATACCAGAAAAGGGACAGAAACTAACATTTTCCCCATCTCCACCACAGTGCGAAGAGTTTTTCAGGTTTATTTCATTAATTCTTGACACAGCCCTACAAATGAGATAAAGCGTTTCTATTTTGTAGATGGGAAAGGGAGCTGGACATGTCATCCACGCTGTTTGAACTTGAGAGTGCAAAGTTCTGACACAAACAGTAGCAAAGGAAAGACGTGGGTACATCGCGGGGTATGCCATGATCACACTTACTGGAAATATCCCATGAAGAAATAGCCATGTGATTTAAGTCTCTTTCATGAATCAAAATGAAGTATTCTGGTGGAGAATTTATTAAAACATTAATGGTTTAGATTTGTTGATTTCTAGATTTAGAATTTAAAAATGTAAATGTTAAGTCTCCAAAGTCCTATTGCTGGGATAGACTGTCAATGAAGAGAGAACATTTGGTTTCTTTTTTTTCACTTTTTTTTTTTCTTAACAGAATGACAGATTTGTGACATTGAGAAGAAAATAAAAAGAACATTTTCACACTAAATTCAAAATTAATACTAAACAGTATTCTAAGCAATCATAAAATGCTTAATGGCTTCCTATTATTATTAGTGCAGAAATAGTCATATTTCATTATCATTTTTAGGCCTAGCCAGGCAGCATGGAAACTGGGAAAATACTAGAGCAGGTCCTGAATCGATGCTTTAAATGCCAATAGTATTTCAGTCCATCCCTTTGAAACAGGCTCATATATATTTTATTGCAAGGATGAACAATCGCTTTCTATAAAAGGCCAGATAGTAAACATTTTGGTTGTACAGGCCATTTGGTCTCTTGGACCTTTGCAACTCTGCCATCGTAGTGCAAAAGCAGCCGGAGGCAACACGCCACGCCATATGTACCAGGGTGATGGTGCTTGTGTTCCCAGGAAACTTTGCTCATGAAAAATGGTGTCAGGGAGTGTGGTCTGCAATGGCTGTAGCTTGCTGAACTCGGATTTGTAAACTAGTTTATTGCTGTAAAACTGTCATGTAAACACAATGATGTATTCCGATCGTCTAATTACTGATTTGTGTAACTTATCTGTTTCCCCTTCTGCCTCTTCTGCTCGACTGAGGTCCCTGGGGTCATGGAGGGCATCTTGCTTTTCCTTCCTATCCCTAAGCCATTAAGGACAGGAGAGCTGGGCAGGTACCAGGCACTCTTGTAAGGGCATGTATATAGCGGGTTACAGAATAGCCCTGGGATAAAGAAAAGACATGTGCCAGTGAAGCTGGATTTCCACAGGAGACTGGCAACTTACAAACTGGGCTTGTTCTCACCAGGGTAAACAGCTCCCACAAGTGAGAATATAAAGAATCCCTCACTGGCACCACTCATCTCTGTTGAGCATACACATGGGGTGCACAGCAAGCTGCTCCTCGGCAGAACCCCATCCCTGAACATACGCTGCCCACAGCCATAGTCAGTTGCCAGAAGTCGCAGCCACCAGCTGAAATTCTGAAAGCGTGTGATGCATGGCATAGTGGCTGTTTACCAGGAGCATGGGATTTATTTTATCATTTACATTTTAGACCCTCTTAGATGCCTCCTTGGAAGTTATCTGGTTCAGAAAATTGCAATACCCAGGCAATTACGATTAAGCTATAATGTTACATAACATTTAGCACAGGTAATAAATCTCTCATTTTGAACATAATGAAAGAGGTAAACGTATAATTGAAAACCCTGGCAGTAATAAGAAAATGCTGAACAAATAATTAGCTTCCCTGGGGCAGTCACATGCCCCTGTATGTCCTTGGTAGGCTGTTAATAAACGTTTGTGGAATGCATGAGCTGGTGGCCTTTGCTCCACCAGCTAGGAAGCGTTGAAGAGCCAACTTTGAACATGATGGACAGAAACCATTTTATGATATGACAAATAAAAAAGAATTTGTGATATTATTCCCACCAGAGAGATTAGCTGTGCACGGTCAAAGTCTCCTAAAATGGTGTTGAAATTCACAGTGAATGAGAAATACATCCAAGTATGGAGCACACACAAAATGTCTCCTTTTCTTTCATCTGCTGTCTGTGAAAAAAAGATGCAGCTCTGGAGCAGTTCTGGCAGGACAGAGAAGCTGTGGTGCCCACAGGATGGGACAAAGGTCAGTGACGCACTCCCTGGGGCATCCAAGACGTGTCTACCACCCACTGCAGTTAGTGCTGTTCAGGGGGTAACAGGAAAATATGGTGGATTCCAAAGTGATTAAGAAGAAGACACCACAAACAGGTAAAGGGTGGGAAAGGCAATAAAGCAGGGCGAATAACCTGGAGGAAAGGAAGTCAGATTTATGCACAGAAGAAATAAAAATCACAATTCTCTCACAATTCTAAATGCTGTCTTCGTAGCAAATGAAAAGACCATTTCAAAATAGATGTGCACGGTTTCAGGAGCAATACCTCAGTCACTAAGAACACTAGAATTTAATTTTTCAGACAGAAAAGGGGCTTTTTAAAATTTCTTCCAAAATCGAAGATCAGGCCCCTTAGGATGATGTACCCTATGTCCTATTTTAGCCTCCATGCAGAAATGGTAAGCTTTTGCATAGTCTGTTGAGAGTCTTTGAAAGAAAGCTTGTTTTAAATCACCAAATTCACCTGACTACAAAAGAAAACACTGCACCCTTTGCTCTAAGCAGTTGTGCACCGAACCACAGGCAATCATCGTGGATCCTTCAGGTCTGAGAGAAGCGGTGGTCTGCGGAATGCAGCTGAAGCAGCAGCCGTGAAGGAGGAGGGAAGCAGGGAGAGGCAGGGGGCGACGTGGAGGCGAACAAAAAGAAAAACTTGTAAAGGGAAGACGAGGGGGTGATGGAACGGGATTCATGCTAGGCCACTGCTTCAGGTTTTCACAAACACAGTGATCTGATGGTTGCAGAGTTTAATGTTTACTAGCTTGATTTCTGAACGGAACACCTCCAGAGAGAACCCCGTCTCCCTCTTGGTAGACTATTTCATGAGCGATCCTGCAGAGAGGAGGTATTACACCCCGCCTCTGATTGTGGCCTCTCTCCTGACTTGATCAGTAACCAAAAGGCCTTGGACCAGTACCGTACCTGAGATGCTTCAGCCACTTCACAGCAGTGGGGGATCGTACGTGCATTCCTCAATTCATAGCATTTTGGAGAAAAATCAAGGGAGCTTCACCTGTGTGAATGAGATGCCTGAACCAGGGAATGAGAAAACAGCTACTCCCAGTGGGATGGACGTGGGCGGGTTCCAGGGCTGGCGAACCCGCTGTTGGTGCGTATTATTTACGGAGGCGGGAGGAGACAACAGCACACGTGGCTGTCCTCTGTCCGTCCCTGGGGCCTGACGCGTGAGGGAGGCAGGAGTGCCTGGAGAACCTGCTGAGGGCCGCGGGAAGCAGAGCACAGACTGACCCTCTTGAGCGGGCCGAGTGTCGGAGACGACCTACAAAGACACCCTCAAGCCTGAGTGTGTATCAGAATCACTGAGGGACGGTACCGAGCTGAAAAATTTTAGCAAATGTCCCTTAGGATAAAAAAGCTCTGATCTGTAGTGTTTGCCAATTTCCATGGTGTATTTCAAGGCACCAGTATAGCATTACTGAACATGGATTAGGAGAAGAGGTGCTGAGAGACCCGTGCCGGGGGCTCCAGGACGCTACCGCCCGGAAGGCTGGTTAGAACACAGGTCGCTGGGCCTCCCCCAGGGTTTCTGGTTCGGCAGGTCCCACCTGATACCAGTGCTTCTCTCCTGGGGACCACACTCGGAGAACCGATGGTCTAGGAGGAGAAACTTGGGACCTCGTAAGTACAGAAAGAACTCGAGACACGGTGGCCTGCTGGTAAGCAAAGAGGACAAGAGAGGTAGAGAAGGGGGTGAAGGGCACAAAATGGTGCATCAGGAACAGAGCAGATCCGAAAGAAGAGGGTGTTTGAAGTTGGGGGTGGAGACATGACTCCCAGAAATGGTTTGTCATGTGAATCGACAACACAAGGATAGGAGCGGCCACCCAGAAGTCAACTGTAAGGCTTATTTATGAAGTGCTACCAGAGTGGGGTTGCTCGAACCATTTTGAGGCAGTTCCACTGAACAGGCTGAGGCTGAAAAACTGCTCCTTATCTTCAAGAACTCAAGAATGGCTCCGAGAGAACCTGTCTGTTCCAGCAGGCACCGAACGGCAGTAGCAACTTTGCCAGGCCATGTGCGGCAAGGCACAGGGGAGGGGAGGGGTCTACGGAAGAAAGTGTCCAAGCGGCCGGTCTCTATGCACTGGCTGTGGACTCGGGGGAAGTTGCACAACCGCCCCGATCACAGTTTTTTTCATCCATGAAAGAACAAGTCACACCCTGACCATGTCTCCAGGAGGATCAAATAAAGGCGTTTGTTCAATCATATTTACTAATAGGCAGGGCAGTATTTGTGAAAAGCAAGGTACAAGGTCACACGGCAAGAAGAAAAACAGTATTACTCACTGGACAGAATTTTCTTTTAGGCAGAAAGTATTTATGATAATAGAGCAGGGCACCGAAATCATGGTTTGCCTGGGGCTCAGTAATCTGTGCAATGTGAAGGGAGGAGAAGGGTCCCAGAGGAGAGAAGCCCAGTGCATTCTTTTAAGAGGTGGAAAAGGCTATTTCCAGCAGACTGTCACAAATCATTTCTCAGTAAATATAGGCTGGCTACTGCCTATCAAGGGCCCAGAATGAAAAGAATTCAGGAAAACTACCTGTGGCTTTATCAGAAAGAGCAGCCAGTACAAAAGGGCTTGCAGGTAAAATGGCAAAGGATTTCCAGTGATGGGGAGACAGACAAAGTAGCCCGGCAGGGACAACAAAGAGATCAAGGGAATGGAAGGAGAATGATTGCACCTACTTAGGAGAGGAGATGGGTGGGTTTGTGTCAACAGTAAACCTCTCTTCCAGCCGGGAGCAGAAGGAAAATATGGAGGGGGTACAGCAAGCCTGCTAAATGGTTCCCACAAGGTCTCGAGGTAGTCAGATACTGGGCAGGAAGAAGACTCACTCATGGAAGATCTGGGGTGACCAGCAAGGGCTAAAGATAGCAGTTAAATAGGAGGTCAAGGAGGTCAAAGGAAGCCACGAAGAAGTAATCTTTCCTAAAGCCGGAAAAAAGCAGAGTCAGAAAAAACAACAACACACACACATATCACCTAAGAAAGAAGGAAGCCTGCACGATGGTGGGAGAAGTAACACTAAGGAAAGGAAACTAGAGAATCTGCTCACTGGGTTCCTGGGGAGACGGGATGTC
Source organism: Manis pentadactyla (assembly GCF_030020395.1). Lineage (NCBI taxonomy): Eukaryota > Metazoa > Chordata > Mammalia > Pholidota > Manidae > Manis > Manis pentadactyla. The sequence continues at coordinate 8,336,087 of NC_080026.1, forward strand.
ATTGAGGGATGGAAGACTAGAGGTGGGAGTGGTGATTTTCTCTGGTTTGGGACAAATATAAGTAAATCCTCCTGTTAAAAAGTGTGGGAGCATCAAGAGTTCTCACCTGTGGGAGATGGTCCACACTGCAGTGAAGCCACTTGGCCACTGGGGGCACGGAGGGCAGGGGCAGTTCAAGGCGGCAGAGCGGGAAGGCAGCCACCCAGGCCCTCTGGGCCGAAGTGCTTGGAGGGAGTCAGAGAAACTGCACCTTGTAGCACTGATGCAAAACAGGGCATTTTTAGATGTGCTCAGGTCTCAAATATGTTTTGGACAAGGAAATACTGAGTGTTAGCAATACATAGAAATTTTGAAGGGGAAAGAAGACCTAAAATATACCAGTCCACGTAGACTGTAATGACTAAGGTAATCATTACAAGCTTTTGAGTTAGTTCCTGGTCAGTTCAGCCTTCGGGGCTTTGCATTCTACCTTCTGCCGGGAGTATCTCTGGCCCAGATATGCACGTGGCTTCCTCCCTTAGCTACTTTGCGTCTCTGCTCAAGGTTAACCTTCTTAGAAAAGTCTGGGTTTGGGGAGAAGAAAGCGGGGTGTGTGAGTGTAGACTGGCATGGAGACTGGTAGCTCTTTCTCCAAAATCTTGACTTCTTCTCTAGTAATGTCATTTGAAGCTAGTCACCCAGACTTCATGACCATTAAGTGACTAGATTCTGACCAATAGGCATGAGTTAAAATAGTAGTATAGGCAACTTGCTTTTAAAAGAAGTGTTGTTTTCCACCATTTCTTTCTTACCCCCCTACCCACTGGCAGGAATGTAATACGGTGGCAGGAATCCAAAGAGCCAACCTTAGACACAAGATGGAAGTTGTGGGTTAAGTATGGCAGATCAACAGAACAGAAGCAATCTGGGTCCCTCAAACCAGGGGGCTGCCATATCAGCAGTGGGCGGATTATGATCAGACCCTTACATTTAGAGAGAAATTAGACATGTATTTTGTTTAAGCTACATAATTAGCTTAAGCATAAGCTGTATTCTATAATGTACCTAAGACTAATTTTGTTATTGCAGCCAAACTAATATATAGATACCAAATGAAAAGCTATTTAAATATGTGCTTCTCTTTCATATGTTGTTTTTAAGCACAAATTCTGACTTTTACAAAAATGTACAGGCCAGAACTAACCCATCAAGAGATCTATAAAGCCAAATGAGAATTAGGGAGGTTTAACTGGATAATAACATGGTGGAAAATAAAGATAATAAAAAAGGGAAATGGGCTGCTAGAATTTAAAATACTTACTTGCAAGAAAGAACTTTTTGAATTCAATTCAAGACATACTCTTTTCTGACTACCACAGTAACTTCAGGAATTATTTTTGAATGTGGAAAATATGGCAGAAATACAGGAAGATGACTATTAGGAAGGAAACATTTCAAAATAAAACAGACCAGCACAAAGAGGGAAGTTCTACCTGCCTTTTGAGATTTGTAAGAGAACACGTCAAAATGATCTGAAGAAAATTCTCTAGGTGGTAAAGATGAAGGCTCTGGAGAGCAAAGCAAACATTCCTGTCTGTAGAAACATTTAATAGCACACACAGGTAGAAATATCAAGTGGGAAGCCAAATAATAAGAGTCAAGGAGTACGTGAGGCCAGGCCATAGGGGAAGCAAGATGAGTGTGAGTGTGAGGTGTTTGTGTGTGTGTGTGCGTGTGCGTGTGCACCCAGGAGTGAAGACTAAGCTGTGGTGAGACTGTTTAAAACAGGATGTTTTGTGAGTGGTACAAATAAGAACAGAGAGAACAAATAAGAATGAGATCGTGTACTAAATTCTCTTTAGTATTTTCAATTGAATAAAAACAAAACGGCTCAAACCTCCCCTCATCTGTAAGGCCTTCTTGGTGTACATCCCTTTCAAACGGCAGTGTCTGCCTCTGTGCTGTTTCACACATTTTTCCATATTTCTACCGACTCATTTTTATCCTCTACTGAAAACTGTTTGCATCTTGATTTTCCCATCAGTGGTGAGACTGTTTAAAACAGGATGTTTTGTGAGTGGTACAAATAAGAACAGAGAGAACAAATAAGAATGAGATCGTGTACTAAATTCTCTTTAGTATTTTCAATTGAATAAAAACAAAACGGCTCAAACCTCCCCTCATCTGTAAGGCCTTCTTGGTGTACATCCCTTTCAAACGGCAGTGTCTGCCTCTGTGCTGTTTCACACATTTTTCCATATTTCTACCGACTCATTTTTATCCTCTACTGAAAACTGTTTGCATCTTGATTTTCCCATCAGTAAAACTAGGAATTCCTTAACAGCCAGGCCATGCTTTACTCCTCTGTATGTCCCATTCTTAGCATATCTAACGGAAGAGCATTTGAGTAAATGGTACCTGCTGGGAGGAAAGTAACATGAAAAGCCAGAGTTGGCATCAATGGTATTTTCAAAAAAAAAGGACTGAAGGAGGCTAGTGGAACACGAATAATAATATTTTGGTAGGATGTCTGCTGTAAAAGCAACCAGGAACAGCTGCGGTTGCGCAAGACTCAACATAACACCCAGGACTATAATGATACAAGACTGCTTACCAAGAACAAGTAGTTGTTTAGTCTGGCTTCTGATTTCTAGCTTTAGATGAATCCTAATGTGACCGTGCCCTGGGCTTCTTTTACGATGGGAGAGAAATGAAAATAATGTACAAGTGAAGTTACTGTGCGGGAGACATTTTTCTTCTAAAGTGTACATTTGAATAAAAGTAGACTAGAAAGAGGTGAGTTAAATAATTTACCATTTTATATGTATGGATATATAATATATGTGTATATATTACATAGAGATATGATCGCCTCTCTCTCACACACACGGAAGAGAAGATAAAATTGTGGGATGGTGAGCAAAGCTTGTGGCCATTTAATTCATAGGCAACATTGGCATTTTGGCTGCAGAAAGGAATTCTAATGTAATATCCTCCAGGAAACTCCTCTTATGAAGATATGTGAGCATCCACTGAAAGAGCGGGCACCTTACAAATGCCAAATGTAAGATATCAGCCATGGTATTTATGTCATGCCAATACTAACACTGTAATTCTACCCACTCCGGCCTGACATTACAGATTATAATGTAAATCAGTCTCAGTTTATCAAAGGTATGCTTACAATATTTCACGAATTCTATGGCAATACTTAAATAAAAGCTTTTCTGCTTTATTAACCTTCTAAACAATTCTTAAACAACATAAACATATATAAAGTGTTGATTTGAACAGAGTACTGTACTTGGTAGTGATAGAAACATCTATGAGATACTAACAAGGACCTTATGAACCTCACTGGACCATCCTTATTTCCAAATAAATCATATTTTAGCATCTGGAATGATGGTTTTTCAGTGTTTTCAAGACTGAGGCTCCCTTTTAATATCAATTACCATTTTCCACATTATCTTTTAAATGGGAAATACATGTAAATAAGCCACTTTAGACTTAATAATTATTTTAAGTGAATTCACTTAAACATAACAGCATCTGCATACATTTAAAAAAAAAGAAAATTAAGAATATTTATTTACTTTACAGAGAATGTTTCATTCTTTTCTTTTTCTTTTTTTGATCAGGAGATGATCAGATACCTTAGAAAATTTTTGGAAATTTAGGTAGTCATAAGCTACAGCTGAATCAAATTTATCAAAGACTATAAAAAATTAAAGAGCTTATATGCTTCATCCTAAAATTATAGAAAACCATGTAATAAGTAACTGTAAAGATGCCTTTAATTCTGCTTTTCAAAAATTTTGCAATTAAGTGTTTTTGCTCGCATGATATTTAAAACTCCTAAAAATAAGAGAAGGTTGCATTTCCTTTAGCTGCCCACTTTAGCTGCCCTGCATCTGAGAATTTTTCTTTAATTTCCATGCCTTAAAAAGAGTCTACTCTTCCACCAAAGTAAAAAGTTTAGCCTAATTAATAATAAATGAATGACTGCCCTTGTACGTTTGAAAGAATTCTTTAAACTCTTTTTCCTTGGAATTTCTAAGTCCCTCTGACTTAGGTGGTTGTACAAGCAATTCAGTATCTTTACCAGATTGAGCTAGTAGAGAAAAAACTAAGGTCAAAATGACCTATACTGGATAAATGTCAGTGAATAAAAACTGGGATATAAGGCAAGAATTCTGAGCCTCCAACTCGTCTCTTCTTGATAATGCTTTACATTGTGTGTGAAAACTTCACGATTGACTAAAAAAGACATGTTCTCTCTTGATATTTCTTCCACTTTCTTGATTTTGCCAGCAGCTATGAGGTACAGTGTTGGGGAAATAAATCACACATGGTTCTCAGCAACGTAACTCACCAAGAAGCACTGCTTGCTCCCTAGGCTCGTAATGAAATATTGTGTGGTAGCAAAAAGGGTCAAAATAATTACATAGTTGTGATTTTCAGATTGTGTGGATTTGACTCAAAAGGAATTTAGGTAAGAAAAAAAATAGCTTGTGAATTTTAATTTCCCAAGTCAATAAATGGAAAATTAGAACACAGGAGATTTTCCTATAACCATTCCCTCTCTCATCTAGTCTGTATTCTTCTAGGAACAATTTTAGGTGAAATTACAAATTAGAAGAGAGTTGGCTTTAGTTTTCTTTTTTGTTGCTTTTTTTCTTAATTTTGTTGTAGTTCTTCTATAATTCAGATACACAAAACATAACTGGGGCCCCACATACCTTCCCACAGAAACAATTCATGCCCCCTCGGGTGTGACTGACAGTTTTATAACTCTAAAGCCCTAATATTAACCATCGCCAAAGAAAGAGTGGGAAGGGTTGGGCTAAATGAAAAGGAATGTGCTCCTAACATGTTACAGTACTTTTGAACAATTTCCCAAACTCACACCACATAAATGACAACATTCATAAGGATAATCCAGCACAATCCGGGTATATACTTCATTTTTCAATCTCTAATACTTTATCACATCATTCTTTAAGCCCAACTCAAAATTCAGTTCTCCTAATAAACCCTTTATAATTAACTTCAGGGCACTCCCCATCTCTGTGCAGGCTATTATTTCTAGCACTCAGTAATCCTTCCACATACAATTTGCCCTATGTGGGTTGTAGACAGGGGAAAGAGGTGAATGGATAGCAAAGATTTCCTAGTGCTGGCTACAGAATTATAAGAAATGGTATAATCGGTGGGTCAACTTGTTTAGTTCCTGTTTCATATTCTTCATGCTGCTATTGTTCCTCAATAGCAAGGATGCCTATCTTTGTTAATTTCATAGAGTCCAATTAAATGACAGTACTATTTGGGGATTAGTAAATATTAGCTAATGTTGATGACAATAACAACTATTTTAATAAGATAATACACTTTAGTTTCTAAGAGGCAAAAAAAAAGACATTCATAGTTTTTCAAGCAACTGCTTGAAGACAGCAGAATGACCTGCCACCACTGTGTTGAAAAGTGGTGGGAAAAACGATGGAAAATTTTGTCAGTATTTTTTTTTGCGGTATGACCTATATACAAAGATTGTCAAGTACCACACATTAGGAGCTGTGTTTTTCTGACATTGTGACACGTTTTCACTTGTTTATCCTCTAACCAGTTTCTATATAAAATGTCTATCAAAGAATAGACATTGTAGCTACCTGATCAGAATTTGGGCTAGTCTGTGCCAATGGAAGAGAACGAAGCAGTCTGGGATTGAGCCTGAAATTCACACTCAAATTCTAACTAAGCTAATTGACCACAAATCAGATAAAAGCTCACAGCAAAAGAGGACTAGAAATAGTTGAAAAACATGAGAGAAGATCTGTTTTGAACACTTAAATGAGAAACACCTACCAATTATCATCTGAATTATTTTCCATTTCACTGAAATGAATGACATGTAACTATTTTTTCCCCAAATTCTTAGTTTTAAGCATTCAGGAATTAATATTTATGTAAATTAACAAAATACCATTTTATCAGTTAAGAAACACTCTGATTTTATACCAAGGGCATTCTAAAGAATAAAAGAGCAGAAATATTTAAAAACACAAAAATTTCTGAGTTTAAATATAATCATAGAGCTAACCTGCTGGTATCCTGGTAGACATTTACCTGGATCCCCACAAAAATCCATACATTTATGATAAATTTTCTTATATAAAGAATATGTAGCCCATGATTTACAAATAATTATCTCAGTACTCTTTACTGCAATTTCATTTAATTGATTCTCACCTAATTAATTGTTAATTGATTTTTGCCTAATTTTTGTATCCACTGCAATTGACAGATGAGTATAGTTTGGACATGAATATTGGTTGATGTTTTCATTAAGTAAATCAGAAAAAGGGAAGTAAAACATAAAAAACATGTTGAAATTTCACTTATTCATCAATGACATAATGACTTCCTTACTAGATAGGATAATAATTTTTGACTTCTAGAAAAATATTCATTTGGTTTCTTGGACTATGTGCAATGTAAAAGCTACAGAAATGACATAATTTTAATTTGCATTATTTGTATTTTCTCCATTGCTTTCTTAAATTCACACAATCTGCAAAACAATAAACCAATAGCCTGGATGTATGTGGTGTTTACCAATTTCTGTGGTATCAATATCCTCACCCCTGCTAATTAATATAATTTTATGTTAATATCATTTTTATGGAAATGACCCAAGGTACATAATAAAAATACAAGCAAAGGAGCTCTCTGACATGTATAAAACAAGATTTTTTGAATTTCACTGTTTTGTTGGTTTATAACTGGCATTTTCACTCACCATCTTAAATATCTGGAAAAATGAATGCAGGTCATATAATACTCTTATACATACTCCTTTACACATGCATAGTTCTATTATTCAGGAATTCGAAGTTAATTGATTTTGCTCCTCTCTACAAAATACAATTATGAAAACTGGAGAACTTGATTACCAAAAATAATCACAAAAATAATGTTTAAAAAGTGTGCATATGGCAAATAGCATTTATTTGTTTAGCTATTAATACCATCAATATTCTTACACTAATTAATATTAGTGATTATGTAGAATACTTTGGCAAGCTTCTTGTGCTTTTGTAAATATTACCAAGATAATAGAAAGGTGATTTTTATTAAAAGTGAGATAAAGGCAAGAGCAAATACATTAAATTATGTTTGTACTTTTCAGGTAATACAAATAAAAGCTGTACAATGAAGACTTTATTTAATTAAATCACTTGATAATGATTTCATTTTATACTTGGAAAATCAAATCACACCCACACAGATTTCCAGAAGTGTTAGAATCAGGTCTAGACTAGGAACTGCCTCTTGGAGAACAAAGAGGTTTCATTGCACAGGCTTTTAGAGGCTTCTATAGGAAGGTGTGACAGTTGTAACACTGGAGTGAGGCTGGCCAGGATTTGAATGTGGTTCCACCACTTACTAACAGTAGGACCCTGGAAAAGTCAGGGTCCTACCTTCTCTGAACTTCAGTTTCATCATCTATAAAATTAGGATTAAAGGTGATATCCATTTCCTAGGATTGCTGCAAGAATTAAATGTGTTAATGCAAGTAAAGTGTGGTAGTAAACATTTTTTAAAACCTCATATTTCTTTTATCACTTGAAAAGAAATCTTCCCTATGAGGCTTCAGTAGATTCTTTTAGCTGGAAACTTTGAGAGATGCTAAATGGAACAGCTGCAATGGGTTTTTTGATGCACATCCTTATGTATCACCCCCTTGCTTGTCTGCACTGTGCACCTGAGCCGAGCACAGGCCTCCACCCTGCAGCACTTTTTCTGCTTGCTACCCTTTTACTTTCCTGATCCCATTTTCTGTGTATTCTAAGTATATATATTTCTGCATTATCTTCTCTCTCCTCCTTTACTCCCTCCGTCTCTTTGACTTTCAAGTCTCAAGTTACTACCAATTTCTTCTAGTAAATTGTTCTTGATAAACGTTACAGAAAATATTCCAGAAATAACTGTGCCAATAGTTATTTCTCTGTCCTGGTATTTACACAAAAGTCACACTGTAGTGATGTTCTGATGGTGCCTAGAATTCAGGAGAATAAACCCAAAAGTCTTCAAACATTTGCTGTGAGTATTTCCCATAAATCTTGTCTTGAAGTTCACTCATAAAAGCTCTCACATGTTTCCATTAAGATGTCTACAAAGAGCTCTGCAAAAGGCTGATGTTAATGAGCTAAAAATAGATATTTTTAAAGCCTAATGTGGTCAATCAAAGGGAGGCAGCTGCCAAGACAGCCCTTCTCTGCAGATCAGAAGCACTGGCCGCAGGGAAGTGGGCCTGGCTGGGAGGTGCTAGCGTCACCCCTCAGTCACAGTCACCTCACAGTCGCGTCTTCCCTGCTTCTTTTAATCTGAAAAGAAAATACCACTCAGTAAAAGACCAAGCGGTTCAGCTGCAGAAACATCTCAGAGGACAAATTTCTGACTATTAGCCGTGCCATTTCAATACAAAGGTTTATGAAACCCCCACAGAAAGCTGTTTGCTCGAAAGAGTTAGGAAGGAAATACAGCTTATTCACCTTGAACTCAGCCCATGCAATATTCATCGAGTTTCTCTCATTTAAAATGGAATCTATGCGCCCTTTTATTAATTAGCAGTAAGACTTCACTGTATTTTCTGATTTGTTTACAAACTGTTGGAGGAGATGTTTTCAGAAGTCTGGGAAGTGGTTCTAGAATAAGAAAGATTGATCATGTTATTTGAAGCATAATGGTATAAAAGTACAGGATCCAGGCTCAGACTAATGTAAAGATCAAACGCTAGCCCCACTATTAGCTTTTGATTCTGGACAGCTACTTAAAATCAGATGCTTCATAGGTCATGCTAATGAAATTAAGTAAGAGAACATGCATAAAATTTAAGTGCAGTCTCTAGCATTGAATGCTTAATGAAAGTTTAATAAATGCCAGTTATGACTGCTTTGATTATTTTCCTGACTCCTTATGATTTTTTAGAATGAATGCTGGCAAGAATAGAGAGCACACTCCGGAAATTCTTATTTCCATAGCTGCTGTGACCGAATCTCATTGTGTCCCCTGCGTAATGTTTCAGTACATACAGCAGAAGTAGCAAACAGGTAGGTGGAAAATTGAATGTAGCCTCGAGAAGAATTTTATTGGATTAGACAGGCTTATTAGGATTACTATTACTATTAAATATAAAGCCTTCAGGAAGGCCCATACTCTAGATAATGCCCTCTTGTCATACATCTTGCTGCTTTCTCACAGTTACACGACTTACCTGAATCTGAAGATATTTGATTTTATATTCATAATCTAGAAATTTCCAAGACTTCTCTCCCACTCTACTAAATGCAACTGTCATATGTCTTTCCTCTGCAGACCTACTCATTGTAGGTAGCTTTCCAGAATAACTATTAATAAAATGTGTATTAGCCATTGGAAACATCATCAGCATCATAGATAATACCTTGTGTACATTTACTAAATCTCAAGTCAAATGTAAAGCACTTTGCCTGTATTCTCTCATTTAAGCCAACATCAACATTATAATGCAGGTACTGTTTTTTAATCAGTATTTATAGGTGACAACACCAAACATCAGAGCTATATTACTTGACACTGAGCAGACAAACTTTGATGAGAATCTAGGCAATCTCAGTCTAGACATCACACCTTAGCTGCTAGATAGGCTAGGCAGGCCCCGTACATGTGGATTTAACAGTCATCCCAAAGGGATACTAATGGTGGGAATTTCAGTCATATGGCAGAAGATACGTTAGGTTGGAAAAGCCTCCCAACATACACTACCTAAATGCTTGCACCTTCTGTTGACCAGTAAGGTTGACCTTACTAATATTAAAACACAATTAGCACATAAATAAGATAGATGTGGATATTTAGTTGGTAAACATATCAAATGACTATGAATTTTTTTAAATTCCAGGTGAATCATTCCTTCTAATTCTTCTTTCTTTTGTGGCTTTCTTTAGAGATTTTCAGTTAGCATACCCCTTTGTGGTAATCAGATGTTCTAGAATATTCATTTATACATTTCAGCTAAGGACAGCCTTGGAGATGATTTTTTAAATTCATTAAGTGCATGAATATTCTATTTATTTCTCCAATATTTCACTGTCACTGGACCAGCATATACAACTCCTTATTCTAACCATCACCACTTATTTGTACTCAGTCTTACATTATTAAACTGTCTTTTTTTACAGTTCTAATGTACTATACTTTTAGTGCATTATCTATTTAATCAAGATATCCCCAAACAAAACCAATTAAAAGAATTCACATGATTTTCATTTGTGTGTGTGGAATCTATAAGCTAAAAGCACCAAATGGAATATTCTATTGGATTCATAGATAGGAACACAATGGTACCTAAGCATAAATACTGAAAACACAAAGATGTCCTCAAATTTAACATAAATAACTCAAGCAAAAAGGACTATCAGAGGCATATTGGAGGCAAGAAAGAGTACTTGAATCTTACGCAAATTATAATACCTTGAAAATCAATCTACTCTCACACTTCCCAAATGAAGAAACAGGTTAAATGATTTAACCACCAGTCAGAGCTACTTGTAACAGAACTAAAACTAGATCGAGGCTCTTCTGCCTTTTCAGTTGTGGCTTTTTTAAACCCAGCAAACTGAAGGAATTTGCAGAAGGGTCCCATTCTCACAAATTCAACTGATGCAGTAGGGAAAGAAAAAATCATAGCAAACCTAAATATTTTTCTTGCACAGTAGCTTCCAAACACAAACAAGTACTTCACTGATGATCAACTATAAAAACAGTTTTCTGTTTTACACCATAGGAGGAGAAAAGGTCATGTGGGACTTACTGTATATATAGTGCAACAGGGTACAGTTCATTTCATAAACAAAAGAAGCAATTTCCAATGGTGATTTTTCTAAATGTCACTGTGCAGCCCAGAGCCTATCACCTGTGAAAGATGTGGCTCTCTACATTTTAGGATTCAGGCAATGAATGAGTGCAAAATGATTTCAGGAAAACATTTGATAATGTCACCTAGCTACCACTGTGGACAAGATAAAAGCTCTGGAGAAAAATACATCAAATTTAGTTCTACTTAATGACCAGATTTAGCCTGGAAGTTTCTAACATGTTACAGAGCCGTTCTGCCATTCCCTATTAGGAACACAATGGTAAACAAAACAGATACACATATGTAAAAAAATACTATGTCAGAGTTGCAAATTGTGGCATGTACTAGGAAGGAAAAGAAAAAGGCGGTAGAAAAAGAAAATAATGGGGGTGGTGGGGTGATCCATAGACTTTTATGCTAAGTGAAAGATATTAAAACTTGTTAAAAATTATAAACTATTTTGAATTTCCACACATAAAATGTACTTACTGCCCATATTTAATGGAAGGTAATACTTTGCCATATTTACTTCAGAGATTTACTTTTAGAGATTCCAATCCTCACACTGCTATGTATCATCCCATTGTATGAATATTTTTATTTCCACAAAATACAGTATTGTCTTGTGTGTTTTAATTATGTAAGTGCTGTCATCATAGAGTTTTGCAACCTGTGTATTTCATTCAACAGTATGTACATGTAAACCCAAACCCAACTATTTGGATCAATCTGTTATCCAATTTATCATTATAATCATAAACTACAGCTTATCCAATGCTCTGCCTATAACTGTTCATTTTTCTTTTAACTTTTCACTGCTAGGTGTCCTAGGTGATCTGACGTGCTGGCATTATGAGAGTTCCTATTTTAGCACATGCTTGCCAATATATGACATTGTCAAACTTTCAAATTTTGCCAATCTGATGATATCATATGTGTGTGATGGTGTCTTCCTTCAATTTTAATTTCCCTAAATACTAACAGAATTGAACATCTGTTCATAATTTTATCAGCCTTTTTTGGTGTATTATCTGTTCATATTCAATCACATTGCAATTTTTTAAATTGCACTGGCTCTTCCTTATTTTCGTAGGAGTTCCTTTCATATTTAAGGGCTAATTCCTTATCAGTTGAAGAATTGCAAATATTTTCTTCTAGTCTGTAGCCTGTCCTTTCTCCTACTGGAAGGCATCTTTGGTCATATAAACAAGTTTAATTTAATGTACTTAAATGTATTATATTTCTTGTGCTTTGTGCTTTTTGCATGATATCTGGCATAAAGATATTCTCATATTTTTTCTACAGGTTTTATAGTTTTGTCTTTTTTTTTTTTTTACCTTTAGGTATTTAGTTTGCTGGGATTTTATTTTCATGCATGGGATGAGGTAGGTATCTAATTTTATCTTTTTCAATGTGGCTAACCAGTTGTTAAATGGACATTTATTGGAAAAATCCCTCTTTTCCCAATTCATTTGCAACACCTCCTCTGGAACATACCAAGTTGTCATTTAAACATGGTTCTTTCTAAGCTCTCCATTTGTTCAATATACAATTTGTGAGCTAATTTTATGTGTTTTAACTATTATGGCATTTAAATATTGAGAACTTTTAGGATGGGCAGACCTGCCCCTTTCCTTATTCTTTTTCAAAAATTTACTTTATCATTTCTTTAGCCCTCAACCTTTCAAAGAAATTTTAGGCTAAGTTGGGTTTTCGTATTTTTAAAACATGTAAGATTTTAATTATATAAAAATGTAGCGAGCAGTAGTATATTTTCCTTAACTCTCCTTTCATCTTTCTGCTGGGTTATTTGAGAGTAACTCCAAGATATCTACCACTTTTCCTGTAAAAAAAAAATTGCACACCTATTTCTAAGAGATGAGGACTTTGGACCTGCACGCTGTGGGTGGGGGCGATCAGCGACAGCTACACTAAAGGGCTGATGTATAAGCTGAGACCTGAAATAGAGACTTAGTCATGGGAAGACTGTTCCAGGCAAGATCTTAGGGCAATAAAGACTTGTTATGTTCAAAGAACGGAGTCATAATCAGTGTGACTGGAGTTTGGAGATGGAAGGAAGACAAGAAAGGAGGCGGGAGAAGAGCCAAAGCTCAGTCATACGGGACTGTACAGGAGTTTACAGGCCCCAGTAATGACTATAACGGAAAGCAACACGAGGATTCACGTAGGAAAGTGATGCGGTCCCACACGCTCCTGCACAGAGAAGGGGCTGAGGCTCCAGCGGGAGAGGAGGCAGAGCAGCTGGAAGGCTCCCGCAGCCGGCGGGGAGAGAGAGGAAGGTCATGTGCACTCGGGCGGTGCAACACAAGTGAGATAAGTAGGCAGATTTGACACCTGTTTATATAGCACATGACTGTGGGCAGAAAGCCAGACAAGACAAAACCAGAATTAAAAAAAATCTAAACAGGCTGAAATAAAGAGTCAAATCTAAGGTACCATTTATTAAGGCTAAATGTGTCACTCTGATCTGAATTTAAACCAAATCAAACAGCAAAAGGAGCTGTGCTTCTATAATGTTAGTGATCTGACTTGGTAATGATTTTTTTTCCCTAGCTGATTCGAAGGATGGCGGAGGTGAAGGCCACTTGGGTTATAGTGTGTTATACGGTGACTGCATAAATAGCTGCGCAGCACCCAATTAAACGGTGATGCTTCTGCCTGGGAAAGCTATATATAAGCAGATGAAACCAGAAAGGTACATGTTAGGAATATATAATTAAACCGAGACCCTATTTAAAACACAGTTCACTATTACATGTATTCAGATATACTCACCAATAAGTCAAGATCCCGATATATCTCAGTGATACCCAACAAAATCATAAGTTACAGAGTTAGTTTGTAAATTGGTATTTTTTCCACTTATGTCCATGCCGTTATGACTTTCTACAATAGATGCTTTTTTGCTTTATATGATTTAGTACTCAAAAAAGAACTCTTTACAAAGCTAAGTCTTGTTTATCAAGTATTTAACAGTAATTGAACCTGCACCAGTCTAAGTATTGGGAAGAATACATGCTCAAGCTCTCTATATTTCCAGGACAGATAAGGTGTGAGTGCAAATAACTACAATGCAAAACAGAATATGGTACGTGTTGGAGAAGTGCTGAAGTGCAATTAGCGAGTGAGTTTCTACAGAAACTGCATGATATCCTGTTTACTTTTATATTTCCAGCTCCAGGACTAGTGCAGTGAATGGCAAATAGCAAAGGCTTAGCAAGCATCCATTTATTTATCTATGTATATAAATACTTATTAAGTGCTTATTAGACGCTAGACATACAAAGATCTAGTTCTTGCCTTTGACAAGCTTGCATTCATTCCTACAAAACTCATTTTGAGTGCCCTGCTTGAAGGCAGAAAATAAGGAAATGCAGATAAGGACAGACATGTAGTCAGGGTTCCTGGGGATGAGCAGGCGAGGAGATGTGCTGTATATAAGGTAGAAGGTGGGGTGACTGGAGGAGTCTGATAAACAGTGCTTTGAGATGGAAGACAAAAATCAACTATGGGCACCCAGTAGGATAGTTACGTGTAAATAATGAGCAGCTGAGTTTAAAAGCACACAGTTCTGTCATTTTCTGTAAAACTTCTTTAAAAATTTTCAGATGTTTTGAATATAAAGGGAATATGAAGTGAAGGTTATGGCAGGTAGGGAACGATTAAGAATCCTGTCCTCCAAATTGAAAAGAAAAACAGAGACTGAAATAATGGATAAAATGGTAAAGAGTGGAAAAATATGTAAAGATCAGGGGTGGGTACTATATTGGAGAAAAGGAGGAAAGGTTAAAAAAAGGTTAAAAAAAAAAAGAGTGGGTAGGGGGAGGAAGGACAGAAGGAAAAGGGATGGTGGTCTGAGTTTAGAAGACTGAAGTTTGATATTTCGGTGGGAGAGCAGTTCTACTTCGAAAATTATTCTAGGTGAGGCTGTGGACAAAAGCAGCTAAATGGACTGGAGGGGAAGGACATGAATGGAACAGAAGTAAAGACTCCAGGATAGAGGTGGTCAAGGAAATATGAGACTCATGGCTCAATGAGCCATCACATGGCTGCTGACATCATGGTTTGGTGGGAAATACCAGGATGGAAAGAAGATAGAAAACCATTGCCAAAGTTTTTGAATGATGAATGAAATACCGGGAGATCTGGGAAAAGATGAGGAGAATAAGAGATTTGGTAAAGTTACACAGGTAAATAAATGCTTGATATGAACTTTGCAGCAAGTATAGAACTTCATAGACATTAGGAGGCAGAGGAGAAGACATTTCAGCCTGAAGGATGGTCTAAAGTAAGGTCAGGGGAGGCAGCAATGGTTAACTTTTTTCTCATTCATCATACTCGATCTCTCAGATCTCTCACATGACATGATCTAAAAATAATACCATTATACCAGACAATGGGTTTTACAATACATCCAAGTATTTTCTAAGTGGACTACTAACTCATACCTATCTTTCTCCACTAGTAATGATCCAACCACTTAACTCCCATCTCTGCAATGAACTGAACTAAATATGTAGTGAGTCAACTGGTCCACATCTGGTGCTCAGATAGGGACATGACCTAGAATAGTAGATCTGCAACTGGTTCCAAGTTTGACCTCACAAGGCCATGCTAACTGGTGTTCTTTTCCAACATTAGGGGTGCAGAGAGTCTGGGGATCCCAATTTAATAGTAGCTTTTCAGAGGTGTCAGACCTGTGCCGTTTATCTTTTCCTACTTGGTCTCAGCTCTGAACATACTATTTTGATACTTGTTCTTAGAATCATATTATCACTGAGTAGAGAGGAATTTTTGAGGGTTGTGGGGTCTGATCTCCTGTTCAGTTGAAGACTTCCCCTAGAAGGTCTGTGTTCAGTTTCTGCCTGAGAACTCCTCTACTGTTCGAAATATCTTTGAGTCAGAAGTAGACTGCTGCATTAGTCTTTGCTAAAGTGAGTTCTCAAACTGATACCAGAATGTCAGGTAGATATGACCTGTCACTCTCTCTCCAGGTTGTATTCAGTACTCGTAGTCTTCCGACATGTCTGCAAGCACCCCCATAGAGCCTGTACCACAAGATATACTGTATTTAAAACTGAATCTAAATCTTCAGTGCATTTTAACTGCTTGGTAAAGAGAATAAGTATGTTTCAGGCATACTTCCAGTACAACGTTTCATGTCAAAATCTATTTTCTATTGATTCTTTATCTCTAATTTGGAAATGTGCAGTCAGTGAGAGGGAAATCTTTGGAGAAAGACTCTGGCTTGGGTGAACATCATAACATATTTATTCCCTGTGTATTCAGAAAGAAAAAGAGAGGGAAATAAGAAAGAAAGGAATGAAGGAGAGAGAGAAACAGATTACAGTCTCAGCTCTTGGGTAAATTATGAATACATAGCTGAATGTTAATTTTTACTTTTATAAAATGGGTACAATAATGGCTCCTAATCACACAATGATTTTTGGATTTCAAATGAACTCAAGAATGTGAAAGTGTTTTGAAAATTAGAAAGCCTTATCTTTATATAAGACATCCTCTACCTTTCATGTGTAATTTAGAATATCTATCTTTTTACCTCATGATACTTTTTCACTTTCTAAATATTGCACATTTATTTGCAGAAACATTCTGTTTCAGGAAAAATAATGTGTGCCTTTCAGGAGGAAGATGTTTCTTCACACGGCTTCTCATTGCTCGTGTGAAGTGCCAAGAACCTTGAGAGGGCAGAAGAAAATAATGCCTTTCTAGCTTCTCTGTAGCTCTCCTTTTGACAGCGCTCAAGTGCAGGCTGATTGGCTATACGGCCACAGGGACTTAATGAAGCAGAGTTCCGCAGCAACACAGAACCCAGCTGCTTGTATCTCAAGGGAAGTACAAGACATGACCTTGGTGGATCGCTGGTTAAGTACACGAGTTGCCTAGCAAAATTCCGAAGCCCAAGGAAAATGCATAATGCTTTCACTGATTAATATTTTCAAGCTTTTATTATTATAATGTGATGTGCTCCAAATTGAGTATCTTTACAGAAAGCTTAGGATAGCATGGAATTTTCTACTTCCATAGCTTCTAACACGTACCAGTCGTTACCAATTTCTTTATTTATATGGTAACAAAAATGTTATGTTACACAGTAGTGTGCATATAAAGCACTGTGTATATGGGATAGTTTTCATTTGAAAGATGAGATCATGATGAGATTTAAATAATCATATTTTTTAAAAACTCAGTGTGAACCTAAATTTGGCTTCCTAAAGCTACCCAAATTTGATAGTCATTTAAAAATCCTTCTTTACTCTCAGGTAATGATTTTTATTTTTGAAAATAGAAAAAGCTATTAAGGAACTAGGGCTCATCAATAAGAACACCTCCAAAAGTTTATGCTCATCAGTTCACACGCAGCTAAGACTACTGCAAATAAGTGCATATTTTCATCTAGATGAGAAAATAAATAACACATTTTATAAAAATTTATGCTTCGATTTTTGGACTAGAAAATCATCTGAAATGCATTTCGAGAAACAAGAAACCTTTTGAACTACTCCTCTCACGTTGATTAACATGTTCAGATCTTTGATACAATAAATATTTCAGGCAGAGTTTTCATCTTTTGATAGTTTGGTTTTTGTTTTTTCTGTCCTTTTGGTTTTTACTCTCACTTTCCTCCCTCTCCATAATACGAACGTGGTGAACTAAGCAAACTGCTACATGACAAGGGCACTTTTCTTTACATCATTCATTCAACTATCTTTGAAGAAATCTCTGCCAGGTTTTGTTTAATACAAAGTTAAATCAGCAATTTAGCAAACCAACCATTGCCAACTACCACTGACAATAAATGATAAGTGGATGCATTTCAGTAAGTCCTTGGATATCATCAAACATGTCAGTGTTTTGCAATGGGAAAGACAATTTCTGTTGGACGTAACTCATAGAAGTCTTCGCTCGTTAGCTGACGTACTGCTTAATTTAGCTGATCGTGCCACTTCAATCGGCTGTTTATATACATAAACACAATCTGGACTATAGTCATCATTTTAGTTTAAGTTTAAAACTTACTTGTTGTGGGATATATAATATATTAACAAAATACAAATGAATAAATATGAAAATTCGCTATCACTCTAATACCTCAACTAATCAAATAGTTTTCAGTGTTTAGGGCACCTTACCATTCTTTGCCCTCCTACATACATAGACTTTCCCTGATAACATAAGTAAAATGTTATGTTCTTCTTTTCTTAACATTATTTCTTAAACAGTTTACATATTGCAATCAAGTCTTCATAACTACCATGAAAATAAACAGATTGTGTAAGTTACTGTAACTTAATAGATCATTTCCCCACTCTCAGACATGTTACTTTCCTTTCCTTCAACTCCAACCCCCATTTTTTGGTACTACCATTAACCACCATCATTTTCATTTTTGCAGTTTCCCCTGGTTTTGATATTTCCCCCTTCAGATAAAGTATCTGAAGTACAGACTTACAGATATGAGTATTACTATAGCTCTTGTATTTCCAAAGCGCTTCTTAAATTTCACTGCCATCAATAGCAATGTATGTATCTATGGTTTACACTGTGACCTTCACCAGAACTTAGGTATTGGTATTTTTTATTGGTGAAAGGAAAACTAATTTCATGAGATGAAATTGCTGTGACTTCATACTAATGGGATCTCATTAGTATTTTTTAAATCTATATTGTTATTATTATTGTTGTTAAATACTTTAAAATATCTGCTAATCATATTTTCTACTACATGGATTGTCTCTGGGGTGATGTGTCTCTGTTTATCTAAAACAGTTGTATGTGTTTTTAATACTCTATCTAGAAAATAACCATATACCATATTAACTGCAAATATTTTTTTTCAAATATAGATTGTTTCATTTTTACTTTAGGCTTTTTTTTTTGGGAGCAGATAAATTTAATATTTTTATGTTATTAAATATGTTAAGTATTTTGCAACGGGACTTTTTCCTGTAACTTCAAAGCTCAGATAATGATCTTACCAAATGTCTAACAGATATGAAACTTCCCCCGTGATTTCACCTAAAAAAAGGCACTTATCTATTTAATCCATCTGGATTGTATTTTGGCATATGTTGTGAGATGTGTATCTAAATTATTTCTTTCTCAAATGCTAATTAAACACAACTATTTATTAAATGCTCCTTCCCTTTCCCATTGTTCTGTAATGCTTTTACTCTTAGATATAGTAAATTCTTATATATAATATGTTAAGATTTTCTGTACTTTCCTAGATCTAGCACAGTGCCAAAAATATGAAATTAAATCATTTTCTATAATGGTTTGATATCCAGAATGGTTTTTCAACAATTACAGCTTCTTTTTAAAAATATCCATTAGTTCTCATTAGTTTATTTTTCCAAATAGGTTATCATTCTGTCACCTTCTAAGAAAATCTAGTTGAGGATTTTGCTCATATTATACTCTTAAACTTATAAATTAATGATGAAAGCTTTATGTTCATAATAAAAAACCTCTCTCTTCACTAATTCAAGTAATCTTTTATAACAAAAAATAAACAACATTTTTAAGACATGTCCAATATTATATAATTAAAGGGCAGAATGTGATAATGGAAAAGGTGAAGACTATAGAATAGAATATATATATATATATGCAAATCCTGTGTGATCTTGGGCAAGATGCTTAGCTTCTCTGAGCCTTTTATTTCCTCTGTAAATTACAGGTAGTGGTATTTCCAGGATGGCTGTTAAGAATAGGGATAATGTATATATAAAGCTATTGACTTAGCATCTTTCCAATAATGTTAGCCATGATTATAATTTTTAATATAAACAGCTCAAGTGCTTAGTTTTTGACCTTTTTCTAAGTTCTTTCATGTGTATCATCTCACTTGCATCCTCACAACAGAAAATATCATGTTAGATGTTGATGCTGTTATTAATCACTATTAATAGTGATAGGTAACAAGTATCTTCTTTTGAATCAAAACACAAGCTCATTTCATATCATCATAATATATAAATACATTTGTAGATCACCTACATCACAGAATCACCTTGTCCCTGAATATCAATGATTTTTCTTCCATAATAATTGTAACTGCCCTTTCATTATATTTTCTATTAGTTTTGCTTGCTTAAAGGGACGCTAACCGTGGAGGTTAGCATATTTGTTTCGTGTTCAACAGTTTTATTGAGAGACTTATTACCTCTTAAAAAATACTGCTGATTCTTTTTGTTTGCTGGGTTGTCCCATTTCCAAAATAAATTCTATGTTATAGAATCATATTAATAAAATCAGCTACTCAATCGAAATATGGAAAACCTAAGACTAGGCACCTACCATGATATATTAAAATCTTCTGGTTAGAAACATACATTCAAGATCATTTAGCTAATACGAATACTAGCCAGTTTCCTTTAGCTTGTAGATTGTATTACCTTAAGAATTTTTCTTGTCAGTCCTTCAAATCTCATAGTACCTTGCCTGATAGGAAAAACTGATGTTACAATGTAGTAGAAAAAGGAACCAGAGAGAAATCATACTTCTCCTTTTATTTTTGGGGGGTTTTAAATATTATTCTAGAGGGTGAAGGACTAGCGGGATGAGTAAGAAAGAGGAATGAACTGCCTGCCCTTGCACACCTGAGAGTTTGGTCCTGCTCCTCTCACTGCATGGCTGCCTAAGCTCCTCCCCGTTGTAACCCTGGCCCTCCCCTCCCGAATATGTCCTTTTCTTTTTGGCCTCCCAGAATACTGTTTCAACTGCGGGAGGATAGATTTTTGTGCCTGGGCTTGTCTTTCCCAATCTATTCCCAGACTAGGATGCTTTCTTTGAACAGTAATCCTATAAAATGTCATTTTTTTTTCATTGACTCAGTTGGCTAACATTGTCAAATAATCCATTGCCGAAAGCAATGTTAATAAAGGAATCCACGATGTCTCAAAAATATTTCACTCTGACTTAATCACAGTTAGGTTTAGATCAATTATCCCTTGTAAAAAAACAAAAACTGTAATAAAGATTAAAATAAAAAAGGCAAGACTGTAGAACCAGACAAGTCAGCTTCAGGAATGGGCTCCGTACTCACGGGGAAAATGGCTAGAAGTGGATGGGTTGACGCTGTCCCCACTGTCGGCACTGTCACAGCTGGAAACGTCATCGTCTGATTCCCGCACAGAGGAGCAGGGTGAGGAGCCGTCCACTTCTTCAAACTTCCTCTTTAAAATCCCACTCATAGCTGCAGCGCAGTCCCACGTACCTGCAGCGGGAACAGGAGCAATGCAGCCGTGAAATAGTTGACCGCTGGGTGTGTAGCCAAGGTCTCTGGAGCCATTTCTATGTGTCTTTTTATACACGAGTTGAGCTTTCCCTTGAAAGGATCTCTAAGCAGTTCTTTAAAACGATTTTCAAATTAACAAAAATTAAATGTGAGCATCTGACCATTTGGTGACCAAAATGCTTCAGTGTTTTTTTTTTTTAGACAGAGTTTATTTTAATGTGATACCTCTCTTCCTTTCTGTGGGCCAACTGGGAAAATCTACCTGAGTGTGTGAAACTCTGTAATGAAAATGTCAGGGTCTCCCAAAGTCCTATTAAATAATGACTGCCTTCTATAAAGATTCTTCTAGAAGAAACACAGGTAAGTGTGCAAAAACTTCACACTCAAGTTTTAAAATGCAAGAAACCGAATTTAGCTGATCACAAAGAAGCGTATGAAATCAGTTCTAAATTTTCGATAGTTGCCGTCTCAATATTGCAATAGGGTAAAATGTGTCCACATGATACCTGGTTGCTGAAGCTGTGGACACTGTTCTGGACACCTCCAGGGCGCTTTACCTGGGGGACAGCATGAACTGAGTGGGAAGGGTGAGGTGGGGGTGAGCATGATTTCTCCTACCCCTCCCTCTGAACGGCTTTCCCCTCTCCTTGGGCTTCCCTTCCTCCACCTTCTGCATTTACCTTGGCGTACGCACAGTCCACTAAAGGGCATAAACCGTCCTGGCACTGTAAGAATATTTTGGGGGAATAACCTATATATAAATTAGCTTAGGTATATGTACCTGGTCTTACACTGCTAAAGTAGGTTAACTTAGCTGGAAGTATTACTAAGTCGATTCCATGCATCCCGTCTTCCCACCTCTTATATGTCAGCTGATTTTAACTCTCATTTGAGTTCTGGAAGCCATTCTCTACTTTTCCTGCCAGTGTAGGCGTTAGTCCTTTTGATCAGGAGGAAACAAGACCCTTGAAACTATTCTGATGTCCATTTACTTACATTATCTAGGTGTTGCCCTCTGATATCACCCTTTCTCTGGTGCAGCTCACAAAATAAGCAGTTCCCTCAGCAGAGACAGCTCTCCAAGGTCTAATTCAGTAGTTTTTCAAAGTGGGCTACCTGGATTAGGGGCATTAACATCACCTGGGAGGGACATTTTCAGAATGTCAATTCACAGGCCCACTCCAGATCTACTGAATCAGAAACTCCCAGGGCGGTGAGCCTAGTACTCTGCTTTGCAAAGCCCTCCAGGGGATCTGATGCATACCAAAATTGAGGTCCCTTGTTAATTTCTAGTCTGCCTCTAGCAGCTCCCTCCTGGGACTTTTCCTTCCTTGGGTGTGTCCACATACCAGCTCCAGAGTCACGTAAGCCAGCACTCGCTTCCTGGTCAAAAGCTCTTCTTTGCCATCCCTGGTAATGTCTAGCATGATTAAGTATAATACTGAATGTCTCACAAGTGTTTATCATTAATTTCAAATAACTCCACTCATCTAAGCTCGGACCAAGTAACTGGCATGTTTGTGCTTGACTGGGTGGAACAGAGGATACAAAAGGGAACAGAACATGTTACCTGCCCTTAAGGAGCAAGCATCCACCATGCTGGGCTCCATCCAATTGAGAATACTCCCAATTTCATGTTCTGCTCTCTTGTTTGACTATCCCTTGTCTTTTGCATGACTTATATTCACAATAGAGATAACTGACAGCAATAATAATGCATGGTCCACTCTTTTGAGAATAAAATCTCTATTGTGCACTGGTTTTTATCATTATTCAGATTAGCATATTATTTTCTCCATCTTAAAAGAGTGTGAAATGCATAAAATGTTCATGCTGAACAGAGCAGGGCAGGAGAAAGAAAGATATTTTAAGTAAAGTTCTCGAAGTAAAAGTAGGACAGGATATAAATTTTAAAATGGTTTGCTTCAAACAAGATGCAAAGTAATTCATGAGGGAGAGACTCCAAGACACAAAGTAATACAAGATGGGAACCCATGTTCAAAAAGTACATTGTATAATAAGACATTACAGAGGGAACTGCTAAATCCATGTCCTGAAGCTCCATTTCCCCATCCCACCACCTTCGCTCCACAGGGAAGGCAGATTTCTCGAGAATCAGGGACACTCAGTTGTGCCGTGGGGAATCATGTGCCAACATGGAGACGGGTGGTGCCTGTGTACTTCCGTTCCTTTCTCACTCCCACGAGAACAAGAGGGGACATTTTGGAGGGATGGTAAGGAAACTGAAGTCTCTTTTTCTCTTTGGAAAGTTATTATATTTAGGACTGGCAAAACTTGAAGCGACAGAGTTGAAGGTGGGGTGTAATTTGTCTACATCTCCGGGACTGAAAGAGCCTCAGCTAGACCCAGGTCGAAGGAAAGAAGGAACTGACCACTTAGGGGAGGACTTTTACCTAAGCTGGAAATTAAGAATTCAAATAATTACAGAGGGGGACCATATCCTTAATATATGCCCATGAAAATGGCTAAGTCCTAATCTCCTGTACAGCAACCAATCGTTAACACCTGTTTCGTTTTACCTCCTTTAAAGAAATGTTATATGTGCATAACAAGATGTCATAATGGATTATGAGGGCCAAATGACCCACTGCTGACCAGCATGTAACCCTTGTTCTCGACCTGATAGTGGAGTGGAAAAAGAAGCATGTGGTGTTCTTCTAGATCATGAGAAGGAAAAAATACAAGAATTTAGGCAGAAAGCCCTGTTAGCAAAGGAGTTGTGTATACTTGGTTCACTCGTATCCTATATTGGTTTCCTCGGAATTTGAGGGTGACAGTATGTGGGTAGGCAGATACGGATGTAAGTGAGTAGAATGAATGCCTGTCCTGCGGCTGCCAGAGCTCCTTAAATAGCCGCTTAGCATACATTTTTGTTCCTGAAGATGAGGCATAATTAAACTTGGTAGAGATGTAGCCAGTGATGAGGCGGTCAACACTTCAAACTGGCTTTATATAGCATAAGGGCCAGAGGACAGAAGACAAAGCTGGATGGGCATCAATTTATAAATACGAGAAGCTGAAAATCTAAGCCTTGGTAACAGCCATTTCAAACCAGCTCCTTTCTTCCAATTCCCGAAACACATGCTAGTCGAGAGCATGATCATTTCTCACTTGAACTAAGGCAAGAGCCTCCTAATTCTTCCGTCCTATCCACTACTGTTTGCTTTCCATGTGTTTTCTAGGTTGCAGGCAGAACGATAAATCTAAAATGCAAATCTCATCATGTCAGTCTACAGCTTAAAACTCTTAAGTGGCTTTGGATTGCCCTAGGATAAAGTTCAAAATCCTCAAAATAGCTTATAAAGTCCTTAACAATCTACTTTGGCTAACCTCTTCATCGTCATTCTGAGCCACTGGCCTTGTCAATATTTCAGCGCTAATAACTTTTCAGTTTCTCCAACCTGCCATTTCTCTCTGGCCTCTAGGCTTTTTGATAAACTGTTCCTTCTGATCTACCTTTTATTATTCCATGAGACTTACTGCCTTCTAAAGTTATATTATTTATTTACTTATGTATTTCTATGTTTAGTACTTACAGTTTTTATCCTCTGCTAAAAGATACAAGGACAGGGATCTTTGCTTCCCTTACTGGTGTTCCAAGGGTCTAGGACAGTGTCTTATGTATAAAAGGTGCTCAAAATTTGTTTATTGAATGAATAAACCCTTCTGTTTCCATACTTTATCAGCATCTATTTTCTAGGCTAGACAGAAAATACTATGAAGTACAGTTCATGTTTATCTCATTCACTGGTCTCTCTCTCCTAATTAACAAAATATATGGCATGTTTGATTGAATGAGAATCAAAATGAGAGATGAAGTGACCTCAAAACGTCATACAATATTTTGCTCTCAAGCAACCCAAAAGCCAACTCTTGCTAACTTAAGCACACAGACATCTGTTGGAAAAATACTGAACTAGTTCATGCATCCTAAGATAGAGCTGAAGTCTAAAACTGAAGAAATGCAATAGTAAGGATAGCTTCTAGGATTATGGCTGTAGAAATATTCCTTGATATTTTCTCTAAGAGTGCCACTGTTGTCAGGTTTAAGCCCAGCAACTTCTCTGTGTCTTGCAGTTCAGTTTTAGGTTCCAAGAGGTAGGCAACTTTTTATTCTCTCTTGGGTCAGACGTCAGCCCCTCTGATCATTCAACTACATGACCAGTAGGCAAGGAGCCACCCCTTTAGGTTCTATTCCAGAGAATCTCACACAGAGGCTGCAGTAAGTTCAACTGTATTTCAAAGCCTGTGTTCTCTCCTTGTCTAACACGGATTTATCTTATTTTTTTCATTTTTCATATAGCCCATGAAGTCACCACTTGGACGGCTTCCTCTTTCCCTGCACCCACTTGCCATTTCCATCACCGAATTTAATTAAGAACTACTTTATTTTGAAAAGTATAAATGTTTTCATCTCTCTCCTCAAAAATCCACTGATAAATTATACTAGATATTCTGTGATTACAAGTACAATAATTTTATTTAATGTATTTCTGGAAAAAATTGGAAGCCAGAGGATATAGTTGGAAGATAAATGGGAGACTTTGGCTAAGAATGACAAATCAAGAAATTGGATGAAAATGTACATTTTAATGCCTTTGGAAGACTGGCTGAAGCTAAATTTTGGGTAGCTTTTGGGATCTTGTTCAAATCACTTTCTTCTGGCAACATAAAAATTTCACAGCTTTCATAGGTAACTCATTGAGTTCTCACAATCCCATTTATATTCATCTAATGTTTAATCCTTTTTTCTTCTTACATCTGTCCCTATTTCCTAATGTTTTGCTATGTACTGTAAGGAAATGACCACAGAAAATATGCCTTCAGAATATCATCAATCCCCCAATTCTGAGGAGCAGGTTATCTGATTTGCAGAAGAACCAATTTGGGGTTGCCCAACTGAGCAAATAAAAACACAGGTTAAATTTGAAGTGTAGATTACAAAATAAGTGACATTTGTGATATACTTTAATGATTTGTTTATCTGAAATTCCAATTAAACTGGGCACTCCACATTTCTTCTGACAACCCTAACTGGCACCCTTGACTGTCAGTGAAGAAGTTGAATGACTGCGAAACCAACAAAAATATCTACAGAGGAAATGCCACCTACTAACTGGAGCTACCATACATGAATATATCTGTCTTTCACCAATCCTTCAGCCTGTGAAACCCAGTAAACGAGACATGTAAGGTCATGAGGGCAAATCAAGAATTCACTGAACAACTGAAGACAAGAGGAGGGGCTGAGTGGTGGTTAAGAGGTTAAGTGCAGCCTGGCTTGTCACTGACGCAGGAAGAAATGAATTCAAGAGGAAGTCATTCTGGCAGGGCAAGACTCTACTGCAAGGTCATTAACCAAGACCCTTCTGCCTCGGTGGTGTATTAGCTTGAAGTGTATTAGCTTGCTCCTCACCATGACACGGAAGGCATTCCTTCACGATCTGTCAAAGGACAAAATCATTTCTTTTTCATCCTCATCAGAGTCTTCTGGCAAGCACAGAAAGCTCAGAAACTACGAAAAGTTCTCTTTTAATGACTTTGATAAGGTCAGGTTGCTTGATTCATTCAGCAGTGGGTGCCAGGCCCAGGAAACACCAGTGTCAGGATTAAATTGCCTAGAAAAGCAGCTTATTCTTCTTTACTTTCACTCAGAATGGAAGGCAAGTTTGATGTGTTTGCTGGTCACTTCACCAAATTCAAATGATGAGATGAGAGGCATGGCAAACAGGTTGATGAAAATACTGGTGTGCGGCTCATCTGTGATAGCAGGTGGGAAAAGCTTAGCTAGTAAAGCAAGATCATTCACGATGTTACACTTCATTAACCAGATTGTCTACTGGGCCAGATAGAGGAGGAAGAGGACAGTTACTCAACTGATGGTATATAGGTTTTATTCCACGATTTTAGAAAGGAGAGCTTAGCTAAAAAGTATCATACTGTGTTATTTTTATTCTTCGGTGTGATATATTTGGCTGTCCAGATGTGTTCCTAACTATCAAGATATAATTTCAACTAAGTTAGTTTCTATCAAATCCTTTTCATCTCCAATTTTCTTAAAACCATGATTTAGAGTAATCTGTGATGTTCTGCACTAACCCTGACATTACCACTGCCCTTACCCTATTATGCTAATCAAACACTGACTAGAGGCTAAAGTCTGTTAAATAAGATAATCATTATTTTAAGAAGTTGGCATCAGATTTTAATGCCCTGAACACATCACACATTCTCAGAATGCTTATGCATTTCTCTAAAAATAAGGGATCTTTTCTCCCACAATATTAAGGCCATTTCTGCCTTACACCATTTGGCAAGAAATTAACATACTGCTGCCAAGAGGAGAGGGATTTGGCAATGATTTCACAAGGTAAAATCCTGCAAGGTGTTTCCATGGGGCACCACCAATGTGAAAAATGCCGCTGGTGTCTTGCCAATGTGAGAAGCGCAAGTTGGCCAAATGCACCTCGCTTGTCCAGGTGTCTGCTTAAGCCAAGAACCCTGGGAGCACTCCTGTCTAATGAATATTTTTGTTGGAGAAATGATTGTGGGGTTCCCCAATTATGTATGAGTTCCTTCTGCCAGAGTTGCCTGTGACCTTGGGTTAAACCTTGGTTTACTTTCTGTGCTGGGGATTTCAGCATGTTTACAACTTGATGATTTGCAGTTTGAACATCTCATGAAAAGAACGAATGCTTTTCTCAGAAAAGAATGCATATAAGCACAAATCCATGCCATCTATGTACGGACTCCTCAGTTAAGAACCTCTGCTCGGTGATTTACATCATTTCCTCAGCTTTGGTGATATCTGCAGCTTGGAGAAATGATTCATTGGGAACATTTTTGTTCAAATTGTCGAAGATGTTTGAGAATCACCTCCTGTTCCCTTTACCTCCAGGGTCATCTACTTGCTAGGGCAGGGTTCCTCTGGCTCCTTAGCTTCTGCCCAGTGTGTAAAAGGTCTACTGCCTCTCCTGGGACATTCCCTGCAGATTTTGAGGGTTGCTTTCTTCCATGCTCTCTTGGTGTCACATATCACTGTAAAACAACGATCCAAGACTAGCTCCTCTGTAACTCTGTGGCTTGGTGAATACTTGATTGGAATGGTTCTAGTTGACGTTGTTTTTCCCAAAACAGTGTCTCTCTTCCCATTTATAATAATACCAGTCAGTATTTAATGAGCACCTACTATGAGCCAGGTACTTTGTACCTACTGTCTGTAACTTTTTTTCCCCCAAACCCTGCAAAGTAGTTTTAACAAAGGAAACTGAGGTTTCAGACATATCGATTATTTTTCCAAGAGGCCTGACTCAAATTTCTTCAAGAAATATTCCCTGACCAGCACCACACTGAATTAAGAGATCTCTGCATTCACAGCACCGGTTGAGGCATTTGGCAGGACTTATCGCACTGGATCATAATCGCTGGTTTACCTGGTAATTTCTCACACTTGAGTGTAAGGTTCCTCTGGACTGAAGATGTACTCCCAGTGCCTGCTCAGTAAATGAATGGTCATCAGTTTGGAGTGCAGTCCTCGATCAGCTACTAACAAGTGGCCTAATTTTAAGTGAGCGGATCACCTCTCTGGACCTTTATTTCCATTTCTATCAAAATAAGAGGCCATCACTGTAAAAATAGACTCTGATGAATGAAGTCCCCACCACCTGGAAATGAATGATGAAAGCCATCACCTCCATCAAAGGCAGGTACCTCTGCTTTTCCGTACTGTCCTCCCTCAGTGTGTGTAAACTGCAATGGCTAAATTGGTATATGCCTTCCTGATAAAAGGATGGATAACTCCTCCACTTGCCAACTTCAAATGTTTTTTTTTATGACTTTGGCTGGGGGTACCCCAAGAAGCTTTGCACATTACCTGCCATTGGGATTTGTACCCATATCTGAAGGCCAAAATTAGTTTTTTATACTTCTTAACCCTAAACATAACTACCAACACAGAATAATAGGATATTTATGGACTGGGATACAAAAGTCCTTCCCTAAATTTAACTTTCAGGATGTTTTTAGTAAGCAAGGGCAGAGAACACCAAGGAAAAGCATGGTAAGGCTTCTAAAACTGTTCAAAACTGATCAAGTGCCTGTTGAAGGCCTATTTGTCCTACCCTGACAACGAAAATCCCAATGTAAAGTTTACTTTATGTATTTGCTATGAAGACTACCGAGGAGTACTTGGTCTAACTCCTTGGACAAGTAGCAAGACTTACCACATTAAGGGGAAAATAGACCACCCAGAGACAGAATTTATAATCATTACTGCACCACTGAAAGATAACATTTTTTCTTTCTTTAGCCATTAGGAAGTTTCTCTTTAGTCTTTCAGAAAGTGTCTGATGAAATAATAAGGCAGGCTAGCTAGTATAGAACGAAGGGCATTTAAAAGATATGACATCCTTTACTTTAGAAGAATTATCGAAATAGTCTGAAGGGAAAACAACTTTTAAACACATTTCCATCATAAAGTGCTCTGAAGTGGTCATCAGAATAAAATACAGACAAGCTTTAGGACTATTCCCATCCAAGCACTGGGATCCTGCCAGAGATATTGTGTAGAAAATAAAGGGGATTTAAAAAATTAGACTAAGTAGAAAAAAGTACTTCAGATGTTATTTAAAATGGATCACCACCTTAGGCAAGATATAGATTTTTCCTATCCAAGGCGGAGAGCAATAGTTATTCAACCTGCCGCTGACATTGCATTAAGCAGCAATTAGCAAAAATAATATGGAGTATACCATTAAATAACTGGCTTTTCAAGTCTCAGTGAAGGTTCTACTGGCATAATTAGATCTGGTTCACAAAAAAAACAAGTTACACCCAACTCGTATAATCTTTTAAAAGTTGGAAAGTTGTTTACAGAAGTCTCACCATTCAAACAAGTTTCACAAAAGTAGAGATCACGATATTCCTCCCCATTTACTTATCCAATACTCGCTACCAATGGTTACTTATCAAAAAACACTTCCTGGTATGCTACTAGTGTTCAAATCGTTATAAGTAAAAAAATGTGGATATATTTTCTAAATGTCTTCAGAAAAACCGTAGGACTAAAGAAACTGATACAAAACTTTTAGACATCATTCTGATACAGAAGAAGTTTAAAAGAGCAATAAGTCTGTGATAGAAAAATCGTTTCATGACTCAGACAACTTAGCACTTTTAAAGTTGCTGGGCACCACACCAGCTTTGGTTCAGCAAACATTACTTGGGCACCTCATATGTGCCTGTCTCCCTCTGTCGTTGAAAAGTCCATGGTCACTGGATGCGACAGGAGCTCAGGATGGAGCAGAGGGGAATAACCAGTGCCTTCACTGTACGAAGCCAATATGCAAATGGAAAAAAATCACAGAGCAAAGGTACAAAGATGAAACTTTTAAGTCATAAAGGATACAAAACAAGAACTCCAAAAAGCACATATTACTTTATCATATGTAAGGATTTTGTGAAGATGTGCTTCCAGTTGGAAAGATTCAGGATACCTGTGAAGACACACACAGTTTGTACCTTGCTGATTCACAGTGACTGCCTTCTCTACTGGCCCACCTGAACAGGGGATCAGCTGCTTAGTTCGACCTAGGTATGACCTCCAACAAACTCCTTGTGAGCTTCTATTTTTTCAAAACAAGTGTATTCCTCATCTGTTGAAATCTAAAATGTTTCATTACGTACCCCTCTATAGGCTTATGCTGAACTTGCCTTAGTAGCAGCAGGGAATCAATTCAATGGGTTGAAAAATAGTGATATTAGCTACCATTTATTGTTCTCTGTGTCACAGGCATGCATCATGCCATTTCATTTCATTCAGTTAACCCTTTGATATAGACATGATTATCCCCACTTTGCATATGAAGAAAGTGAGGCTTAAAGATTTCCAGGACCAGGTCCAAGGCCCATGGATTGAAAGTGAGGTCATTTCTTGGAAATGATACTAGGTTTGGGACTAGAACCTAAGATCCTAAATCACTATCCTATTCTGCCTTTTCATACTCCATGATAGAGCCCAAACTCACATACCCAATAAACTACATAATAAAAGCACTTACCTATCAAGAAAATAATATTTAAAATTTTCCTGTTTTTTAGTTGTTCATGAATTACCCTAAATTTTGTTTATTAAATAAAGCTTAACCAGTTGTATTAAAGTAATTCTCAGGCCTTTAAAAATGCTAATGGGCAAAAGAAGACCCCACTATGATTTCCCCTAATACTCTTACTAGCTCTCATTCTTACAGAGAGTCCTTTGACACTAAGTCCATGGAACCAACATTCCTTCAGATCCTCGAAGTTCTTCCAAGTGGAGGGGAACATCTATTAGCTGATATGGTCTTAGTTACTCTGCGTATCTTAACAGATACATCGTACAGGTGAGTTCTCAAAGAAATGCAGATCGGTGGCTCAGTTTTCTAACTTTTCTTACATGTGACGAGTGAATGTAGGGCGTGATCATGAGCATATATGCACACAGACATGCACACACATGCACACACGCAGGACTAAATGCATATCTAAAGGAGTATTTGGATTCATAAGCTTGCATGGAGAAAAAAAAGATTGTCCAGCTACGTGAAGGTGAAAGGTGGTGAATTGCAAAGCCTCAGAATTTGAGAATGAAATATACCACAACTCCTGAAATTGGCACAAATAGGTACTTGACACCAATGATAAGTCAAACCAAAAATTTGGTCTGTGCGTTTTATTTGGTACACGTGTTTGAGTTCTCATTTCCCTATTAGACAAAATAATTTCAAATTCCTGTAGATGGTCTAACATGACACATTTTCATCGTAGCAATAAGAACAATTTCTCATTTATTTGGAGTCCAAGCATGATTTTCAATAACCAGAATGTAAGAAAGTCTAAGATAAGTTTTGTTGATTTTCTATGTTCCTGTGTGTACTATACTGTATATTGTGTCAGAAGTGCAGGGATATTTCTCTCTCTCTGTGGCCTGCCAAAGTCTCAGTGATTTAGAACTGAATGTAAAACAAAGTGCCTAATGTTAATTTTTGAATTACTCTCGAGGGGAAATTATTAACTGTATTTAAAAAATACATATTAACATGATAAAAAAAGAACATTATAAAAAGCATATAAAATTATATACAAAAAGATAATAGCAACACCATTCGGTGTCGGGGCACAGTTTTATCTTTTGCAGTAAGTCAGTGCACTGGAAGGAACAATGATTCTTTTGCCCTGAAGAAAAGTCTAAACGAACTTCCACTCTGCTCAGGAAGGTAGAATGCTATGCACTACACTACATTTTGATTCCTTGAAAGCAAATGACATCTCTAAAAAGTGACTACTAAAGTTCTACCCTTTACTTATTTGGAAAATTGGTTTATTTAGTACAGATTATTTTCCAAATATTCTAGACAAAGAATTACTATAGCACTGCTAGGTATCTGATAATAGGGAATAAAAATAAGATCTTTAAAATCATTTCACAATTTTGTTATAGTTACACTTTTCAATAAAATCGATACAATTATATGTAAATTCCAGAATAGGTGATTTTAAAATACAATAATTTGTTTTGATTCTTAGGAAATATCAGGTTAAAATAAAGAAATGCAATTGTTTTTAATACTCAATTAACTTGAGCATTTTTCATCTATATGCTATAAGTAATTTTGTTCTTTCTACTTCATAGACAACAGAAGTTCAGGAGAAGCATTATTTATTGTAACAATTCGACTTAAAACCTACACGTGCGATTTTGAGATACAACAGTTATTTGTAGATTTTAGACTATGTTCCATACTGATAGACTGAGTATGACATATTTGGCCTAAAATCTTTTCCAAGCTTACAATATGGTCTGTACTTTCAAGTGATGACGAAGACAGACTGGTAGTCGGAAAACAGGAAATTAATTTTTGAAAAATCCTTAGATTCCTTTGAAGTCTGTTGTAACACCATTTCTTCATGTACACTAACTGCACTTTGGTGATTTGTTTTTACATTACTCTGTTTACTCTTTTACTTTCCAAATTTGATTTGAATTGCATTTACACAAATAAATTTGTCTATATACATTTAAATATTCAGACTATGAACTTTTATGTACATGCTGCTGAGATTTGTGTGGAAATAGTATGGCTCAAGCCAATGCAAAAAAAGACTTCAAAGTTTTGAGTGAATTTGCATGGAGACATAAATTATCCAGGATATTCAAAGCCATAAATTTGCTGCAGGACATATACAGCTCTCTCGTGGCTCACGGAAACACAACAATTCTCTTCATTTCACATTTGTCTACTATCACGTTTTCTCCAAGAATCTTCACATGCTCTCTTCACATGCTCTCTTCTTTGCCCTCACTGTTTTTATTTCTATATTCAGGATGTGTTAACTGGCAGCAGTTGCATTTACAAAATTAATAGTATTGGACTGCCTAAATTGATTTTAAACTGGGTTCTCTCCTGCCTCCTGAGCTCTGCCTAAAACACACTCTGATGTTAATAGATACGACCTATGGGCACAACCTAAGTTAAAAGTGAAATAAAAATTTTTGCTTTTCAGAATTGTTGGATTAAATATGGTTGACCTTAAGAAAAATTTTGAAATATATATATATATATATATATATATTAGATAGCTCTGTGTGTATAATACATTCTATTTTAGTTGTTATTATATATAATATAGTATAAAGCGTAATACATATACACATATCTGAAATACGTGTGCATATATATTTCATTATTTTATGTATAGGCATGTTAAAAA
Organism: Manis pentadactyla; assembly: GCF_030020395.1. Classification (NCBI taxonomy): domain Eukaryota; kingdom Metazoa; phylum Chordata; class Mammalia; order Pholidota; family Manidae; genus Manis; species Manis pentadactyla. The sequence goes on from NC_080026.1 coordinate 8,370,019, forward strand.
ACAAAAGTCTACCAATATGTTGTTTGGAGCAGAGGACAGCATATCCCATTCAACAAAAGAAGGAAATGTATTTAAAATAAAACCCCTTAAGCTGCAGTCATTCTTGCAAGTTTTAAGAGTTTAGAAGAAAAGGGCAGATTTTGCATTTTAAAAAAATTCACAAAAACATGAATTCCTTCTTCTAAACTAATCTCAGGATCTTAAATAAATGTCATACTGTCCCCACAGAATGATAAAGGGTGAGAATCTGGCCCTGAATGACTACAACAGTGATTTCCCAAATATTTGGAATAACTGTCCTTCACTGATTTAAACGGCCATCCCCTTGCTTTGGACGGCCTTCCACCCACCGGCTCCTCATTTTTAAATAAAAGAAACTGTTGCCAAACTACCAAGTCTTAATCATTATGATACAATTAACTCCCTCTTTTCAGTGCTAAGTAATTGAGTTTATCTAGACATGGACTAGCCCTTTGAATGTAAGTTCCATGGATTCATTTTCAAATATTTTTATAAATATAGAAACACAAGGTACTTTCATGACTAAACATCACTTCACCTCATCTTTCTGACATATTTTCATACACATACAACCTGTAATGTAGACAGATGCACACTTGATACAAATTAAAATAACATTTTTTTCCCATCAACATCGTATTGATATTGCTGAGCTCAGATATTTAAAAATGTTAATGATATGGATAGACATCGTCTCTCTGATCATGCTGTTTTAATTAAGTTCATTTTAAATTAGGTTTTGGAAATAAAAAAGCGATGTGAACAATAAAAGTGAGTACACATTTGTTTGGTACATGTCAGACTTAAAACTATGATGTAATCACACATTTTACAAAAGTGTGCTATTTTAGTGTGTGGAAAAAGAAGACTTTGTCTTGCCTGTGACATTTATGAGAATCACTTTACAGTCAGAGTCAACTGAAAGCTAAAGTCACAGGAAGTTGAACATATTGAGTTCAAAATAGCACTCTCTAAAAAGTCCCAAAGATATTTAACAACAATTAGAAAAATTAAAGAAGCGTCTAAAGGATATATCCCCCAAATAATAAATTATTTCTCTGATGAGGGTGTTTAACAATAAAATATGGACTGAAGACTCTACAACTGAAACCCTCTCTTAAAATGAAATGAAAATGTTAACTTATTAAAACTGTCCTGGATGTCGTATGGAATATGAACAAAAGAATTCTAGTATTTAATTCCAGATACCTCACAAGATTTTTGCTTAAAACGTTGTAAGTCCTCATATTTCCCCTCTTTTAACCCAGATCTTTCTCTGCAATCAAAAACTTTTCAAAAATGGATTTAGAAGCCTAACCCCATTTTTTTCTCACATGAAATTATTCCATCAGAACAAAACACCCATGTTTCAGATTGAGAAAACAGTAAGATTTAACAAACTAGTTAGCTGAAAACCCAGAACACCCTGCCAGTTTCCACAATGAACTCAAATAGCCAATCCTCATCAGTGTCTTTCACAAATAAAATCAGGCGCATCATGAAATCTGTCACCATACCTGCGCGCGCTTTAAACGACTGGGGCACACACACTGTAGAATCTTCCCCCTGATAGACGAAGCACACTTCACCTAACTGCTGCAAAACACTGCTGCAGACGAGCCCAGTGCATTTTTTTTCAGGCAACTGATCCCGCTTTCCAGCAGCCCTGTGACCTCTGAACCAGCCTCTGCCCCCCACCCCCTTCTGCAGTCAAAGCCTCCGAGCTGGTCTCATTTGCATAAGGCTCGGGCAGCCCTCCAGCCGCCGAGGCGGAATGCTGGGTAAGGGATTGTGGAACCGCAGTCCTGCCAGAATACCTGAATCACTGGAGAGCTGGCATACGCGACGGGGAGTGGGCACAGATTTCACTGGGCTGTCACATCACGGCCCCCACCCCACCCCCATGTCCATTAATGCATAAGCGTCTTTAACTCTTTGTTTTAGAGTCTTTCTTCCCCGCCCCCCCCCCCCCACCCAAAGAAGCTGTCAGCAGCGACTATGGTAACCAGGGAAACCCAAATAGTCAAATACTTCATTTAAATACATGTGGGAGGCCAATTTAAAATTTTCATTAACTTCTCTTGTTTTTGAAACAGCTTTTTTTTTTGCATTGGAATACATATTGCACGCATCATCAGGGACACAGGGAATTTCTTTTTGTTGTGGCTCACACAGTATCTTGCATAAATTTATTTTAGTCACTATATAAATATATGAAGTCACTATAGTATTTCTATAAAATATTAAATGTGCCCTAGTGTCTTAAAGACGACTATCCTAAATGGTGTCCAAAAAATTAATTGTAAAGCAGGTAGGTCCCCGAAAACCTTTGAAACAGTACAGCAACCAAAATGTAGGGCAAAGTTACGCTATGTATTTAAATCTAAAGATCCGTGTAGCAATAATGCTTGTCTGTCTTTGGCAAAGATGTTCTGTGTTGTGCCATTATTTGCTAGAGTTATTTCTTCCCTGTCTTCCTACACACAGCAATCTATTTAAAACATAAACTCTATTGCTCATAAACCTAAGAAGTGGTTATTTTCTAGATACAGAAGGTCATGTGTGTACGTATTTTTATAAATACACATGAAGGCACATATTCTTCTTTTCTAAGTGGTGAGTCAATGGGAATATGCATCATCACATGATTAATCCATTCTTCTTTTTTAAAATTAAGCTAATTTGTTTCTCTCCATTAGTGAGTGAATACTATCTACAAAATAAAAGGTTTTACTCAATAATATTTTCTATCTTTCAAAAGAAATAAAACATGAAAAATAAAGGCATACATTAATGTAGATATATAGTACTATAGTTAAATATAAAATACATTGTGGTAATAGAAGTATGGCATTTCAGAATTTTCATATTAAAAAAAATTTTTATTTAAATATTTAAATATTCCAAACCTTCCTCTTGCAGTACACCAAAAAACATCAATAAATTCTGAATGATACCTCATCTAATTTATAAGACACGTAAACTATTACAATGTAGGATTTTTTAACACTGGAAAAACAAATTTGGATGTTTTTATGTGAAATATTTCTTAGCATTATTCTGCTTTATATTATTTCTGCTGATAAAGAAAGGTTAGAAATTATTGGATGAATTTTTTTCTTACCCATAAATTTTTAAATAGGATAAATAACTATTCCATTTACTATGGTCATAAACATTTCTCTCTCTCTCACATCTGACGACATCAACAATTTAATCGCAATGGGTCAATTCAAGTGCATCCTTCACATTACACACTGCAAATATCTTGCAAAGTTTTTGTTTAAGGCAGAACACATCAGCCTATCCTAATTTAAATCCCATCAAACACAAGGAAGTGTTGGAGTAATTTATAAAATCACTGACCTGTTCAAATAGCTGTCGTCTTAGTCCTTGCACTCTTTATTCATTAGAATCCAAAAGACACTGATGATCATTTTAGACTGTGTGTCAGCATCACCGAAGGCACTGCTCTTCCTGGTTCAGCGGAATCTGCTGAAATTTGCCAGCCCTGTGTTTTATTGCTGGTACCGTATGCTTTATTGTTCAGCCACAAGAGCTTCACTCTGCACAAAGACTCATTACCTACTGCTTGCTGCACGAATTCAGCCTTACTGAGGCTGCCTATATGTGATCACATGGGAGTTTTGTCTGAGAAAGCCAGGCATGCCACTGACTTCACTGTGTCTATGGATATTTTTATCAGCTAAGGTCTGCTAGGAGGAAGGAATAACAGATTATGAAGCCGCTTTAAGTCATTAATGCAGCACAACTTATGGAAATCCCCTTACAAGGTTGTTTTTTTTTTTTTAATTGTGGAAACCGTTTGAGCAGGCATTCAAAAGCAGCTAACTAGATTTTATTTTAATAAGAGGCTGAATAATAATTTAAGGAAGAGGAACTAGCAAAAAGCCGTTTCCTACCGTCTGCTTTCTGGAAGTACTTTTGTACAAATGTTATTAAAAAGCCTTGCTCAACTGAATGCTTTGACAGTATGTTTTAACCTTTAGATTGCTGGTGTTTCTTTCTTGGAGGAGATTATTTTCTAAAAGGATATGTGGCTGTTTCCCTCACAATCTTCTCAGTGAAAAGCTCAATCACTGAGAAATACTCTATATGAATAAAAATAGAGACATCCTAATTACTTTTGATAAAGTAGATAAGAGGGTGGGTCTCTTTATTGATGTACATAAATGAGGTAGATGATTAATTTATCTTCTCAAAAGATGACACATTCCCAGAACAGCTGACTTAAAAGAACAATGAAGATTTCAATGTAAAGATCTAAAGGACATGTGGTTCATATTAATTCTTTAAAAGTGCAGTGACTTATGTTAGACAGCTTACCTCAATAAAGCATATGGTTTACCTTATCTGATTTCAGTGTTAACAAGTAGTTTCAGAGCTGACTACTCAACATTTCCAGGAATTTTCTGCTGTATAGATATTGAATTAATATATACATACACATGGACATGTGTATATATGTGTATACATATGTTTGATACATATACCTATAAATACACATATATAGTCAGATTATTTTTCTAAACATATTTTTTAATTACCTAAAGTTATTTCTCAAAATTTGAAAATGGATTTTAGATTTTCAAATGGAAAAGCTATTTATTGGAATTTCATGAAAAAACTGACTTTTTATTTCTTTAATAATCTGTCTGAATTGGACTGGTAATTGAAAGCTTGTTGTTGCTTGCTAATGTCAGTGGAAATGTTTTGGCAAATACATGCAAAGTGCAACAAAGGGCACAGAGGAAATGAAGCACCATAAATGAAGATCAGAAAATACATTTTCTATATAGTTATATATGCAGTCCATTTTAATATTTAAAAATAATACAGTAATCTTAAAAATAATAAATATACATATATTTACTAAGACTTCCATTAGTAAGGAATTATTTTCTGGAAATAATTATAACTTAAATTTTTTCATGTCGATTGGAATTTTTAAAAATAATTTTAAGCCAGAGTGGGCAAGTGGGGCTAAACAGCCCAGTTTCTAAGTACAATGATTTAACCTCATTCTTTATAATATTTTTTTGTAGGTTCAGCATTGATTTAGAATGTTTCACGGCTTCAATAAATGCCTGTTGGTGGGTTTTTCTTAACAATGAAAAGATATTCAGATATGTTTTAAATGCCACCATTTTAATGTATTTGTTCCAAAATGCTCATGTTCATTTTTTCCTCTGCACACAAAAGCAATGCTAAAGCTACAAAACCTTGGGGCATTCAAAAAAAAAAAAAAAAAGGAAAACAGTGTTCCTGGCTTGTAGTGTACTTCTGGGTTTTTAAAGATATGTACATTCCTTATACTATCTTTGATGATGTCATCATGTTAATGTACAAGGAAATAAACAAAAGGCAGCCATTTTTCTCTTACTGCATCACTTCAAAAACAGTGAAATAAAATGGTTGCCAAATGGAAAGGAAGATTCAGCAGAATACTAAGTTACTTTCAAATTTGGGGGAGAGGGAGAGGGAGGGGTGAAATTGAAAATAAAAACCACATATATATGACATTTTATGAACATATGCAGAGAAATAATTTACAATAAGAAAACAACTATAAATAAATACAAGGAATATAGAAATAGCTACCAATTAAAACAAATTAAAACAATGAGTCTCCAATGGAAAGACTATAGCCCATAAACTTTATAAATTAAATGTAAGGGCCTATTAAATTCATTAAAATATTGAAAAAGATATTTAAAGGCAGACAACAGAGCTTGAAAGGTCTAGAAAGAGACAGAATGATCACGAATAGTAATAATTTTCCCAGGTCTACTATTTTCTTAAGTGACCTTGGAAAGGTTATTCTAGTATCTTACACCTTGATATTTAAGTCTGCAAAACAGGAACAGGGAAGTCTTTGGGAAGCATGTCACCGAAATCTATAGCAATATTTTTATTCTTCGATTCCCTAAATTGGCTTTCACCAAGCATTGTCAACTAACATGACTAAAATGAGAAGAAGTGATGTAAAATTCTAATGACTGTTTAAGGGAGTTTTTAAATGTATCATCCTCACAGCAGAGACAAACATGCAATAAGTAGGACTTTTGAAAACAAAAGGGGATTTTTTTCCACATGAAGGAAAAAAAATAAAAATAAATTTAGTAAGTAATTTGAAACAAATTTCATAAAATGGCAACAAATTGCAAAATATACCCATCCTTCCAATGAGAATTCTGGAACTCTCTGTTGGCAATATAACAAGAGAATTGTAGCAGAGTTTCTGATTCTTACATTATACAATGAACAATGGTGCCTCTGCTTATATAACAGTTTCATCAGCCAAGAATTGTTTAAATTTGAAATTGACAGAGAAACACAAGATCACAACTTAAAGAGGCAAATTCCATTCAAGATGAAAAGGACATTTTGATTTACTTTGTTATATTAACAGCTGTGAATTGAAAACAAGATATTTTAACTCTTACTATTGACTCTTACTAGCTTGGTTTTTCTTCAGTGACAAAGAGGCATCATAGAAGTATTTTGTTTGCTTCCCTTTGCTACAGAATAACCAAAGCTCATCAGAAATATTCCAAAATATTTTTAATCCACTCATGCAGTAATTTGGGCATAGACATACTAAATGGATGATCCCTTGAACATTCTACTACACGAAGGAAGATGGAGAAGATTTACTAATACCATCACCTGTGTTTCCTGGAACTGTATTAATTGGCATATATATCTGTACCTTCTGTTGGATTTACCCTTGATTGGACTGGATTTTCTTGCTACATTTCATCCTTGCTCACAACCCATTCAGAGAAGTTGATACATTGGCCACGTTAGCCTCAAAATCCAGTACTAATTCAATTCAACAAATATTTATTGAGAAGGTACCATGTACTAAGCTCCGAGACAGTTGCCAGGGATACAAAAAATGAAACACACACTGTTTACAAGATGATTATAGTATCTGTAGCTTAAAAAAAAAAGCTAAGCCTATTTTGAGAGAGTCTTAAAGTAGGGAGATGTTTTTTAAAGTTTCAATATCTCATAGACAACATAAATTTTATGTACAATCAATACAATTTATGTTCAATATTGTTTCCTAAAATCTGAAAAACATTATTGTAATTACAATCATTTGTCAAATATCAAATATAGATATATGATGGCTTCAAATTCTATGCTATCTGTATCAAGAGGTTGCATCTAATTTCCATTTATTCTATGCTGGTCTTAATGATTTGCTTAACCAATAGATTCTGGAGCCATGATGTATTGGAAATTCCAAGGCTAGGTCTAAGAAACCTTACAACTTCTATTTGAGCCTCTTGGAATACTTTCTCTGGGACACTTGAGCTGCTGTAAGAGGATTGACTACCCTATGCCTGTCACGGTGAAGCCACAGGTAAGCACTCTGGTCAACAGTCCTTACTAGGCTTAACAATCTAGCCATTTCTGATGGCTGACAAGTGTATAAAGCCATCTTGGACCCTCCAAACCTATCCACCCACCAGCTGGACACCATGATACGATCCTAGTTGTCACTATGTGAAGAATTGCTTAGTTGAGCTTTTCTCACATTTCTGCCCTAGAGAATTTGTAAGACATAATAAAATGGTTGCTGTTTTAAGCCACTAAGTGTTGTGGTAGTTTTGCAGCAGTTGAAAACTGGTACCTATTTACATGAATATGACAGAGACAACATAATAAACTTAAAGTACATGGAAGGACAGTCTGATATACATATTCAATGAAATTATTGAATTTCATTCAATGAAATGGATGTATTTAATGGGTGCATTAAAATCACATATAAACTGGGAGTCTGGAAAAAAAAAAAGAAGTGAAAAAATTCAGGGAGCATCTGGAGCAAATGAAGGTTGAGTCACCTGAGAGGATTGTGTACCAGGAATGGGGTTTCTGGAGTCACAGGAAAGAGATGGCAAAGCAGCCAGGAGAAAAGGGGATTCCCAATAGCAAAAGTTTGGGAAAAGCCCAGAAATAAGAGAAAGAGCTTTATTAACTATGATGAGATGAACTTTGAGGGAATGTTGGGGACAGAAGATGTAGGTATGTGGGGAGTTTGAAAGAGAAAAAGGAAGGTTCATACTACTTCTTGGAGTTCTCTGAATTTGAAGTGAGGAGATTTTTGCAACATGTAAGATGTTGAGAAGTCACCAAGGCATAAGCAAAGGGCAGTGGTCTAGGCAATGAATAAAGAAGACATCTTTGACAGTTGAGAAGTGGCTGGAGGGGTGGGGCACTGAGGCAGCCGCCTGAGGAAGAAATGATGGGAAGAAATGATGGGAGACCGAATTAAAGGTAATGACTGAAGAATGAGGAGAAAGAAATTCATCACAAAGAAGGAATTTAATGTTGGTTGGATAAACCAGTTTCTGATCTCATTTGTAGCCTTAAAATTAGTCAATGGTGCCATGGTTCAGTTACCAGTTACATATAATAAATAGAAAGTATTTAACCAGTTTTGTTAGACAAATTTAGTCATTTCCAGGTTTTTTTATTTGTATTGGTCTCAGCTCGTCAACTTTCAAGTACTGTGAAAAACTGTAGGATCAAATATTGTTAATGTTGATCAAAGATTGTTAATAGAGGCTACAAAAGACTGCAGAACAACAGGACCTTCCTTAACGTAAAGTACATGGAGGAGGATATTTATATACTTTTTTGTTGTCCGATTCCTAATTTAGAAAAAAAAGTGTAGAGAAAAAACAAATATGACCTATTTCTGCAAAGATTAAATAACAGGTAATTTTGGGTAATGTACACCAAGACTTAAACCACATATACACGCACACTCACACACCAGTACCTATCAAAGCCAACCAGCCTACTGCCTGTTGGAGTTTTATCCTTTTGCTTCTTCATTCTATCTAGATATTAGAATACCAAACTAGCAGGTATTAAGCTAAGGTGCCAGTGAATGGCCGCTTAGAATGATGCAGGTTAAATGGCAGGAAGAGCTCTATGATTGCTGTTATTGCATCTACAGTAAGTACATAAATCCTTGGAACATGGCTGTAAGAAGTCTTTATGCAAAGTGACCCAGAGAAGAAAGTATCCAGATTTCCCCCACCCTTCAGTCTCCTTATCAACACAAAGGCATTAGAATAGAGCATTTCTCAAGAGAAAAGGTAAATGAAGCAAACACCCTCTCTGAATTCACAAAGGATACATTTATTTCTTAATAATTAAAGTTAATTATAATGATTTCATCCTATGCTGAATTAGATGTCCAACCTAGGGCCCTAAATAGGGAGTCATATGCATATGCAAAATTAACATGAACTGAGGAAGTAAAAATAAGAAAAAAAAGAACATTAATAGGACTAGTGGCTTTTCCACGTCAATGGGAAGGTTGCACCATAACTAAAAGGGCTGCTTTTGGGGGCAAGGCACAAGAATATAAGAGTTTCCTCATCGACTCTACACAAGTAAAGAGTTTTGATTTCATCAACACAAGTCTACAAATAGTTGGCTTGAATCTACTTTGATCTGTGTAACAGAGACATACATTAACAGCTTTGACATATTCTTTACCTGAGTTCATTCATTCATTCATCCATTCTCATCCATGTATTCACTTATTCACTTTACATTCATAGAATACAATATGCTTAGCATCTGGTTGGTTCAGTGCTCTGACAGGTTAAAGAGATGAATAAGCCACTGTCTACAAACTAAGAGGCTTCCCATCTAAAGGTAAAGACAGATATAAAGAGATACCACATAATGGGATAAGTTCTATAACTGAAAAATATGTAAGAACATAAGGACGTGTGAGAATAATCCTGTATAAAAATAGCTAAGACCAAAGTGCTTTATTTTACATGTATTAATTAATTCCTATAACCATTGCCACATGCTCATGAGATGGCTACTTTTACCGTCTCCATTTCATAGATGAGACAGACTGGGTTAAACGACTCATGATTTGACAGTCAGTATCTAAATTCAGCTAGCATGGCTTTAAGGAAGTGTGGATTCTCTTGGGAGCATTGTACCTAAAGTAGTCGTTGTGGGCTTCACAGAAGAGGTGACATGGAAAATGAATCGGAAGAGATGGGTAGGAGTTCTTTTGTGGAAAAAGAGAAGCATATTCTAGGCAGAAGCAATAGGATACATACTGATTCTGAGGCAGAACCAACATATGTGTGAAGTCAACTAAAAATTTCACTGTGAATATGACTAGGTTATTTGATCTTGATGGGATTGTGCATTTACAATGCTGGGATGTTTGGGACTCACCTTAAAGTCAGTTTGTACTCATAGGGGGTGTTTAAGGGGCTTGATTACAACTGTATTGTGTTTGGTAACCATGGAGAATGAATTGGAGAGGGTCTGAAAGAAGGAAGACCAAATGATACTGTTGAAGTACCCAAGGAAAATGTCAGAAAGGTCTAACTAAAGACAGTGGCAGCCCTGGGGGTAGAGAGGAAAGAGACTGAGGAAGTAAATCAACAAACTCACTTAGGCTGGGAGCGAGGGAGAACCCTGAATCTAGGATTTTTAATTTGGCAGACAGCATGGATGCTGATACCATTAACCAAGGTTAGAAATAACTTGTGCAAGGAGCCATTCAACAGTAAACACTGAACGCTCACCATGCACCAGGCAATGGTCTAAGAATTTAAGGTTACCCAGATGCCATTTTGGCCTCTGAGATAAAATCTATCACTCAGAAATGTAATTCCCTCCATCACAGATAACTTTTAAGAATACAGAATTTCACTCAGTGGCCTGATTAAAGGTCAATAAAGAACAAAGAACAACTTTTTCACAATAAAACTTCAAATCTGGAATGCTGTCAGTTGAACTTAATTGTGGTGCTTACATAAGAAAACCATATAAAATTGTTCAATTCAGATTAAAATCATGATCTGGATCACCAAATCTACCTCCACACTTTATATCAATCATAAAATATGAAGAAATACAAGAAACAGATTTCTCCTTTAGGCAAATGTTTTAATGAGCTTAATCCCATAGCTTGCTATTAATGCTGGTGACTGGCTTCTCTGAAATGAGGCATGCATTTTCTTTCTTGTTCACATAGCCAGCTTTCTCTTTAGTATTCATTATTCATGTCTATTTTTATCAAAGAGCACTATTACATGAAATCATGATCCAGGCATGTTTGGATCTAATTTTGATCTATGGAGGGAAGGAGATTATATACCCTTATTATCCTGGTATATGATTGTTATGCACACGTGTGGTAACAGTATGTGTGCTCCTTCATAGCAGAAATCTTGTATTTCTAACCATGGTTAATGGTATCATCATCCATGTTGTCTATTTAGCTGTAGTGGTTAGGCTAAAAAAGGTATTATTTACATATGTGTTTTAGTTTATAACATCAACATACCATTGTAGAAAAGCAATTAGCCTTGTACACAACCGAGTAAACAGTTTTGATCACATTCTCAATAAAATCTACCTAGATTTTATTCTAAGAATGTTCTGCATCATAAGAATTTTTTATGTGAATAGCAAACCACGTGGCATTAAGAATGAAAAAGAATGAACACATCTTATTTGAATAGTATGAACTCCTGATAATTTTAACTCACAACCATGGATACTGCAGCAATTGCTACTCTTTAGAGGCCATAGCAAGACTTGGATCTTTGCCTCTTTAATTCCGGATGGTTATCTATGGAATATGCAGTTATAAGGTTGAGACAAAATTGGGCATAACATTGCTACTTATTTCCCAGCCAATCACAGTGAGATGATATTAATATTGTCTTCATATGTTTGTTACATTGTACTTACATGGTATTTCTTTGACATAGGAAGCCTATGACTACATTACTCCATTTCCCCATTACTCTGATTTACTATATTCAGCGGCTGCTGTACAATCAGATAGCAGCAATAAATTTTTGGTTTAATAGACTACAAAAAGAATAAAGCTTTTAAATACAAAGATCTTTCAAGAAACACACTTAAAATAATTAAAATCTGCAATCACCTAAGTGTACTTAATAAATATCTGTAGTGGAATATCAGACATCCATTAAAATCAGAATCATTATGGCTAATAAAAATATTCACAAAATAGTGAAAAAATGTACTAGAAATATAACAAATATGATTTCCCTTAATATGTATAGAAGAAGACTGGAGAGTATTAGAGGATTTAAGAGCTTGTGTGTTAGTATAAAACAATATATACACTGTAATCTCATATTTTACATATACAGAAGCATAAAATAATTGGAAAAATAGAATCAAAATAATAAAAAGTTACCTCTTGGACATTAGAGAATACATGATTTTAATTTTTTACCTTGACTTTTTCTGTTTTACAAGTGTTCTGTTTCCAGTTCCTAATACAATATAAAATTTAATAATACTGGAATTATGATATAGGAATTAATTTGTTAAATTAATTTAATAACTAAAAATGTGTTTAAAAATAAGAATATTATTCAAACAACTTCAAATGCTGTACATTGAAGCTTTTAAATATCCAGAAAATTGAACTGTTTCCTGGATTTGACATGTGATACCATCCATCCTACTAGGTTCCCTAAAGACTTAATTGCTTATAATCAATGAGCAGGTATCTTTCCACATTTTCTTCAAGCAACCATACACTGCTGTTTTTCTAAAGTAACTTTTGAGGTACTGACGAGGACATCCCCCTAACTACTCCCACTCTTTCTCCAAGTGGCAGTGGACCAAAAAGAGCAATTCCCGGTGGCCAATAAGGTGTCGGTGAGTAACACTACTTCTGAGTCAGCTGCTGAGCCCTATATTATGATAAATTATTTCACTTGCCTTGAGGAGAGAGATTGTACTTTCACAGGTTACAGCACTAGGGGGACATGATACCTGTTTAAACTAGAGAAAGAACTTGGAAATTAAAAAAAATAATTGTAGCTGGGAATTATGTAGTTCTAGTTGCAGTTTATCAGCAGAGAGAAGAAGTGGAAGGCCTGAGGTAAAATATCTAATTGGGAAAAGATTAGTGTCTTCATGCTAAGTCTTCCTTATGCTTGGAGGGGGCCTGCAGGGCCGACGTCCAGCCGTGGAACTCTTGCTTCCTTACGATCCCAGGGAGACGTGATATGCTGACTTCTGAACCTGAACGTATCATCGGTGGGTTTTGTTACACTTACTAATTGTATTCTGGGAAAGAACTAATTTTGACATAGTTGAAGAGTGTTTCCCAGGCAACAATCTGACGGGCAACCTTTAATCTGGAATGACTAATGAATCTTTGGCTAAATAGGACAGTCCAGAATGGAATCCCATTCTCAGTCCATAGCGCAATAATAACTGTGAGATGGTCCTCTGATTTCTTACACTTTTCTTCCCTTCATCAGATGAATTCTTGCTTTCTGTTTATGACTCAGCTCAGAAGTGCCTTCCTTGTAAAGCCTATCTCCACAGCCTTTGTACATGGGAAGAAAAAAAGTCTTTTCTTCCCATGTGCACATTAGTAGAGTCGAAAAATGAAAGCATCTTAAGTATGTTACTCCTTTTTACTATACTGTACATTTTATAACATCATACCACATTAATGTGTTTGTTTCTAGAAAGTACCAATAAACTGGGATCTCAAAGCATACCGTAAGCCTGTTATATTAGAGATGCTCAATGCTGTTCAAGAAGTTCTAGCAGAAGTGTTTTAGGATATAGACATAAGCTTTTAGATAAGTACCTTTAAAATGTTCAATAATGTGAGCAATATGCAGGTTGTTATTAAGAAGACAGAATTATTGTTTAATATTGGCTTCCAGTTTGTGTTTTGTGAGCTTGTCTAAATAAAAAACGGGTGAAAAGCTGGAAATATTGCACACACTTCCTTCCCCCACCCCCACAACAGAGTTATGAGAATTGGATCATACAGGGTATCTTGCAATTGTTCTCCTCCTGTAGCTGTCCCACAGCTGGTAACATATTTTCAGCCTTGTTAAAAATTTCTCCAACTGATAAAACTTCTTGGGACTTTTTCTCAAGTACCAATCATTATTCCTAGCTCCTTTGCCAACAATTTTTCTCCCTTCCCTCTTTTTCTTTCAAATACAGAAAAGATGTGCTTTAACTGCTCCCATATCCAAGAGCAGTCCCTATGATTTTTCACATACTTATTTATCTAACACAGTCTCTTTGAAACCGCAAGTAGATTTCTCTCAGAGTATAGACACATGCACATCAAGGGGTGCTCAGGCTTGCCTAATGGGCATTCACAAGCATTTTCACATTTTGGATCAACACATCTGCCAATACGTAAGCCATTTTAAGAATACTATTCCCATCAACAGAAGCTTTCTGTCCCTTATGGCATGTGTTAAATAAAACTATGCAAGTAGACTAAAATGTCTATTTGTTAATATTACATACAGAAGAGTTTTTTATTTATAGTCACTTAACATTAAGTTTGCTGAATTTTAATAGTCAATAACATAAATACTTATTGAGATACTGATTGATGAGAACTCCCTGGCCCCTCCCCACTTCCCCCACCATCAAACATACAATAGATGGACCAGAAAGAGAAAAGGCTTACAAAGTAGAAATTCTTTACTAAGTTTTTCTCTATCACAACTACCTATTCTTTCCTCTTGAGGCAAGGCACATACTGTGCTGTGAAAAACAGTAAGATTTTAGTTTAGTTGTGGAGAATTTCATAGGACAAAAGAGATTATAATGTGAGATGCACCACAACAATTGTATAAACACTGGCATTAAATTCATAGAAGAGAGAGTAAATGTAATTTTATAATATTTGCAGAAAGAATAAAACCCAAATGAATAGTCCACTTTTGGATTCAGTGAATCTACTGCCAAAACTGAAATGTCTTTTTAAGACTATCAGGAACACAGAGCAAATAGAAGAATTATTAGTGAATTGGAAAAATAAGAAATTATTCTTGCAAAGGAAGAAAAAAAGACCACCCAACCTTTCTCCCTATATGAGTCCAGATCTATATGGCCTTTTAGGGGGTTTGTGTTGCCTAACTTGAATTTATTTAACCTTTTGATGGATTTGAATTTTCTCCTGAGATATTTTTAACGTTTTCTTTCATCCTTAAGTAGCCATGCAAGGTAGAAAGATCACTTGTAACTTTATCCTGTTTTACTGACAGGAAAAGTAAGGCATAAATATTTCAAGTGGCCACTTTCTCAGCTTAGACTAATGCTCTTCTCACTCGAGTACTCTGTCTTTTTATTATTTAACTGCAGAAAAGTATTTGACAAGTAGTAGTCCTTAGTAACTAATGTAAGGAATTAAAGTATTTCCCTTTTATATGTTAGATCAACAGATAGTGCTTAAAGGGATGTTTCCTGGCCCTAATGCACTGTGTGAAAGTGGACAGCTATAACTAAATATAAAAATAATAGCATTTTTTTGTCTCCTGAATGTTTAAACTTCAATGAGCCAGATTACCTCCTGAACACTAGTGAAACAATCAGTGTAGAGATTAAAGACATATCACCAGCAGAGTAAATCTGCAAGCCACATACAAAACAGGGACAATGCCTGGTTCACCATACGGACCTGCATATAGATATCACATCACGTGGTTAACCAAATTCTGCATAGATATTTTGAGCTTTGCTTTTAAGTAGTACTTTATCACCTGATTACTATGTTGTTGTCCTCCCTGTCAAAAACAGTGATTTGAATCACTCAAGTTCATTTTGGTAGCAATGTTGCAAACTGGCAGCCAGGCTTCTGGTGGCTTGGGTAAACACTGTCAGAAGTGAGGATGCAGAGCCTAGACAGAACCACCTGGTGAGAACTAAGGGTCTTAAGGGGAGAGAGAAGACAACATAAATCTTGTGTTGGCTCTAGAGTAGATAGAAGAGGATGCAGGAAAAACAGATGGATGGATAAGGATTGTTCATGGGTGTGGCCAATGAAAAGCATGGTCAGTGTGACTGCTACCCAGGGATCATACCTACCTGATTCTCTTACCACGTGGGCCAGTACCATGAGTCATTTTCAAAATGGCCTTACAGAAGTCACCGAGCAATGCCCTCTGCCTCTAGGAGTATGTCTATACTATATAAAATGGACATTTTCATTTAAAGATAATTTTAGGAAAGAAATCAATTCATTTCATCTCTTAACAAGGGAGAAATTTCTAAGTGAGATAATAAGGGGTTTGTGAACTTTGTAAGTAACAGGAACTAACTGTTATCTTTTGTCCCTGGATGAAGGATAACTAAAGAATGGTCTGTTCGTTCTTAAAAGAGTATTACATACAGTATAATCCCATAATATGTGACACATAGGAAACATCACTGATGACCTAAAATGCAAATTAAAGATCTTCACTATTTGTTTTTATAGCTCTCTTAATTTTGTTGTATTTCCTTAAATTCAAATGTGTCAACCAAGCGGTGACAATAGAACCTGATTTTTCTCATTCGTACAACTATCAGTTCTAGTACGTATCCCTTTTCTTTACTCCTGGATGATTCTGGACACATTCCAAAGAATAGTCTGCTAAGAATTTATGTTTTGTTCATTTTTTAAGAAACTGTCAGCTTCCCAACATTTACCTTGGTCTAATGCATTTAAATAGTGTTCTGTTAGAGAGCCTAAAATATTAGTAAGGAGTATATTCAACTGGCAGCCGTATCCTGTTTCCCTAGTCTTTATCTGTAAGGAGTTAAGTACCATTTAGCAGCGTGATCTGAAAGGTACTCCTCCGTCAGAAGAGATGAACAGTTGACAGACTGTATTTTTACTGCTTTTTGTCTCACCTTCACAGACCTGGCATTATTTTTTTCTGGTGCCAGAGTGATTTATTGAAGAAAACAGCAAAGAACCAAATTCTGTATTGTGTTCAAAAATAATGCAATCAGAAAGAAGAAACTAAAACTTCCTTACTCCAATTCCCAGATGAACTGATCAACAGACAAAAATATTTTGCTTTTTTCTGTTTACACATTCTCTCTTTCTCTTTCTTCTTCCTCTCTCAACAGCTTCTGAGACATGACTTCACCGTAGGTTTGTGCCATACTGTAGGTGAGTAGGACAAATAGTAGATTAGAGGCTGTGGTGTGGGAGTATGAAAATGTGCCCAGATATTATCATGTTGCATGTATTGATATATTCTCTGTCTTTGGGCACTATAATGCTATCATCACTCATTTTAGAGTATTCCTTTCAGCAACCTATGCCTTACCAGAAGATTAATGATAAGGACGATCATGCCAAGATGAATCTCATCATAGGTGGTTACATATATAGCTCCCTTTGGAGATGCAAAGATTTACTGGGGGGACTAAAAGAACATTAGATAACTGAGCACTTGCAAAATTAATTTTCACATTCACAACAGATTGAATAATGGGCAAAATCACAGACACTTTCACATACGTGCTGTTGCTTTTCAAAAAAATTTGGTACTTATTCGAGATTATACCTGACATATAACATTGTCTAAGTATAAGGTGTACAATGTGTGGTGGTTTGATATTTTTATATATTGCAATATGCTTAGTACTATCATTCTGTTATTTTTTAAGAAAACAAGAGATCTGGTGACTTAGGGGGCTGGGTGAATAGATGTACAGTCATGTAAATAGACATGTATGTGTGTGTGCGTATACATAAGCCATCATAAAGTGAACCCCAGGGTGGTCATCTGGACTGCTTTTGTGTTTTCAGAGAGCTCTTCATTATCAATTACAAATTTAAATACTTACCAGATCCAGGCTGGCAATATATTTATATGAGCAGGTGTAAAACCATAGAAACTGTGACAAGTGCAGCCCATCAGTGAGCAGTGTACACCCAAAGGTGTTAAAATTCAAACTCTTGAAACTCACCATGTTGAGTTTTAAAATAACTGATGGTTGCCATATAGCCTACTCTATAAAAAATTTTCCCACTTACTTTTCAACTTTCCTTTTGCTTTTTATTTTCTTTTATATTGTTTATAGCTTCAAAAATCTATATTAATGCCTTATATTTGTATAGTATTTATTCTCAAACACTTTAGTGGTTTATAGAACTATTCAGGCTGGAAAAAGGAGGAAAAAAAGGCCAATTTTAATAAGAATATTAGCTCCCTTTGACTATATTGGGTCCATTTAGTGAACTGAAAATTAACTAAATAAGAAGCCAGCTTCCATTTTCTTCACACCTCTAAACATAGCTTCAAACTTTAATAAATGTGGGTCCAAACAGTGAAAGAATTAAATGCAAGGCCCTAAGGGCAGAGGTTTCTAGGAATGTGCTTATAATAGAGTTTCACCTGGAATTCAATTAAATATTTAGTGAGAGTGGGTGAAAGAAAGGCTCTGTGCTGGAAGCTGTGGGGGAGACAGAGATGAATACGACACAGGTTTAGTCCTGTAGGATGTCATGATCGATGGCAGCCAACGCATTTAACTCAGAGTGTGGGGTGCATGTGGTGGTGGGGGGGGCCTCCCTTCTCTCTCCTCTAGCTACAAACCTGTTTATATTTGTACAATCCTATTATCCCTTTCCTGTTTCATAGGATGAAGTATTTTTTTTTCCTGTTCAAGGCCAGTACCTCTATATGCTACCTTGATCCCATCTTCTTCCTCTCTTATCAAAGAATTATACTGTAAATCAGCAGTAATAATTTTTTTTTTCTGTAATAGACTAGAGAGTAAATATTTTAGACTTTTTGCGACATTGGTCTGTGTCACAATTACTCAACTGTTATTGTAATGCATTAGCAGCCATACATGACATGTAAACAAATGGATATGTTTGTGTTCCAATAAAACTTTATAGATGGACATGGAAATTTGAATTTTAT
The DNA here is from genome assembly GCF_030020395.1 of Manis pentadactyla. NCBI lineage: Eukaryota > Metazoa > Chordata > Mammalia > Pholidota > Manidae > Manis > Manis pentadactyla. Next base: position 8,388,813 of record NC_080026.1, read on the forward strand.
GAAATTGTTATGTGCATGAAACGCTCTTATTTTTATTTTCTCAATCATTTAAAAATGTAAAACCATTCTTTCTGTGAGGGCATGTGAATAAAAAGGTAGTGGGCCAAATTTGACTCTCAGTCAGACTTTGCTGACCTCTGCTATAAATGATTATCATCCTTTCATATCTTTACCCTTCCTTTTTACTTTCTTTCCCTTAGCCTATTATCACACTAAGGGGGACATTAAAAATATTTAGCAAGGACTCTGGGCACTGACTAATGACTCTGTATTCTGACCAATCAAAATAGATGAACCGGCCAATCAGATCTGGTACCAGGCACAAACAACTAGAAGACAATCTTAGGGTATACAGGCTCAGTACCAACCCAGATCCCAGCTTCTCGTCTCATTTGAAAACCAAAACAAACAAAGCTGTTCTTGCACTGCCGTCCTGATATTGCTCCACTTCTCTCCTTTTTACACCCAATTACTTTTGAAAATTATTCTAGTATGTCATCTCTCATCCATTCCTCAATAAGGCATCTACTCCCATGATTCCTTTAAAACTGACCTCTCCCTTTCCCATTCCTATTTTTTTCAGTCCTTCTTAAATCCTCTGTTTCTGTCACTTGCATTAAATTCCCCTAGTTATCTTCCAACTCTCTTGACTTTTGATTCTAGATTGCCAGGGCAGGTCCTCTTCATCCAACCCTCTCTCATGCAACCGTTCCCATGGAGTATTCTACAGAGTTCTTGACCCACTGCTTCCTGTTCCCTGTTCTTTTTGACTTGACAGTCTGAACCATTCTCAGTGTTTGTTTTTTGCCTTTTTGAAGATGACTTTTTTTTTTTTTTTTTATTGAAGGGTAGTTGCCACACAGTATTACATTACATTAGTTTCAGGTGTATATCACAGTGATTCAACATTTATATACATGATAATTCTAGGTACCAGCTATCACCATACCAAGTTGTTACAATACTTTGACTATATTCCTTATGCTATACATTACATCCCGGTTACTTATTTATTTTACAATTGGAAGTGTGTTTATATGTATATATATATATATATATATATATATATATATTTCTTTTGTGAGGGCATCTCTCATATTTATTGATCAAATAGTTGTTAACAACAATAAATTTCTGTATAGGGGGGTCAATACTCAATGCACAATCATTAATCCACCCCAAGCCTAATTTTCGTCAGTCTCCAATCTTCTGATGCATAACGAACAAATTCTTACATGGAAAACAAATTCTTACATAGTGAATAAGTAACATGGTGAACAGTGCAAGGGCAGTCATCACAGAAGCTTTTGGTTTTGTTCATGCATTATGAACTATACACAGTCAGTTCAAATATGAATATTCATTTGATTTTTAAACTTGATTTATATGTGGATACCACATTTCTCTATTATTATTATTTTTAATAAAATGCTGAAGTGGTAGGTAGATACGAGATAAAGGTAGAAAACAGAGTTTAGTGTTGTAAGAGAGCAAATGTAGATGATCAGGTGTGTGCCTGTAGACTATGTGTTAATCCGAGCTAGACGAGGGCAATAAAACATCCACGTATGCAGAAGATTTCTCTCAGAACATGAGGGGGGAGGTTCTAAGCCTCACCTCTGCTGCTCCCCATTTTCTCACCAGATGGCCCCCTGCGACTGTGCCTGTCTTAGGTTGTTCCTCCCTTGAGGAATCTTACCCGTCTCTGGCTAACCAGTCATTGAAGATGACTTTCACGTCTACATCTCTGACCCTGACATCTCTCCAGACCTTCAGACTCACATTACCACTTGGATTTCCCTGAGACTTCTCAAAGTCAGAATGTCAAATAATGAACCTGTAGTCATTCCCACCAGACATCCTTCTCCTGCATCCTGTTTCTGAGCCCGCCAACACCACCTCTGTTCCTGAAGTCAAGGAGCATGAAATCATCTTCACGGCTTTCCTGCCCTCACTCCTGGTTCTACCTAATCAGCTACTAAGAATCACTGACGTTTCCTCCAAATGTCCCTTCATTCTGCCTTTTCTGTGGTGTCCTTACTATTGCTGTGTTAGTCCAGGTCTTCTTTGTTTACCTGGACTTTTGCACTAGTCCAGTCGCTGGTGTCCCTCATCACACTGCCACCAGACAGGCAATCTAAAACACATACGTAACTCCCCTGCGAAGCTCCTGAGTGACTTACTATCGGGGTACATAGCATGGTACCAAGACCCTCCACAACCTTGACTGTGCTTCTTGCCTCAGTCTTATCTTCTGTAAAATCTGATGTGGTTTATTTTATTCTCCAGTAATAGGAAATGGAACAGAAGTGCAATGATATACTCTCATGTCTTTGCACATGCTGTTCTTATCACCTAAAATATCTCCACTTTCCTTCATCTGGCTAATGACTATTTATCTTTAAGATTCAGCCTCTGAATTCATAAAATTGGCTTAAAAGCACTTCCTCACTGCTTCCATTTTATTTATTACACTGTATTGAAAGCACAACTTCTCTTTTCGGTAGCCATCCCCGCTTCACCATGGATGCTCAAGCAAGTCCTGGTCAGTCACCGCACTCCAGCTCCTACGCCACTGTCTGGTACGGAGGCCTCGCCGAGGAGCACTTGGCAAGCCGTGGGAGCCAGGCTGCCTGCGCTCTATGCCCACCTTCTTACTCGGTGGTTCTGGACTTATGTTTTCTAAGCCTCATCTTTAAAATGTAAACTCGATTCATTCTTGAAAAAATACTTATTGAACATATACTATGTTTCAGTCATTCTTCTAGCACAGAAAAAACCCCTCACCTAGCAGGAACATTCATCCTAGTGGAAGTAGGGGAAGGGGAATAAAAAAAGAACCACACAAAATGAAATATAAATAAAAACATAGTGGTAAGTGCACAAGGGATAGGGAGTGAGTGGGCTGCAGATTTTGAATAGAATGATGAAAGAAGGCCTCAGTGAGAAGTGATATTTGAGTAAAGAACTGAAGTAGGTGAGGAAGTGAGCTATGAGTGTACCTACAGTGAAGAGAATTCCAGAAAGAAACAGCAAATGCAAAGGATCTAGCATATTCCAGGAATAAGGAGGTGAGAGTGTTGGAGAAGAGTGAGCCTGGGAGAGAGTGAGGAGAAGACAAGAACAGCGGTGTGAAGGAGGTGGTCAGCGGCGGGAGGAGCAGCAGGCAGTGCCCTCATGTGCAGACCATTGCAGGAACTTGGACTTGAGGGTCTTGGGTAGAGGAGTGGATGATCCAAATAAGGTTAAAGATTAGTGTAGCGGCTGTATTGTAATACACTCTAGGATAGCGAAGTAGCATGAGGGACTAGTTAGGAGGCTGTTATTTTATGATAATCCCTATAAAAAATGATGGTGGCTGAACTGGGTGAAGGTGGTAAAACATGATTTCTTGTGAATGTATTTTCAAGTACAGTCGAAGGATTTACTGAATGTTGGGGGAGGGAAAAGAGAAAAGACAACCTTGATACCAAGGATTCTCACTTGTACTATGACAGGGAGTTGCCTACTATGGATTCAAGCGGACGTGTCAAGCAGGTAGTTCCAGCCATGTCTCTGTATCTTTCATTTGAGATGAAGTTTACAGGGAGGATTTTAAGCTAAAGATAAAAATTTCCATTGAACAAATAATATTTAAAGCCTCAGTCTGTAGAGAGAGGAGAGAGGCAATCTGAGGACTGGGTCATGTACACTCCATTGTTTGGTGGTGGGAAGTGAGGAAGAGCCTGCAAAGGAAACTGAGAAGAAGCTAACCAGCAAAAAAAAAAAAAAAAAAAAGAGGACCACCAAGAGAGTGTGGTTTCCTGGCAGGAAAGTAAAAAAAGTTAAAAAAAAAAATTAGGGCAGCATGCAGGAAGGAGTATCAACTCTCTCAAAACCATTGATGGGTCAAGTAACTGAAGACTAAGAATTGACAATTAGGCTTAGAAACACAGAGGGCACTGTGACCTTGACCAGCAGTTTGACAAAGCAGTAGAGGCAAAGCCTGACCACAGAGTGTAACTGGTTCTTTCAAGGAGTTTTGTTGAGTGGGTAGATAGAAATGGAGCAGTAGATGGACAGTGATATCAGAAAAAAAGAGGCTTTCACTTTCAAAAAATATATATATATATCTATATAGTTATATGCTGATAGAAATAATATAGTAGAGGGAGATACTAAAGGTATAGGAGATCAGGGTACCTGCTGAGCCCTATAATCGTGTGGGTAACAAGGAATGAGATCTGGTGCGTGAGCTGAGTGTCTGGCCTTGGGTAGGAATATAAACAGCTCATCCATAATGACAGATGAGAGGCAGAGACTTGGGGGAGAGCCTGTGAAAGTTCTCCTCTGTTTCTGATTCCTCAGGAAAATAGGAAACCAAATCATAAGCTAATCAAGAACACAGGGGGAGGTGTTGGAGTTTTTGTGGTATGGAGAAAGAGAGTGTCTTCCAGATAGGGAGGGACTGGGTGGACCTGGAAAATACGATAGGATTGGTGACTACCAAGAAGCCTCAATTGAAATTAATGGTTATGAATTTAAATAGAAATAAATCAGCATAGTTGTACATTTTCATGAGCCATGTTCCGCTGAAAATATGTGTAGAGTAGGCAGTGTTAGACCGAACCTGGGCTGTGGTCATGACAGGCACATCCTCTACAGCAGGAGGGATGGGCAAAGGGAGCTGAAGGTAAAGTGAAGGGTGCCATAACAGTGATGGACTATGGCATCCAGTCATTTGAGGAAGAAAGGAAGGTATGAGTGGAAACGCGGTGGATCAATGCACAGCAGGTCCCCGTGGGGTTGAAGAATTACAGGAACCAAATTACTAGAGAGAAGGAGCTAGAAAGATGGGAGGCAATCACTGGGGAATAAGTCCCTTGAGACCGAAATCATGGAAGGGTTGCAATGATTAGGTATGAAAAGTTGCGTGGTTTGTGCACAGAAGGAAAGTGAATAACACAATTTGGAGAAAGTAGTCATAAAACTACCATTGGAAGGATCATCTGCATGGACATGGATATAACCAAGAATTGTGAAAGTGTGATGTTAGGGAGAGTAAGCGAGACAAGAGCTAAAACCTTCAGCGGCGAAGGGGGTGATAAGGGGTCTGTAGGTGGCTGTCCAGGGAGGTAACATTAATTTGTATCTTTTAGGTTGCTGAGGATTAAAGAAGATATGAATATAAAGTCATTACCAGATGATTGGTGAGCTAAATAAATATCAGCTTTTATCAGCCTACTGTGTCCATAGCTGTCAACTATGTTGCTAACACCAAAGCACAATTCATCTTAATACCGAATGAGGAGCAGTTTTGCATTGGAGTGGGTGGTTTGTTTTCTCTCCAGATTACTGATCAAAATGGCTGCAGGGGTCTGAAGGGGGGTGCACAAGACTATTCTAGTATATGATACGCTTGTACTAACAAGAAACACCATAACAATGTGATTTACCTACTTGCAGAAAAATTAATATCTTTTCTCTTTTAATCAAATTTCCACTTGAGCCACCATGCCCAATGTGCTTACAAATGAAAGATGTGGGTCAGGGGAAGCAATTCGACATTTCCTGTCAGGACTGGCTCTCCCCAGCAATGACCCAGCAATGTGAGCTCTCCATATTTTGGAGGAAAGCATTCTTCATCAAGTCTTCATGAACCAAGTATACAGATAGCTCTCCGGTTGATTTATCAAAATGCCATGAGAATTAACAGTCTGGATTCTTCATTGAAAATAAACATGAATGCTTTTCACACTTTTGCTATTTATTGTATTTCTGTATTTCTTGGAAGCTCAAATGCTCTCTGAAGATTGCCTTCTATGTATCTGGCTCATTTGAGAACAGATTGATATTACAGCCTAAACTTGTATGGGGTTCTGAGCTGTTCTTTTTGGAATTATCTATATATTCCTGTTGTACTACCAGATTCAGAGTGGTTACCCACTATTTTATGCGAGAGCCATAGTTTGTAAGTCAGCACTAAGTGAATGTGATTTTGTCGTTGTTCTGAAATGCTGCCAGTTAGGTTCCTCTGGGAACACACCTTAGTTCTGCTCCCAGTTTTCTATTTTAGCAATGAACAGCTAGAATGAGAAAGGAATAGTTATTATCGAGATCTGCAGGGGCTTTTGAAACTGACTTCAGCATTGCCAGATACATATGAGAGTTTTTTAATGTGTAATTTCTCCACCTCCACTTGTGATTTAGCACTTAGGGACAACAGAGAAAGAGAAAGATGAGTAGCAGAGACACCAACAGCAGGAGGTCCCATTAGTAACTTGGGTGTTGGGAGAGACTAAAAGATTTTATGTGCATGTATAAGGCACTATGGAAATAAGGATACTTCATTTTCTCTTAGTGGGGATTTGTAAAATGTCTGTTTCAATACTATTTTACAGAGTTCCTATTGGGAGGGGCAAACTCCTAACAGTATGCCTATTCGAGGGCTCTGAATGGAGATGGAATGACTAGGGATATTCGTTTGCTCCAGCAAGTGTGAAACAGGAGTTTCAACACTCCCTGTGGGAATAACCTTGAAATTACATCTACAGCGCTGCTTTGGAATCAAAGAAAGATAGCATATGAAGGGGCTACAAAAACTGTCTATCTTTGGAAGCAGATGATAGGAAAAGGTAAGAGAAACAACCTTACCTCCAGAAAGAGAATCCAAAAGAGTAACTTTACAGGGAAAATACAGTAAGTCTTCAGGAAGTGAGGTGGAGAAAGCAAGACTATGGGATAAACCTAAAAAATGCAGAGAAACTGTGCTTGAGGAAAAGCTTCCATTTTATGAAACAGCTGTTCTTGTCAGAGCCCTGAACCCAGTACAGAACATCTGATAAGAAAACATTATTCAGCTAGAGAATGATGGCAGATTCCTAAGACATGGCCAGTAAACATGTGCTAGAGACCAAGGCAGAAAACAGGACAGCAACCAGGGGGAAGATTCAGAATAGACTGGACCAAATTTCTCCAGTGAAAATTTATCTACATTAGTCTAAACACAGAAACTTAAAAGAATTTGTGCCTTGACAGTGTTCTAGAAAACAAGGGTGGATGAATCTCCATTTCTACTCAGCAAATGAAGCCTACTTTGTTTCGTTCTGTTGTCAACAAGCACAATGTAAGCACATTTAGTTCACTTTTATGTGAAATGTAAAGCAAATAGAACAGCTAGAATTTATCTGTCCCAGGAAGACAATGACTCTTAGTCAATTCTAAACTGTAGGCACTTAATTGAGCACACATTCCCACTCTATTCAAAATAAATTGTCCACTCTGTTCCCCTTGATTTTCTTCCTCCCACAGGACATCATAATTCATCCACATGCTCACTGATATATTGAATTGCTCTTTAAATTAAGGTATTATCTACCTTAATATTCTACAAAACCAAAGTAAGAGTTTGCCCTTCTTTCAGTTGGCATCCATTTCTTTCTTTCTCTCTTTTCTGTTTTTGTTCATGCATCGCCAGTGATGTTTGAAAATTTGGTGGATTTTTATTAACGTCTTTGTTTTGCCCTCAAATCAACAATGTTCTTCATGGCCTGGGAAGACGTTTATTATTTTACAATAACTTGCATTCCTTGCCAAGGCTAGGGTTATTTAGCCAGATTTTAGAATATTCAAGGTCCTACACTTGTAATGGCAATTTAATTGCTAAAGGCTGTTGACATACTTCCCACTCTAAAATGTTATGATTCTTTAGTGAGAAGCCACAGACCACAGAGAAGCCATGGGCGGGACTGATTCCTTTTTCTCTCTGCATTTTTTCAAGTCATTTTGATGATTATCTCTAGATGTCAGCAGAAATGTGAAAGGACATATCATCTATACCATATGGGCTGCAGAAAGACTGAAGCTCCTTCCGACTGCTAACAATGCACCTTCATTGTACTCTAGCGCCTGTATGCCCTTGTAAGGGGTTTAACGGGTAAAAAAAAAAAATGGTTGCTATCTCCTGTCATGCTAGATTATCTCATTCCTCATCCCTTCAATCCTTCCCAATTTGAGTACTAGCAAAAAGATGCATCTTTCAGCAATTCTGTGAAAATTTAAATGGGATAACACAGAAGAAAAATGTAAAAGCTCATTGAGAACAGTAATGTTATATGTAATTGAGAGCTACCATATTTAAGCTTAAATTAAATTTAAATTAAGGCTTAAATTAAGAAGTAAGTAACTAGGGTCTATTTCTTAAGCAAAACAAAAAACTGACTCAACTCTAGTACTTTCTATGCTAGAGGCCAAGTTCTGTATCAGCCTAGTTTTGTAGGCAGACAGTTTGCTATTAACTCGGATTGACTATAGATGTAAACTTTCAGACTGGTCACTTAAGTTTAAGTATGTATTTATTACATTTATTTCCCTGACACTAAGCTCTCCCAATTAAATGAGTACATTTTAGTTGTGGATGTTGGAAAAGCTATCATATTTTCACACTGATAAAGTGACAACCATTTCTGGTCCTTACCAGATTTAATAGTGTCCTGAGATGTAGACTTCATAACAATGCTGTCTCTATTAGCACAGATTAAAAACAGAATCATCTTCACAATATGAAACAACAGCTCAAAATTATTCCTTCAAGACCTCTCTGACCATCTCAGTATAGCTAAGAGTAGATTAAGGAGCCAGCTTCAAAAATTCAAGAATTCAAATGTAGTTTCCCTTAAGTAAGCTATAAAAGTCCTTACTACTTAGAAAAGAACTCAGACATTACCTCAGTAAAATGTTTTTTTTTTTTAAGTTAAAAGGATAGGAAAGCTAGCAGTGGGAAAATATTTTAAAAGGCTAATTCCTTTTTTATTTAGACTGGAAAAGAAATTCCTAAAGGAGTCATTCTGAAAAATACCACAATACAGATTGTATTAATTTTTGACATAATTCTGGCTTCACCTTCTATTTAAGGGCTCTCCTGTCCACATCAGTCTTCACAGACATTTTGAGATGCCATAGTTAAATTTCTCACTCTAATATCTCTTAAAAAAAAACAGAAAGAGCTATGGGTAGGTTTTATGTGCTTGTGCATGTTTATGCTTCTCTTAATTTTTAGGATATAATGATTTCAAACAATTTAGACTCCCTTTGATTGAAAATAATAAATGTTATGACCTAGTGAAGCTCTTATATTTTATGTCACAACATTTAAAAAAGAAATCTTGTTTGCTCTCCTTGTGATAAGACAAAGACTTTGGGTTATAAGTAAATGAGGTGGAATAACATTATTTCCTACTTATCTAGTTATAAAATAAATATAGGGAATAGCTTGGATAATTCAAATTCAATTCACATTTATTTTCCCATGGGTCAGGCAATACTGTGTCATTTCATCCTCAGAGTATTTCAGAGGGGTGTTACTAATCCCATTTTATAACTGAGAATTGAAGTCGTTTTTAATGTTGGACTATTAGTGAGTGGCAGAAATGGGGCTCCAATCACATTTTGAAACCCCAAGGCTATGTTTTATCTAGGATACTTCAGGAAAAGCAAAATTCCATGATTAGTTAATTACCAGCACATATTTTGACAGAATTCTCACTTCACTACTTCTTAAGCAGGCTTTCTATATGAGCCTGAGTGCCGAAATAATATGGCAGTTTTTGAGGAAGTAATTAAGTAAACCAAAAAATCAGCTTGTGCAGGGGCAGGGTAGAACAGAAACTTTTGAACTCCACATCATACTTTTTAATGTATTTGCACATTTTACCATGAGCATGTATTATTTTCACAGTAAGAACAAAATAAATAAAAAGTTTAAATAATATGTCAGGAACAGACACTTCTCCAAAGAAAAAATTCAGATGGTCAACAGACACATGAAAAGATGCTCCACATCGTTAATCATCAGAGAAATGCAAGTCAAAACCACAATGAGATATCACCTCACACCAGTTAGGATGGCCACCATCCAAAAGACAAGCAACAACAGATGCTGGCAAGGATGCAGAGAAAGGGGAACCCTCCTACTCTGTTGGTGGGAATGTAAATTAGTTCAACCATTGTGGAAAGCAATATGGCGGTTCCTCAAAGAACTAAAAATAGAAATACCATTTGACCCAGGAATTCCACTCCTAGGAATTTACCCAAAGAATACAAGTTCTCAGATTCATAAAGACACATGCACCCCTATGTTTATTGCAGCACTATTTACAATAGCCAAGATATGGAAGCAACCTAAGTGTCCACCAGTAAATGAATGGATAAAGAAGATGTGGTACATATACACAATGGAATATTATTCAGCCATAAGAAGAAAACAAATCCTACCATTTTCAACAACATGGATGGAGCTAGAGGGTATTATGCTCAGTGAAATAAGCCAGGCGGAGAGAGACAAGTACCCAGTGATTTCACTCATATGTGGAGTATAACAACAAAGTAAAACTGAAGGAACAAAACAGCATCAGAATCACAGAACCCAAGAATGGATGAATGGTTACCAAAGGGAAAGGGGTTGGGGAGGGTGGGGGAGAAAGGAGGGGTAAGGGGATTAAGGGGTATTATGATTAGTGCACACAATATGGTGGGGGGACGGGGAAGGCATTATAGCACAGAGAAGACAAGTAGTGACTCTATAGATCTTACTATGCCAATGGACAGTGACTGTAATGGGGTATGTGGTGGAGACTTAATGGGGGGAATGTAGTAACCACAGTGTTATTCATGTGAAACCTGAGCATAAGATTGTATATCAATGATAACTTAGTAAAAAAAAAAAACAAAAAAACCACTTGAGGTTAGGCTGCCAGGCCAGGAACCCAGCAGATTGCAGTCGCAGTACCTATAGGTTTAGACAAATTCCTCTCTTCTTGAGTCCCCAAGGTTACCTGAGGTTCCTGGGTCTGCCTGGAAGTGACCTGCCTTACTCACCCATAGGCTGGAAACCTGTAAGCCAGGTACCAGGCTGATTTTTCCCAGAAGGCTTTGTAAGTATTGGCACTATAAAGTCAACCTTGGTTCCATAGAACTGATTCTATGCATCATTCTGAACTATGACATTCTGCTCAAAGCCTTGGTTATTTAACCAACATTTCCAATTATTTCCTGTTACAAGGGGAATAGATTCTTATTGAACTTATGAAAATGATTATATTGCCATGGAAATAAAAGTATTCAATGAAAAAAAATATATATATATCAGGTTTCAAAACAATATGTGTAATCTTTTGTCAGTTCTGTTAAATGGCATGCCACAAAACCATGTGAAATGTATATATGTACCCATTGTTAATAATAGGTGCCTCTGTCATTATTCTACGTGGTTTTAATGTGTTTCTTGATAGTTCATTTTCTGAACTCCTGGGTATAACTTTCTTTTTATTTCTTACCATTACCATTATTTTTATAGTCAAGAAAAAATATCTGCAGAAATAAAGACTTTCCATTTTGAAAATAATGACCTGCGCATATACTGTTATTTCTTGAATTTGGGTAACTTCTGGAACATTTCAGTAAGACCTAAAGGGAGAAATCATTGAGAAACTGGACATATTTTGAATTCTATGCAGGTACTTTAATAGTAAAAAAGAAATACCAACTGCCGATATACATATGAAAAAATGTTCAACCTCTCTAATAATCAGGGCAATGCAAATTAAAATGCTGAGACACCAATCTCACACACACACACACACACACACACACACACACACACACACCACATAACAGATTGGCCAATTTTAAGACTGATAACATCCAGTGCTGGCAAAGGGCTATGATAGCAGTCTTTTGCCTACGTCTTTGGGGAGATGGCTTTCTTGTTCAGTAATTGGACATTATCTGTCAAATTTTTTGAATGCCCGAACCTTTTGATTAGTAATTCTACACCTAGGAACGTGTTCTCTGGAAACAGACAGGTGCTTGTTGTGGCACTATTTATAATAGTGAACATTTGAAAAGAATTTCAAACGTTCTTCCATATGGAAATAGTTAAATGAGTAATGACACATTCATTATATGAGATGCTCTGTATTACTTCAATGTCAGATGTAAAAACGAGTGTATCAGTCTGTTACAAAGCAAAGAACACCAAGATAACATATTTTGCGGCACTCAGAAAAAGGCTTGAAAGGAGGAGGCGCGGTCCGCACTGAGGAGTAAATGGGAGAGAGAGAGAGAGTGGAAACTTTCGTTTTTCACTTAATATATTTATTACTTGAAGAAATTTTTACAATGCTTGTTAATATCCTTCCAGGTTTAAAAAAATTAGAACTTAATTAAATTAACTTAAATTCTGTACTTTTCTCTAAGTCAGTTGGAATTCCATCTTTGAAAAAAGCACAAGTAATCTGCTTTCTGCTGTGTAATATTTTCCAGTGTCTCAAATTACGGATGGGTTTTAATACTGTTAACTTCTCCTCTTTCCCACCTTCCCCCAGGTAATAAGGACAGGGACTGATAATAAAAGCAGTCTGGCTGGCTACACAGTTTGTTATTTGAGGAAAATTGACTGAACTCATTTAAATGTGCTTCTGTACTTCTTAAATGGCTACTAATTAAAAATAGTTTTTAAACCAAGGTAAAACTGCCAGAAAACAGTTTTGAATGTATGTGATAAAAACTGCTTAGAATGAATCTAATTCAAAGAAGACATGGCATAGGCTTCCGGGTAATATTTTCATGCATATGTACCAGTATTGAAAAAGACAGAGATTTGTGAACTAGCAGATTGAGGGGAAAGAACAGGGAATCAGATAGACTAGGTTGAGGCCAGGTCTTTCATTTAACCTACTTAACATCTCTGAGGCTCGGTTTCTTATCTATAAAATGGGACTAATTATAATATGTTACTACATAAATGTGAAACCCTACCACATTATTGTCATTCAGTATATACTATTTTTATTTTGGTTCAGTATTATACAGTATTGAGCAAATCACTCAAGGGACACTTATCTCTTTAAGATTAATAGTTCATTCTTCAATTCAAAAAGTAATAAATGCTAATTTTATTAAATTTAAGAAATACAGGTAAAAGAGAAAAAAAAACCAATACGCACTTCATCTAATTTGTTAATTAGAAAACTTTTATTAAGTACCTATTTAATGTGCCAGGACCTTGCCTAGGTACCGGGGTAGATAAGACAGATGTGGCCCCTGGTTAAGAATTAATAACCTAGAAAGAAGTGACAATAACCTCAGATACTTATACACATGCCTCCCACCTCCACTCTGACTCTTGCACTCCTTGAACTATTTATGATCATTCTGTTATTACACAGTTTCAAAGTACATTAAAATTTCTCCAATATGCTACTTTTCCCGCACTAGATCCTGTCTCTTCTTGTTTGCTCAAGGACACTGAGATGACAATTCTTTCCTTTTTCTATGTCATTAATTTTCATTTCCACTGCATCATTCTCATATAAATATGTTATTCTCTGTCCCATTAAAAAAGTAACAACCTTCCTCTGATAGCGTTTCCCCTCCAATTACTGACCCCTTTCTTTGCTCCCCTCAGTGGCAAAACTCCTTGAAATAATTATCTACACACACACTAACTCTTTCCCACTCACTCTCTCTTAAACCCCTCAGGTCGGGCTTTAATCCCACCAGACCACTAAAACTGCCCTCATCAAGGCCATCAGTGGTCTCCATGAAGTTAAATGCAATGGCCAATTCTCAATCTGTCTTGTACTTGATCCTTCAGAAGAAACAGACAACTAGTCTCTTCCTTCCATTGATGTACAGTCTTCATCTCTGACTCATGGTGCCACATCTTCTGGGTTCCCACCTACTCACTGATTGGTCCTTCTCAGTCTTCTTTGCGGTACACCTCTTCCCCCCTGACCTCTTAATTAAATTGGAGAGTCGGGTCTTAATTCTTCGCCCTCTTCTATATCCACATTTACTGCCTTTGTGGTCTCATGCTCTCTTATGGTTTTACATATCATCTATATTCTCAAGATTCCCAAACCTGTATATTCTGTCAAGACTCTTCTCCTGAATTGAGTATATAGATTGTTATATATACAGAACATATATATTCTATATGATATGCATACATGACACATATATTTAAAATAGACAAACATAACATCACATAATATTACATTAGTTGCTAACTGTCTATCTTCCTTCACTAAAAACTAAGCTCTTAGAGAGTAGGTATCTTGATCTCTTGTTAACTGATGTGTTCAAGACTCTAGATTAGCACCTTGCACATCATATATGTTTAATCAGTATTTACTGAATGATTGGAAACCACTGTGGAACAAAACCACATTTTACTGCAACTTCAAAATAAATCCTACTACTTTAATCAACTTCTGCCTTCATCATGGGAACATCAACACAATCCTGAAAAGGAAGAAAATAATTGAGTCCTAAGACTGAGAAGTCTCCACCCTACCCACACCTTTTCTTTTTAATAGAAAATAACAGCTTAGATAGAAAATAATATATTTGATCTTTTCAACCTGTCACTAAATGTAGATGTGGCAATAATCACATATCCAGTCTGAAATTCTGATTAAAATATAATTTAAATGCTTCCAAGCTCTATATAAGTCATTTCAACCAACTTTTATTTCTATTGTTACCAGCTAAGTATACTTTAAAGTTGCACACTTTTTGCTACAAGCATTTTCTTCTATTAACAAGAAAAAGCAGATCGATTAGATACAAATTCCACTAATAAAAGGGGTAACAAACATAAGAATCCAGGAAGCCTACAGAGACAAGAGCAGCTATAGCTCTGAACTCCAAGTAGATGTCTGGCATAGTTAAGGAAGATGGATGGGACAACCTGGTGTAGTCAAGGTAGAAGAAAATACCAAGGCCTCAAATTAAATGTGAGTCAATTGATGTTCCAGCCATATTAGGTGGCCAGATAAGTGTCACCCTCAGCCTGTTCTGGAGAAGACACAGCCACACAACATATTTCAGCTGTTGACAAGTGCCATTGTTTGATCTATTTTATAGAAGTATGAAAGTCTACTGTTGCTTACAGATTTTTGGTAAATTTCAAAAGAGTATTCAGATTTATTCCTGGTTATTCCATAAATACCTGTCACCAGAGATTTGAAAGAGTATGAATATTCCCAAATAATCCTGCCTATTCCAACATAAAAATCTATAGCTAAGAGAGAACTTTACAGATTAAAGACAGCAGTGTGAGAGGTGAGAGAGAAGCCTCCTCCTAAAACCACATATAATACAAAAATACACTTAATACAACTAATCCTGAAAGAGCAACAGGAAAGAAGGCTGCACCAGACTGCATACACCTAGAGAAAAGAATAGACCTCACAGAACAGGGTAATGTACCAAAGCACAGGACCCGGCGGGACACAAGCCCTTCCCCAACCCCAGTTCACTGGCGGGAGGAAGAGAAACAGAGTGGGGAGGGAGTGGAGGCCTGGGACTACTGAACACCTAGCCCTGGAGATCTGCTCTGGGAGCACAAACCTACATTGCATGGTGCTCTGGTGATTAGGGGGGTTGGAAAGCTAAGACAGGCAGAATATCAGGAAAGACTGAGATTCTAGCAGCTTGTGGAAAACAGGGATCCCTATCTGGCTGCTCTGGGACAAAATAAAGGCGGGCAGTCTGAGAGACTTCCTAACAGCTAGAGGGCTGCTAAAGGGGGCAAGGATTGTACAGAGCTTATTGCTCAGGAGAAAGGACAGGTAGACAAAATTGTCTGGGTGCACTCTGTCCAGCAGGTTGGGAACTTTCACGATCTTCAGGCGCTCCAGCCCCCTGCTGGCCACCCAGATCCAACACCACTCTGTGATATGTAGCCTGGTGTGCCTTCCTCATGGCCAACTGCACCTGGCTTGCAAACCAGCAAACCCAGCCCTGGCGTCAGACCAGCCAGAGGGAAGCCCCACCTACAGCAGCTACAAACACAAAGCATAGAGGCTTATTCCTATGTGCTTGGCCCACTGGTTCTGGCAGTGGAGACAGGCATAGTATCCGGAAAGCAGAAAACAGCTCTTTCCTCCTGGCAGGCACCAACACTGCTCTCCTGTGATCTCCAACATTGCTCCAGGGACTGAGCAGATCCAGAAAGTAGAGTTTCTGGGCACTAGAAGGCACCACATACAAATATGAAAAGTCAAAGGAGCCTGGTTCAAAGCAAAATCATACATACACCAGACAAAGAGTCAAATGAAACCGATCTCATGAATCTTCCTGAAAGAGATTTCAAAATAAAAATCATAAACATGCTCATGGAGGTACAGAAAAATATTCAAGATCTCAGGAATGAATTCCGGTCAGAGATCCCATCATTATGGAACACAGTATCAGAAATGAAACATTCAATGGAAGGTTTTAAAAGCAGATTAGATATGGTGGAGGGAAAATAAATGAAATAGAAATTAGAGAGGAGGAATACAAAGAAGCTGAGGCACAGAAAGAAATGGATCTCTAAGAATGAAAGAATAATGAGAGAACTGTGTGACCGACCAATCCAAACAGAACAATATTCGTATTATAGGGGTACCAGAAGAAGAAGAAGAAGAAGAGAGAAAAAGGGTTAGAAAGTGTCTTTGAGGAGGTAATTGCTGAAAACTTCCACAATCTGGGGAAGGAGATAGTCTCTCAGGCCATTGAGAGCCACAGATCTCCCAACACAAGGGACTAAAGGAAGACAACACCAAGACACATAGTAATTAAAGTGGCAAAGATCAAGGGTAAGGACAGACTATTAAAAGCAGCCAGAGAGAGAAATAAGATCCCATAAAAAGGAAAGCCTATCAGGCTATCATCAGACCTCTCAGCAGAAACCTTACAGGCCAGAAGGGAGTGACATGATGTATTTAATGCCATGAAGCAGAGGGCCTGGAACCAAGACTACTTTATCCAGCAAGATTATCATTTAAATTTGAAGGAGGGATTAAACAATTTCCAGATAAGCAAAAGCTGAGAGAATTTATCTCCCACAAACCATCTCTACAGTCTATTTTGGAGGGACTGCTATAGATGGAAGTGTTCCTAAGGTTTAATAGCTGTCACCAAAGGTAATAAAACCACAGTAAAGAAAGTAAAACAGTTAATTACTAAGCAAATGCAAAATTAAATCAACTACCCCGAAAGTCAGTCAAGGGATAGACAAAGAGTACAGAATATGATTCCTAGTATATAAAGAATGGAGGAGGAAGAAAAAGGAGGAGAAAAAAAGAACCTTTAGATTGTGTTTGTAATAGCACACTAAGTGAGTTAAGTCAGACTCTTAGATAGTAAGGAAGTTAACCTTGAACCTTTGGTAACCATGAATCTAAAGCCATGAATCTAAAGTTATTGCAATGGCAATAACTACATACCTATTGATAATCACCCTACATGTAAATGGTCTCAGTGCACCAATCAAAAGACATAGAGTCACTGAATGGATTAAAAAAAACAAGACCCATCTATATGTTGCCGAGAAGAGACTCAATTTAAACCCAAAGAAATACACAGACTAAAAGTGAAGGGATGGAAAAAGATATTTCATACAATTAATAGGGAGAAAAAAGCAGGAGTTGCAGTACTTGTATCAGACAAAATAGACTTCAAAACAAAGAAAGTCACAAGAGACAAAGAAGGATATTACATAATGATAAAGGAGTCAATCCAACAAGAAGATATAACCATTATAAATATCTATGCACCAACACAGGAGCACCTACATATGTGAAACAAATACTAACAGAATTAAAAGGGGAAATAGAATACAATGCATTCATTCTAGGAGACTTCAACACTCCACTCACTCCAAAGGACATATCAACCAGACAGAAAATAAGTAAGGAAACAGAGACATTGAACAACACATTAGAACAGATGGGCCTAACAGACATCTACAGAACTCGACACCCAAAAGCAGCAGAATACACATTCTTCTCAAGTGCACATGGAACATTTTCAAGAATATATCATATACTAGGCCACAAAAAGAGCCTTGGTAAATTCAAAAAGATTGAAATTGTACCAACCAGTTTGGAACATTTTCAAGAATATGTCATATACTAGGCCACAAAAAGAGCCTTGGTAAATTCAAAAAGATTGAAATTGTACCAACCAGCTTCTCAGACCACAAAGGTATGAAACTAGAAATTACGCAAAGAAAACAAAAAAATGCCACAAACAAATGGAGGCTTCACAACATGCTCCTAAATAACCAATGGATCAATGACCAAATAAAAACAGAGTTCAAGCAATATATGGAGACAAATGACAACAGTAATTCAACACCGCAAAAATCTGTGGGATGCAGTGAAGGCCATGCTAAGAGGGAAGTATATTGCAATACAGGCCTACTTCAGGAAAGAAGGACAATCCCATATGAACAGTCTAAACTCACAGTTAATGAAACTAGTAAAAGAAGAACAAATGAGGCCCAAAGCCAGTAGAATGAGGAACATAATAAAGATAAGATCATAAATAAATAAAAAAATTGAAAAGAATGAAACAATAGGAAGAATCAAGGGAAGCAGGAGCTGTTCTTGGAGAAAATAAGCAAAATAGATGAACCCCTAGCCAGACTTATCAAGAAAAAAAGAGAGTCTATACACATAAACAGAATCAGAAATGAGAAAGGAAAAATCACTATGGACACCACAGAAATACAAAGAATTATTAGAGAATACTATGAAAAATTATAGGCTAACTGGATAACCTAGAAGAAATGGACAATTTTCTAGAAAAATACAACCTCCCAAGGCTGACCCAGAAAGAAACTGAAAATCTGAACAGACCAATTACCAGCATGAAATTGAATTGGTTATCAAAAAACTACCTAAGAACAAAACTCCTGGACCAGATGGCTTCACCACTGGATTTTATCAAACATTTAGTGAAGACCTAATACCCATCCTCCTTAAAGTTTCCAAAAAGCAGAAGAAAAGGGAATACTTCCTATCTCATTCTATTAGGCCATCATCACTCTAATACCAAAACGAGGCAAAGACATGACAAAAAAAGAAAATTACAGACCAATATCCCTCATGAATATAAATGCAAAAATACTCAACAAATTATTAGCAAACCAAATTCAAAAATATATCAAAAAGATCATCCACCATAATCAAGTAGGATTTATTCCAGGGATGCAAGGATGGTACAATATTAGAAAATCCATCAACATCATCAACCACATCAACAAAAAGAAGGACAAAAACTACATGATCATTTCCGCAGATGCTGAAAAAGCACTTGACAAAATTCAACATCCATTCATGATAAAAACTCTCAACAAAATGGGTATAGAGGGCAAGTACCTCAACATAATAAAGGCCATATATGACAAACCCACAGCCAACATCATACTTAACAGCAAGAAGCTGAAAGCTTTTCACCTAAGATTGGGAACGAGACAAGGATGCACACTCTCTCCACTTTTATTCAACATAGTTCTGGAGGTGCTCACCACAGCAATTAGACAACACAAAGAAATAAAGAGCATCCAGATTGGTAAGGAGAAGTTAAACTGTCACTGTTTGCAGATGACATGATATTGTACATAAAAAACCCTTAAGAGTCCACTCTAAAACTACTAGATCTAATATCTGAATTCAGCAAAGTTGCAGGATACAAAATTAATACACAGAAATCTGTTGCATTCCTATACACTAATGATGAACTTGCAGAAAGAGAAATCAGAAAAACAATTCCATTCAAATTGCATCAAAAAGAATAAAATACCTAGGAATAAACCTAACCAAGGAAGTGAAAGACCTATACTCTGAAAACCACAAGATACTCATGAGAGAAATTAAAGAAGATACCAATAAATGGAAACACATCCCATGCTCATGGATAGGAAGAATTAATATTGTCAAAATGGCCATCCTGCCTAAAGCAATCTATAGATTCAATGCAATTTCTATCAAAATACCAACAGCATTCTTCAATGAACTAGAACAAATAGTTCTAAAATTCATATGGAACTACAAAAGACCCCGAATAGCCAAAGCAATCCTGAGAAGGAAGAATAAAGCTGGGGGGATTATGCTCCCCAACTTCAAGCTCTACTACAAAGCCACAGTAATCAAGACAATTTGGTACTGGCACAAGAACAGAACCACAGACCAGTAGAACAGACTAGAGAGCCAAGATATAAACCCAACCATATATGGTCAATTAATATACAATAAAGGAGCTATGAACATACAATGGGGAAATGACAGCCTCTTCAACAGCTGGTGTTGGCAAAACTGGACAGCTACATGCAAAAGAATGAAACTGGATTATTGTTTAACCCCATATCCAAAAGTAAACTTGAAATGAATTAAAGACCTGAATTTAAGTCATGAAACCATAAAACTCTTAGAAGACAACATAGGCAAAAATCTTCTGAATATGAACCATAGCAACTTCTTCCTGAACGCATCTCCTTCAGCAAGGGAAACAAAAGGAAAAATGAACACATGGGACTACATCAAACTAAAAAGCTTCTGTATGGCAAAGGACACCATCAACAGAACAAAAAAGCATCCTACAGTATGGGAGAATATATCTGTAAATGACATATCCGACAAGGGGTTAACATCCAAAATATATAAAGAACTCACAGGTCTCAACACCCAAAAAGCAAATAACCCATTAAAAAGTGAGTGGAGGATATGAAGAGACAATTCTCCAAAGAAGAAATTCAGATGACCAATAGACACATGAAAAGATGCTCCACATTGCTAATCATCAGAGAAATGCAAATTAAAACCACAATGAGATACCACCTCACACCAGTGAGGATGGCCAGCATCGAAAAGACTAAGAACAACAAATGCTGGTGAGTATGCAGAGAAAGGGGAACCCTCCTACACTGCTGGTGGGAATGTAAGCTAGTTCAGCCATTGTGGAAAGCAATTTGGAGGTTCCTCAAAAAACTAAAACTGAAAATACCATTTGACCTGGGAATCCCACTCCTTGGGATTTACCCAAAGAATACAAGTTCTCAGATTCAAAAAGACATATGCACCCTATGTTTATTGCAGCACTATTTACAATACCCAAGATATGGAAGCAACCTAAGTGTTCATCAACAGATGAATGGATAAAGAAGAGGTGGTACATATACACAATGGAATACTACTCAGCCATAAGAAAGAAACAAATCCTACCATTTACAACAACATGGATGGAGCTGAGGATATTATGCTCAATGAAATAAGCCAGACAGAGGAAGACAAGTGCCAAATGATTTCCCTCATTTGTGGAGTATAACAACAAAGTAAAATTGAAGGAACAAAATATCAGCAGACTCACAGACTCCAAGAAGGGATTAGTGGTTACCAAAGGGGAGGGGTGGGGGAGGGCAGGTGGGGAAGGAGGGAGAAGGGGATTGATGGGTATTATGGTTAGTGCACATAGTGTGGGGGGTCACAGGGAAGACAGTGTAGCACAGGGAAGGCAAATAATGAATCTGTGGCATCTTACTACACTGATGGACAGTGACTGCAATGGCGTATGGGTGTGGGACTTGATAATATGGGTAAATGTAGTAACCACATTGTTTTTTCATTTGAAAGCTTCACATGAAATAATACCTTAATAAAAAAAAAGAATATTACAATCATTTGCAATTAGAATATATAAGATAAATGTCCATTGACTTGACATTTCATACGAAAAGTCTTTAAATTCATTTTTAGGAATGATGCAGAGAGAACAATCATATATGTATTTAAAGATACAAGTCCAAGGATCACTATGAATAGTGGAAAAATGTAAACATCCTCACTGTTTAGAAATAGTGGATTTAATCATATAATTGAATAGACCCATATGGTGCAATATTAACCAGCTATTACAATTATCAGGTAATTGAATATTTGCATATGAGAAGAGGTTTATAATAGCTGAAATTGCATTATGGATTAAATCTTTTTAAACATTGTATGTTTATACATGTATATGCTTACATGTTATTTCATATATATGTGCATATATACAGATACTAGATCCTTCATTTATATACAATCACTGATGCTGACAGGATCAACACCAAATGGTAATAGTGAATTTTAAGAGATTCATGAGTCCTAGGAAATTACATGCAAAAATTTGCGTGTATAGGCTTTTTTTAAGAAACCTTTATCTAATTCTCCACAGCCTGGTTTCTCAACACTTTCATTTTTTCCATGCCATTCACTTACACAGAACAATCTGATCAGTGATATTCCACTTTAGCAAACTAATTTTCTAGAGGAGGGAGCAGAATGTCAGGAGTGTTAGGAAGAAGAATCAAAAGTTCTGGAAGGGAATGGGCAACTTGAAAAATAGTCTTTGAAAATTCTAATCACTGTTCCAAGGCTTTGATCACTGTGTTTAGGAACTGCCAGGAAGGACACTGCACTAGTGAACAGATTATCAACTTCTAGACTTGACCAAGGCGTTGGAGAAATCACTCAGCCACACAAAGTTTCAGTTTCTTCATTGGGTAGAAGGCAATTTTGCCCTCCACCTATGGTGACCGTGCTTTTATGACATTGTACAGACACTTTGACAACTATAAAATAAGTAGAAGTGAATAATTAACTCTATATACTCCATTACCTTGGCGAGTATCAGCATTTACCCTCAGCCTGGGGTGATGGGAGACTTGTGCCTTCAGTGAGTGCACCATGGAAAGGGTGGAGACACCTGCTCGGGTTATGAGCCGTGCACTTGGAACAGAAAGAACTTGGGAGGGTATGAGATCCAGAGTGGCAATGACAGCTCAGCAGCCACTGCAGTTACATTTGTTGTGGTCTCTATAGGCAGAGATGATCTAATTCATCTTTGTATCTCATGGTGTTGTAATACCTGGACTGGACACCCCACAGTCTCTAAGTGGGTGGAGAGAAAAATCTATGCTGTGAGATGGGCAGAGCAATTTGATAGGAGGTACCGCCCATTACACGATAGGCAGACCTCCAATTTCAGGTCATCCCGAAATAGCTAAAGACTGAGGAGAGAGGGCTCAGAGAAACCAGTGTCCTACAAGATAGGGCCTATAGCACTCACGAGTCACTAAAAGCCCAAAATCTAGAAGCTATGTGGGAAGCCAACGGGTAGAGAATAAGGCAAAAAGGCTTTTCCTTTAAAAACTTCTATAATCTTTAATATATAGTTTCACAATCTTTAATATTGTGAGTTTCACAATAAGCAAAAGAATCTGACAGTCCTTCCTCACAATCTAAAAATCCATTTGGTAGAAAGGATGTAATTACCTAGCAGGTAATGAGGCCAGAGGGAGAAAGAGGCAAGAAGTTCTAGGTAGGGACCAAGCTGTAATTTGAACTCTGAACAGTAAACTACCCCATTTAGATGGAGATTCAAGCATAAAAGATGTTGACTGTCTGATGGAATATAAAATAACCATTCCAAACCCAAGTAGTCAGGACAACACAAGATGTCACAGTGTGACATTTTCTTTGGAAAGGCATACTTTTCAGGGAAAATCCTGCCATATAAAAACATTTGATTTTTTAATTTATATGTGAAATGTTCCTGTGATGTTATTTCTAGATGCATAAATTACACAAATGATCCAGAAACTATGTTAAAGATAAATACAGATGAACTACCGAACTACCAACCACAGAAAATGAATTGTCTCTTCCGGGCAGGGCCAGGTAGCTGAGTGTTACTAGAATCCAGAGTTCGGGCTTTAGAGAGTTAGACGAAGTAAGCAATGCAGAACGCAGTCAGAATCCTGTGGGGACAGGTCAGCAGGGATTCCTGTGGAAGACAAAACCTGGTGCCCTAAAAACCAGAAAGGTCAATGAAGTGTCCTGTGGAATAGAGGGGAGGGTCTGCATGTGTCTCCAGGGCTTAGCGAGCAGGCTGCACAGTTAAGCATTCAGAAGAGATAAGGGAAAGAATGCTTGCCCAGCAGCAGAGCAAAGGACAAGATCGTAGGCATTAATCACATTTCCCAGAGAGTTAAGATAATTTAAATTTAAATGCAAAAATATAGACTTTCTAGGTATGGAGCAAAAGACTTCCAAGCAGAGGACAAGATAAACTTTATGAGCTTCGGTCCCAGAAAGAAGGATACCAGCTTACCCAATATTGTTTATACTAGTGGAAATGTTAAACACTGGGCTACACACTAAAATTAAAACACCACCAGCACATTGAATTTAACAATGAAGACAGGGAGTAATTTGCCAAGGCAAGCCACTGAAGCAAATGATATAAACAAGCTCAAGAGCCTATTCAGTGCATTTTAGAGCGGGGTGGGGGTGGGGGTGGGAGGGGTAGGGGGGAGAACAGGCGGGGTTGGGGAGAGGCTGTCTGGTTGCCTGCCAGCACCTTGCCTCGGGAAACAATGCCCTCCTCTCTCCAGGAACAGTGATAGGTTAGAGGTTTGGGCTGCAGAGCATTGTAATTTCATATTGGACTACAGGTCAATTACCCTTTGGGCTTATTGGCATATTACCAGCAGCTCAAGAGATCTCTCAAGTTCAAGGATTTGGCTTCATCTGTAGATTTATTCTGATTTCCAGCACCTCTTTAAGTCAAGAAAGTTAATTATTTTTTCTGGCTTAGTCACTAATAGACATTCTTAATCAAGAATCAGTATCACATTACAAACAAGAGCCCAGGTACATATTTAATTAATTTTTAAAACACTTGTCATTTTTACAATAACAAGAATACTGCAATTGTCTACTTCTGTCTCATATCTCTAGAAGGCAACCACTTGGAGTGTAATATAAATTTCCAGTAGTTCAAATAAGAAGGTCATATAAGGAAAACTGTGGAAGAGAAATTTAAGAATCATCATCAAAATGCATGTATTAAACATCTTGTACCTTAGCTGTGCAAGTCATACTGTAAATTACAGAATAGAAACAAAGCCTTTGTTCTCTTGGGGTTTTTAATCAAAGACATCTAGAAGGAGTTATATAAAAATGTTTAAAATATACAAACATTAAGGAAAAATAAATATTGAATAGGTGAGACATTTATATAATGTGGGTGATACATCAGCTTACTTAGGAATGAGGGAAAAGGTGGGTGTGTACATGACTAGGCAGAAAATCAAGTAGGTTAACTGGTTGAGTAGAGTGAAGGAAAGTGAATTCTTATCTATTCCTGCTTCTTTATCAGGGAGGTCTGTGGGACAAAGCACGAACCATAGGGGAAAAACTGTGTATTTCAGTTTTACTGAAATCATTTGGAGAAAATGTTTTATGTAACAAAACATCCTATTATAATAAATGTAAATATACCATGCAGTTGAATGTAAAGAGTTGCATGAATTTTAAAGGAAAAGGACAAGACTCAGAAAATTTAAGCCTGTCATGGCTGCTTAAACAGCACTTCACCTTCTCAACCCACCACCTATGGTACTTCTAGTCCATCATTATGACTAGTTCTTCACCAAATATGGGAAAAGACTTAAGTATGTTTTTGCTATTTGAGTATCTGCTAAGGTAAGGTATCTAGCAATGGTGACAGATGCTAGATCCTTCATAAATGAGAGATGTATCCCTAAAATAGTATTCAGAAATGTTTTGTCACTTTCCAGAAAATATGTCAAGACTCAATGCATAGAGAAGGCATTTCATTATTCTTTAATTCAGGGAGGGGGACACTTCAGTGGAAGCAAAGGAATTGAATATATATTTTTGTTTCTGGAGATGATTATGAAGAAAAAGAGAGAAATGTCAAGGGAAGATATGAAGAAGGAATGCCATGGGAAATGTCAATGATCCATTTCAAAAGCAGTTCCACAAAATGGCTCTTTAAAGCTCTATGCAAGTAATGAAAGACTAGACTCGAAGTGGGGGCACTGCGTGAGTGGTACAGGACACACAGATAACTACCTTTTGAAGAATATGGTAAAGCAGAGGCGGCTAACATAACCTTCAAAGAAACAAGAATACTAGGGGAAGGGATGAAGGTATCACTAGAAATTAGAATCCCAGAGTCCCAAAATGCCCTGTCCCACTTTTCTCCTTTGGTGTGGGGGGAAATAGCACCATTAGTGTCAGAGAGGTATATAATGGTAAGAAAAATAATAAAAGAAATTAAACAATACACCATGGGAGTCCCAAATAGGCAGAGCTTAATTAATTAGATTTCTCTCAGAAGTATTTGTATTTATAGACATTTCTATAGTACGGAATGAAAGGTTTTACCCCTTGAAGAAATTGTAGCCGCCAAGGACCTGCTGGGGGCACTGCTAGAGCACTGAGGCCTTGCAAACAAAGGTGACAATTAAGACTCTGTCTTCTTCTCTGATCCTCACAGTCTAGTTTGGCTTTCCTCTCTTTCCTCTCCGCTCCTCAAGAGCCCAGAGGGAAAGAGCCCTGTTGTTTCCTCGAGGCAGAAGCTCTTTCTTCTCTACTTAGGCTTCAAGGTGCCTGTGCACACGGTAGATAATAAATGCTTCCTGAATTGAACAAATCAAACAGAAGAATGGAAGGCAAGCAGCAGTTCTAGGTTATAAAGATAATTAAGGTGAGGGAAGGAAACTAAGATCAGTAAGAGAAGAGAATAGAAAGGGGAGGATGGAGAAAAGGAAAAGCAAGAGAAAGAAGTGAGGAAATGTTGGGGGGACATAGAAACGCAAGTCCTCACTGAGTGGTGTAGCATTTCTTTGAGATATCATAAATGGAATGCAAACAGAAATATTATGAGCTCCCTGACAATTGCCAATAATTCATACCAGATAAGCATAAAATTAGTAGTAATTGTTTCTCCCATTTAGGCTTATAATACTGAGAGGAAATACGAATTGATAAATAATTCTTTTAGCTGCTCATGACACAACATTGACATGAAAGAGCTGATAAATATCATTCTTTCCCTCTTGCTTTGTCCCTTTGCCAGAAACATGAAAAAGCAGCATGGAGTGGAATGTGCCAGTCCCGGTCACGTTTGTTATCCACCATTCTCCTCTATCCGTCTCTCCTGACATTTGAAGAAGGCGATTTATCTTCCGCCCTTGGCACCAGAGACAATAGCACTATGCAAAGAATAGAGATCTAGACTGCTGTGGGCAGATCTCTGGAGAGCGCATGGAGACGGAGAGGGGACAGGGGAGACAGTTTCCCCTCTGTGGTTGTTTTATGTATCCTGTTCCCGTTTCCCTTTGGGGACTACCATACATCTGATACAATACGGAAACAGTGGCTGTAACCCGGTGCAATACCTATGGTCTTAGAGTAGACTTTAATTAATGCATAGTATTTATTCATCTATTTAATTGAAACAATTTAAAATCTTCTCCTGTGACACAACATTTCATGTGGCCAAAGCCTGACACACTTGAAAGAATTATATACAGTGGATCATGATTAAACAGCACTTTCAGAAGGGTGAGCAGATTCTGCCAGAATCTGTGTCTGTACCAGTGTTTCTGTGGCACAGTCCGAGCGGCAACAGTCTTAGACACATTTCTGTTCACTGCATTGAATGCAACAGCTTGACCCATGTTTAACATTACCTCTAGAAATTCTTCGAGTAATTGCATAAAGGTGAGGTCAAAACACACCCAAAACACACAAGTCTGAAAGACATTTATTATCTATTTGTCAACCGTCAGAACCAAAGCTTCAAATGATGAAGCCCGGTTTTCCTGTGGTCATTAGACATTGGTTTGCTCATTGACAGGTGGAATCACGTAAAAACCAAATTTAGTGGAAGGGAGGTGGAAACTTTAGTCAGCTGACTGTTAGGGAAAAGGTAAAACACATACATGCACTTTGAAGAAGTCTGTTTAGCACGATTCATCATAAATAATAAACAAGAGTAATTGGAGATAAAATGAATCTGCCTTTGAAAAATTTGACGGTGCCTGTCCCAAACTAACATTAAAACAAATACAACAAAAGTCCTACCATTTGACAAGCAACTAGGACTTAGGCCATTTTGTACTTAAACTGACAAATGCTCAGAAAGGTTGTGTTGATGTCTTTGGTTCAGATTCAATTATGATGAATTTTGGAAGCATATTATTGGCACACAAATGTGCGCATACCCTGAGTTCAAAAGCAGATTGTCTCCTCCATCTCTGCTGCTAACCTAAGACAATCATTTCAAAACAAAACCAGAGATCTACGGATAAGTGAACCTCTGATTTCACACGCAAACTTTTGTGTGCATTTTTCTGAGGAAAGCACTCATATTTTCATGGGAAAAAAAACTTTCAAGTGTTACCAATTCTGGTGATGTCTAGAATGACTAAATATTCCATCAAATCCACTGCGTAAATATATATCATTCTGTCAGCTCCTCATGTGGGTTTTATAACATCAGCCTCACCACACTTAGTACAATGCCTTTCATCTAGTGGGTTCTCAGTATTTGTTTGCTATTGATAATGATGGCAATAGTCCAAGCCATGATCTCATTTTCCAGATGGTGATCCCCTCTTTATTTTCAAGTTCCTTTCTAGGCCAGCAAGGCAATTTTAATTCTCTCTCATCATGACTATAAACCTGTCATTGTGATCAGGTCAGACATAAAATTTTCCAAGGCTAGCCCTCAAATTCCTCCTCCTGCATGCAAGCTTGCTTCAATCTTGAGCCTATTTTGGTGACAGGAAGGTCATCTTGTATATCATCTGCCCATTTGTAGACCAAATTGTCTACAAGAACAGACCATCTAAATTTTGTCAAGTTTATTTTGCAACCCACTGCCCAGTTCATGGTTAAGGAAGAGATGACAAATTTTTCTTCCCAACAGTCAAAGGGATATGTGTTTTCTTTCCTTCCAAAACAGATTATTACAGAATTTTAAAATGTGAATCAGAAATAGAGGTATCTAAAACATTTAGAGTAGACCTGATCCACAGCATAAAACTTTTCATGAAGCTCCAAACATGTACCTGAATATTTAACTGTTTTTCTTCTTCCTAATAATTAGTTAGATTTTAACAATTTTACCTATATCTCTAGAAAAGAATTTCATTCATTTAAATAATATTAAGTAAGAAAAAGCTGGTAAACATAATCCAGTGAGTGTTTATAATTTGAAACATATTATATGCCATCATTCTTACTGTATAAATAGCCAAGTCAGCCTCAAGTATAAATATAGGAAAATGGTTTCTTATCTGATAATTTTTTGATAGAAGGTTTTAGTGTTTTGGATTCCACAGTTTACTTTTTATTATGTATCACATATGCTCGCTTTAATAATTTAAATGTTACAGGGATATGGGCTTTAAATACAAGAAACCCACCATAACCCCATAGCTTTCATCACCAGTTTGATATACACTAACAGTATAATAATGAATTATTATTTTAATAATATAAGATCATTATTCACAGAAAATTGAAAACATTTGGCCACTTTTTTTCACTTAATAATACTTATTTGATATCTTTCCATGTATATTAAAACTACCCCATTTTTTTTATTAAGGAGCTATATAATACTCTATTATATGGATTTACCATAAATGATTAAACTAATAAATTATTGACAGGCATTTGGAAGGCTTGATTTCCACCCTTTATCAATGTATTAGTGAAGGCAATTTTAATTCTCTCTCATCACTTTATGAGTGTTTCTGTAGAATAACCTCAGAGAGATGGAAGATTCTAAGGAATTAATGTTTTAGTAAATATTGCCAAAACCCCTCAAAAGCACTGAAAGTATTTACATGTCTACCAGTAGTATATAAGAGAATCTGCTCTACACACCTGTCAATGTTTTTAAAATCATGCAATAGCAAATTTTGGGGTTTGCAAACTCCTAAGACTTCAGGGCCAGACCGATAACAAAATATGTGAAATAGCACAGAGTAAGAAAATGGGAAGTAGTGGAAATTCAGCAAATGTAATTTTAAAAACCCAACTGTGATGACTAAGCAAAACGCACCCCAGTTCTCAGGCTGCCAGTTTTCAGTCCCTGTTTTAATGGAATACACATAGTTTTGATGCTTTAAAGTACAATTTCTCCTTTACTAGTGGAAGCAGTACAACCAATGAGATTAATTTCACTACATATGCCTTACTTTTACCTTATTTTCTTTCTTTATATTTTTTTGTTCAAATTTTACAGTTATGAGAGAATTTGTTTTCTCCTAGATTTAGGATTCACTGCATGTTGCATTGCTTTTCTCAACATAAATCTTCCATAATAGATACGTTGAAGACAATAAAAAATATTGTCTTATATTTTGCCCATTCATAAAACAACTTTTAACTCTTCCAATTAAAAAAATAAAATTAATTTAATATCTTTATTATTCACATACCGATAATAAAGGAAAAGAAACGGAAATGCACTACTTATTCTGAATATAAGCAATACTCTGTTAAGATTTATATTTAACCTGGTAAAACCTCCTTGAGAAGAAAAAAGAAATGCCATTATTTTAGCTTGACATAAGAAACAGAAGGGGAGAATTCTAGTTTCCTTTTGATAACAGTGGTTATCTCGTGGTCTGTGAGAAAGGGTGAAGGCCACAGAGAAAATTGGTTCTGTTCTCATTTTTCTAGTCCCACTGCATCAATAAACCTCTGGAAGTTTCAACATCAAGTACACGATGTAAGCATGAGGCAGCTTGGCCTCTTTTAGCACTTTGTTATGCCCCTTAACCCTAGGAGACTGTCAAAGAGAGATGGCTAAGTAAGGAATTCCCATTGCTGCAAGATGCATCGCAGAAGGGATTTCAAAGCAGAAAAGCTGCTCAATCAGTCTGAGATCAGGGTGATGATTAAGGACAATTTGAAAATGAGTCAGTCATGCCATTCTCATTGCACTTTTGTGGTTTTGACTGT
The DNA here is from genome assembly GCF_030020395.1 of Manis pentadactyla. Taxonomy (NCBI): domain Eukaryota; kingdom Metazoa; phylum Chordata; class Mammalia; order Pholidota; family Manidae; genus Manis; species Manis pentadactyla. Next base: position 8,419,460 of record NC_080026.1, read on the forward strand.
TATTCATGCCATCTTTCTTTAGAGAACTAAACAAATGAAAATACCTAAAGATTAAACAAAGCATAAAATTACAGCCATTTTTTCAATACTTCCAATCTATATTTAACAAAAAGATGAAGCCACCACCTCTGGTGGATGTAAGAGAAATAGTTGCATGATATTGACAACTGGAAATTCAACCTGTGTTGAAGCCAATTCCTTAAATGTTTGTGTTCAAAATATTTTATCCTGTTTTGAAAAATCATTTGGGAGAATAAAAGAACTTCAATATCCAGGGGTTTTTTTTAGGTGTTCCGAAACAGGTTTCATCTGTTAGTTCTATTTTTTCTTAATAAATGAGGCCATATGAGCAGTATCTCATCCATATATTCATTTCTTTTTGATTTTTAAAGGTAATCAGGAGTGAGGTGAAAATAACATTGTTTCAAGAAATCTATGCCTTAGAGGAAAGAATTGTCCAAGAGTAATTCAAATTTTCAGGTTCTTATTTTTAGTTCGATGTTAAAAACCTAAAAAAAACAACTAAATCAGAAACAGCTCTGCTAAAAATAAAGGAGGGAGCAGGAAAACAGCTATAATATTTTATAAGAAAAGAAATCCAAGAGGGCCTCCTAATTCATCATGTTCATAAAAAATGTTTTTTAAACTAATTAGAAGAGAAAAATTCCTTTCTACCATCTGATGTTATATTTAGATGTATACTTTCAACTTTACCCTGAAAAGTTGTTTACACCATCCAAACACAGCTTATAAACATTTTATTCATTCTATAGCCATTTGTTTTTATACAAATCATAAAGATGACCTTTCTTTACATTTTCTTACAGTCTTTGTCTAGAATTATACATAACTGAAACTACAATTTGATTAAAATTAGGAGAGTCATTCCTTATATGATAATCAAACTCATTTGAATGGAATTCTCTCTGGTTTAGATTTCTGAGAATTCTGGTCCTTCTATCAGGTTAGTATTGGCAGCTATCCCAGTGTGCCTATAAATACTATATAAATTGGGCAGTTCCTTGTAAAAGGAGTTTTTAAAAGACTTTCAGGTTCTGAGCTTGTAGAATTGAGGTCGAGAACATACTCTACCCTGAAAATTTCATTTGCTTTGGAAATGTATACTCCTTTTTATAAGTCCTCACAGATCTTCTAGTCTATGACGACATTTCATTTTAGCTACCTTTGGGAAACTACAAGCACAGAGTTTAAATTTTATCTGTTAAAACACTGTATTTCTCATGATATAAAAACATTTGCAATCATGAAAGTTACTTTAGCATTAATTTCTTTCCTCTTTTCCTCTTATGAAACCAAGGGATGACTATAAAGTTCAGACACTAATTAATTATGTGTATTTGGGATTGCTAATAGTCTTTCATTGGAGGGCCTCACCATTGATTTATAATTACTTCTTTGCTGCACTTTATGATTGCATGCATACAGTATCTGTTTTTGGACTTCTGGTTCCATTCCATTGCTCTGGTTATTGTTTATTGTATGTGTCCTTGTTAGGCATTGATATACCTTAGACCGATATGAGTAATATGTAATTCTCCAGCTTAATCAGAGAAGAGGATTGGTGTCTTTGCCATCTATGTCATTAATAAAGTCTTAAGAGTGGTTTGCTTGATCGGGGAGAGCAGGGAAGACAGATGAGAAATAAACTAAGGGTGGATCTCTAGGGAGCACTGCCATCTAAGCAGGAGTCACACCAACAACCTTGGTGGGCATATTGCTTAGCCTCTATAGTGTCAACTGTTTTCAGTTGGCTGACTTCACTCACTTATGAGAAAGAAGAGCCTGCCAAAGGGGCCTTTCCAAGAGGGTCTGCAAGGCGTGAGGCCAGCCAGAAGGGAGGGTGCAGAAACAGCCCAGGGAGTGAAAGAAGAAAAGTGAAGGTAACGGTGTCAAATACCTGTGAGAGCGCTCGTCAAGATAAGGGCTTCAGGCCTTTAGAGAGAGCATGCTCTGTTAAATGGGGTTAGAAATCAGACCACATTGTGCCGAGGAATGGCTGAATCTTAGAAAGCGAAGATAATGAATGTAGACTGCAGCTTTAGAGAGTTTGAATGAGTCGGGGAGGAAAGAAATTGGATGGTAGTGGCAGTGAAATCTAGTGAAGAGAGAGGTCACTTCGTTTTTGTTTGTTGATTTACTCTTCTGGATAGAAGTTGGAAGTAGGTGTAGAGGATGAAGGAAAACAGCCAGCAAAGGAGAAAATGTTGAAGATAAAGGACAAAAAGGAAATAACTCATGGCAAAAGCCTTGGCATCAGCGATAGGGAATAAAATCAAACGTGTGCTTTGCCTTGAATAGTGGGACAGACTTCTGATCCTTTAAGACTGGAGGAAAGAAAGTAAGAATGTCAGCAGATGTAGCTGTTCGATGCTGACGAGAACTGCAAGATACACAAGTGGTTCCCACGCAGTGACCTCAATTTTCTTGTTAAAATAGCAGGTGCACTGAGGGTGAAGGGGGTGGATTGTATGGCTTGAGTGGAGTAATCAACTTTTGAAATAGTGGCTGACCAGTCAGACTAAAAGGATTAGTGAATGCTATTGAGGGGCTACCTCAGATGAGAAAACTATAAATCTGCAGAGTGGATAATTTGCTCCTGTAGGCCTCATGTGCGGAAGGAGGAATGTTGTCAGAAAAGAGTAGATTCACTGTAATTCAGATCCCAGGTTGCATGTATGATATAAGAAAGGACAGGCTGTAAAAATGTAGAGAGGAAGTTGCTGGTGTCCAAGCTAAAGTCCAAGCAAAACTTGGGAGAACATGCAGACATCCAAGTCTCACTGAATTCAAAGAAAAAGAAGTGAGAGGAAAAGGGTTTATTTCATTTGTAACCTAATATCACTCTTAACTTAATCTTATGTTTTTAACATATTTTTCCTTTTCCTTAATTTTCTCACTTATTTTATATTCACTCTTACTATTTCATACAGTGCATTTTAGGTACAAGGCCAAGTAGAAACAATTAAAAGGAACTAAACCCAGAAATGGTCAAACAGGTAAGTTTCACTTTAACAAGAGGGACTGGAATTTAGTGTCTCAGTTGAGTTTTAATTGAGAACAAGAAGCTGTAGGTGGTTAGGAGGCTTTGTGGTTAATATGCAGTAGATGTTTATTGAGATTGCAGAGGTCGGATTTTGATCAGTGGTTCTCATTCGGGGATTGCTTTGTCCCAAGGGGACATTTTCGGTTTTCACAACTGGAGGGGTGGGGTGCTACTGGCTTCAGGTAGCAGGCAGGCTGCTGACCATCCCATCACGCACAGGTAGCCCCACAACAGAGAATTATCTGATCCAAATAGCAGTAGTGCTGAGGTTGAGAAGCCTGGATTAAATATATTATTTATAAGAATGATGAAAGAATGAGAATGGCAGGAAATCATCTGGAGAACCATTGAAGAAAAGTGGGGAAGGAAGCACCCCCCAGAACACAGGCGTGCCAGGTGGTGCGGGATCAGAGGTGTGCACTGGTGCCTGGTGGTTTGTGAGAGGGTGGGAGAGTCAGTACTTGGGAGAGTTGATGGGGAACCAGATTTGTAGTACAAATTCGCGAATGACTCCTGGGTTTAGCTTTTGTTAAGCCAATGTAGGGAGGATGACATCAAGAGAATTTAAGGAAAAACATATGCTATTTTCTACTTGCTTTGGAAAAGTCACAATTCAGTGACCCTTAACTGAGAATTTCTAATTCTTTCTTTTGAAGTTTCCAGATGACGTAACAAAGGTTAATCCTGGTGTAGAAGGAATCCAGCTCTGGCGCAGGGACATTTCGTGAGAAGTCTTTGCTCTCCCCGTGGCCTGCCAGGAGCCCTCTGCCACTCTCTTCCGTCCTTTTGCTTGGCCCAAAACAGACAGCACCAGATGCCTCTTTTTGGTGAACCTCACAGTGGTGGTCATTCCTGCTCCCGCAACATGAGATATATAAACGCGCTCTGCTTCGGTCTGATTAAGAGAGACCCTCTAAGCAGTTTGACCTTTACTTTGTCCTTCTTTTAATGCTCCACTACAGGGGTATTTATTACATTTATTAAATTTATTTCCATCAGATGATATACTGTTTTTGATACCTGCCTTTTGGGAGATTGGAGGAATTACAATATTTAATAGGTTTTGAGGCCTCCTAATCCAACTTCTGTTTATTTGGATGGCTAGAGAGCCCTTTCATACTGACTTAGTAACAGTGAAAGAGAAAGGATTGAACTCCTTTTTCTGAATACCAGATTGGCTAAACCCTTCGATTTTATCCAGTAAAGTAAGACTGAGTAACTTTTAAGATAATGCCAACCTTTGTAATGGGTTCATCTATATTTTAGATGCGTTGCAAAAAATGGGCAGGGTCATCTGGGCTATAGACACCGTCAAGTTCTTAGCACCTGAGGTTTCATATCAAAATTCCAAGCAGACGACCATGAAAGAAGCCTGATGATCACAAATAGATTGATTTAATTTCCAAATCTCCATATCTCTTCTAATAAATCAAATGTACAAAGGAAGACATATGTCCTCTCAAAAATTAGTGTACTGTGTGAATGAGGTGGTATTTAAATAGTTTCTTTCTGTGTTTAATCCCAAAACTCAGGGCTTTCCTATAAATGTAAAAGTGATGATAAAACAAAAAATTATATAGAGCCTCCTAGCGCCATGTATCATCCATCTGTATTGTCATTGATACCCTTAACTACTTTCAGATTTTAATATTTATTCAATTAAAAAAATGGATTGATTTTCCCCCCATACCCAGATGAGCAGTTATTTGCCCTTACCCTTTTAGTAAGTGAATGGACTATTCCATTGTATGTTTCTTTATTGCAAACCTTTTGACAATATTTCATGTACATGTAGTAAGTCTGTTATCATTTAAAAAAATATGTCTTTTCTCTCTGAGGAAAGACACATACCAGTTATTTTACCTACATTAACACCATTTATCTTCACAAATGGTGATTTAGAAAACTTACCAGCAGGTGTTATATTTCACTGCACTTGTTTCAGTTGGTACTATGTGGGCAAAAGTGGTATCTACGTCTTTTGTGTAAATTATGCAGTACTGAGTCATTAGGCTTATTTAAAAGTTCCAACTCTCCTTACACTCTATATTCCCTTTCCTGTTTTCTTTTTTCTTCATAGCAATATCACCACCTAACATAATATGTAACTGTGTTTGTTACTGCTTACATATTTCTACTCTCCATATTGTAATCTCCACTTTAGGAAAGGATATTGGTGTATTTTATTCACTGCCGCTGTCCGCATGCACATAGTAGGCACTTGATAAATACCTGCTGAATGACTGTGGTTGTTACATAAATTAATTTAACCACTTGTCTAATGGCACAATTAAGCAAGAGGTGTTCTCATTGACTTTTCAAAAAAGAAGTTTACTATTTTTAATTACTTGACTTGCTTTAGCATCTTAAGGTATCACCTTTTTAAAAGCTTTTTGTGAGAAGCACAGTGCTGTGCAATCATTTCAAGCGGAGTCTGGACTCCCACTCCTTGCAAATCCTTTACTCATTCAGCTAATATTTGCATATGGATCCCTTAGAGGTTTATAGCATTCAAATCCTTTCAAACCCACACGCCTTTCTAGATCATTGCAGCAATGATTTAAGTCTCTGGTGAGCTTAATAAAGAAGTCAAATGTACTGAAACAAAAAGCCCAAGAAGGCTTTGCTCACTTTTGTTCTTTTCATAGGTGTTTGCATAACTCTTTTCTATAAGAATAAATGTGCAGGTGTGGCAAAAAAGAGACTTTTCCTTCTTAGAATCTCGTATTACTTACTTGTGCTGTACTTGACAGCTACTTTAATAAAAGGTCAGTTGTGTGTGAATTGTAATGAGCAACACTCCCACGGGTAAAAACTCTTAGTATTCCAGGCTAATAAAAGTCATAATGTAAAAATATGAATAATCACCAAATAATTCCCATTACACTTTAGAATTCATTGCATGCTCTTTTAAATCTAGCTTGTCTTTTTAATTATGCATTGCTTGCATTAATAATAAAATTAACTTCAGAGCAACATATTGGTTGGGCAATTCTTGAGAACAGGAAAATGAGGAAAAGATGTAGAGACTGAAGACAAACCTGATCAAGACAATCAAAATAAAACATCATCAATACTTTTTCATTTAAAGTTATGAACATTTGGTGTTGGATCCCACATTAAAAAGAAATCAGAAATCATCCACTTTCTCAAGCTATCCCATTAGAATGAACCATTTTAACCCACATTGTTATTCAAACTTCCAAATGAATATTTTATATTAGTTTATTATTACATTAAGCTGTTTAATAAGAGTAGGCTTATCTGGTTTTTCTTTTCCAGATGTAGACTATAAACAACTTAGAAAAGGTCCTCAAATGACCTTTTGCTCATTAATATTGTCATTTTATTGACACCACATTTTTCAACAAAAGCATAATTTCTTTGTACTTAGGGAGCGTCAGGGAATAATATTCAAAGAATATTGTAGGATTGCTAAATCAGCTGTCCTTTTAAATTATGTGTGTGTATGTATGCCAAAGTTTTAAGTTAAAGAAACTTAAAAATTGCAAAATAGGTATTCCTTAATAAATATATGCCTAACATTTATTTATTTTTATGTTAACAGTGGTACCCTTTAAAAAAGTGAAGCAAATTTTAATAACCAGTGGTTCTCTACTAAAATAGTGTTTTCTTTTAACCATCCCCAACTAAACTAAATAATACTTTTGCAGTATTATTCGAATTTTTAGAAATCTGAGGAAACATTGCTAAAAGTATGTATTTTACGTAAAAATATATTTCATTATTATCCAATTAAACATTAGCAATAATGACTTAGAACAGTTATATGGTTTTATCTCAGACCTGCAAAAACATGAAAATAATATCGAAAATAATAAAGTACGAACTACCGACCTTGAGACCTCATGGACTCCAGTATTTTCCTGAAGACTCTATGCCTCTGAAAACATCTTTTCAGGCTGTAGATATCTCCTTATTTTTTCCTTAAAAAGTAAAATGTTTCAAGTCAGTCAGAGAAAGATAAATGCCATGATTTCAACTTAGAATCTAAAGAGTAACAAACAAACAAAAAAGAAACAGATTCATAAATACTGACAACAGACTATTGGTTAAGGTAAGGGAAGGGGCTGGGGGAATGGGTGAAATAGGTGAAGGGGATAAAGAGGTACAATTATAAAATATATAAAATACATTAATCATAGGAATGGAAGTACAGCACAGAGAATTTAATCAATAATTGTTAAATGGTATGGTAGCAGGGGTAACTACACACTGGTGAGCATAAGTAATTATATAATTATCAAATCACTAGGTTGTCCATCTGAAACCAACATAATATTGTATATCAACTATATTCCCATAAAAAAAGAAAGAAAATGTTTCAGTGTGTTACATAAAGTTATACTTTCAAAGAGCAAAATTGATTACAAGGTATAAATATAATATAATAGAAAGGAAGATCAGTAAGAATATTAGAATGTAAATAAGGCATTAAGTATAGAACTGAATGATCATATGCATATAATTTAGTGCAGAAAAAATATCTAAGAAGAATGCAGTAAATTTCTAATCAATCAAAAAATATTATGAACAAGAAGTTAAAGGCATTCCATCTTATTAGGAGTATTACACTAGATTTAAATAACTTTCCAGCCTCCAAGGGGTACAAACCTTCAAGACACAAAAATTCGGGAAAACTAACCAAAATGTTGTAGCTAGATACTAGCTGATGAAAATTACAATGAATATTTGTTATGTTTTCTGATTCGCTTAAAGGAAACTATATAATTCTACATTTAACTCAAACATTTATATATTCAGGTTCTAAGATAGACTTTAAGAAAATAAGTTAAATGAAACATTCTCTAAACTAAACATGTTTTAAGTAAAGATCTTGTTTTTAAATTACAGTGCCATAATTCATAGTGATTAAAGCAATAGTTTTTTAAAGAGGTGGTGATATCCTCACAGTAATTACACAATTTTATTTTCCCAGACTAAAAGGTGTATAAGCACTTTTTCTAAAGAATTAATGAAATTTCCATTCTAATATGTCAAGGTAAATCATTATGCCCATATACAAATGTAAAAATTTTCCTAAAAAATGAGGTAGAAAAACGTATGAAGTGCGGTTCATTTATTGTGCTTCCACAATAGCCAGAAATGAACTATCGCTGATGGTAGCCAATAGCAATACTCTGTATAGAAATACTACAAATGCATTACTTGAGTGAAGAGCCTGAGCAAGCAATTTATGCTGATGTTGTTCCAACAAGCTTAAGACATCAAAAGTCTTTAAGAAAAAAAATTGTCCCAGGAACACTGTGTCTTCAGGAGCCTCTTTTTTCCTTTAAATTTTATCTACATGGATGTGCATGATAACATGGATTTAAAACAAACTAGACTATCTGTGGTACTCATAAGTAGCATAGTGTTATCAAATTATGGTTACAATTATAGCTAATGGAAGTCCACTTTCGTTCTGAGGAAGCCCAGTTTCAGCTGAATAACTTAAGAATTATTATTTTTGAAAGATCGATTCAAAATTCAATTTTAAGTATAATTTCAAATACCTTAAAACTCTTAAGATTATTTTACACTCAAATGATGATATCCTAAAGACCACTGAAGCAATAACTTACATTACCCATTGCACTTACTTGGAGGAATATTTCAGAATGTAACTTTTTCTGACGTCTCTGATAATTAAACTGGGTCTTTTATAGGTTTCATCCTCCTTGAATGTTTTTCCTAGAAACTGGGGTAGTTATATTTAACCACAAATCAGTCCCAGATGTCACTTGTCACTGTAAGGCCACACACAGGACTAGGGTCCAACTCAAGTAGTGGTATAATAGGCTATATTGGGACTTCCAACTCACGTCATGATACCCTTATAGACATAGGACTCTAGGAAAGTGACAGTTCTCACCCATTTTGTGTTCGACCACTGAGGTACCCAGAGGGCTTACAAAGGAAGAATAGCAGCTCCTAGATCTTTCTGAGGCACATTATCCAAAGATTATTCCTCTAAGTGGCCTGGCTCTCACAGTGAGTGCTGTTGAACTGTGGATCTTAGCACAGGTCTTGCAAATTCTCTTTCACTTGTGTGCACACACACTTCCTGACAGGCTCTCACACAGCTCACTTCCTAAGTCACTGCTACAGAACCAAGGGGCTAAACTAAAGCGGTTTCCAGCACCAACATCTGCACATGGTGTCCACACCATTATTGTTCCTCTGAACTGTGTTGAATATGACATTTTCTTCCAGAATTATTCTTCCTTTGTGACAGGCCCCCTTCCAGGAGCTTGACTGGCCTCAGCTAGGGTCAATCCTGTCCATCAGATTTATTTTTATATTCTTGACTTTCAAACAGGTCAGAGTTTGAGTCTTTAAACTCTGAGTCCCCTGGCCTCTGTCTAAATTATAGGTTAATTACAGCTATGTACATTTAGATCCCTAGATTTCGCAATACTTTTTCTTTTCTCAATAGACTACCTTCAATGTCTAAAGAAAGTCTTTTATTTATTTGGTTGTAAGATACAATTATGTTTTTAATTTCAATTTTTATAATTTAATTTAACTTCAGCTTAAGAGAGAAATTGAAGAGTCCTGTGCTAAGATCCACAGATCAACAGCACTCGCTGTAAGACCCAGTTGAATTAGAGGAATAGTTCTTGGATAATGTGCCTCAGAAAGATCTAGGAGCTGCTATTCTTCCTTTGTAAGCACTGTGGGGACCTCAGTGGCCGAACACAGGATGGGTGGGAACTGTCACTTTCCTAGAGTCCTGTGTCTATGAGGGTATCATGACGTGAGGTGGATCCCCCAATACAGCCTGTTCCACCACTACTTGAGTTGGACCCTGGTCCTGTGTGCGGCCTTACAGTGACAAGTGACATCTGGGACTGATTTGTGGTTAAATATAACTACCCCAGTTTCTAGGAAAAACATTCAAGGAGGATGAAATCTATAAAATACCCAGAATATGTACACTAATGGAAACCTAATACCACTTGCCCTGACAAATCATTTCTTATGCTCATCTGAAGAACCTCAGTTTCTGATTATAGTTCTATGAGAAAGAAAATTGACATAGACCTCACTTAGAAATGGGTACCTAACACTTATGGTTTATATCTAATTTTTTCTGATATCTCGGGTTCATTTAAGAAATTCCCTGAGACCCAGTATTTTGCTTTTAGAATATTGCAGCATGCACATCACTTCCCCTCATTCCAGGCTGCTTGGCTCGCTGGTGGCCCATGGACACCACTGCAGACCAGCCCACAAACCCCAGCAGCCATTTGGAGTAGCAAGGGTCAAGGCACTCTCCCACGTTTGTCAACATTTCCTCCAAAGGCCACCTTTAGTGGGTCAGGGAGGCATGACGCTCTTGTGGAGATGCTTTAATCAATAGCCATGCCAGACTTCACTGAGGTCACTGGGGGTCACATCGCAGTGGTAGCCTTGATGGAGCTGTAACATCAGCTTGTGTTATTTTTACCGACAATCCAGTGATTAGCTCTAAGGAAATATAACTTGTTTAAAACACTCTTATCTTGTTCCTGGTTTCTTAAAACACTTTCTTCCAAATGTTGAAGTTTTGAGAAGAAACTTGTTCCTCCCAGAATCACAGAATTTGAGACCCCCCCAAGTTGATCACTTCTGCATGTCTGGAAACCTGCCTCCTCTCAGGCTTCAGTACATCAAAAGGAAATACCGGTCTATGAACCTAAGCAAAGGAATGTAAATTTGCTGTACAGTGTTTTTAAGGTGATAATAAGACTTAAATTCAGCATGATAATTTAATGGCTTTTGCAATTGCATCTCAGAATGCACTGTTGCATAACTAATATGCCTCCCACTAGCAAAAGCATTATTCATTCTGAAGGACAGCTTCCTGATAGAAGCAAAGGGCCTGGGGCCAAGGAACGTAGCAAGAAAGACGATCTGTCTTGTAAAGTTTGACCCTACTTTTTTAAAGAGAATAAAACCCCGCTGACAGTCATATTGATTCTTGTAGAATCATTTCTTAAGTAACAATACCACTCCAATTTTGGACCTTGAAAAACATACTGAAACACAGTTAACAAAATATATGCAACCCTTAATTGATATTTACCAAACAACAAAAAAATGAATTCCCATTTCTTCCTAAAATGTGTTGAACTATAATAAAGCAGTATCACATGACCAAAAAGTTTCTAAAATGATGACAGTACTTTGTCATTCTATTTCAGTAAAATGGAAAAGAGTTATCAGAACGAATTGAATCGGTCCTAGTTAGGCTATTTATGTATCAGGTACTCGCCATGGGATTCTTCTGCTCTATCAGCTGTGCTCCAAAGTGTGCAAACAAGTCTTAAAATTATTCGGATGGATCTTCATTTAAAGGCATGGGAGAAGACATAACTATAATTACTGGGAATTTACAAGAATTATAAGACAATCAAGGCAAAAACTCGGGAAAATTTTAAAAACTTGAAGATAATTTCCCAGAAAAATCGGAAGTTAGCAAGACTGACCCAAGAAGTGGAAACTTAACTAGAGAGATTAAAAGGCATTGAAAAGGTGTTTCAGGCTCTCCCATTGAAAGGGCAGATAGGATCAGCAGGTGCAGGGCAACTTTAAGTAGCCTTTACAACAGAAGTCCTCAGATTGTTTCCATCATACACTTTGCCAGATAAAAACCCCAAAAACTTCTTGACTTCTACACATTTTTCTCTCATCCCACACATGTCCACACTTCCCCGCATACCTAGTTTACGGGCCCTTATTCAGCACGGCACTCTCTCTTGCACACACACTCACCTGGAAGGCCTTTCTCTCTCCTTCAGATCAATGTGACGGAAAAAAAAAATATCACCTGGTTAAATTTAGCTCTCTTCCTACTATTAACTCACCCCCTGTGTCTGAACAGATAGATGAATTTGACTAGAGAAAAATGTAGGATATTGCATTGTCGGTATAACTATTGATACATGACCACAGATTTCAAGTGGGTCCCCAGTAGCACCTGGCAATCTTAGCACATTTCCTTTATTTATTCAAGCTTCAATTCTCCACCACCAAAAGAAGTGCCTCTTCTTTCCAATGCTCCAACATTTCTTCTCATCTCCTTTCTCTCAGTTTAAGATAATGCTTCTAAGAATGCTGGAATAATTTATTCAGTTTCCTCCTCTTACCACTATGTCCTGTACATGCCTCATATTTGTACCCATACAGTCAGCCTTCCATCCTGTTACAGTGGAGAAACTGTTCTATATCCCACCTAAGTTGAGCCCTTCTCTTAAGTCTTAGATTCCATTTCCTCTCACCAATTTTAGGTCTTTGCTACTTTAATTTATCCCCTCTCTCTCTTGCAGCATCGTTTCCCCCCCACTTTACTGGGTTATTCATATCTTTATACAATAGATTATAATGTCTCCCAACTTAAAAAAAAATCCTTTTACTTCAGTTCCCCATCGCACTGTCACCTTATTTCTCTATGTCCACTTCTCTCTACTCCAGCTATAGCAACATCCCAAAAGAGGGCATTCTCCACTCCTCAGGTGTGACTCTGTCTTGAACTCCCCCGAAAGCAGGGCTTTGCTTTCACATCTCCCCTGAACCAGCACCTACCAAGCTCAGCAGTGACCCTGGATATTGCCGCACCCAATGGCGAATTGTCAGTCCTGCGTTGCCTTTCTGTCCCCAGTGAGTCTGACTCTGATAATCACTGTCCCTTTCTTGAAGAATTTCTTTATTTGGCCTCTGGGACACTATACACAGGGTAGGCTTGTCTCCTACCTCATTTGCTGCCCTTTCTTAACCTCCTTGCCTGATTTCTTCCATCCTCCTGACCTCTAAACCCTTGAGTGGACTGAGGTCCGAGGCTTCTTTCTCACTCAGGAGAGCAGATATAGTCTCCTGTCTTTAAACACCATCATTTATTTACGAACCCCGAATTTAGGTATCTAGCCTGAACTTCCTCCCTGAGCTTTAGGGTCTGAACCCCACTGCCCTTCTGCCCCACAGCTCCACTTGCATATCCAACAGGCTTGCAAAGTTAACATGTCAAAATAACAGTAATAATAAAATGAAAAGAAGGAAAGAGGATAGAGAGAGAAAGGAAGGAAGGAAGGAAGGAAGGAAACTTGATTCTTGTAGAATCATTTCTTAAGTAACAATACCACAAAGGGAGGGAGGGAAGGAAAGAAAGAAAAGAAAATAATTAATGCACCTCCTCCAAGCTTCCTTCTCCCACTCATCTTTCCCATTTCAGAAAACGGCATCACCATTTACCCAATGTTTCATATTAAAATCCTACCTCCAGGAATAGCTGACTCTAGGATTGGGGCACGGTAAATACAAGGTAAACTTGAAGGATCTTTAAAAAAAAAAAACTAAAAAAATTTAAAAATAAAAAAGCATCCTAAAACAAAGGTTAAGGGAAGGAAAAAAAACAGACATATGTGTGTCTAAAAGACCTAAGAACTGACATGAAACAACTTTGATGGTCAAAGTTGGAATTATTTAAGCAGTAAAAATGAACAATACTATCAGATTATAATCCAAGGAATAGAATGAATACCTATGAATCTATACTGATTTAAATAAATGACTGACTAAATGAATCAGAAAGAAGGAACAAATCGTCCTTACAAAATAAATCCAAACAATGTATAGAGAGACTCCCCACTCTTCCAAAAAAATGAAGCTTGGCCTCAACTTAAGTGTGAGTTGTATTTATTAAGTTGCTTCCAAAGAATAGATTATGGAAAAAGTAAAATAGTAATGTTAAGGGGGAGAGACCGGGCAGGTGCCATCTTAATCAAATAACTAATGTTAACATCACCAGTGATACATTATGCTGACATCATCTACTCTGTGATATGATTTGATAAGAAGAGCACCTCACTTCCATGATATTCTTCCCCCAGATCTGTAATCCCATTCTAATCATGAGAAAATACTAGAGAAAACTGAAATTGAGGAACAGTCTGACTGTGCTCTTCAAAAAGTCATAGTTGTGAGAAACAAGGAAAGACTGATAAACTATCATAGATCAGAGGAAACTAAAGTCCGTGTGATATCCTCGAGTATATCTGAGAAGAGTAAAGTTCATCCTTGGATAAGCTGTGAAGTCTGAAGTCACTAGTTTGATTAACAGTACTAGACCAATGTGAGTTTCTTAGTTTGGACTAGTGCACCGTGGTTATATAAGATGTTAACACCGGGAGAAGCTGAGCAAAGCGTTTATGGGAACTATGTGCCAATCTTTGCAATTTTTCCCATAAATCTAAAATTATTCCAAAATAAAAAGTTTAGCTAAAAAAGCCTAGGAGTTAGTCATGCTCCTCTCTTTCTAAACCCCACACCTAGACAAGCAGCACTATCTGTCAGCTCTGCCTTTAAGATGTATCCTGAATCTGACCACCTCTTGTCAAACCCCCACATCTCTCACTTCTCCTACCCAACAGTGACCTTTCAGCCAGTCTCTCCTCTGGGGACCCCCACTGCCCATTCAAACAAATGTCAAGCTCTTTGTTGACATCTTACATTTGCTCTTTTTTTCTCCAGAAGCCTCCTCCCACCCCAACTATTGCATGACCCATTCCCTCCCTTCATCAAGCCTCTGTCAAAATAGCATCTCCTTGGAGAGGTCTTTTATGAACACCTTTGAAGTAACCACCCCTATTCCTGTACCCTGACCCTGCTTTATTTTTCTTCACAGTCCATTCGTGACATCATATTATTCACTTCTTTGTTCCTTATCCTTCTTGACCACTAATGTAAACATCATGAAGGCAGGGACCATCTCTTGTTGAATGAGTCAATAAACACCTATTTCTTGGGACTTATGGAGAAACATGTATCGTATCAAAACTGGCAGCTTTGCTGCCTTTTTGAAAAAGCAATATGCCATATCCATTAAGTCAATGCTCCCATTCTTAGGAGTCTATTCCACTATTCCACAAAAAGTAAAGCACTAGCATGTAAGGATATTTTCAAAAGAACAGATATTACAGTCTTGCTCATAGTTGCCTAAAAATTAAGCTGAAACACATTTCCACTCATAGGGGAAAGTGACTAAATGAAAATAATCACACCTTGGAATATTTTGCAGCCATTAAAAAGAACAAAACAAAGCTATGACACCTTGGGGAATTTCCATGAAAAAAAATCAAGATGAAGAAAAAAATGTATATAATGTAATCCATTTTTAAAAATTTTGTAAGAATATGTGTATGTTTATCTATAATTACAGGATATTGAAAAAAATATGAAAGGTTATAAACTAGGTCAACAAGAGTTACCCACAGGAGAAGAGATGTTGATGAAGGGAAAGGGGAAGAGGAGGGAAAAGCCAAGCAAAATGAAAAGAAAGAAAAAGAGGGAGGGAGGGAAGTAAAGAAGGAAGGAGGGAAGAGATGAAAGAAAAGATGGATATTAAGTATCATCTATGATATTTGTGACTTCACAGAAAAGTTTCTGCAAAAAAGAGAATTATTCAGGAAAGTCAGTTCTGAAGCACAGAATGGTTCTGAGACATCATTGGGCCTACGATTTTTTCAAGCAGAAACCAACTTTTAAATATAGAATTGATTGCAGGCTCCTTAATCTCACAGAGAAAAGAGAATTGCTGCTCAAATTGATCAGATTCCCAGGAAATGCATAAATTCTTACAGATGGCCCAGGAACACTGCTAAGTTGAAGACAATGTTAGTCAGTGTACTTTCGTGCTCAGTTGCAGAAAATAGAGATCAAACCTAAAAAAAGAAAAAGCATTATCTACTGACAGGAGTTAAAGAGGAAGATCTTTACAGCATCTGTTCACTCCACTTTTAGTTAAGCAACCTACAGAATCCACCTGGTTGTGATGAGCATTTTCCCTCACTGAAGCCGCACAGTTACTGCCCTGCAGGGGAGAAACACTCAGGGAAGTCTTGAAGGGTCCTGGGGCTGCCTGATGACTTTCGTTCTATTAAAATAAATGAGGAACAAATTGCAGATTTCCTGTTATATAAGAATATGTCCTTACCGTCTCTGCCATGATAAAATGTAAGGAGCCTCATAAATATTCCCCTGTATAAAGTGCCCAGGACCCACGGAGTATTTAATAAATGTTTGCACACTTTCTCCACATTTCAGAAACATTGCATGCTTTGTGGCAGACAGGAAAGGGTATAAATAATTATGTAATTAGTCTGGCCCCAAATCTGTCTGCTTGTAGCTCCATGGAGCACACTGTGCCTGTGTCAGGTATAAAAGTGTGTTTAAAGAAAAGAAGGATCCATTCTGGATATTATATGAGGGCATTTTTCACCAAAGTCTATGTGATAAATAACTCTATAATACAATGATTTTACCAAAAGGTGAACACTGAATGAACCTTGAGTGAAGAGTTTTTAATACATGAGAAGAGAAATGCAGATAAAATGCAGTTCAACAAAGAAATGTTAGTGGCATAATAATGTAATAAAAAGTGCTCAGGCTCTGGAACACTGAACTACAGAGGTTGACATCTTTCTGTTTTCATTTCTCTTACCCTTGATTTGGGCAAACTACTGAACATCATCTTTTTTTTTCATCTGTTAAATGGGCATATGAACTCTGATTTTATATTTTGTAGGCAAGGCTAAGTAAGTTAAAACAACATGTGAGCCATAGTAGATCTTTCATATATCTGATGTGTTTAGTAACCAGAAAAAGAAATAGAAAGGACAGAATATGATAAGACATTTTAAAATTTGAAAACCAACTGACATGAGCTAGTTTCACCATTCACTTCTAAAGACTTTTACTGGGCAGTGCCGTTTTCAAAATAATTTTTCATTTTTATCTTCATGGTGATTAACTCTGGGGTCAAAATGAAATACTAACATAGTAATCATTATTATTGGTGGCCCAACATGATTTTTCTTTGTCCCATAGTCTTCTGGTAACATACTCCACATCTCCTTTCTTATTACCATGACAATGGGTCAATGAATGAGTTTGAGCCAATCGAAGGACCTCATCCCTTGGCCACAGTTGGCTGAGTGACGGACATGTGACCCTTGCTAGGATTATCAGTCCTAGTCCAGGTGACAAAACAGAGTCCATGCTAGGTGATCCCTCGGAAGGAATTTCATATGCTGAACTAGTTATAATGGTTTTGTATGATCTGAGATGCCAAACAAAACAGAAAACAAAGGAACTCAGAGATGAGCAACAGTAGGAAGATGCTGACACCTCCAGCTGGAGGCACAAAGGAGGGAGTGATGTCACTGGAGCTCAACACCTGGTGCTGCCCGCTGGGAGCTGGGTCTGTGCGGAGGCTGCTGCACGGGGTTGGGACCATAAAAGCAGAGCTATTAGGGCCATTACAGCAAGGGCTGGAACCTCGGTATTTCCAGGGGCCACCTGAGGCACGGAGGAGTGGGTGGGAATATTCTGGTTTGCATTTTCATTCTGCCCTCTATGGCCCCACCAATGGCTCTGGTTTGCTGAATCCATTGGAAGCCAGTAGGCAAAGCAGTGAGGTATGCAGTTTTCTGAGAATGGACAGAGACTGGGTCTAAGCATAAAAGGACACAAAGTTGACACCTAAGACAGTCTTCATGAAGACGAGGTATTTCACCATCTAAGCTGTTGGCACCAGGGGTGGAAATTACTGCTCCTTGCCTTTAAGTATCTAGTGTGAGGAAGATGTGTATGTCTACGTGCAGGCAGATACCTTCCCCAGATGATTAGAGAAACCTATATATAGTCCTGTATGCAGAAGCAAGACAGTAAGGCCCTCCCACAGCGAGAAGAGAGCCGAGTCATGGGGGCGGGAGGGGCTTGGAGGCTGTCATTGGAGCCCCAGTTCTATTTTTGCTTGATATAACCTCTCCCTTGTCTTTCTCGGTTACGTGACCTACACTATCTCTTTTTATCTTTAGGCTGGATTATGGAGCACTTTTTTCACCTGCAATAAAATGTTTTGACTAATATAACCACGACTGTTTACTGAATATTTTAAAGAGATGCTAGGACAAATGCCAAGTACTACAGGTAAAGGAAAGAAATTAAAGAATGGATATAGTTACATCTTACCAATCAGATAAATTAAGTGAATGTGGTTATGTTGACAGGGCTTGGTTGACCATAATACTGAATGAATTCTCTCTCCTTTATTTTATATAGGGAATTTAAATATCCCTCCCCTTCAAATAATTAATCTAAAAAGGTAATTTCTCCCAGCCTTTTAAAATAGAGGAGTCAGTTGATTTAGTCGATTCATGCCTGGCAATCAGACTACAAAAAGAATGCAGATCAATGCCAGATAGAGGCTATCACAACAAAAGTTGGCCACAAAGAAATAAAAAATGTATTTAAAATTAATCTTCAGCTACAATATATGGAATGTTAAACAGAGCAGTTTTGCCCTCTTATCCTACCTCAACTGAAGAAAGATTATTTTTTAGACTGAGTTCATAATTTACCCTTTTAACTATTTGCAAGAAAGGTAAAGGAAGCCCAATCAACCACTGTTATCTCTTCTTACTCAACACTAATGTTTTTAGCTTCTCATTTTTTCACATCAAGTAATATCTATTCTTCTCTTTTTAGTTCTCCCCAATTAAGTGGGAAATAGAAGTCAGTGGGTTTGCTATATGGGATAGAAATCCTTGGAATCCTAAAGGTGATGGAAGTTTTTATTCATTTGTTCTGACCGTTGATTGTTTGTTCAGACAACCGAGAATTGAGAGCCAGATCTTAATTGCGAATAAGTACTTTTCTTTGAAGAATGAACTTATAACCATAAAACCTCTTGAAATCTGTGTGCATTCAATGATGTGCCCTCTCCAGGTGAAAGTTTCCTGGACATCAGACTTAATTAATCCTCATTCTATACAATGTATCAGTTGGAAAGGATATTTCTCAGCATGGTTTCATGTCTATTAGTCTGGACTTCTCATCTAGCATGTATATTCTCTGAAACAGAAGCACACTTTTCCTCTGCCTGTACTCTGTAATACATCTTCACTGTAGTCATCAAAACTGTGTGCCCTATTAATTCTCTTAGGAATAGAACCTTAGTAGGCTCTTGAGATATGTGAAGAATTTATAACCTTTCAGTCATGGGAGATACTGAGGACAGGAACCTGAGAATTTCAACATTTAACAAAACTCATGTTAATGGAAATCAGCATGGATGGTTTAAATGTGACCAGAATCTCAATTTATATCACTTCCAATGGTATTGCATTTTATTCTAACTAATACTAATGTAGATGAAGACTGAAGATCCACTTGTATTGAATACAGGAAGTTTTTAAAAAACAAAACATTTATCTATTACATGTCATGGAAATAGACTGATGATTTCAATTTTCTTATAGATTTTATATCACACACCATAGTGCCCCAGTTAACAATACTGGCTGTAGAGTTGGAGCTGGTATTGATTCTAGCTCCAGCATTTACAAGCTACATGAATTTGGGCACATTACTCACCCTTTCTGCTTCTCAGTTTCCTCATTTGTAAGACAAGAATAATCCCATCACCCTCACTCCTCGCATGTTGTCACAAATGGCAGGATTTCATTCTTTTTTATGGCTGAATAATGCTCCACTATATATATATGCCACATTTTCTTTATCCATTCATTCATTCATCAGTGGACACTTAATGCTGTTTCCCTATTTACAATAAAGCTGCAGTGAACATGGGAGTACAGATTTTGAGACAGTGATTTCATTTCCTTTGGCTATTTACCCAGAAGTGGGATTGTTAAATCATATGGTTGTTCTAGTTTTAATTTTTTGAGACCATGACCTACTGTTTTCCACAGTGGCTGTACCAGTTTACATTCCCACCAACAGTGCAAAAGGGTGTCTTTTTCTCCACCTCCTTGACAACATTATCATCTCTTATCTTTTTGATAATAGCCATTCTAACAAGTCTGAGGTGATGTCTCATTTTGATTTGCATTGTAGTTCCCTGATGATTAGTAATATTAAGCACCTTTTATTGTTGTTGGCCATTTGTATGTCTTCTTTGGAAAAATTCTCTGATTCAAGTCCATTTTTTTTATTGGATTGCTTATTACTGAGTTGCATGAGTTCTTTATATCTTTTGGATATTAAGTCCTTATAATTTCCAAGTATCTCCTTCATTTCATAAGTTGCCTCTTCCTTTTGTTGACTGTTTCATTTTCTGGGCAGTAGTTTTTTAGTCTGATATAGTCCTGCTTGTTGATTTTTACTTTTGTTGCTTATGCTTTTAATGTCATATCCAAAAACTCATTGCTGAAACCAATGTCAAGGAGATTTTCTCCCTTTTTTTTTCCTCTAGGACTTTTACAGTTTCAAGTCTTACATTTAAGTCCATAATGCATTGCAAGCTAATTTTCATGAATGGCCTAAGATAGAGGTCTTGCTTCATTTTCTCTTTTTTTTCAGTACATAAATATCCAGTTTTTCTAACACCACTTATTGAACAGACTGTGCTTTCTGCACTGAGTATTTTTGGCTTCTCTGAAAAATATTAGTTGACTATACGTGCATAGGTTTATTTTGGGGTCTCCATTCTGTTCCACTAATATGCATCTGTTTTTAATGCCAGTGTCATACTGTTTTAATTACTATAACTTTGTAATATAATTTGAAATTAGTACATGTGAGGCCTCCAGCTTTGTTCTTTCTCAATGCAACATTTTTTAAATGGATTTTTAAATAACCTTGAACATTCATTAAGAATCCCTTAATGCACACACATTGCCAGACTAAATTGGATCTTCAGGTGAGATTTCATGTCTAAATAGAGACCAAGGCAACAAATAAATAGTTTTATAGTAGGAAAAATATTTTTCAACTCATTGTATTGATAAGTTGAAGAAAAAATAGGACTATCTTGATATATTCATGAGAAATTTGATGTAACTTTATATTCATTATTAATAAAAAACAATAGAAGGATAACTCTTTAATGTACAATAAAAGATATCTTATGGTCAAGTCAAAGGTGAAACCCTAGAAACATTTCCACTGAAAGAAAAAAATATATATATGCCTTTCCCAGTACCAAAAATAACCTTTTAGAACATATATTAAGTCTCATTCATATTAGGCATAAAGATATTTTAAAAACTTAGGGACTCAGAAAGGAAAATGCACTAAGAAGAAAAGAACACAACTCTACTGTGGTTTGTAAAATAACAGTGAAATGTGGAGAGATATCTGGCATTCCTGAAATGGAAAAGCAATGTTATAAAGATGTCAATCTGCCTTGCAGCCCAAATTAACCTACATATTTAATGTAATACCATTGACATAGGAGGAGTTTGTTTGGTAACTTGACAATATTCTTCTAAAATTCAAATAATCATATGAGAATAAAGTCTTTAAAGAGCATGGCAGTGCACTGTGTTTCTGTTCATAGTAATGGGCTAGGAAAAATTGGGAACTCCAACGTGAGACAATTAAATTTATGACAGTCATCATATAACACTGTTGTTGGTTTGGAGATGAACACCCTGATCATGAAACAGAAAGGAAACCACAGATACTGATCCTATTGTATGTAAGAAAGATAAGAACAGAATTTCCTATCAATAGGAAATACTACATTATTCAAGATATGATTCTAGGAAAATTTGAAAATTATCTTCCTGTTTTGCACACAATATGCCAACACAATTTTCAGATGGTCTAAAGATTTAAATATATAATAGAAATTTATGAAAGTTCTAGAAGATATTACTTGTATGCAATTAATCTTGTGAACAGAGGTCTTTCTAAGTATTTCCTAAAGGCCAATTCCATGATATATTTGACCACATATATATATATTCTATGGCAAACATAAACAGTTACAGACAGATGACAAAATAGGAAAGATATTATTGCATATGTGTTCATCACAGTCCTTAATATTATAAAACAAGGAAAGAAAAATCATCATAATAAAACAGAACCAAAACAGATAATTCATACACACGGCAAGCAAATAAATGTATAATCAGTTTCCTAATATTCAGAGAAATTTAAATTAAAATACCAGAATATCAATTTTTACCTACCAAATTAAATTATTACAGTAACAATCAATGTACATATGTATGTATGTACATATATATTTATATAGACATATATACACATTGATAGACACAGAGCAACAGAGACAAAGGCAGAGACAGAGAGGAAATACTTAGTTTGACAAGATATTGGGAAAATACGCATTCAGTTACTTAAAGTGGAATATAAATTTGCAAAACTTTCTGGAGGGCAATTAAAATGATACCCTTTGAACTGTGACTTCCATCTTTATAGATTTAGTCTAAGATTTATGTACAAGTATTCATAACAGCAGTAATTACATTAGTGAAAAATTCTAAAGCTATTGTAATGAATGAACACAAGTCTTGTTAAGCTAAAATACATGAAAATAAAATGAGAAATAAATATCCTGAAATACTGAGAAATACATTAATATAAAAAATTACCCATAATTCCACTGTCCAGAGAAAGCATCTTTTAAGGTTTTCTGAATTTCTATAGAAAATGTATGTTTCCCTTTTTTACTTCTGGATCTTACTACCTTCACACTTCATGCATAAGAGTTTATAAGTGGGATGAAACTAATACAATTTTGCAACTTCTTTATTAATGTGAATACATTTCCATGTCAACAGATAGATTTGTTCAACTGTTTTTATTGGCTAGTAATCCATTGTATGGGTTTTCCATGGATTACTTAACCAATTGTGTAATATATGGTTCTGTAAAATTTTTCACCATAATAAAAAATACTGCAAAGATTATCCTTAGAGCAAAAATTTTTTATACATTTAGATTTTTAAAGTAATAAATAAATGTTAGATATATTGATTCAAAATATCTCAGTGTTCTGATTAGAATATTGACTTCTGACTTAGTAATAGATTTAAAGGCCAGTAAAACTACACAGGGAACCTGGAGAGTGTTCTCATTTATAACAGCAGTGTTATGCACATAAACTGGAAACTTCATGAACACCTGATATGAAAACATTTTCTTCAGTGGGTCTGTACCTGTTTAAGGAAACCCTAATTCTATCCAACAATCTTAATTTCTATGCAATTAATTAGCCTATTTCAGTAAACTCAGGTTATGTCATAGCTGATAGAAATCATGTGATCAATTAAGTCATGTCGTTTTTAAAAAAAATCTCATGAACATGCCAATCAAATAAAACTTATTTAGGACCTAACGTTATGACAATTAAATACAATAATTTGTTTAAAACATCTAGCACAATGACTGGCAAATGACAAAATGTTCAGGGAAGTTTGCTATCATGATTATTACCGTTTAGCAGTGTGGGAGAAATAGAGGATGCAGCCCTTGCCATCAAGGAGCTTAAAATAATTGTAATTATAAATTCGACCATTTCCATATTCTAGCTGCAAAGCTTGTGAATGCTAAAAAAGAGCAGCTATTCTGTTGAAAATAACAATGTTTATTTAGGCTGTGTTTATCCTTTTTGGATTCCATTCATTTTTTAATCTTTCATCAAAATGTTTGTTTATCTCATACTGAGGGGAATTTTTAAATATATATACTTCTTTATTAGTGTCCATAAATTATTTGTCAAGTTATTCCCTAGATATTCTTTTGCAGCCTTTTTAGCTTTCTGTATACTATTTTTAAATCTAGGCCAAATGTATGATATTTAATATATGTCTCACATAGCTATGATCTTAGCATAGCATTTAATTTTAGTACTGATTAATGACCACCATAATTATCAGCCTAATCAGCAATTATTCTGGTATGTAAAAGGTCCTTAAAGTGTATGTGTTGTATCTGTGTATGTATGTATATCTGAAATATGTACTACTCTCACCAAGGCAAAATGATAGGTTGTCATAGTAACAGCAAACAGCAGACAGTCAAATCTGACATAACAAGAAGATAATAGACAACATCTTTGGGGAAACCATGAAATAGAACAGGCTATGTTAAAAAAAATTAACTACATGTAAAATTAATAAACATTCCTTCCAAACCAAGTTCCTCAAGGATGGAATGAAATACTCCAAACTCTGGCAATCTTAAGATTTAAATATATACATGTTCTAAAACATAGAAGTTGTAGGCGTTGGAGAAAATTCTAAGATAACTGTATTAAGTATTCTTTAATTGTGAATATTTTAAAGGTTTATTACTATGATCTAAAACTAAAGTATGTGCATTTTTTTCACCTTATAATATATTCACTAATATTGTCATTCAATGATGGAATAAAAATATATAGCATTACACACATTTCTGGCTTCCATAATGTTACAGTTAATAGGACCCACTATTGTATTTCAATCAGAAATATCTTATTAGAACTCTGGCTAGCAATCTTTATCAGCTTTTACAATGCTTTGGAAATTGTTCCAGTAGAGTGAGTTTGGGCTTTTTTGTTTGTTGAGTCATGCTAATTAAGACCTGCAGATATCCATTAAATATCTTAAGGTGATTTAATAGTTCATTATATAAATCAAGTTTCATAACCATTCATTCAAATTCCTAGAACTGTAAATTATATAAATCAATTTTTATTGCTGCTTCATTATTATATTTGTGAGACAAGGTAAAACAAATGCAACAAACTGAGTGTTTATTACAGTTTAAACATATTATAAATACTTTCCTACCTAAATATTAAGTACCATTAAAAGAAAATGCCTTTCTAGTTTTTATGTGTTGGCCTTCGGTTGAAAATCAAATATTTATATTTTATCATACTTATTATGATTGTTCTTTCTTCATTACATTTGAAAACCATACCTTTATCCCTGATCCAACTCTCAGAGGAATTCAGTAAATCTGAGACACTGAAGTGTGGTAGTTCATGCCAGTTCACTGCAGCTGAACATGTAAAGCATATGGGACAACAATTCTGTGGCCCCGACCTTCCCAGTTTATTCTCAAATTCCTCAGACAAAAAAGAAGTTACATTTTCAGAATACAAACATGTACTTTCAAGAGTGAAATAGTTAAATATCTCAGCCAATTTAGAAACAGCAACTGGCTCCTGGTTTTTTTTTTTTTTTTTTTTGCAGGATCAGGTTTAATTCTTTTTGCATTCACATGCACACAAATACACTTCCCTGGAGCTGTCAGAAAGCATCAGACTGCCTGATCTGCATATGAATTTTAAAATCTTTTGTGAACCACAAGGACGTTTGCTGCAGGCACTATGATTTCATCATCACCATCATAAACAAGTATAAAGCCACTCAACCCCTGCTATTCAAACCAAAGCTAAAAGATTATGGTACTTTGAAAATGGTTAGGAGAATTTTAATGGCCTAAATTCACTTGGATCCATTTTCCAAGTCACGGTATTTTGCAGTTGGGCAATCATCTATTTACTGCACAAGACTACTCCTCGCTGACACCAAAATAAGGATGTGATTCTAATCAAGAGGTTTATAAAATGCAGATACTTTATGAAATGTTTGTAAAACAAATTACATTGTCAGATGAAAATATTCTGATCACTAATGTGAAGATGGTGTCTTTAATATTGAATGGCAACTCTAATTCTTGGACTCTATGAAATATAACTATGTTATCAATTCTACATATAGACATCCTGAGTAAATAATAGATGTAGGAAACTGGAAGATTTTCTATGGTACATTTCAGATCTCCTGCTAAAAGGGCCTTAGTCTCTTTAATGAGATGAGAAACAATATCACTAATATCACCAGGAATTTATATTTAGTTCCTTATGGTAGCTAACAGAGTTCAAACCAGGAAGAGATGCTAACAGAGTTAAAATGACAGAGATGTATTCTTTTTCTAGATTCACTAGGATATCAATATACAAAATTTTGTTTGAAATTCGGTTCAAGTATTCTTTCAAGTTTAAAGCCAAATTTAAGTTTTTCAGGGTTTCAAACAAATAAGCAAATACAAAAGCTAATTCTGCACCTAGCCAGCAAAATGGAATATAATTACTCTATTCAGTCAGAAGCTGTGACTAAGTGAGTCTAATTGAAATGCAAGGTAAGTGGGTTTCTGAGGTCTTAAATTATTGAACAAGAAATGTAGGGTCCCAGAGTTCAAGGGATGGAAAGATATCATTATCTTTTTTTTTTCCAGGAAGTCCGGGATGCCCATTCAACTGACAAAAGCACAGTATACAAAGGCTTTGCTTTTAAAGTAAATGAAATGACCCTCTTTTTGTTAGCTGCTCTTGAAGATGCATACTGCATACTTCATCTCGCCTTTTTTTCTTGATAACATTTTTACATTATCACAAGTAGCATTATGTCACCAAAACAAACCAAATTTCCTTCATGTAAGTGGAAAACAACATGTTTGCTGTAAGGTATTTCCATCAATGTCAGTGATACACAGGGAAGTCTCAGCAGCCTGCTCTTTCACTTCCAGAAAGGGGAAGGGAGACTGTTCATTCACACTCAAACCGAATTCTCTGTCCACTATTTCTTTTACTCTCTGGATTTATTCATAAACTCATTACAGGCACTATATTACATCCCAGAGATATTAGCACTTTTACCAGAAATCAACTGGAAAAAAAAAAGGCAACAGAAAGATAAACTCATTCTATTTCTAAGAGAAGCTGGCACAAAGGATACAACCATGTCTTCCACTTGGTGACTGGGCGTCCCTACTGAGCGGTCAGTGATGGTCAGCCATCAGAGAATAACAGGGTCTAGTGGAAAGGCAGGCTCTAGGGCTCTACAGTGAAGTCCTCTGCCCCTAGCTTACATTTCCATTCTTGTCAGCTGACACTCTGGGCCTCAGTCTCCACATCTGTAACATCAGGGAGTCTGCCGAGATGTTCTTCAAGGTCCTGCTAGCTCTAATAGTCTTTGACTTCACAATGATGGTAGACTCTTGACTACTGTTTTTGTCTTATCCTGTTATATTCAGAGTACTGGATCCTCAAAAATAAAAAAAAATTAAAATGGGGTTTCTTCCTCAATTTGCCCAACTTTATGAGATTTTGTATTGGCGATCAGGCTAAGAATAGCCCAGAGTAACAGAGAATCCCCCGTCGGTCCTATCTTACGTCTATTCGCCCTTCCTCCTTTCCCCGACTGTTTATCCCAAATCACGGTTCTGAGCACACATTCAATTACAAGTTGTTCAATGATGCATATCATCATTTCCTTACAGAGGAGTACCAGCAAATGCTTCCCTCAAAACCCTTGAAAATTCCCAAAGTAAAGTACATTAAGAGCACAGCACAATCAAACTTTGAGCTGCTTCCTTGCCTAGCCTGATTTCTCTGGATGCAGTGGATGCCGCCTCCTCCACAGATCCTTGCACTGGTGATGAAACAGAGAAGTTATGACCAGATATCAAAAAGCTATCAAATACTTTATTTTATCAAAACAACACCATTCTGCACACAAACTTTTACCCTTCCAGGGAACTCTTCACAGACTGACCTATAACAAATGCCTAACCCTATAAGTTTTCTAACCCCTCCAAACTACCAGAACATCACTTTCATCTGAAAAGCATCTTGAGCCACAAATGTAAGACCTGATGGTGTTTAAATGGGCATTATAGGTACTTGGTGAGCTCGCAAGCTATGGAAATCAATATGCATCTTGCATAGAGAAGTCCTGCAATTGATTTTTCCAGGAGAGAGTCAATTTGTAACTTTAGGAGAGGCATACGCACCAGGGAAGTTTTAAGCAGGCTGCAAGTTAAAAAAAAAAAATTACGGGGGCATGGAAACCGCTGCACTGCACTATAGGAGGTATTGTCTCAAAGAAATAGGGTCTAGATTGATGACATTTTTCAGGACTTGGCTAAAGGGAAAAAAGTTTAAAAAACTTTGCAGCTCCTGCAGTGCTCTGGGGCTTGGGGAAGGAGAGCTCACCAAGGTACACAGCAAAGATATTTCACAGAGTGTTCCTGAGTGTTCTTGAATTTAAATGTGACTGTTGCTTTCCGAAGTATAAGGACATCCAGGGGCCTCATGCTCTCCAGTTTTTAACTATTGTCTGAAATCATAAAAAGGATGTATTGCATACTTGAAATCCATCAAGAGAGTGGATCTCAAGTGCTCTCACCACCACCACCACCACCACAAAAAAAAAAGTAACCATGTGGCATGATGGAAATGTTAGCTTGATTGTGATAGTCATTTCACAATGCTAATGTATATCAAAACATCATGCTATGTACCTTAAGTATATACAAGTTTTACTTGCAAAAAGAGTGTAAAAAATGCATAAAATTAATCCATTTACCCAACAAAGTCTAAGCATCATTTAATGTTCTATACCCTTCTAGGCACCCTGGGTGATAGCCAGGAAAGGTGTGTACCCTCCACGAGGCAAAAGGGACTTAGAGAAAGGTGTGACAAAGCTGTAGATTAATCTCAAACACAACTTATCCCCCCAGAATCCACTGATTAACAATAACCTTTCTATGTAACTAGAGAATCTTCTCAAAACAGCTATTATTTTCTCACTTCTCCCAACTATTTCTTGATCTCCTCCTTACTTTTTATATTTTGCATAAATTCAAAAAAATAAGTTCTACATTAGTCAGGAGATAAATAATACAAAGGCTAAACATTTGTACAAAGTTTTACTTATTTCTATTTTAAATGCTTCAAGCAATGATGAGGGAAAACTCATGAAAACCAAGCAAACTTTTGCTTTCTTGGGAGTGGATAGAAGACAGTTAAAAATGGAATTTCAGTGGGGCAGAGAGCCACATTGTATGAATTTTAGTGTGTATTTAAAAGGCTGTTTTGGTGAGTTAAAAATGCCCAAACACAAATGTCCCAGAAAAATAATGTTAGAAAAAAATGCTCTGGGGAAAAACGAACAACCCTGTCTTGTGTTTTGGATAATTTTTACCTTTGCTTATGGAATGCAGCTTTAAAAGGAAGTTTATACCCATCATCCTATGAGGGAAGCATGAAGTTATGGGGCTTTTACTGACGTCATTTTGTTTTGCTTTGCATGTTAACTCTTACTAAAAGTAAATTGGAGATCCCTCTTCCCCTAATGACTGAGGTTGAAGGGACACAGAAATGTTGGAAAAGATTCACCTGTTTCAAAATCTCCCCATATGCCTCTTTTACAAATAATGCAATTTGAAATGGCCAGAATTTTAAGTTAGGACATAACACACTAAGCAAAATGATGTGCTCACACAAAGGGCTTAGAAGAAGTATATACATGTAAAGGTGGCACTTACTGTCGTGTATGAACCTGGCCTTGAGTCTGAGATTGACCAGCATCCAAACAACAGAATCTCAAGACTTTCAAGTCTTTGATTTCAGAGCTGCCTTCTTTTAAAAACAAACATTGTTTCCTCACCTAGGAGGTGAATGTGTTGAACTTAGCCCCACAAGTATTCACAAGCAATATTAGAATTCAAAAGAGCTCTACTGATGAGATTTCCGAAGGAAGCCTCTATTTCACAGAGCTGAAGACACATAAGAAATCATTTTCAGTTGCTATCTGCTTGCTTATACCATCAAGTGGACTCATTTCTGCCTCTCATACTCACTCCACAGAGATGAACAGGAGTACGCTACTGAGACTTAATTACAGAAATGATACCATGTTTTGCAAATAAGCCTGGTATGTTTCAAAACCAGGCAGCAGATTTAAGTCAGTGGATAAAGATAAAACTCCAAGAATGGACCACAGAACACAATTAGTACAGACCTGAACCACAGCTTAGATACTCACCAGTGAAATGATTAGAAGTGGACTGAATGACACCATCAACACTGTCCGTACTGCCACAGCTAAAAACGTCATCGTCTGATTCCTGCACAGAGGAGTAGGGTGAGGAGCTGTCAATTTCTTGGAACTTCCTCTTTAAAATTCCGCTCATAGCTGCAGTGTAGGCACATGGACCTGTAACAGGAACGGGGGCAACACGGCAGTGAAGCATCTGACCGTGGATGGCATTGTCTAAGTCTCCAGATTGGTGTTTGGGGCTGTAATTTTTGGAAACTTATCTACCACATTATCACATTCATGCAGAAATTAGTCTCTCCATAATGCTCGAAAGCATTGAAAACAATTCTACCTTAATTCATTATTATTTGCATTCTCATTCTGACAACAGTATTCGATAAGAAAGTCAAAATTAAGAATGCGGCCTTGGAGCACTACAGAAGGAAATGGAGTTCCGTGTTGTGAAATGTCGAAGCAAGCATCAAATACATTTATTTGATTTGTTCTGGTAAATCATGTACTGTCATTGGGAGAGCCAGAGTTCAGAACGAACGAGATCACTCACTTGCCCGCTGTCATACCCGGAGCACACTGATTAGGGCATGTCTGCCTGGCTTGGGATTTCTTTTTTCTTAAGTACAAAGGCATCGACTTTCCTGGGGCTCTCTGTCCGTCAAAAATCAAATTGGTTGCTAGAAAAGGCTATACCTGCAGAATTTGGACGCCTTAGTCACGTTGCCAGGCGATTCAGCAGAGCAACAGGGAATACTTGAGACCTATGCCAAGGTGTTTAGCTGAATGGATTTTACACTGGAAAATCACAGTCCCTAAATCTTTTACTGGATAAAATATTAATTAAAGTTTCTTTGCTCTCTGTATCAACATGGTCGGCGGAAGCCATTCAGAGGTATCCTTATGCACTTTTAAAATCCTGTTAGTGTCAATGTAGGTGAGTCATTAAACCTCTGAGAATAATAACTTCTCCATAGCTCTAGAGTTAACCGTTAAGGTGATCAGCAATTGCAAACACAAATTCCTATAATGGCAAATAACCTCAATGAGTAAAGAGGGCCAGATGTAATAAAATCATAAAGGCACCTTGGTCTTCTCTTCTGTCTACTGTTATTTGCAGCAAAGGTATCAAGAAATACTTTTCTACCCTAAGGAAAATTATAGCCTAGGCCCAATAATATATGGTCTCACGCCAAGGGAACAGTCTGGATTAAGAACTGTGGTGAATGAGAGATGCATACCCAAGCCAAAGGGGGAACTTTCTGCTCAGGTCTAGGTCATTTCAGCTCCATGCTTTCCCAATCTGATCTACTCTAAAATCTGGCCAATGCCCCACTCACATTCAGAAGCAGTCCTTTCAAGGTTAGGTTTCACATTCCCCATCCCCCTTTCCCTTACTAAGTTTGTTTGTAAAATTTAAGGAGCTATTTTTAGATTACATTTGTAACTTTTTTTTCATTGACATATAATCTTACATTGGTTTCAAGTATACAACACAGTGGGTCAACAGTTACCCATATTATTAAATCCTCAAGCCCACTAGTGGGGTTATTATCTGTCAACATAGGAAGATGTTACAGAATCATTGGCTATATTCTCCATGCTGTAAAGCATCCCTGTGATCAACTTATATTATGATTGAAAATTTTGTGCTCCTTTATCCCTCAGTCTCCCCACCCACCCATTCCACCCCTCCCCATGGTAGCCACCAGTCACTTCTCAGTGTCTATGAGTCTACTGTTATTTTGTTCATTTTGCTTTGTTTTGTTTTTATATTCCACAAATAAATGAATTCATATGGTACCTGTCTTTCTCCTCCTGACTTATTTCATTTAGCATAATGCCCTCTGGGTCCATCCATGTTGTCACAAATGGCAGGATTTCTTTTTTATGGCTGAATAATATTCCATTGTGTATACATACCTCTTCTTCATCCATTCATCTACTGATGGACACTTACGTTGCTTCCATATTTGGCTATTTTAAATAAAGCAGCAATAAACAGAGGGGTGCGTATATCTTTTCAAATCACAGATTTTTTTTTCCTTCAGATAAATTCCTAAAAGTAGAATTATTCGGTCTTGTGGTATTTCTACTTTTAGTTTTTTGAAGAACCTCCATACCACTTTCCACAATGGTTGTACCAATTGACATTCTCACCAACAGTGTAGGAGGGTTCCCTTTTCTCCACATCCTCACCAACACTTGCTATTTCTTGTCTTTTGGATAGTGGCCATTCTGACTGCTATGAGGTGATATCTCATTATGGTTTTAATTTGCATTTCCCTGATGACTAGCAATATGGAGTATCTTTTCATGTTCCAGTTAACTACCTGTATTTCTTTGTTTGGAGAAATGTCTATTCAGGTCCTCTGTCCATTTCTTAATTAGGTTATTTGTTTCTTTGATGTTGAGGCATATGAGTTCTTTGTATATTTTTGGATGCTAACCCTTATCAGATAAATCATTTATGAACATATTCTCCCACACTGTAAGTTGCCTTTTTGTTCTGCTGATGGTGACTTTTGGTGTACAGAAGCTTTTTAGTTTGATGTAGTCCTTCTTGTTCATTTTTTGTTTCCCTTGCTCGAGGAGATGTGCCCAGGAAAAAATTGCTCATGCTTATGTTCAAGAAATTTTTACCTGTGTTTTCTTCTAAGAGTTTTATGGTTTATGTCTTACATTTAGGTCTTTGATCCATTTCAAGTTCACTTTTGTGTATGGAATTAGACAGTAATCCAGCTTCATCCTCTTGCATGTAGCTGTCCAGTTTCTCCAACACCAGTTATTAAAGAGACTGTCTTTTCCCCATTGTATATTCACAGCTCCTTTGTCATAAATTAATACACCATATATGTGTGGGTTTATTTTCTGGCTCTCTATCCTGTTCCATTAATCTAAGGGTTTGTTCTTGTGCTAATACCATACTGTTTGGATTACTATAGCTTTATAGTACACTTAGATTACATTGTAATTTAAAGCCCAACTTGGACTGGCTGTACAGGATAGACAAAAACTAGTCAGATCGTTAACTTGCAGGGGTTAACAAAGAAAGAATCAAAGTATTATCTTCCCCATTAGCCCAGCACAATACCTGAAATGCCTTGCTAAAGATACATCAGTTAGGGGAACAAACTATTTTACAACAGACACCTGCACAAATATACCACCAAGGAGTGGTGACATCTTAAGGCATCAGATCTCATCATGGGAATGCTATCAATGCCCTTGTGGTAGAAAGGAACAAGTCTAAGTAGAGTGACTTTCTTTAAAAAGTAGCAATCTTGGCACTGGCCACCCTTCTTGTGCCCCTCATTGACCTCATAGTGTCCCTCCCTCGGTTTTGGTAGTTACACTTCCCTGGGACTTCTTTGTTCAGGGTGTTCTGCTGACTTGCCTTTCTCTATTTCTGTATTTTCTGTTTCCTCATTTCCCCAGCTAGGATATGGAATTCACTTCTGACAGACCTGCCTCTATCTCATTGCATCCTGAAAGCCTCAACTCTGAGCACCAACTGACTCATTCTTTCAGTATATCTCAGTTCAGACTATTGAGAAAGGGAATCCAAGTGTCCTCATTGTGTCATTTATGCCATTCTACAGAAAAGAGATTTGTCTTCTGCCCTTTGTTTAAGGACCACTTATTATTTATTCAGTAAACATCTACTGAGCATCTATCATGTACCAGTGACTGGTTTAGATGCCTAAGAATGATAATGTAACAACACAGGAGACAAAAACTCCTTCCTCTAATGTTGCTCACTTTGTAGGTGTCATTGGGGAAGAGGTAGACAAATAACGAACAGAAAAGTAAATTAAACATAGGATGGAGATCAATGCTATGGAGAAACATAAGCAATAAGGGGTATAGCAACTACAAGTTTGGCTAATAGAGAATATTCCATTTTTAATTGATTGGTGAGCTAATGTCACAGTGAGGAAGTGGTGTAAAGACATGGAGGAGGTAAGGGAACCAGAGATTTTGACCCCTAGGGGAAGAGCAGTCCAGGCCAAAGGAATGCTGTGTGCCAAGGCCCTGGGCCAGGCACCATAGGTGATGCAGTAAAACAGGTATCAGGGGCTAAATTGTATAGAGCCTGTGAGGACTTTGGCTATTATGCTCCATGAGATGGAAGCCACTTAAGGGCTTACACAGTGGAGTGATAAAATCTGATTTACATTTTTTAAAGTGTACTCATTAGTTATTTCATAAGAAAATGGAGGGTCTATGGTACAGGAAAGGCAGATTTGACAAGAGAAGGGAGAGGTCTGGAATTAAGGAAGAGAGAGGACTAGCGACTCAGGTGAGAAGTTGGTCAGTAAACATGACGAGTCAGAGGGCTGGAGAGGTCAGTAGCTTCCTTTGCGGGAGAAGAATTTAGGAAGAGGTTAGAAGGGCAGGGAAGGTCAAAGTGCTTCCCAAAGCAATGTGGTTATTTAATCATACCTAGAACCCCTTGTTTCCAGACTTACCAATGATTTTATGACAGTGAAGACCATTTTACTTGATAGATTTCAAGTTAAGACCAATTCAGATACATTGTACCACTTTATGGTGTTGCTTTGGCAAATAAAATTCATAATGAGAAAGTAAGGGGGTCCCCTTATCATTGCAAAGGAATATGTCTTTTAGTTAGTAAGAAGAAGGAATATTTGGAGGGTGATCATTGTCAAGGATTTACTTATTTGTGAGAAAATGGAGACAAAGAGTTAATAACTATTTTACTCACCATCCGCTCTAAGGTTACTTATTCAAGATTTCTAAAAAGTCAGACACAAAACCATTACCAGCTTGAGCAGGGATTCCCAGACTCTGGCTCTGGACTGACCCTGTCAGGCAGTCTCCAGCTTCGAAAGTCACTTCGTGACCCAATGTAACCAGTATTTATTTGGTTGGAGAAATTATCTTCAAGTGACTTATGGAGGTTTTGGAAGAATTACAGAAAAAACTCAGAAAGACTGAGAGCTATTGATGAATGGAGAATGTTGATGTTCTCCAACTTTATTAGTTATGGGAAGCTATTTGGAAGTTCTGATGTTCTATGTCATGTGAAATGGATGTAAATAATTTGTGTGTATTTGGTCACACTCATACTTTCCATTCTTAGTGGCCCTGAAGAATCTTGAACAATGTCATTAAAGAGAGATTGAACTATATGATTAGATATCTGAATAAACCCAATGAAAGGGTGGGAAAAAATGTTCCAGTGCATAACAGACACTTGTTGGGGAAGAGCAAGAGAGAGTCATCCTATTATTTTTGTGTGTGTTTTCCAGTCTGATTCTGTTGCAGTGTGCTCTGACGGTAGTACTAAAATTGCAATGTTACAATTATTTCCATGGCAACAGACAGTGTTATCTTGCCGGAGAAGCTAAATTGTGAGAGAGATTAAGATACTAGCCCTTTCAGATGTCTGCAGTAATAAGTGGGAAGGGAGAACAGCTGAGGAAGAAGAGAGTTATTAGAAATGTCCTAGAACGGGTTTGTCCTATCTGCATAGTGAAGTGAAAGCAATAGTAAACATTAAGTCACCCTACAACACAGTCACTCTATAATGCTATTTTGAGAGTACGTGGCTGGAAGAAATTGTTAGCAAACAAAAATACAGATGATTGGATTTACATTTTCAATCACTGGAAAAGAGTATGATGTTCATTGGGTATTCCTTAGACATCAAAAATTTTAGATTTCAGAGTGTCCTGACAAGGTCATGTATTTCCTACATCCAAAAAATATGGAGCTTTCATAGGTTTTCTTGACCCATATAATAGGGGTACTGTATTATTACTGATCCTATATCCAATAATTCTTTTTAAGAAGTATATAAAATAACAATTTTCTCAACACTGTATCTTATATGAAAATAGTTAATGATTTGTATACCAATCAAATAGAATAATCGTATTTTGAATTAAAATATTCAAATGGACAGTTCAGTACTTTTATACAAACCCAGACTCTCAAAAGACAAGTGGTTATAAGTATTTAATAGGAGAAGAAAATTGTAAGTTATGAATTGCTCTGTTCAATTTATGATGTCATGAGAAATAACTGAGCTGAGACAGATCACTAAAAGAATGTAAGGGTAAAAATGTAAGTTGCCATTTTGAGATCAGAACTACTATGTCTGTTGGGTTCACAAACCTTTCTACAAATTAAAATTAATTTTCCAAAAACCAGTTTAGAGCTTATTTGGCTCTCTCCCAGGAACTTAAATATTTGTTATTAGGCAAATTTTACAGAATAAAGTATCCAATGGTTGATTTTACAATTTTACAATTATATGACACTAGATGCCCCAATATATATATAGTAAACCTCCACATTCATATGTATATTTTCATGTACCTTTTTTTTTTTTTGAGAGGGCATATCTTATATTTATTGATCAAATGGTTGTTAACAACAATAAAATTCTGTATAGGGGACTCAATGCACAATCATTAATCAACCCCAAGCCTAATTCTCAACAGTCTCCAATCTTCTAAAGTATAATGAACAAGTTCTTACATGGTGAACAGTGCAAGGGCAGACATCACAGAAACTTTCGGTTTTGATCACACATTATGAACCATAAACAATCAGGTCAAATATGAATATTCGTTTGATTTTTATACTTGATTTATATGTGGATCCCACATTTCTCCCTTTATTATTATTATTATTATTATTTTTAATAAAATGCTGAAGTGGTAGGTAGATGTAAGATAAAGGTAGAAAACTTAGTTTAGTGTTGTAAGATAGCAAATGTAGATGATCATTTTCATGTACCTTTTATTCTTGCCCCCACTGCAACAACACTGCTCATAGAGCCAGTACACAACCACGGGTCTCGGTTGATTACCAAGGTTAATTAACAAAAGCTAGAACAAGACAAGGACAGATTGTTGGAACTAGAGATGAATGCAGAATAAAGGTGAGTAAGAGTGAAGGTACACTGAACGGTCCTGGGAACATGGAGGGAACAGAGGAAATGGGAGAAAGAGTCTGAGAAGGATGGATGGAAATCCCAAAGGAGAATGAACAATTTAGCAATATGAGAGATCTGGATGTTGATTTTTATCAAGAATTTAGTTATGGAAGAGCAACAGGTAGAAGAAACCAGCCTGCGTTGTAGGGTCTATGGAGAAATGCTAGTTCCAAGGATGATGGAGTTTGGTGCATCTCCCTTTAGATTGAGAGGGAATGGGAAGAACTGCTTTAATCTGAACTTGTGGTGATACCTGGATCCCCCATTAAAAACATATGTTAATTTGAAATTTAAGATCTGAGAAGCTGCAGCTGGTAAAAGCTTAGGAAAATAAAGCAATCTGCATTTACTACTAATTTGCCTGCAGGTATAAGGAAACAGCAATACTGTATGGCACTAGGACTTTATTAAGCTAATCATTGAAATTTCCCAGGAAGACTTTTACAAAATAAAGAGTCCGAGGGACTGCCAGGAATCATGGTATGATGAAAAGAATGAAGCCAATTGGTTAAAAACCTGGTTTCATCATTTCCTAAATGGTTCTTCAGTGAGTTACTTAATTTCTCTGAACCAGTTTTCTCACCTATAAAATGGCACTAATGGTAACTGTTTAATGGTATGAGATGTGACCTGTAGGTGCTTTCCTAGTAATTAACTTCTGCATTCTCCATTGGTATGTATTATGTATTCCAGATGTCCTGCACTATAGCTAAAACAAAACAAAAACCACGCTCTAGAATCTTGGCTGAGCATGTACTTTAGCCAGATTAGTAAACAAAGGAGAACTTTGAGGTAGGAGGGACCTGACCAAATTATTTGCATTTGGAGGTGTTGAATGGCAAAAGCACAAAAACTCAAGAAAATGATACAGTTTTCTAATAAGGATGTTCTTGCAAAAGCCCACCTCAAACTCCAGGCAGGATGCAAGGGCTCCCTAAGAAGTCGCTTAACCACCGAGTCTTACCAACAGCAATCTGAAGAGACCTGTCAGGGTACGTTCCCTCCCTGGTCAAGAGACCATGTCTTACCAAAGGGCCACCTCACACTCCAGGAAGGAAGGTGAATTGATTAATTCTAAACATGCAATTTTGTAACCTAGATTTTCTCCACTTACAACAAGAAGATGTTCCCTGGATTCAATATTTTCCAAAACCATGTGCTTCTGTTTTGATTTTCATTTTTGTATTTAAGGCTACATAACCTTTCACTGAATAGCTAGCTATGCCATTATACTTAATTAAAACTCTAAAGGGAGCTGCTTGGTTTCATTTTAAATATTTATTATTACAAATCAAGTATAATTAACATTTTTCTCTCGTATGTCTTTCTGTATATTCCTGATTTTATCTTTAGGATGAATTCCTAGAAGTGGAAGCACTGAGCTTTCAATATGCATTGCTAAATTCCAGTTTATGCATCTTTAATAGTCTATTGGCATGTCATTTCACCACACCCTTGCCATTATGGGGCATTGCTTTTCTTTCATTTCTGTAAGTTTTTCAGATAGTCAAAAAGAATAAGAGCAAACACACACACAGTATTTGCTATGTCCCAGGTGCTGTTCTAGCATTTTATATATGTATTAAGCTGGATTCTATGGCGGCATTCCCCTTTCACCCGCCTCAGTGTGCATTCCTTGTATAAATCTGGGATTACAGATATGGTGATACACCACTCCTATGATTATGTTCACACTATATGGCAATGGGATTTTGCATATATAATTAAGAGCCCAGGTCAGAGACCAGATAGAGAGATTATCTAGGTGGACCTCACCTAATCACATGAGCCCTTTCAATCTAGAGGTCAGAAACAACAGAGAGATTCTCTGTGACTAATTTAAAGAGGGAAGGGGTCCTGTGCCAAAGAGTATGTGCAGCCTCCAAGAGTGAAAGAACTCCAGCTGCAGTAAGCAGGAAACAGGACTTTAGTCCTATAACCACAAGGAACCGAATTTTGCCAACAATGAGTTTGAAAGGAAATTGTCCCCCATGGTAAACAAACAAGAACTTGGCTGAGCTGACACCTTGGTTTTAGTCGTATGAGACCCTTGCTTAGTCACACTGTGAAGGACTTTCGACCTGTAATACTTACTATATTCCAATGAAAGATGGGCGTTGTTTGAGGCACTAAGTTTGGGGCAACTTGATACACAGCAATAGAAAATGAATACAACATGTATCATCTCATTTAATGTTTATCACACACATAAAAGGTAGGCATTATTATTAATACCACTTTCAGATTAAAAACTAAAGCACAGAGAATTAAAGTGACGAGGCCACGCTTGTAGAGCTAATTATTCAGAGGCAGCATTTGAACCCAGGCACTTCGACATTTGAAATCATACTTTTAATCATCACACTGTTCCTTGACTCTCGATGGTATCCTACTGCTTGAAATTGTTTTTCTTTGGATACTTGTGAATTAGA
Organism: Manis pentadactyla; assembly: GCF_030020395.1. Classification (NCBI taxonomy): domain Eukaryota; kingdom Metazoa; phylum Chordata; class Mammalia; order Pholidota; family Manidae; genus Manis; species Manis pentadactyla. The sequence continues at coordinate 8,458,592 of NC_080026.1, forward strand.
ACTATTTTTCTCCATGTGCTTTCTTTATATTCTTAATGGTTGTGTGTGTTGTGTATAAGTTATTTAACATTGTTTTTCCTGGTAAAGTATAAATTTTGTGTTTGAACATTTTATTATAGCTATAAAGAGCATGCTTTGGTTTGTGATTTGGGATATTTTTACACTACCTTTGCAGAGAAATAGATCGTGAACCCTCTTTATATTCAGGTAACTTCATGGAGTTTAAATGAGAATTCTTTGAGTTTTTTTTTTTTCATACTGTCCATTTTGTTCTGTGTCTTTCTTTGTTAATAATTGCTTTTCTTTTAAATAAATACATCATAATAATCTTGTTGAGTCCTTACTTGGTGTTAGAAACTAAATCTGTGAATATGTTCTCTCATTTGCACTTAAACAATGACTGAATTTACATATTAGTATTATTTCCTTTTTATCATTGAGAAACATGAAGCTCAGAATGTAAGTAACATGCATTTTGGATGTACGACTCCTTTGTGACAGGAAATGTTTTTAAAAAGTACACATGCCACTTTGCAGAAGTTTAAAAACAAAACATGGAAGACAAAAGGAGAATAAAATTGAATAAATTACTCTTATTAAAAATGAGTATATAATTAGAGTAATTTTGGAAATTTTTAAAATATTGGAAATATTTTTATATTTAAAAAATATAAAAACATAGATGATGTTTTAGCCTAGATGTTACAGATTCTTCAAGAAGTTATAGATATATACCTGTCTGATTTTTAATCATTTTTGATTAGTGTAGCATATAGCAAAATGACCCACAAGATTTTAATGAGTGATGCTTTGTGTTGAAAAGACGGTCTATGATCAAATGAGTCTGGAAAATTCTAAATACCATATACCCTTTATGGAGAGTCTCACTGTGCATTAGTGTAGCAAAGGCTTTATAGGAATGGGTATTGTTTAAATTTTGTGCAGATTTTTCCAAACTTATTTAACCATAGACTTTGTTTCATGGAATATTCAGTTGCTCAGAACTTATGTAGCATTTGTTTTCACAATTATAGAAACACAGATAGGAAAACACTATCTCATACAATTTTAACTAGCTGATGTCTAATGATTTAATTGCAGTTAATATGGAAAAATAGAAGAACTACCCAATTAAGAAAATTTTATGGCTTTTTTAAAAACCCTTTAAAGAGGAATAAAACTTAGGAAGCCGTTAAAAATCCTGGGTATCATTTTGTTCCTTCCATTCTTGGTTTATATATAGAAAAGGATGACTAGCAATAACAACTAAAACTGCACACATTTCCTTATTATGAAAAGTGTTGTGCATAGGTCTATCAATCTTTACAATATCATCCAGGTTAATAACTGAATTCTACAGAAAGGGAAACAGGTTCAAATAGCTTAAGTAACTTGCCAAAATATACAGAGCTATGAAGTTGGCATGTCTGAGAGCTGAACTACAGTCTCTCTGACTGCAAAGTCCATTATGCATTCCATCAACTATTATGCTGTACTACCTAGAAAACAAATAGGTAAGCCAAAGTTATAATATCCCATTAGCTCAGAGTATGCATTTCTAGAAACAGACATGCTGACTGGCTGACCGGATCATCCATTCAAGGGGTATGTATGTATATACACAGTTTCCATATAAATGAGCATGTTTATGGTATATTAGTAATCAATCTTTCTCTTCAGACTCACAAACATCATATCAGGGCATGACATTCTTTTATGCTTTTTTTCAGTTCCACCTGGCTGCTGTGGACCGTGGGAGTCCAGCAGTAGTCCTTATGGGCTTACATTTACTTGAGACATATTACACCTCAGCAGAATGAGTGTATTAACTCTCACCATACAACCTGGGTTTCTTTGTAGTTGATTCATCTTGTCACTTGCCAAGTATTATGGCTTAGAATTGTTCACCAGATACATTATAAATGGCAGAAAATAGGCCTAGAGCAAAAAAAAAAATTGCTGAAAGAATTTTAACTTTAAAGTTGCTGAACAACTTTAACTCAAGAGAGTGGGGATTTATTGAATAAGAATATATGTATGAGAGCACTCAGAGGGGTAAAAGTGTACCTCTTATTTAACTTTTATATTACATGTTAATATAAAAGTTACTAATTTATAATTAATCCATTTATTTAATCTACGATGGCCTGTGTGTATCAGAATAGTAGTAGAATGAAAGAGTATAGCACAGAAATTCATGACTTGCAGAATAAATACAGATGACATCCCCTGTGAGACTAGGAGAGCGCAAATGGTGTTTGCACAAAAAAAGTCTGCAATACAAAATTCTGCATGGCTTAATGACATTAATGTAACATGAGAGCTGTGCACTGAAGAGCATTAACAGAGAGGCACATGAAAGGAAGGGACTCTCAGAATGTAATGGGTGTCTGTCATTGGGAAGGTTCAAGAAAAGGGTACAATGTCTACCTGACAAGATCATTCACTTATTTATTCTCTTGACAAACAATTTGGGGGCACATAACATGTACCAGCTTTATTAACAGGTGGTGGTGATACAGAGTCAAAGGAAACCCCTGCCACTGAGAATTATAACTGAGGTAGTTGAATAAAAGTTTGTAGAGAGGTCAAAGAAGTGACTATACTGACCATGCCAAGAAGCGATGGCAGGGGGAGGACAGGCCTGAAGTGGCCCCAGGCTGCTCTCAGCCCCGCCCCTGAGCTGTATGAAGATCTCTGCATACAGAAGTTTATGACGGAGCCTGCAACCTGAGTGCCACATTTGACACTCCTCCCGGTGGGCAGCCTGGGAGAGTCCTCTGAGGGCCCTGATTTAGATAACATAGTAAGCAGATGATCTACAATTTTCCTTAAGAGCTTTATGAGCTACGAGAAAGGAATTTTGGGAAAGCAAAACAAGATTTTTTTTTTTAATGGCTTTTGAAAACCTTTCCCAGAATCTTTCTCCCTTAATATGCTGACAACATCACCACGAGTATTACCCGGAAAATGATGGATGACAAATATTGATTTTTCCATGGCTAGTGTAACCTGGGACAGAAGAGGAAATCTTTGTAAATACATTCAAGAGTCCTGTTTAGGAAGTTATTTGTTTCATTTAACAAATATGTTGTTACATCCACAACATGACAGCAACTAACTGTCAACACTTGGTAGAAAACAAAACTAAAATGCATTTTTGACACTGACGACAAAGGCAAAAAGTCAAGTTAAGGATCAGACTCAAAAGATACCAAGGGCAGGTCTAAAGTGGAGAGTTCTGGGCCACACTAAAATTCCTATGTTGTGAAGCATTTGAGACCATTTGGCCATGCCGAGCCTTTTCACTTCTTTCAATGTCCTCTTAAACTCTGCTTTTCTTTCATCCAGTATTTAACGCAATATAGCCAATATTTAATACAAACACATAGTACTTGGCTGTGTTATTTTGCATAAGCAAATGCTCAGTTTCCCACTAAAAAATGGCTGTAAGAATCCCTCACTGTGCCTTACTTTCTTCATAAGCAAAATGAGATTATTCCAGGAAGGAATAGTCTCTACAGGCCAGTCTATGCTTCTAGGGTAATGGAAGACTAAAATAGTCAAAGGGAATACATGAAAATCAAACGAGGATTTCCCAAAGGACTTCATAGTCCATATTCTTTAAAGATATAAAAATTAGACATAATGACTAATCTTACCTGGCATTTGGTGATTTTTCTTTAAAATAGTATTATTAAAAATGTGCATGTTGAGTCAGGAGGATTGTTGTTGCATTGAAGGTAGTGTGTCAAGCTCTTAATCTGACGAAAGTACGAAGGCTTTGGAAATACATCACATGGCTACTATCTACCTTTTTGGCCATGACAGTGAAATGAATGGCAAAGTTGATCTTGTGTCAAGTGGTTTCCTTGCTAAAGTGTTATCCTTAGAATTAGCCTTGCTTTTATCAAGGTGATCCTAATCCTGAATTAAATGCCTGAGAAGTTATATTGAGTCTCTTCTCAGAGAATGCACATTCAACAGTTTTCAGGTCAAACTATTAAGTCTGTAATAACTACTGAGATCTAAATTATCTGAGAATCAGGTGCTCTGCCCACGTGATTCATTGAGATACATGGAACATCCAAACATGATCTTTGGTTTGATAATCAAATCCATTCTTTGCTCCTTGATTTACAATATGGTAATTCAAGAGTAATGCTGCTGCTTTGGACCAATCTCCTTTTTATACCTTTAAAAGCCATATATTATACTATAAAGTATTGAATATATGCTAAGTCAAAAAAGACTTCCGATCAATAGTTTTGAATTACTGATCTACCATAGTACAAATGTTAAAGCAGTTTTTCATTTGCTTGAATTACCTTAAGTATATAGCTTAACTACATAGTTGAGCATTGTGAAATCTTCCCCAAGCTATCTTACCCTGGTGGAATTTCCATTTCTTTTAAATCCCACCCTCCCGCTTCCGGCAATGCAGGGTTATTGGCCAAACTAATGTATTTCCATTATGCACTGGAGACAATCTATATAAAGTTATCTGCCTATATTATAGGGGAAGCTATTAATATTTCATTTCCTAAGACTATCTGGTGAGACTTAAGAGAACCATGTAAACTCACCTACAAATCGGGGAAACTACTTTTAGCAAATAAAGAAGCATGAAGCAGTAAAGAGACTCTCCTAACAAACTGTATTTTAACATGTTCCATACTTGAGTGTAAGCCTGTGCAATGCATTATTTTCAGGAACTTCACATACACTTGATAACTTTCATTGTTCCTGAAATGAAGAGTTGTTTTTATGTGCAGATAGCATAATTCATTTATGAGTCCCTCTGATTTGTTGTTTGCATACTCTTCATGTCATCGTATTTAGGCTGAAAGTGCTCCCACTGAAGTGCTTTGCTATGTTAATTGATAAAAACTAAATACTTCCTATTATTCTCTTTTTGAAAAATGTGCTGACATACCAAATTAATTTAACATACCCATTAACTAATGTATTGGCTAGATAATAGATATATTAAAACATGATTTAAGCATGTGGAACTTTATTTGCTACATTGCTAGCAATAAATCTAAAAGACTAGCATTAATGTTATGAAAATGAAGTATTACATGTCAAAAACATTTAGATGAATAGAAAAGGAGAAAAGAGGAATATCCTTTGAATTCTAATAAAATAATAGGAAGATACAACAGCTTTATGATTTTTCCTCTTGACATTTAGCTGAGAGAAAAAAATTTTATAATGAGAATGTTTTAATTTAAGAGACGGCCTAGGGTAGAATCCAACAATTACAATTTTTGCTTCCAAGCCTTTCAGAATGAATTTTTATTTCTAAATAAAAGGGCTCAAATTAAGCAAAAAGTACATATGTGTATTTACAATAATTCCTATTAAATTTCAAATGTTACCTTCGTATGAAAACAATTTTTAGGTTGTTGCAATGTGTAATTTTTTGTATATTAGATTAAGGTAAGGAAGTAACGGCATTAATCTAACATGGTCTGAACATTAAGTTAACAAAATTCTCAATCTGTCAAAATATGTATTTAATCCTCCTCTCTATCCATACATAGCCTGAACATACGTCTCAGTCTTTTCTTTTTATGATTAAAATGACTGATACATTTTTAAAAAAAGCATGTCTTCACTCACTGTCTTATTCAGGGTACTACTAATGCTACAACGTAAAAAGAAAAAGCAAACAGTATTATGCAAAAGGAGACAAAGTTTTATATAGTGCTCTGTATTAAAAATCTATATTTGAATCTTAAAAATGTTCACACCAAAGGAAAGACAAATGGTCTTGCTTTGCCATCTCTCACAGAGCAGCCTGGCAAGATTTTCATTTGCCGTGTTTCATCCTTCACTTGGACAGGAACCTCGTAACTGTTTTCTTTCATGCTTTTTTTCTCTCTTGCTTCCAAACTAGCCTATGCGCGCGCGCGCGCACACACACACACACACACACACACACACACACACACACACTTTTTTTTTCTGTAGTCTCTGCAGTAAACGCTACCATAGTCATTTCATGCAGCCGTCGGCCAGTGGGTGATAGAAAATGCTGATTGAAAAGGGTTTAGCTACTTCACATCCAAAATCCGTGAACCATTAAGGAAATTATAGAAAGCTGCAACGATATACTCTGGTTTTATTCAGAACCTTTCCCTTAGCGATTATTAAAAGGATGATATTTTTAGCCCAAGAAAGCAAAATGCATCTGCAGCAGCTGGTTTCCAAGGAAACAGAATAATTTAGAACCATGTGGAACTCTGCTCTCTAATTTTCATCAATTCTTCTTCAATCCTGGAGGTAACTTTACTCGTAACTTATAATTTCCAAAAAATATATAACTGCCTGACTTATTTTCTCTGCCACATTACAGGAGAATATCTTATCTAATATATCACCTTAAATTCCAACCTATGGGGGTGGATTAATTTGTACTGTCATTTTGTTTTAAAAACCAAAATCAGAAGAATCCATCCACACTTAGAAACATGGCAATATTTTAGTATCATATAATGATTTTTAAAGTCCAGAAATAGTTCAAATTCAGACTGCAAAAGAATATTGCTCGGGTCAATATAACACTTAAGTGTGTAAACATATTATTAGCTGCATATAGTTCATTTAAGAAATTAAGATAGTTCTCCATTCATCCACAGAATCTTTTCCCAATATTCAGTAGTTTTTCTCCACTTTTTAAATTTTGCAAGAACTGCTATGTTTTTGTGTGCCTTTCAAAGACAAAATCTGTCTCAAGCAAAAACAAAAAAAAAAGGCAAAAAAAATCTTTAGAAATTATATACATTCATTCCTATTAGTTTGTGATGCATTCAAAAGCAATATTTTTAAAATGTATGAACAAATCATTTGCATCACTGAAAGACTTTTATTTATTATTATAATCAACAAGTATTAATTGATTGTCAGTGTTCCCATCAGTAATAATCTTTCTTAAATGAAGCTTTATTTTAATGAGACTCCCACACCCTTAATTAACCTATATTTATGAATTAAAATAAATATAAAATTAAATGACTTGGAGTAAAATTATTTTTCTTATGTCTTTACTGGAAGTGTGTCATTTAGTCCATATTCAGAACTCTCCCCTGTTTTCCCTAAGGGAAAAATAAAGACACCATATAAGAGATGTGAGCAACTGGTAAAGTAAAATCTTAATTTTTGATCTGTTAAATAAATGATTATCTTTTGCATATTACCAATAGCATACATGCTGTTATGGAATTCTAGGTATATTTGACTGATAAATAAAATTACCAATAAATCTTGCCTATTAAGATGCTATCTTTCACAGTAATATTTAATCCTTTACAAACAGGTTTCTGAGCTTTTAAAATGAAAACAGCCCCATGCATGTTGATAAATACAGTTGTTTGTCATATAAGCTTACAATTTACTAAATTAAATGATACAACTCAATAGCATGAGATGGAGGAGTAAATTAAAGGACTTAAATGCACACAAATCATTCAGTTTAAATTAGCGCTACAAGAGTCTACCACGTGCAAAAATTATTTTCCCAAACCATGTATCGTATTGTAAATATTAAAAGACAACACATGAAATTTTATATTGTATATGCAGACAAAGCTCCATTTTCTCAGGACCTGTGGAATTTGCCTAGCTCTCCCTATCCTTGCTCTGATTCCCAGTAACATAAGCTTACATAAAAACAAACCCCCCAAAGCACACGATAACTCATTTTATCTATTAATTCGGTTCAATACCACTTCCTTAGAAAGTTATCCAAGATAACACATGCCTCTGGTGGTTTTTTCAGCTAAAGGAGAAAAGAACAGTTCATTGCAAAGCTTCCTAAGTAATAGAAGGGACACGCTTTTGGGAAATGCCTTCAGAATCATTTCCCTGTCATAAAATTGTCTCAGTAGGAATTGAGGAGCATTCTATTTGGAAGAAAAAGATGTTTTCCCCATTTATTTATTTATTTATTTATTTTTTGGTTCTTACCTGTAAATATGGTTTCTGGACTTCGGCTCCGTCAGAACAGACTGAGTTGTCGGCTCCTCCCTCGACTATCCATCAGCCAGCAGCTGACCAATCACAAAAGCCAGATCCTGGCATTCTCCGTTGGCTCATGCTCCCTGCTCCGCTTCTAGCCCTGCTTTCCTCCCACCCCCACTGTCTAGAGGACAAACCCTTGCAGCTGGGAGGGAGGGCGGGAGCGGAGGGAAGGAATATGGAGAGAGGAAAGGGAGAAAAAGATGAAAGCTATTTCAAAGAATAGCTCCAAATTATGGGAAATGTTTGCAGGTGAACTCAGCCTAAGTGAAATGTCTGGCTCTGCATTTAGGAAAGCAGGGCTAATCAGTGCCTCCCCATCTGAAATCAAAGCACAACAGTCATGGAAAAACCTAGGTAAATGGCTTATATTTTTAACTCCCACTGATTTTTCTCAGTGAAAAAAAAATGTATCTCCTCCTGGTACATTTTGATATGTAGATAGAGGAGGTTGAACCTGAACATCAACAGTATGCATATACAGTTTGCAAAGAGAGAAAATGAGTCAAGATCCTTTGCATTAATGTAGCATATTGTTTGCATTTCAACCTCTGTTTGGCACTGGTGCCATTTAAAACCAGTTTCAGAACCTAATCAGTATGAAAAAGATAATTCTTGCTGGAAATTAGAATAGTAAAATCTTGCAGTTATGCGGTTTGCAGTACTTCAGATTCCTTAAATGCTAGCATCAATTTGCCTTTGTGAATAACGGAGCTTGTGAAAGATTAAAAAGGGATCAGCCTCTTAGTTGTCACGTCTCTGAGTGACTAATTGTACTCCAGTTTTATTCACTAGCCTGGAGCAAAATCATTTCACTTCTGAACTAAGAAGCACAACACACACGAAAGGACAATTGAGGAAAACATTAAGTTAGAATTATACAAGACAACAGAGCAAAACCACATTAAAGGAGGCTAAGATGGAACTAACACATACTTCATTATTATATGCGGATTGAATTCCTAATTTTAAGCTTTAATACCAACCTGGCTTTTTATGACAAGAAGTGCTACTCATTGAACTTCCGCTAGAGGAAGGGGTCTGTTAAAGTTTCCTCGAGGAGACATAAATTTAAAATGGACGTTATCTCTATCTTCGCAGTATGGACTTTCTACCTGAGATACAGGCTTTGCTACTCAAGTCCTTAAATCTATAACGGCCTCACGGAAATCAGACCAAAGGGAGACAAAATAAATAAAAGGACGAGAAAGTCTTGATCTCTAAGAGTGACTGACCTGAGGGCGCATCACTGGAGGCCCAGGAGTAATTGCAGGAAGGGGTTCGGGAGTGTCGTCTGGTTAGGAGGGGCGGGGCTGGTAACGTGACCTGAAAAGGACTTGAGAGGGAAGCGCTCTGGTTTCCGCTTAGTCTGAACAGCTACTCGGACTCACCTTGAGGGACCCTGCTAGAGATAAGGGGGAGGCCAAACTGCCCTTTCCTCCTACCCCCACGCCCTCCACTGTGGAAATGCTTTCCAAGCCTCTGCGGACCCACTGCTCCGACTAGCTGGGGGCGTCGTGAGGGCGGCGTTTCTTAAAGCGGAAGCGTGGGGCCCTCTGCCCCGGAATCCTTGCTGGGAGGCTTCTTTAAAGGCAGGTCTGTGAGCCTCGGTCCGGACGCAAGGACTCGGCAGTTGGGGAGTTTGCTAGCACTTCTCTGGCCAGCTCTCCCCGGGGTTTTTTTTATGCCAGCTACGCTGTGGGTCAGCGACTCGGCAGACAAGGGTTCCTTAAACCCAAAGTGTGACCCACATTCTCCTGGTCATGTTGCAGGCAGGGGGTCTTTCGCAGCCCTCCTCCGTCACACAGGACAAGCAATATGAAGCAAGATGAGAAGGCCAGAAGATAGTTTTATTTAGCAAGGAGAAAGTACACTCTCCGAGACAGCAGGCAGCCCGAGAGGCCAGGACCAGCCCTGCTTATCTGGATTCTTGCTGGTTCAGTAGGAAGTGTGCACGGTGGGTTAACAGGTTCAGACCATGTCACTGCTCCGGCTCCGCACATGCTCTTGCTCATAGTGCAGACAGAAAATCCCACGGGAGCAGGGGGTGTTTCTAACAATCGTGTGATGGGCCAAGGTTGTTCTTGGCCATGTCTCGGTGTCCTTGGTGCAGGCGTCAACCTAGGGGCTTTCCTGGCTCTGCCTTACTGCTCGTTTTAGGAAAAAGAATGGATATAAACCCACCTAGAAGGTTTTTCTTTCTTCTTTTCTCCTGCTCATATCTTACTAACTGCCTGTTCTAACAGTTAGACTACGGCACTATTATCTCAGAGGAAGAACAAGAGAGGTTTGGGTGAAAAATAACAAATCTATTTTGGACATTTTGAAATTTTGTATATCCAGATAGAAATATTAAGTAGTCAGGTGAAATCGTGGGTAGGTCTGGGGGGTAGTCTAATCTGGACAGCATCTAGAGCGTGGGTTAAAGCAGTGAGGGTGATGGGTGCCCAAAGGGCAGAACTTCTCAAAATCATAGCTCAGGAAACTCCTTTCACAGAATTAAAAATGCAGACTAACAGACTCCATTCAACATCTACTGAGTCAGAATCTTTGGAGTGGGGCTTAAGAGGTTCCATTTTTAATAAATTTCCACCCAACTTTCCTTGTACACTGAAGTTTGAGAACCATCACTTTAGAAAAGGAAGTAGATTTGAGATAGATCAGTAGCATGAGAAAAGCGTCAGGATTAAGTCTTCCTGCCTATGATGAAAAATGCTGAGATATAAACAGTATGTAAGAAGAGGAGGGACCCCATTTTAAGGCTAAGATGACATTTGCCACTTTAAAAACCAGAGTTAGGAGGTAACATTTACAGTGATTAGCCAACAACTGACCCAATCGTAAGTAAAGCCAAGCAGTTCTAAATGGCATGTTCTCACTGCTTGAGGGAAACCAGTATCTTGGAGGAGAACAGGACCAATAAATTCCCTGTTAAGTTTATTTTACAGAATATCTAGAGGACTACAGATGAGGACACAATGTTTCTCACTGTAGACATCATGAGACCATGTCAAGCCTATGCTCCCTTGGCCCTTTACCCTATTCTTGAAATCCTTAAAAATCCAAATCCTTAACCTTTAAGTGCACCTCCTCTCTGAAGTTGCCCGCACCCCCTTCTGAGTGTGTACTATCTTATCAAATAAACTTTCCTGTTGCATTCTTATTGTTGCCTATTGCACTTCCTCTCTGAACTCTTTTTCATGCAAACTTAAAGAACTCACCGACCTCCACCTCTGATGGTAAATGTCTTTGTTACTTTGCTATTTCATTCAGTTTTCTAGTCTTAAGCACAAGTCTTCTCTCTGTGCGTTCTATTTCACACAAGTAGGGAAGGGCTACTGAGATCTCTGATGTGGGCTTGCAAGTTCCCATTGACTCAGCGAACCGGACCAAGCTGTGTCTGTGCGATCTTGCTCTTTACCAGCCTGAATGAACACTCCTTTCTTTGCCTTGGGAAGTTCTTAGAACATAGTCTCACTCCATCCAGGGCTCTGCAGCTCCCCCAGATTCTGGGGTGGTGGGGGCTTAGTTCCCACACTGTGCAGATTCAAGCAGACACCAGACACCAGGTGACCCTGGCTTCAGGAGTTGGCGAGGGATTTTCCCTATGCTGAGCAGGAGTTCAATGAACTTTCCTTTCTGCTCTCTGCTCTTCCTTGCTCTCTACTGCCTGCATGGCTGCTGCCATTCACTACTACTCTCACTTAAATGAATTCCTTCCTTAACTGCACTTGTCTGACCTGTTCACGACTGACCAGGTCATCTTTCTTGATCAGAGCCAAGGGCCCTCTCCCAAGTCGAGGGCTCATCTAGCGTGCAGGGAGATCTCTCCAGATTGGATTGCCCAACAACAGATTGATAATGAAACTGGGGATTACTTAAATTTAAAAACACAGCAAGTGGAATGAAGAAAACATTACTAGGGGGAACAGTTAGCAAAAAGTGGAGCCAAGAGAGCAGCGTAGTGAAAGGCGAAGGAGTAGAGGATTTAGGGAAGATGCCCTAGAGGCCATGGCAAGGTGAGCCCCTTGCTACATCAAGCGCCGTTCACGGAGGTCAGTTTACAATCCCCCAGAGCTAGTTATGATGTAGATTCTCAGACCTTGAATGACGGTCTTGTATTTTAACAAGATCCCCAGGTTAGTCGTATGCACATTTATGTTTTATTTTTTTTATTTTTTTAATTGAAATATGCTTGACATATAACACTGTGTAAATTAAGCTGTATGTGTTAATTTGATACATTTATATATGCAGTATGATTGCCATTGTAGTGGTAATTAGCACCTCTATTTGTGTTACATAATAATCATTTTAGTAGTTGGAATAATAACGAAGTTCTAGTCTCTCAACAAGTTTGATGATTGCAATATTGTTGTCTATATTCACTGCATTGTGTGTTCTGTCTCTAGGGATTATTTACTACTTGTAAGTTTGTACCCTTAAACAATGCTTATCCTGTCTCCCTGTGCCCATCCCCCTAAACATCATACTCTGTTTAAAAAGTCTGGCTTTTAAAAATTCCACATATAAGTGATAGCACTTTCTCTGACTTAAGTTTTAGAAGCACTTCTGTCATCCATTGAATTTGACTTAAAGTTCTTGATGAATGAAAGCATTTCAGCTCAGTGGCTGTAGTGGGAGGCAGACTGAAGTGGTTTTAAGAATGAATGGGAGATAAAGAAATGGAGATAAGTTCAGTGCTCTATGGGCACCCAGACCAAGAATCTTTTAGCACATCCATCACCAGGTGTCTCTTCAACTCAAAGAAGCTGAATATGAGCCGAGCATAAAGCGACCTTGCCTGGTGCGGCAGGCCTCTACCCCGCCCGCTCCCCCGACAGAAGGGATGGGAACAGAGGCTGAGAGCGATGGAGGACATGCCCTCCTAGGAGGAGTGGCGGTGGGACGTTTGCTCTCCTCCGGAACCCAGCAGCCTGTTGCCGGATGCAAAGGTAAGGGATCTCAGAGCAGTCTGGGTGACTTTAAAAGTCCTTCATGACAAGGAAATACTCAAAATATCTAAAGGTTGAATATCATTATTAAATCAATTTAAAAATTCTTTAAAAATATGGAAAATGAAGATAACCCACAAGAGTGAAAGAATTGCCAGCTTTTAAGAAAGTCTCAAAATGAGAGCAGGTTGGAATAGGAAAGAACTTCATTATTTTATGTATTAACTGGGCTGAAGGTCCTTCGATTTGAGCTGCAGCGGCCAGGTTTCAAGATAATACACATGAGTGATAAGGGAATAGATGAGGCCTGGCACAGACCAAATGATTAAATAAAAAATTTTCAAGCCTAATTGGTTAAAGAGACTATGTTAATAAAACCTATATTTTAAAAGTCAAGGACTTGCCAAGTGAACGGGATTGGACCGTCTTGACAAGTGTTAGTCCAGATGCATCCAAAATCATACAGTTCAGAAGGAAGGAGAACCTCAAGAGGTACAGAACTGTCAAAGGTAAAAGACCTTTAAATACGTTAGTGCAGCTGAAGGATGGCCGGACCCATGCCATGTCTCTGGTCTCACAGAGATATCAAGGGGTAGAAGATATATAGAGAATCATTTCTTCATTCCAGTCCTCACTGAGGAAGTCACTAAAGGATTCCTAAAGTGCCTTTTGAAACTGAGATTCAGAATTATCAAATCAAAAGTTGTGGAGTACTAAGACGACCCTTGAGCTAACTAATCACAAGAGTGAACAGATCACTGATCTATAGGAGTAAATAGATCACTAAGACTGATTGGCAACCACCCAGCTATTTGTAAGAACTCAAGGAAAACAGGTGCAACTGACCAAAGTATGTTACCTGTGCTGCAAGCTGCCCTGGGTCCAGGAGACGAGTAGAGCATCAGTGTGTCTTCAGTCCATGTGCAGAGACCAAAATAATCATCAAACAGCAAGAGATGCTCATTGATAGTTAATAAAATCACTTAGGGACCAACACAACTTAATAAGAATCTATTCATTAGTTGCTTGCAGAAAATTATCAACATACTTCTCAAAGTATTAATTAACAAATATTTTTTGAACCTTTTTATGTGAAACATACGGTTCTTGGTATTGAAATACTACAGTAAACAAGACCAAGTCCCTGATTTTATGGAGTTTCCATTCTAATGGAAGCAAATCATACCATATAGTGTATATGTAGTATAGTGTGTGTGTGTGCATGTGTGTGTGTGTGCGTGTGTGCATGTGCGTGTGTGTATGTGCGTGTATGTGCATGTGTGTGCATGTGTGTGCGTGTGATCTACATTATAGAGCTGGAGTGCTGACTTAGACAATGGGTAAAGACCAGATTAAACAGCAGATGTACTTCCTGCCCTGCAGATGCATCCCAGCAGGACACAGAACAAAGAGGAGGATCATGAACCGTGGCGATAACTAGAATAACTATGGGAGCAAAAGTGACAATGTATTTTTATGAGATAAAAATGTGCCTTATTATCTCTCTGCTAGAAACTGTCAAGAGTATAAATTTTTATGTGGGTAAGTGATAATTTCAAAAATTGTTTCTAACACTATCACAAATATGCCAAGTTGAATAGGATTGTGGAAGTGGTGTATCAAAAATAAAGTTTTCTTAGTGATGAGATGCTCTGATAAAAATAAAATTGATAACACAGTTTCCTCCAGGACTCATGCTGAAAACAGCTATAAATAAGCTTATTTTTACAACAATTAAATGATATTAATAAAATGTTCTCAAGGAACAGAAGATATGCCAGTGTTCTGATTCCACTTACATTTCCTGATGAGTGACATAATAAATAGAAAATAAACTACAGAAATCTTTACAGGTCAGCATGAATGAACAATAGAGTAGTGGGTGATTTTCATTAGGGGTTGATATGAAGTTATAATTTAAGAACAAATAATTTAAATTTAAAATATTAGGATGTTTGAACATCAGCTGTAACTCAGAAAGACTTTTAACAGTTTGGTTCCTAAAGACATTATTTCTCATTGTCAAAAATGCCCACAAACCTGTCTTCTTGAAGCCTAGTCAATGAGAAATTTTAAAAAAAGAAATGTGTATTTATTTTATGAAAAAGTGCAGAAGGTCTACCTTTGAAATGCCATATCACATATCAAGAAAGATGAACAATAACTAGAAAATAACTGGAAAAAAGCAAGTCGAGTGGTCACTGGAATTAGGGATTTCAAATGAGTTTGTGAGATTTAAGTAACTTGAAGTGGGTAAAACAAAAATGGAAATAGGATATAATCACGTCTTTAAAATATTGATAATTGTGGATAATGTAAATAGAAATGTCTTCACCTAATGGTAGGCATCCTGAGCACTTGAGAGAGAGAGCATTTCATGATCAATAAAAATAAGTAATTGCTTCTACTTCCTGTCCCCTGAAACATTCCACATCTTAATTGTCCATCACGGGTGGGAAATACAGTGATTTAGACTGACCTAGTGTCGAAATAATTTAAGGTTTATTTTTAAGATTTAAAAAACATGGAAAAATTTTATTTTATTTAATATTTAAATATGCACAGCAAAACACAGGAACTGGCAGATAATAAGTGTTCAATAAATGTGGAAAGTCATCCATCCATAGCAAGAGTGGGAGTGGAGTTGGGAGAAAATATGGAGGAAAAAAAGAAGAAAACAAAAGGGGAAGAGAATGAGCTGCACAAATCAGAACTGTACAGAGAAACTGATCTTGTCTTAACTCTAGCTGTCCTTTAGAATTATGTAGAATAAGAATTTTAAACTCTATGAGCAAGGCCAACTTCTGAAGCAAGGAGGTGAGATACAGATCCTGGAAATAAAAAAGTTCACAGCCTTGGGAACCCGACCTGAAACAGCTACTTTCTTTGGCTATTCATCTATCTAATGATCTCTGTCCTGAATATTCTGAGATGAATAAGAGTAGAGGAAAGCCACATAGTGCCAAACTCCTTAATAGGAAGCAATTTGGCAGGGGATAGTGAGAGGGAACCCAGTGAACACAGAAACACGCAGAGCATCTCTAAGATCCTTTTGGATTTTTTGGTTAGGTATCAGCGCCAAGAAGTTGAAAGGATGCTTGCGCTTACGGCTGGTGGAGACTACAGAGAAAGCCTTTTCTAACGTGTGAGTTGGCTCTCCCCCAAACATTACATTACCCTTGAATGGAAAATTGATCGCATGACATATGGTGATAACATCTGCCACCCACAGATAAAGCTGTGGTGCCATGTGGGTGGTAATGGAAGTTGTAATAGTGAGGGTGGAGAATTTAATGACAGTGTGCAACACTGAGGAAAGCAACAGCAATCTGAAAGAAAGGAACAATTTGTGTAAATCTTTACGATGGGTACTACAGGACCGTACATCCTGTTCTTCTGCAGTCAGCTCAGAGGCAATGATAGAAATGAAAGATGCTTTGTCATTTTATTACCTCCTAGTTGATCTCAGCCATAACCTCTAGGGAAGCATTTCTCCCGACAGTACTGTGGGTAGGCACTCTTATCAGTAAATATTTATGACAAATCATAGCGAGAAATCATAGCAATTCAGGGCTATTTTATATTAAAGACAAAATGAGCACAAACACATAGCTTCTAAGAACTTTTAAAAATATTATTTATATATGAATTTTAAGGAAGTAAAAGAAAAACAAGTAGCAACATAATTAATGTTTTATACATGAAATATTCAAGTTAATTTGCTTTGTCCTACTCATACGGTAAGAAAATAAATGGCATCTACAGCTGCACATTGCAAACAGAAAAGTTCTATTTGCAAACCGGGAAAAAGAAAAAGGATAATCTTGCCTTGCGTATACAACAGTGTGCCGTCTGGCAAGTTTCCTATGGAATACAGACACGAGATGGCAGCGGCAGTCCCCACAGACTTGGGCTAGTCAAAGTTCTTCAGGTGAATTTTCTCTTTCTCAAAATGGCCTTAAAAACTAAAAGCCCTAATACAATTTTTTCAAAGTGCCCTTGATTAGTTCAAAGGTAGTTCTACGTTTCCTTACATTTCAAAAAATAACTTTTGGTCATCCTTTTTCCTAAAGTAAAAGAGAGCAGCAGAAGGGGCAAACGGTGCTCAGTAGACCCTAAGTTGGCTCCTTATAGCAATCCATAGGTGATAACAATGGACTGCCTGGGCCAATTTTTTCATCCCGTTTAATATTTTTTAATCAAGTTGAAACCAAGCCACTTTAAATGAGTGCATTTCCTTACCACTCACACACACACATAATTCTTAAGGCTTTCCATTCTCCCAGTTTTTCTTCCTGTCTCTATTTGCAAGATTTTCTGATAAAGATCAGTTTTCAGTTGTAAACTTATTTACAGCAAAGGATTAAGAGTAAACTCTCAAGATTACAAAATGATAAAATTGAATAGAGTATGGTCTGTGATATTTTTTTCTCATCCAAATGTTTGAAGCAAATAGCAATTAATTGGTGGGAAGCATATATAGTTAGCTTTAAAATATCTCAGCATCCAACCTTTATTTTGTGGATTTTAGGAAAAATTCTTCTGAAGAAATATAAGATGAATAAAAATAAGTTAATATGTCTAAAGGTCTGTCAGATAAAATAAATGTACTGGAGAAATAGTAGGATAAACAGGAATAAAGGTTAGCTGTTGTCCAGCTCTGAAGATAAAAACACACCTTAAAATCATGACAAATCTACATGTCAAGTACCATTTTATGATTCAGGTACTGGGAAGACACAAGAGTATATATTTTTGATAACCTTCATGAGAAACAGTAGGGGACCCAAACTAGAAAACAAATTACTGTTTCGCACCTCAGATTTGCAGAATCAAAATCATGGAGTCTTTGGCTCCTGTATTTTCATAAGATAGAGTACATTATGTTTTTTAACTTATTAGAGATACTTTCAGATACAAATTTTAAAAGAATAAATAAAATAACTCCAATGTATCTATCACCCAGCTTCAACAATAGTCAACTCATGACTGTTTATTGTCTCATTCGTTCTACCTACCCACTTCTCAATTATATTAAAGGTCTGCTGTCAACCTAAATAAGGAGGTAAACTGAGGCAAGTTTGAGTTATCAGCAATAGCAGGGGAATTGCCACTCAGGATACACGTGCTGTATCAAGCTACAGGCTGGCTCTTTGAGGGTTTGGGCCGGGCTGTATTTCTGGGCAAGGAGTTCAAGGATGGGGAAATCGAGCTAGAATCCAAGCAGTAATTCATTGGCTTGAGGATGGGAGGAGATTCTCTGGCGGATGTTCACTGATCTGAAGGTAAGTCTTGGTCTTCTGTCAATCAGGCATTTATAGGAAGTCAGTCTCTCAGTTCTTAAGTTCTCTTCTTCTGAGAACTCATGCATGAGATTCTCTATTTCACATCTTCCGATTCCATTTTAGAGTGAAATTTTTTCACAATTCTTGAGTGTAGGGGAGGAAAAAAGATTTTCCTGCTACCCTCTGAGTTCTTGGCTGAGACCCCTTGTGGGTACAATTGCAGTATTTCCAGAATCTCTTGCCTGGCATTGGTGCATCTCTGTATCAATAGGTGTTTCCAATGGGTGGAGAGAAGTAGTCCATCTCCATATCAATAGGTGATTACAAGGGGGAGGAGGGCATATCTGGACCAGAGAGCTTGGGTGGGGGCCCTTTTTGCAGCCAGGTCGTGAGAGACTCAGGCGAGCAGAAGTGGACGACTGCTTGTAAGCAATAAATGGGTTTCTCCCACTTTATTTCTCCCTTTGACTGATTTCAAAGGTTATTTGCCCTGGGCTGGGAATATATTTTTCCCCCAGAGTTATACCCCTATAACAAAAGGAAAACAAACTATCCTTCATTTTCTGTCTAGAAGTTGAGTTGGTAGATATCTTACTGTAACCAGTTACTCCTGAGAATAGGTCAGTTCAGTTAAACAGTTATCTCTCATTTTAGGAGGTGGTGATGTAGGTGGTTATACAGCCTATAGTTAGGCTTACATGGTTTGAGCAATCAGGTATTGAATAAGAGGCATCTCTATGGAAACAAAAGAAAAACAAAAATTAATGACCAGGAGCCAACCATACCCCAGTCTGAGCCTAGAGGGCAGCCATTTGAGAAGGTCTAGATGTTTGGTTTGATGCATCATTTGCAGTTTGGGTGTCTCTGGTGAAATCATCAGATATTCTGGTGAATTTTCTGAGTGTCCATATAGCAATAGGCACGAAGGTTGTCTATACATGAAATCTAGGGGTGATTTCTCTCAAGTTTATATCAGTCATCCAATATCAGCTTGCAAGGATTTGGGAAAAGGGCAAGTTAGTTACTCCAAGTCAGAGAAAATTGGAAATGTTAGTTTGGGGAGTCATTGCCAGACATTTGGGGAAACTAAAAGAATTCAGGATCCAGTTCAATTTACAGGCAGATGACAAACGTCAAAGACAATGCACATGGTAGGCACAGAGATAGACATGAGCAGCCAGGGAAAGGGAACTTAAGGGGACTTGCCTATCGGCACCAGGCCAAGCTGGACCCAACCAGATCACAATGCAGGTGTAATAGAATAAAACCAAGAACCTCCAAAACCATACCTTATCATAATTTCATTAAAATAAAGTTGTGGTTTTGCCCCTGACACCCCCTCTGCTTTTCTGTGTGCATTTTGGGAAAAGATGTGCACCAATAGGAATGGGTATATAACTAGAATTGTCCATCAAATGACCTCACCCTGTCAATCAAAGAGGCACCTCCCAGCTAAGACATGACTAATAGACCCTCCCCTAAAAGATCGGGGCCAAACGCAACCTGCGACAATAGACTAGGATCTGATATCCACAAGGGTGTGAAATAGTTTTTGTTAAAACATATTTTTCTATCTATAATCACCCCCATCTCCATCAGAGATGATCACAGAAGTCTAATTCATTTGAAAAATAATTTAATTTCATTATATTTGGCCTGATTACTTACACAAGTGCAGCAAGGTTAGTGATGACCATACAAGCTCTTTTTAAGTCAGCTTCACCGAAACTTCTCATAAATAATCTCAGGTTGGAGAACGGAAGCCAAGCCAGAGCCTTGCCATCAGACTTCACCTTTAAGACCTACACATTTGGGTGAAGTAACCTTCCTTACTCACTTCTAAGGGTGCCAGGAACCCTGACAGCAAGAGACCAGGTGATTTTTCTGAAAAGGAGCTTAATTGTCTCAACCTTCGTTCCTTAAAATTGTCTGGTCATATCAGATTCTGTGCACATCCCTTTCAAATATGATTCAAACCTTGGTAACATAACCAGCATTTCCGGTTGTGTCCAGTTACAAGGAGAACAGATTCAAATTGAATTTATGCAAATAACTATTGCTATGAAAGTGAGAATACTCAATAAGAGTTTTCAGTTTTGCTGATTGCATCCTCATGCTGTTACTTAACATGTTCCTCTGGTACTTACAGATTTAGAGGTTCAATCACCTTCAGGCTTTCACTTCTAGGTTGTGTGTGTACTTCTGTCAGTACAAGGTTAGGTTCACTTTTTTGGTGTGATATTAGTTTTTCATAATCATAGCTTAGATCCATTGTTTTATTAGGAACTGAAAATTACTGACAATCTAATTCTACCATTCCTTATACATTTTGTAACTAGAATTGAGAGACTTAAACTTTCTCCAATTTTGATTCTGAGTTAAAGAGTTCATAAAAGCAAAGCAGGATAAATCTTATTTTTTCCCCTTTATTTACCACTTTACAAAATAATGAGATATAATAGGTTAAAGGTTATATGCATGTACAGTTTTACCAAAATTCAACAGATTTCCACTTTTTAAGAGGTTCTGCCACTTTGAATGATCACCTGAAGCCACATTTAGAGTGTTTTGCTGCAGCTTACCAACAGAGCATTTTGTCAAACTTAAATTTTTGTCAAACAGTCAGGTGATAAATGAAGTGCAGATTTTTGCATAATTTATATTACATGATTAGATCTAGCATATCATGGATATTTTCCTGAAAGAGGCTAGACACATGCGGGGACTGTAAGTAGAATGGGATGGGAGATGTCTTTGGTGTCTGCCATGGAGTTTGGTAGATATGTTCAAAGGTAGAAACTGAAAGAAGATAATTGTAAGAAATAACAAGAGATAAGCTTAGCAAAATCTAAAGATTAAAGTCCATCTCCTTTTAAATTAACCAAGGTTTTCTCCTCAGAGAGTAGAGTGCTCCTTAGGGAGAAAAATGCAGGGGAGTAGATCTTGTATTTGGGGGTGGAAGGGAATTTTTCCTAGTTGTAGGAACAAGGGAACAGAGGTGAAGGGATGCAGGACTGTTTCTGAATAGCTGAAGGTGTGTTTGGAGCCTTTCTGGACTCAGCAACATGGCTGGCTTGCAACTGGGCAAGTGGATATAAATAAGACTCAAGTCATTAGCAGTTTTCTGGAACTCTACCTGACACGGACCCCAAACTAACCTCTTGGCCCTCTTTCGACATTCTCATCTGACCCAAGAGCTGCAGAAAGAGACCTGCATCCCAACTCTAACTTCCGGGCCTCTCCTTAAAGTTACTCGAATAACTGATCATGTCTAGCATGGGCCTCAGTTCTAGACCCCTAACTTTTACCATTTCCTTCATTTCCACTAGGAAGGACCTGATACAACAAATCTGCCTGGAGTTGTATGAGAGGCAATATTTGTCATTTTTCTTTATTAATGTTTCTATTTGCATACCCTCTTCCAACCAAAACAAGATCTTGGATTAGAAATTCTGAGAGTTCCTCTGGAAAACCTGATTTTAAAAAGTTTTTTCTTCAGCCTGCCAAGGCACACATTTCACAAGCTTTCTAGATAATTGGGCCTGAGAAATAACTTTCTTGGCAAAGAGTAAATTGGTCTCAGGCCAATACTGGGTCTCTAGGAAAGATTGCTTAAAAAGGAAATTCCAAGATAGTTGTATTGTGGGAATGATCAGTGACCAAAAAGGCATGTTTCCCTTTTAAATGTCATTGCTGGCATTTAAAAAATATGTATTTTTCTGCAGATGAAAATACCGTTATGTCATGGTTTACTCCTGTTTTAAGCCTCAGACTCTCATATTATGGGTGGGAGGAAGAAAACCCTCCTCCATTTTCATGAGATCTTGCCCAGTGGACTCCATCCTCTACTTCAAATTCTGATGTGTGAAACAAACATTCCTAGCCAGACAGCTCCCTAGTTGCCGCACAGGGGCAGCTGCCGAACATAACACTATTGCAACTAGTGTTGACACCAGCCATTTGTGTTTGAAGAAATGTCTGATTTTTTGCTTCTTTCAGATGGTTTTGCACTCCTGTAGCAAGCAGGGGCTTTTATTATCCCCCTCATTTTAGGTGAGACTACATCCATTTTTGGGAACCCACCAACACAAATGTTAATGGTATGCAGATCTGGCCTTTCCTAAGATGGCAGCACGTCAGCCAAACTCATTTCCGGCGGAGGTTGCTAAGACAATTCACAAACCTTGCCAAATTTCATTAATGTGCTGAGTAGACCCGATGTTATCATATGGGTGCTTATCCGGAGCCAAATCTCTGTACATACATATTGATCATCTCTTTCTTGCATATTTTTCCTGACTACCGATTTCCATAAAAATGGAAATAGGAATCTCAACGTGTTTCCCTTATAACAATGTCCATCACAAGATCTTTATGTAATTTCTCATAAAAAAGTCAAATAACTTACCATTCTCAAGAAATAGTTCTCTGATTTAAGGCAAACTGTGGTTTCCCTGTTGGTCAGAGGTCCTCTGTTGTTATAGCTCATAAAATCGACTTCTGTGGAAAGTGAATTTCCTGTCAAAATCTGCAAACTAGATATTTCCACCTTGGTGTTTCACAAGCTGTGTACCTGTCCTGTCTATCACCTGCCATGGCTTTGTTTTGTGGAGTTTTAAGAGCATCCTAACTGTGTAAGTATGTGATTCTCCCTCATTTCCTTGCATTTACACATTTTACTTCTTTTGTGCTCTTCCATTAAAAAAGCTGGCAAAATTCCAATTAGCCATGTTCCGAAGACACTGTCTGGTCTGAAGCCTTTTGTGTCTCTCAGGGGGACTTGAGAGATTCCTTTTCCCTCCAACCCCACTGTCCTTTGGGCTGCCCTCCCTTACAGAAATGGTGTTATTGTGCAGTAATGGTTTGTTCCGTGCCCGACTCATGCACTGTGGGCATAGAGGACTCTCAAATAGTTCTTGAACTTGGCCCACTGAAAAAAAGGACTTTTCATAAAATATATACTCTATGCCTACATTCCAACACAGAAAAATAAAACCTCATCATAATAATAAAGTGCTTCCTTATAGGAATATTTTTGGTGTGGAATTATTTGCACATTCTTCTATATGAAGATGGACAGGCATCATCATAGTTATTATGGACTGAAAGTTTGTGACCCCCTGCCCCCAAATTCATAGGTTGAAATCCTAATCCCCAGTGTGGTGGTATTAGGAGGTCAGGCCTTTAGGAGGTGACTAGGTCATGAGGTTGGGGGCCTCATGAGTGGGACTAGAGACCACAGAGAGCTCCCCTTCTCCTCCTACCACGCGAGGACACAGGGGGGTGACAGCTGTCTCTGAATCAGGACACCGGCTCTCACCAGGTACTCAATCTGCTGTGTCTTGATCTTGGATTTCCCAGCTTCCAGAACGTAAGAAATAGTTTTGTGTAAAATCCACCCAGTCTCTAGTATTCTGTCACAGCAACCTAAATGGACTAAGAAAACATTTATGCTGCAGCATATACTAATCTTGAGGTAGTATTTCAAAAAGTACAGACTAAAAATATTATTGATACAAACACTGGACATTACAGATGGATGGGGTCAGCTAAAAATTCTACAACCAACTAGTAAGGTAATGAAAATAAGCTAAAAGTAATTATGATTTGAAAGTAATATAATAAATAACTTCAAATAAAAATCTGAGACAACTCACAACATACAACAAACTGTTCTTCATAAAAACTGAAGAAATTTCAAATATGTCTCTGTGTTTATGTGCAATAGGTTTGCAAACTTCCCAGGAGTTTTGAGGTAAATAGAGCTTCTGGAAGGTTAAAAATCACTGAATGGTTTCTCAAAGCTCTTAGGAAAAGGACAAGCATTCCTAGCATTGCCTTAATGGTCCTGCACAATTTGGCATCTAATACTCCACCGTTTTCACGCCATTTTCCTCCTGACTAGCGGTACCTCTGTGCATTGGATTTCCTTTAGTCCCTCCATATTCCTCCCGCCTCGTGGCCTTGCCCTCCGTCTATGAATGCTTTATTTGACCTCCAACCACTTTTCCATTACATTCACCAATTTAATGCCTACTTATACTTCAGAAAGAAAGCCAAATCTTTTACAGGGATGAGTTCTCTTACCCTGCCAGTTATATTATGTCCCTCATAATAGCTTTGTTGTAATATTTTATATTTTCACATCCAAGTCTGAATTACCTTTTTTATATATATATATTTGTGTGATGATTTAGCTAACATCTATCTCCCTAACTATACTGTAGTAAGCCCCATGAGGTCAGGGAAGTGTTTGATCTGCTCATCCTTTAATCCCCAGTATCTAGTACAATGTAATTAAAAGCGCAGGCTCGAATCTGGAGCCTTGATCCCAGCCTGGCTCTATCACGTAAACCTCTCTAAGGCTTTGCTGCTTCTTTTATGCAATGGGATTAGTAGTAATATGTTCTTTGTAGGGTTGTTTTCAGGTTTAAAGAAACCATCTGTATAACATGCATGCAAATATATTGAGTACAATGCATATAACAATTGGAAATAAATGCTAGATATTTTTTAAATAAACATTTTTTTTCCAAAACTTAAAAATAGTATTTTCTGGAAGAATACATAACAAAATACGATATAGATCCTTCAGTACACGTTAGTAGTGTGCTGATTTTACTTTATGAATATTTAATTTTAGGAACTCTTAGTAACTCAGGTCTGAGTTTGCAATCCAGTCCTTGGGTCTGTAAAAGGGAAAACCCATGGAAGTTTCTATCCTTCTTCCATCAGACAGAAGGAAACAGTTTGGCATGTCTCAGGCCTGGAGGGCAGAGACTTGTACCCATTGAGTTTCCATTGTTTAGCATTGTACCAGATGTGTAAAAAGCTGTTACAAAATATACCAAATAAATGACCCTAGTCTATGTCGATTTACATTTGGGTCCAACACCGAATATTCTATTCCAACCAGTTTATCTCAATTTATAGGAAATGGGAATTTGTTAAACAAGGGTAGGTGAGTGAGAGGACTTAATATATTGGCTACCTCAATAGACTTAAAATAAATCCTTTCTAAACTTTGAAACGATGGGAACAAAGTCTAAATGCTTATATTCTTTCTGTCAGAGTTCACAGGAGGGCAGAAAGTGCTAAGCCTCATGAACCAGATAAAATAAGCAGCAAATTGAATGTAAGGTATACATTAACTATAATACTGTAGTGTGAATAAAGATTTTATTTTTCCAGAAGTGAGAATAAATACACCTAATAGGAAGAATTTAATAACAGAAATGAGCACTTAATAATGCAAGTGGTATCTGGTGCATATTAAGCCCTCCATAAATGCCTCCTGAGTAAAGGAACAGAACGTGTTTATTTGACCTCTCTCTAAAATGTATAGGCCTTGCTGTTACCGCAGTGGCGAGCAGTGAAACAGCTGGAGCAGGCACCGCTCTGAATAGTAAAACAGCTGGAGCACCACAATTCGCCCCGTACCCAGGGTAAAAGCAGGCGTGTTTAGCACTAAAGCACAGATGAAAGTAGCCACCTACTAACTTCTGGAAACATCCAGACAAGCCTGCCTAGGGAAAAAAGAAAGAAAGAAAAGAAAGAAAATGTCTGGTATTAAAAGAGCCAGGCTTGCAAATAGAAATGAACCAATTCCCCCACCTAACTGGAGTTTTTTTCTTATTACTTTTATCATGTGGAGAAATTTTAAGAAAGAAAGAACTGAATTTTATGGTTATAGAATCATGTATATGTGCACATATATGCCAAGGACACATATTTGTTTCTATGCTGTCAAGAGCACTGGTGCTTTCTATCTGGTCATATGTCTGAGAAAGAAACCCTTTCCGATCAAGGTCATAAATACAAAGGATCTGTGTAGCATTCCTTGAAGGCAATAACCTCTTGGGGAGACAGTTAAAAGGTGCTGAGTGTGTGTGTACTAGCGGCAAGGGGTAGAAGTTTTCTTGCTTTATTCTTTCCCTTTCTGGGTAGGTACAAAGCTGTGAGGCTTGACCAGGCTAAACAATAAAAAGCTTTGTCACAGAGAAGCAACTTCTTCCCTATTTCTCCGCAGGCTACTCTGGAAAGGGTCGGGAGGAGGGTTGGCTGTCAGAGAACCACCCCAGGACTTTCCTTCAAAACCCAAGGAGTGTAATCCATAAACACGTGGATAATAGTCGCAGAAAGTAGAATGATTCATAACCCAACAGTACTTATTTCATGACAGCCTTAATGATTTCATTAGTTTGACAGGTAGGAAAGGCTTCAGAGAGGAAAGAAAAGAAACATCAGAGAAAGACAAAAATTGTAAGGATGTATAGTACTTGAACAGATCAAAAGCATTCTGATAAAAGCTGCATAGAAATAACGGCAGCAAACATGGCTTACTCATAATTATGTGGTTTAATAAAATATGTTAAAAAATTCTACAGAGTAAAACATGTATTATTTACTCATACACTCATCTCATGTGAGTAATCATGGATCATATTTCTGAGAAAGGGAAAGATCCCTTTAAATAAATAGAAAATAAGCTTTTGGTGCTTTTATGAACTAGGGGCTTTAAAAGCATGATCTCGTTTAATTACAATGACACTTCAAGGTAGATATCATGACCTTCTATTTATGGGTGGGAAAAAGAGAGCAGAGAAATGAAATAAATTGAACTAACTCAGTAAGGAATTTGAACACAGAAGCATCTGGCTCTCAAGAATGTATCACTGACATCTTTGAAAAACCTCTTAGCCTATGAGTCTCTTGCCAGTAAAAGACATACACACAATATTTTGCACACGAAACCCTGCCCAGTCCCATCTGCAGTCAGGTAAGAAACCTGCGTCACATCAGGCTTCCACAGCATGAATGTTCCCACCAAGCAAGTCATTTTTCTTCCTCAGAATTAAAAACGTAGTGGTCAACACACATTTTTATATTGAGTACTTGGATAAAGGTGGCTTGCTATCAGATTTTGTTTAAAGTCTGAACAATTACTTCAAATGGAAATGTTAGTGGTTGACATACAATTTGGTGATGTCATGCACGTTAATATAAAACATATGCTAAAAATACATTAAGGCTTACATTGTTTTCGACATATTAGGATCTCAAGCACATAGCATCAATGTTTGGTTATATGGAAATACCTAAGTAGTAATAGAATACTATTATGCCATTTAAGTGATATTGTATATAATGTATTTATTGACATGGAAAGCATTCATAATATTTTTAATACTTTTTTTCCTATTAAGAGGAATGTTTTATTAATCAAACATGCAGCCTGTGTAAATGACTGCCCCGGCCCAAGATCCATATAGAGGACGTGCATTTAGGGTTATTTTTCAGTGGGCACATCAGGGTCCCCAGTATTCTCCCTCCGGCCCCACATGCAGGGACGCTGGTAAATTGAATGCAGCTTTGGGATATGTATATGTGTATATGTACAAGTGCAATGTGATTTAACAGGAAAAAATTTAAAATAAGGGAAGAAAGATCGCATGGGGTGTGGGTGTCCTTAGGCCCTACTAAGGGCAAGAGACATGAAACCTGGCACATTGGATTGCTCTGGTCTCTGGGGTGGCCTGGTTCAGATACCAGCTTTATTACTGCTTATCTGCTAGGCAACCTGAGTGCAGCACCCATGCCTCCCAGCTTTCTTTCATCTTCTGTAAACAGGGAATGAAAATAAAAGCTACATCACTTAATTAAATGAGACGACATAATACGTCCTTTATGAGTCAACTTCTGGTGTGCATGTGTATGTGTGTGTATATAGAAAGAATTCCAGAGTAATATATCAAAATGCTTACAATTTTATTTCTGGAGATAAGGTCATGTCATATCATGTAGATTTTTCTCCTTTTGCTTATTCACATTTTAAAATATCTATATCATGCACTATATAAAACTACAGAATAGGTTAGTATTTAACATCACTGCTCACATATCAGAAGCATGGACATTAAAAACCAAAGATTGTTTTTATGACTTGGAATAATTTTCAACACACAGATATTCCAGCAGTTTAGGTTGGGGGGAAGTAAGAGTTCTTTGCAGGGAACAGAAGGCCCGTTTGCCACAAGTGTGTTCAGTTAGAAAAACATGAATCCTGATCAAGTGTGGAGTGACACCTAGTGAACCGTTTCTGCAGACAACTCCTGGGTCATCTCCTCTCGGGCTCCCTCTCCTGTTGCTTTTCTTCAAGGACACAGTCCTTCAATACCTGTTTTTCTACAGAGTGTTTTTGCAATATAGTGAAGGCAGAATTTGAGTCATGCATACTCATGTAAGAAATTCCTCATTTTGTGCGTATTGGCAAAAGGGAACTGCTTATTGTGCCACATAAATAAAACACACACTTTTCTCTGGAAAACAGCTGTAGAGCTTTAGATTTCAGATTATGATTCACCTGGCTTTTCATCTGTTAGTAGTTAGTGGGGTGACTCCATGTCTGGTAAGGCTTAGGACAGGCGGGACATTAGTGTCTACACTGAGTCAACAGGTCACAGGCCAGTTCTCCCCCCACCAACAAGCTTGGGTTTGGGGAAACAGACAACTATTCCTGGGGGTGGGGGGGGGTGCCCTTAGAAGCAAAACTGAGGCAGTAACTTAATTCTCGGGTTCCAGACAGATAAAAATAAAAAGACAGTGCTGAAGTTCAAGACCAAGACTAGACTAGCAGGACCTGTGACTTAATGCTAAACTGTAGATCACTGAGAAGCACCTATTACCTGAAATCAGGATTGGGCCTATAAAGCAGGATAGATAGTGGCCAAGTTGCCTTGGCAATGGGCAAAAATACTGTGGACAGAGCCTGATATTGTATGAAATAGATAGTCTTCTGTAGTGACCTTACATAATCTAGTCTAATTCCTCTCCATAATTATTTTAAAATCACCAGGATCCCATTTTCCCATTTGAAGACTTGCTCATGGATATAAATTATTGATATAAGTTTGGGATCCTGGCATTTCTGAGTTTGAAGAGAAACTTTGACATTACAAACACGCTTGGCCAACCATAAGCAGAAATTTAAGTGAGCATTGGATATTTAGTGGTATCATTCTTATGCTAAGAAAACCAAATTGAGATTCATTAGCTCCATCCAGTTCAGAGGGTAAAATAAGGGAAGAGAAGTGGTGGGAGTGTAAACAGCTGGAGTCACATAGCAAGTCTTGCTAGTCATTGTAAAGAACAATTTATGGTATATTATCATTATTACCCTAAAATATGAGGTTGTCTGGAGAAACTATAACCTGGAAATTCAGATTCTGGTCATAAATATCAAAGGAGTAGAATAAGTAGCTTTTACACTTGCACAACAACATAGTATATCAGCATACTCAAAAAATCTACGGCATTCTGGAGATCAAATAAAATTGCTCTACAGCAAATATAAGTATGCACCAGTGTGTACCCATTAAACTAGCGAGAGCAATCCATTGGCGACAGGTTAAGGTAAAAAGGTATGCTCATATATTTTAAGTGACATTTTGTAAATTGGTCCAAATTTTCTGTGGAGCTCTTTGTGACAAAGCTCTATAATGGTTTCTTTCCTTTGGCCTAGTAATTTCACTTTGGGGAATACACTCCTAGAAAATAATCTAGAAGCAAACAAGTCATTGGTTTCAAGATGTTCATACAAAGCTGTTTACGAAAAGGGAAATTTTGAAAATAACTCATATGTCCAACAATAAGTGATTGTCCAAGGAAACTCGTGTTTAATACCATGGGATTCGAGCTGGCCTGTTATACCATATGGACTGTTAATACAAGCCCATATTTATAGTAAACAATCAAGTGAAATAAGAGCAGGATTATTATATGAAACCTGATCAGAGTCATATAAATACATGCATGTGTGTGCATGAAGGGCCTTCAGAAGAGACTCTGAAATGAGGGGAGGGAGTGAATTCAGATTTATTGATATGCTGAGGACCAAGGTATTTTCATAATTCTCTCTTTTAATCACAGATCAACCTTGTGAGACAGATATAATTTATTCAATGTCCACTCAAGAAACTGAGCAGTTTGCCTTTGGTCGTGTAGCTGGGCAAGTAACAAAGCTAGAATTCAAACCCTGTCTGTGCTTCCAAAATTCATGCTTTTCCAACAGGTTGGAATCATTTCCTGAATTTCTCTAAATAAAAAACTAGTCTATCACATGGTCCTCCAAAATGGATTGATTGGTTGAATAATTTTGAAAATGTGCTAAAATATATCCTCCTAATGTTAATTGACAGAAATGCTTGAAGTATTTAAATAAATAAACCAGTTTAAATTTGTTTAAGGTAGTATTTCCCAATCCAGTAAATCCAGTGTTTGTGTGTGTATATTTTTATACCTGTAAATGAGTATACGTGGCAACTGCTAACAAACCAAAAAACTCAAGATCTGCAGAACACAGTTTGGGAAATACTGATTTAAAGTTTTGTGTTCACTAGACATTCTTTTGAAGCTAAGTATTAAAACTTATGAGTTTTAAAATTAAAGGTTACAGTATTAAGGTATTAAAATGTATAAAAATTATTCGTTTTGTAAGAAAGTTGTCAGAGGATGAAATGTAAACTAGGGAATTGCTAAGAGCTTAAATGTAAATAAATATGAGTATCCATGTTTTCTCTCTTCCTTAAGGTTATAAGTGGCAACTCTAAATATTGGCACAGAAAATTACAGTGGGATCACTGAGGTTAGTCTCCCTTGTAGGAGCAAGTTCATGGCAATTTGCCCTACTTATCCTGCAGATAAGGGTAATAAGAATACTGATATTTTGAAGGTCACAATATTAGCTACTCTGAAGATCAGGATTCTGAGTCCAGGATGTGGTACATTCTGGAAACAACATTGACCCAGCACTGTGGGCGTGATTGTGTTGGCAGATTTGAATATATGAATCCCGAGAGCTGTAATGCTGCGGGACCAAGTCTAGTTAGGAATGAAGTCCTCACCACTGAGTGTGAGTCACAGCACTAATGTTTTCTCCAAAAGCATCACTTCAAAGTCATTCCAGAGGACTCAGCCTCCCTCTCTGGGCCTGACCTTCATGTTCAAGAATTGCTTTGACAACCAGTCAGTTCTTAAACCACCAAGGGCATCACAAATAGGTGGCTGGGGTTTGTGGTTAACTCCATGATCCCAAACAGCTGCTCCAAACTCCGTAAATATTTGCATTGCAAATAAACATATCTAAGTAAAACTAGTGTTTTGGTTATGCAAAAATAACTTTAAGACAGGTTTCCAAGGGCTAGTTCCACTTCCGCAGGCCAGAGGTCAACCTCCCAAATAGAAATTCTGATGCCATCTCTGCAATGCTCTTACATCTTCTGGTAGGTAGCCTCTCTTGTGACCATGTCCCTGAGTATGTCTGGGGAGAGGTGCTTGGTTCCCTCAATGTTCTCATCTCCTCCACTGTTTACCTCTGAGCTTTCAAAGAATTGAAGAGTCTTTAATCTTAAAGACACAGGCCACTTTATCTGGGAGCCCTTCTACCCGATGGGGAAATTGACACCTGAACACAATCGTGAAGCCCATCAGTCCTCCTGCTTGGGATGCAGCTAACCAAGGCTTCAGGTTCCCTGTTCAGCAGTCAGCCTATCAATACGAGACTGAGACAGATCTCCTGGGAATTCAGCTGGGAAACTTAAAAAAGCAAAAAACAAAAAAGTGTCGCAGATGACCTGGGCTGAGAATCACTGACATAGACTCATCTTTATTAAACATTTGAAGAGTGCCTTGTGATGTTTTCTGTGACTTGAGTCCTCCTTGGTCTTTGCAGCCGTGCAGTCACCCTCAGAGCTCAGCCATTGCTGGTCTGGTTGATCCTGCCTGTCTTGCCTGGTTTGTGGAAGAAGGAGAAATGCATGCTGGGCCATTTGAACAAAAAGTGTCATCAGTGGCCAACACTTTAGCTGAGGAAATAGAAACTTCCTTCTTATAAGAATGGTTTGGTTGTTAATACCAAAGATCTATTGGAAGGTTCTTGAGCCTTTAGGGGAAGAGCACTTCAGGCAGAAAACAAGATGCAGTGCAATAATATAAATGCAGGGGAAGAGATTATTCACACTTTAAGTAAATAATTTTCTCTTTTTCTAAATTACAAGTAATCCTAAGGTGTTCTTCAAAATAATAATCTCATAGAAGTAATATAGAATATGCCAATTCCCTTGCATTAGCAAAACTCTAACTGAAATTCAGACATTATGGTTTTTTTTGCACAAAAAAGCTTGGATTTGTAAAACAAGTACAATGAACACAAATTAAACATTATTGCTCTATTTTCTTCTCAGATGTCGGACCACATCACCTCCATCAAACAAAGCCTGTTGCTACTTTCTGAACCACAGAATAAATACCTTGTCTCCATGATCAACAATATAAAACAGTTCTTAGATACTCCATCCCCACAGAGGACATGCTTATGTCTTTCCTGACGTAAGGAGCCATCGACATGAATGTCATCCCCACCTATGGCTGAAGAGCACGGACGTGTTTTCTAAGATCCAGGATGGGGAGGTGGATTTCTATATCAGTCTGTGAGAGTTTGGTCTAACCACATTTTGAAAATGTGTGGGTAGCTCACGTCCTAATTTTAGCCTGAAGATGTGTTTTACTTGACAGGCAGTGCCTTTTTTTTTCATACATCAGTTGCCAACATTCAAAAACTGGGATGTTTACATAAAAATCCATTTGGAGATTTTTTTGGAAAAAATTGGTAGAGCTGACCTAGCAGTAACTTAGCAGTAATTAGCTGGACCTGAGTCTTTACAACCCCTTTTAGGTAGGACTTGGTCTCTGAGAATCCCAGTCCGCAGGCAAGCACACTTCTCTCCCTGAGGCACCACCTGGCTCTAGGAGCACTGGAGACTGTAACCTGTGGCCTGAGAATTTTGTACATCCCTTCCAGTTATGAAATCCTATGATTCTCCTTTTCATAAAAGATAGTAAAAGATAGGATCAGGAGAGGATGAGAGGTGCACAGAAGGGATAGAATAGGATAAGGAGAGAGGGGGGCTCTCAGCTCCTCTGAGTGTGGATGAACAGACTTACTTCATTCAAAAACTTGATTCACAATGTAAGAGGGAGTGGAGGGTGAGAAAAACATGCAGACACTACAGTCATTTTTACCAGGTGATGTGGAGCTAAGAGAACTGGCAGGGCAGAAAAGTAGCTACTGAATTTCATTGCTGTTCTTTTAAAACTCAGTTTCCTTTCAGGTTATAAAAATCATTTGTGTTAATTTTAGAATAGTTGGAAAATTCAGAAATCTATAAAGCACTACCAGATTAATATCCATTCGACTCAAATCTACAGGGGGATCAAACATTTTATTTTGATTGATTATAACAAGCATTTACTGAGCGCCTATGTGTGAGTTAGGTACTCTAAGGGATACAAAAACAAACCAAAGAAATAATACTGAACTTTAGAAAGCACATCATGTATGAGGAAGAAATAATATAAGTCCACATGCCACCGATACAAAGCAAAAACAGACAACTGATAAAAAAAAACCAAATACAGTAATTTCAAGACCTGTAATTCAGAGAAGCCTGTCAATGAAGGAATATAAAGAATTTTATATTTTCCAATACAACGAAAAACATTTTCAACTTTTGAGTTATACCAAATAAAGCAATTCAAAAAATAGAGCATAAAAACAAAATGGAACTGTCAGTGTGGCGCATATACATGAATATACGTAATCAACATCATTCCAGACAAAAAAACATTATATTGCAAAAACAGGTAGAAAATGGAACCCATCCCTAATTACCGTTGTTGGAGAAGATATGAAGTTAAGATTTCACGGCTTACTCGCTGAACGTTATACTTTGACCCAGACTTCATGGGACCTTGTGCTGAAAATTATTACCATAATTTAAAACACCTCTGTTTGAAAGATTTCCATTCTCATACAGGTCATAAACCAACCAGAACATGATTTCAGTATGTTATAAATAATACTTGAGAGAAAAATTGTCATGTCCAGACATAAGTGGTAGAAGAAAAAAAAAAAAAACTTTCTCCTGATTTAATTTAAAAATGATAATGGTTCATTTTTCAAAGGATCTTAATCCTCAAAATGCTTTGCCATAGCATTTTTGTGTATGTGAAAATCTAATGATACCCTAGATAACAAGCTCCTAAATGAAATTACAAACAATGAGAGGCTACATATATTGTTTTCAAGTCTACAATGTTATTAAATTATCATTGCTTTGCAAATTAATACTTGCTTTCATTTTTGCAGTAAGTGACCACAGGGACCACAGGCTCAAAATGAATGTAAAACAGAAAATACAAATAACAAAAATCTGTGGCTATTTTTTCCCCTATGATCATTTACTCCTACATGAAAAATATGGCTTATAATAATAACAATAAAAGATTTCCCCCAGCTTTTTATAGTTTTAAGACTGGTATGCTTACCACAGGATCTTAATTTGTCTAGAAAATTGAGTGGTAACATCTGTCCGCTTTCCACCATATCCAGTGGAATATTGTCCGCTGGATAAAGTCTAGGGAATAAATGTGATCTTTTACACTTACTGCTGATTTATCAAATGTACAGTTGTCAACCTAATCTATGCCTTTGATGGATCAACATGTACATTATTAAGAGGAAAACACACACCTCTGAGCTGTATACTATTCTCTGCAGACCAAAAAATGTGGTTGCCATGGCAACTGCAAACCCTGGCGAGTCTGTCATGACCCAGTAGCAGTATAATGGGAAACATCTGCCAGGAAATCATGGACTCGCATGCGATCTTTGGGAGGAAGTATTTGTGAGAATTTGACCTTAAAAAGATTTCCTCAATCCTGATCTCAGGCTCCCCTAACGCAAATGATTAAAATGGTGCTGTTCTTGTCAACATCTGCAGCACAAAACAAAGGGAAACACACAGGAAAATGTAAGGTTTCATTCACTGCCAGTAATACAAATTAAGTCAATTATTCAATATGAAATTGTTTATAATAAACCCTTCCCCCACCAAAAAATAGGGCCAGTAATTTTCATTATTTGACCTCCACAGTGATCTCTAATTTAAGCATGCATCAGAATTACATGCAGGGCTTGTGAAAAAAAACAGATTGTTGGGTCCCATCCCCCAAATTTCTGATTTAGTAGGTTGGGGTGAGGTCTAAGAATTTGCATTTCTAAAGTTTCCAGATGAAGTTGTTAGTGCTGGCCCAGAATCTGCATTTTGAGAACCTTGAAGAACTCTAAAAGCTTGCTAGCAATAGAATCTTGACAGGAATAAGAAATACATCAGTTCTTATTACAAAGTTCACTTCAACGATATCAGCTGTAGTGGTTTCTAGACCTGGTTCCTGCATGGGAAATAACTTAAAAAATATAAAATTCCAGGTCTTACCCTTGAGATTTGGTTTTCGTTGGTCTTGGATAGAATCCAGGGGGTCTGGATATTTTGAACAAGCATCCTAAGTTAATTCTAATATTAGCCTTTTCCTCCACGGTGCTTGGGAATCGCTGACTGAGACAGGCTGTCACTTTGTGGTATATGTAGGAAGCACCTGTGAAGCCCTTCTTAAAACTCTGACCACTGCCCCAGCTACACTGATGCAGGAGGTGTGAAGGGCACCCAGGAACTGGAATTTTATCAAGTACCACCAGGACTTGGTGGAGGTGACCACAAACATCAGTCTTCAAAGTGAGTGTCTTGCCTGAGGGATTCAGCCCTGGGCAAGTTCACTACGGACTCAATGAGACCCAGAAATGACAATGAATAAAAGGGTTTATACCTGGCTTTATGCTCCTGGGCGACAGGTTGAGGTCTAGAATAATGTCTGTACCCAACAGTCTGCAGGGCTGTAATCCTCCTTCATCTCTGCCTCCAACCAGAGAACTGGGCAGAGCTCTTTATACAGTGACTCAGTCAATAAGAGCTTATAGCCTACGGGTGTGGAAGCATTAGCCCAGCAGTAGGCCAGTTACATCATCAAGTAGTTTAGGGTCAGGTAAGGATCCTGGCCATAGGAATTTCCATTTTCCCCACAATGAGTTAAGACATCTGTTGAAGATAGGGTAAAAAAACATAGAATTCCATTTTTCAAAAATTTTTAAATCTTGATCTGAAAACTAAGATAGGAATTAAGTTTTGCTCACACTCTGGCCTTCCTGGTGATCCCACTGTTAGGGGCAGTCATGGATCACCCACTGTGGGAGGGAAAGGGGGCCTTTAACATGGAGGAAGGGTTGACGGCAGCTCTCTCCCATTCAAGTATTAATACATCATGGGAGCAGTTCCCTGTGACTCATTTAGGTGGACTTAGGGATTTTTTCCCCTAGTTTTCATGGACCTAAGCCTTCAGAAAATGGACTAGTAGCTTTAAAAGAATTGTAACTGACTGAAGCCATTACAAAGTGAGCCATTGAGAAATGGCACAGCTGATACACTTCCAACTCTTAACAGCAAACTGCTTCCCAACAAAATTAAGAGGACTAATTAGCTAAGATCCAAGAAGCTCATCAGTAAAAGAAAATAATTCTTTTCTGAAAGAAATACAGGCTGTGGAAAGAGCATTTGAAAATGAATATTTTCATCACTATGTAATTTTGTTGTTAAAAATCTGCATACTTAAAAATATGGTAACCGAATTTTCTACCTTGATTAAAAATTTGCAAAAGGCTTTTGGTGGGCTTTCAACCATTGTTTAAAGATATAATGAACACTTGATTGATTCATAAGAAAAAATGGTGGACTTCAGGGAAGATTAAAATTTACTTGAATTTCAGCAAAGATCTCAAGTAAACAAAATAGAAAAATGAGTGCAATGATTTGGTAAACAAAATTGAAAACAGATGTTTTTTACCATTTGGCTCTATATCTTTTTTTTTTGTCAGCTAAGATGGGCTGATAAACCCAAGTATTTAGGTAAACTCAACTTAGATGTACAAATTTCTACATTATGAAGTGTTCGGATGAATTATTTTACAAATAATGAAGCATGTTAAATATTCATTTTATCCCCTATAACATAATGCATGTTATTTATTTTTAAAGAAAAAGCATGATCCTTTTTAAATTATAATAGTTATTAAAATAATGTTTTTGTTACATTCAGGTCAGAGCAGTAGTCAAGGTGACGGCCAAGGCTGGAGTCTTCTCTGAGCCTCCTATTTTAAGCTTTTGTGCTTGTTGGTGCAACTCATTGCCTTGCACTTGTGGAACTGAGGGTGGCTCATCCTTTAAAGGCCAACAGGAAAATGGTTCCCTTAGACTTGACCTCCTTTTAAAGGAATCGTCTTGATTAGATCATATCCAGGAAAGATGATTTTCATTTTTAGGAACTCAAAGTCAAGTAATTAGTAGCCTAATTGCTGGAGTGCTGAGCCATCAAAGCCACTGGTCCTCACTCAAGAGCAGGGCATTGTGTAGGATGTGTACACCAGGAGGCGGAAATATTGGAGAACATCTTAGAATTCTGCCTTCTGCAGCAGGCCTGGATACAATCTTCAGACACCGGGTTTTTGGAGAGAAATATCGATTTATTCACACATTCTTTGGTTTCTATTCAATATTATTCTTTCAACTATGCACTGTGTTCAAGTGATTGTTTCTTGTTTATCATTCAATTTAGGATATAAATTATTATTTATACTCGTTATTTATAACCCAGTTTAGGATAACCTTGGTCTATAAGAGTTTAAATTAATTTTTCAATCAAAAACAAGTGTCACACTTCTTGACAGAGAGGCTTTAATGAAAATTAAGTCATAAAACTGCTGGTTTTTGAATGGTCTAAGCAAGACTTTCCTGCTGGCTGCCTAGTATAATGGGCTCAAGTCTGACGTGAGCATCTGGGGGTCAGAAGTTTCCGTGATACCCCTTTAGTGAAACCCATTCCCTCTGCCTCCAGCAGCTGGTGATTACTGCTCTGCTTCTTGTCATTATGTAATTTTGCCTTTTATAGAATTTTAGATAAATGGGATCATACAGTAGATAGACTGTCTATGACCTCCTTCACGTCGCCTAAGGATGATGAGATTCATCTATGTTGTTGCATGTATCAGGAGTTCATTTTCCTTACTGAGTAGTATTCCATCCCATGGATACAAAATGATTTGTTTATCCATTCACCATTTGGTGGGAATCTGAGTTATTTTCTGTCTGGGGCTGGGAATACAGCTTCAACAAATGTTCACATATAGGTAAAAATATTTAGTGATGGAATTGTTGGACTACATGGTGAGTGTATATTTAACCTCATAAGAAATCTCTAAACTGCTTACCAAAGTGACTGTTCCATTTTGCACACCCAAATATAATATGACAGTGTATGAGAGTTGCCTCATTATCCTCACCTACACTTCATATTATCAGTCCTTTTAGAAATTCTAGGTTTAAATGGACTATCTTGCTATTTGTTTGTTTTGTGTCAGAAGCATCTTTTCTTCTGTTCTTCTTTTCCATAGAATATTTTTATGATTTTATTTCCATTATTTGCTAATTAGCAATACATCATTATTTTATATTTAAGATATTGCTTAGGATAAAATATACCTCTTAAATGGTATATAATTTTATGAGTAATATTATACCACTTCATATTTTGTATAAAATATTAGTTTATTTCCATTTCTTTCTTTGGGTTATTTTTGTAAAATATTTTACTTCTGCGTAGGCTTAAACCTTTCAATGTGTATTATTTTTGAAATATTATTTTGTACTGTTTTTGCAAAGGCAGTTGATGAACTTTGAAACAATTTAAAAATGAGAAAACATTTTTTGTATTTACCCAGGTTAATTAACACTCTTACTTTTGTGAAGATTCAGATTTCCCTCTGATACAATGTTCCTTCCGTTTGATGAACTCCCTTCACATTCCTTGTAGTGAAGTTCTGCTGGTGACAAATTCTCTAAGCTTTTGTTTGTTTAAAAAGGTTTTTATTTTACCTTTATTTTTTTGAAAAATATTTTTCACTGGATATGGAATTCTAGAATGAGAGACATTCTTTTTTAAGAATTTAAAGATATTGTTCTATTGTGATTCTGACTAGTTTGCCACTATTCTTTTCTTGTCCTTTGTATTCAGTCTGTCTTTTTCCTCTGGCTGTTTTCAAGATTTTCTTTCTATGACAAGGTTTTCAGGAATTTGGTTCTGATATGCCTTGATATGCACTTCTTTACTGGTATTCTGCTGAGGGTTATTAGCTTCTTTGAACTTTGATTTATAAGTTTTATTAAACTTAGGACATTTTAGGTAATACATCCTCAAATATTTTTTTCTGTCCCTCCCACCACCTTCTGGGACACCAATTAGACATAAATTTGGCCAACTGATGTTGTCCCACAGGTCACTGATGCTTTGTTTCTCTTTTTCTTCCTTTTTTTCAATCTTTATGCTCCCTTTCCCTGTGATTGGAGCTAAAGCCAGCCAGTCCTTGCACACTGTTTACACTTGATAGTTTTGATTTGGCTGCTTCTGCCAATCATGTTGACAGAAGAGAATATAAAACTTCTCGTGGAAAAGTGGATAATAAAGTCTGTTCGCTGAAAAAAAATGGGATTGAGAGAGAGAGAGAGAAATCATGCTCTCTGAACTCTTATTTTTCCATCATCCTGGATGCAGTTCCTTTCTGAAGCTTTACAAATTTTTGTCCTTGGAGTGACAAGCTCAATTCTTGTCCATATTTTTGTTCTTAGATTCTGAGAAATGCCTACTTTCTTTATAATAAATCATCCTTATCTTGCTTAAGCCTGCTAAATTTAGTTTTCAACAACAATCCTAAAAAAGTGACATTTTTTTTGTTTCAGCAGTGGAAAACTTTTTTTCAAAATGAATTGTATATAGAACCCCAAAATGCAAAGAAGCAAAAATGGAAGTGCCGTTTCCCAGGTGTGGGAGGACTCTGCAGGGCTTCAATCACAGGCATTCCTTCCCCTCTACGGTGGCACCTGCTCACTTCCGCACAGCCCTAGGGCTCCCTGCAGCAGTTTGACAGCCATTGCCCTCAGAGGTCATTCTGGCTACTCACCGTTTTCTGTACATACTTTTTGCCTCCTCATATATGTGTTTTGGCCTATGCTGTTCCTTGGCTCTGGAATGTTCTTTTTCTTAACCTTTTCTTCGTGCTTTAGCCATTCCTCGGTGTCTGCGTTGCTTATAGAGCCAAGCATTTTGGAAGCCTTCTTTAATCATTTTTGTAAAGAGAAAGTGAGAAGCCAAAATGTAATATTGTTTAAATAAGTTGTTTGTCTTTCTTTAACTTCTTTAAAAATGTTTGAAAAACAATTATCTAATTCCTCCAAGAGAAATGAACCAAAACAATCCCAGACAGATAGATGTTGTCTAATCTTTGTCATTTTTTTCTCCAAAAAAGGAAACAATTACATGCTTATTTAAACATTTGAAGGGACAACTTACAGAGAACAATGTTGTTTTTGTAAATATACAAGTTTTATTTGTATATTTATGCTCTGAATACTTTTCATGAAGTCTTTATTCCATTACTTTGATAAGGGAAGAGGAATGGAACTAATATTGAATAAATAGTGCATACCAGCCAATTCATTAGTCTTAATCTTCAAAACTCTTTATGATATGATGCAGTCAGCTTTCCAAATTTTCACAGTTGTTAAGTTGTGAGGTCAGGATTCAACTGATTGTACTTATTAAATGAGATGAATGATGAGTAAATATAATCCAACTGGTTAGAATGTTTATGTTTATTGTTTCTTGAAATGCAAAGTTTTTATATTTCCATAATCTGTTATGTTCAAAGAACAAAAGTGACTCAGGCTAGGGTTCTCTGTTAGAAGAAATGAAAAAAAATACTGATTTATAGTAAGAACTACTTCCTCCTAAAGGATGTTTAATAAATCACCCACATCTAGTATAAATCATTTAATACCAACACAGCTCTTCAAGCAAGAGCAGGATATAACAGCAATTCTGTGGCTGTTGGGTAACATGTATCTGAGTTTCCACCTGTGGCCATCTCCTTTCTTCTGTCAATCAGTATGAGAAATATTATAATAGATGGCATAGTATCCTGTATGACAATGGTTAGAGAGATGGTGTATGCAATCACATAGACACGTGCATGATAAAATATCTGTAGACTTAACATACATAACATAGCATAACTGCTGAGTGATAAGTCCATGTATTCAAAATAGTAATAACTGAAATAATACAAATGCCCCATCTTTTATAAAACCATATTTTAATATTTTAATAATGACCTTTGCATTGTTCCACTATCAACAGCAAACACTGAAGCTTTCCAAATCCCTTAATACATCAACTTCCCAATGTGGATGTCTCTTTCAAACACGGTTGTCAAATATTAAAGAGTAAGAATACATTATTATTATTATCTCTAGTAATACCAGATGTGGAATGATGCATTGGGAAATATAATAGATATAGTCCTTTCTTCAAGAATTTATAATCTAAAATCTTCAATTTGAGAAGACAAATATATGAGAAATGGGCTGAGATCCAAGATAATTTCACCATTCCATGAACATACATTAATGTACTAACTTATTCAAAAGCTCAGCTTTTAAATGTAAGTTGTTTAGTTTTTACTATATTAAGTACTTACAGGAAAAGAATCTACAAATGAACTTTAAGAAGCCCATAAACAACTAAAATTGCTTGCAAAATATTTTGGGGGAGAGAGGAACATGCACATTTTGCTGGACAGAAGGTTTATGGCTTTTATATTCTTAATAAGTCTATAATTCCCCTCAAGTTTTATAACCATCAATATAAAAGGTCAATTTGAGCACTATTTTGTTGTTAAAGAAAATTATTGCTGTTTGATTTGCTGACATAACAAAGGTTTGCTGAAATGAAATGTAATGATATGGATTTAGATCTAGCTCTCTGTTTAGGATGATGTTATTCAGAATTCAGCAGCTGTCTCACAGTTAATCTTCAGCAATCTGATAAAAACCAGGAGACACTTGCTCAACTGGCCCGGGCCAGAAAGGAATGAAAAATATGTAAAAAGTGAGACATAAACATGTAGCACACCACAGAGTAGTGGAAGTGATGTAAAACCAGAAAGTACAATGCTCTCCTAAAGGTTTTCAAATTCACTGAATTTCTTTTCATATCACAGGGCTGAGGAAAACAGCAGTTGGTGAGCCCTGAGGGCTGAAGCATCAGAGTCAGGTAAAGGCACTACTAATAGTACACGCTTCACATGGTTTTAGTGAATATGCAGAGTAAATTCATCTCATTCTGCCAACATTTTGATTGAGTAAGTAAGTGTGGAACTGTCAAATCGTACTGATTCTGGTCTGGGTATGCCCACCACTTCAACACCGGTTCAGCTTGCCTCAAGTTTGCTAAGAATAAATACGGTCCACAAACGAAAAAACTTTTCTTCTACCCTATAATGTGGAGGGTATGAGGGCCTCGAATTAAACTGACAAACGACAGCTCAGCAAAAGAAAAAAAATGGATTTAATTACGTATGTACACATGGGACCTCCCGAAGAAACGTGACCCAAGGAGGCGTTCGGAACTGGAGCTGACGTACCATATTCTTCGGGAATCGGGAGGGGCAGAGCGGCCCTTTGGGGAGTGCAAATGACCTCTTAGAAGGGGATCGAAAGGGCACTCATGGAAAAACAAATGACATTTTGAAAGATAGATGAACGTCTAGGAGAACAGATGGGAGACACGACAGCTTTGTAGCGATGTCTGGGTGTGGGGACTTCTGGTCTCCAAGGAGAGGTCAGCGCTGCTCCTTGGGAGGGGATTTATGGCAGTTGGGTTCTTTGGGGAGGCTCTGCTTTTAGGCAGAGAAGGGATTTCAGGAACTCAAATGCCTTGGGCACAAAATAATTTTTATGGCACAAGTGGCTTATTTTGGACTCCTTCAGGATGAAGCAACATGCTATGAATATATGAAAAATATAAAAAGGACTGCTTCTGTGGTGGAAAGTCAACATCTGGGGCTTCTTAGATCATCAGTACTAGACGTTTACTGAAGTTCATATTTCTGTTAAGTGTAGTGAGTCAGAACCACGTGTCAACAATTTAATCGGCTTAGAGAACAACACCTTTCTAAAAAAAAAACACTTCTGAGACACTAAATCACAGATCACAGACAGGTGAGCTGAAATAAAACAGTTATAGTAAATCAGTGGCTTATCTTCTCTTTAAAGATCAGAGATATTAAGATGTTTTTCTGAACTCACATGACTTTATCACCAACAGTGATTTATAGTTTTGTTTTAATTATTATTATTGCCAGAAAGCTGAATCTGAGCACAGTAATCTGGATTCTGACAGGTTAAGTAGTTTTCCCCAAGAGCGCACACTTAAAAAAAAAGTGTTTGTCCTATTTTCTCCGTCCATCCAACACACCATAGATGTCCCAGAGCAAACCGCTCTCATCTCCGGCAAACACGCTCCCCCTTGCTGCCCGCGTCCTTGCTCATCCTCCCAGGACCTCCGTCTTCCCCCCTCCACTGTCCTCCCCTTTGCAGGGGGGTGGGATGAGGTGGGCAGTTGTTTACTTTCCAGAAGAATTTCTGGTACCCGTTGCCTTATTAACTGATAGAAACCTTGAGTTTCTCAGAGCCATCTACTCATACCAGTACTTTCAACGTACCAGCATGAAACCTGATTACAAAAATTAAAATCTTGTTTAAACATAAGGATTTTTCAAAGTGTGCATGTGTGTTTTATGTCCGGCTACGAAATTTGGTATTTCGTGCTGCGCATTATGGTACCAAACCATTTTCTCAAGTCACCCCGCTGAACAGAAAGTCAGATGTGATCTGTGCTTACCACGGAGGGAGCCTGTATAATACCCGTTGTCTCATTTTAGGCCACAAGACAGTGATATGATTCTCTTAAAACGCAGACTCACAGTGTATCCGCGGAGGAGCGCGATGTCGAGGCTTCTCTTTCCTTCGGATTCCTTCTTCCGCTTGGCTCGCCGCTACCCAGCGCAGTCGGAAATCCATGGCATTATTTACTGGCTGGGATGATCTTCTCTCCCCAGCATCATCCGAATAAAAGGGTTTTGTGTACCTGAAGCAAAACATCTCAATTGCCCTCCCAGGGAATTACAATTTTAGGGCTCAAGGTGGCCTTGACAACAAGAGTTACTAATATTTAAACCTATTTACATTTTATTCCAACGGTGCCTGTGTTTTTGCTGTTGTATTACCTTGTCTGCTTGGTTTGTTTTAAACCCAGACATTTACACAGTTGATATAATTTCCATCCCTAACTAAAAAAATAACTGCAATAACTTGCATTTGCCATTATACCTATTCAAAGACTTTTCCCCTTTGTCCCCACTCCAGCTGTAGGCTGAACGTCAGGGTATCTCAGGTGGCATCCCTTCTCTCTGTCCCCAGCCTGTGCCTATTTACTCTCTTGTGGTAAGAAATACTTTCTTGGTGTGTTCTGTTGGGCCGAAGAGGCAGGAGACTGTTCTTCTAGATTTATCATGGTGACCACTTGGTAATGTATATAAATGTTGAATCACTATGTCATACAACTGAAATTAACATATTATATATCAACTGCATTACAATTTAAATAAAGTTTTTGCTGCACCTATTGAGATGATTATATATAAAAAAAAATTGCTCCAAGTGGCAAGGCTTGTTAGGCAAAGCAGGCCCTGGCCTCACTGGTTTGCAGATTAATTAAACAGTTTGACCTAACCAATCATAAAGGAATCTAGGATAGTGAAGGAT
Source organism: Manis pentadactyla (assembly GCF_030020395.1). Taxonomy (NCBI): domain Eukaryota; kingdom Metazoa; phylum Chordata; class Mammalia; order Pholidota; family Manidae; genus Manis; species Manis pentadactyla. Next base: position 8,503,517 of record NC_080026.1, read on the forward strand.
TTCTGATGAACCTTTAACCTAACATTAATTATTTAGATGCCCTAGTGAAGACTCTTGAATAATTTACAGGAACCATTGGAGACACGTGTATGAATTATAACAATATTTGAATGTCCATGGGAGCTTTTATAGGGCTGATAAAACTCAAATTGCAAAGGGCAGAGGAACATATGGATTACAGTAAACTCCAGCTACAATTCCACAAGCATGTATATTATTACCGGTGCACAGTGGTTGTTCTGTCAGAGTACTTCTGTGGCTTTCCACACAGAGTACCATGGAGTGATTAATGTGGATCAACACAGAGATGACCTGTTTCCTCCAGTCTTGCATTTTGTAATAGCACATTACTTTATGTAGAGGAGGTCTTCGAATACTATATTATCATCGAATATTGAAGATCAGCTCTTCCAAAATATTATTACAATAATAAACTATAACCAAATTTTTAATACTATCAATTAGAGATAATCAGGTAAGAAAAATATCTGAAATAAGTAAATATTTCCCATTTCTATTATACTACCATTTTGCTACCTTTCATTTTTAATGGAAAAAAAACTTCAAACTTGGCTATTCAGACGTTTCACTGAGAGCTGGGTGTATAGTTGTTGAATCCCCTCAGAGAGCTAGCAGCCTCAGGGCAACATTCTAAAAGCTATAAAAACTTTCACTTAATACTAATTGCAAACATATTTCCATTTAAATATCTTCACTTACTTATTTCTTTTTGGTCTTTCATGCAGTAGAGTCAGTAAGGCCAGTGTTAGACAAAGATCTTTCCCTAAAATGGGGGAAGGAGGTTGTATGCTGGAAAACATTTTTTAATTCCCTTTGAAACAGGGAAAATTACGTGCAGCAATGTAATTGGAGGGGAGAGAGAAAGACTGAGAGAGAACATTTCAGCCACTAGAGAACAGGACAGTTTGGCTGAAAGAGGAAAATTAATTCATTATTATTTATAGGTTAATTGACTTTGCCACTTTGGTTTCTTGAAACATAGTGCAAGCAAGTGCGATTGCAAAGCATCTACCGATAGGAGCAGTATGCTGGAGTTTGTAAGCTTTCGCTGGTGAATTTATAGCTGGAGCTCACCGACAAAGATGACCAGGCCTGACCAGACATATGCACTCAATACCCAGGAATACTGACATTTAAAAAAGAGAGTCTCTTGCAATAATGATGGTGAAATTTTCTGTTTCCACTTAAGCAGTTTTAACAATTTTCCAAGGACATATGAATTTTGGCGCTTCCAAAAAGAACAGTCATTTAAAAAAAAATCCTTCTTTCTGAAGGCTGAATTTTCATCCCATCATCTCTCAACCTTTTTTGTACAAAGTCAGAACCGAAATGTCCCCCGAGAGAGTTTGGTTTGCTCATTTGTATTGCTTTGTTTTCACTCATAAGGAGAGAAAGATTAATCTCTCCATATTATTTTAAACAGAAGTGTTCATGATTAGTATTTTAAATGTGAGAGTGTAGACACCCAGTTGGCACAACTCTGAGTCTTTACTCATTTGTATTTTCCTTTTATTTAAATCTTGAGTCACAGTTGTAAGTGCCTGAAGTGAGGCTACCAGTTTTTGGCACATCCAATTTACTGTTCTGACGCTTGGGCCGTGGATGAATTTGAGCCTCCCATCTGATCACCATGGCCTCAAAAACTCTCAGTCGCTTTCCATCTGAGTGAGAAAGAGGAGGAGCCTGGAAATGGTCCTTTAACCCTGTGGCCTCCCCAGGCACCCGGCGACTTCCCAGTTCCCCCACCAAGCTGGCTCCCTGCACCCTCGCCCTCCCTAAAACACATGCCACCTTCAGAGAGAACCTTCCCTGTGGCCTTCTTAGAACTCCTGATGGCCTCAGCCTTTTTCCTCTCTTCCCTTCCTAGCTCTTCCAGCCTCCCTTCCTTCCCTTTGGAGTCTTTCCCAGATCTCCTCTGAACTTGTGCCATTTTTCTTTAGAGTCTGTGGATCCCACCTGTCCTGCCTTCCTCTCTTCCACCAACCTATTACTGGGGGGCCCCCCACTCACTCTATTCATATGTCCCAGTGACCAAGGTGATGAAAGATGATAAAATTCTAATCTTGAAAGACATGTACAGCAGACTCATCAGACAAGCATGGTCCCTGCCTTTGGAATGGAAAAGTCCAGGTAAGATCAACTAGAGAATATTAGAAGCTTTGCATTTTACTACCTTCTCTTCCTTTACCCACAGCCTCCAAATGGCTGTTAGGAGGTCATATCCTCATTCCTGTTTTCACATATTTTTTTGCTAGAGGGGGGAAGAAAGGGACAGGAAGGCAGTTAGGGATTTGGGAATTAAGTATAACTTACCTGATGGTCCCATTCTCCATCTGATGCAACTCCAGAGGACAGGTCTCCAGCCCTAGATTGTTCGGGGAGCATGTTTTGCATTGATGATTGGAAGAGCTACCACTGTATATTTGGAGCAGGAATTGAACCTTCCCCACAGGACTCTGCCTACTCATTCTCTGAGCAGCTGAGTGGGCAGCATCTGTGTACCCAGGTGATTGCCCAGTGCCGACAAGGTCTCAGACTCTGAAGTCTGGGCTCATTGCCAATTTACATGTGTGAATGTACATCTTGCCACCTTTCATTACTGAGTTTGGCATGAGAGATAAGTGACAACAGGAGACCTGAGTCACCCTTTTGGGTTGAGTGAAAGTGTGGTCTGAAAAAGAATTGTAGAGTGAGACAAAGTATAAACCATATAAAAAGTGCTGATGTCTGTGGGGGCGAAATAGGGACTGAGGCTGACAGACCCATGGGGCCACAGCAATAAGGCAGGCTGGGGAGGGATGTGTTTCTGTGTTATTAGTAGTTGTTATTCCAAAGATTAAGTACTCAACACAGTAATAACCTCAAAGCACCCAGGTATACATACAGCTATCAGTTTTTAACTGTTCTCTGTAGCCCAGTGGGACATACATTTTGTAGCAAGCAAGAGTCAGCAATACATTATCAACCAAATTGTACACTCTCTAAATCAGGTGTGTTTCATCATAGGGGACACTTTAAATTTATGTCTTATGAGATATTTTAAGCATGTTGAAAGTATAGTGAAAGACATCCAAGAAAAAAAGCAGTCCTGGGTTTTTAAAAGATGGTATAAAAATTTTAAAATAATACTATTCAATAAGTTATAGAAATAATATTGTGTAACCTTTTGTTCTTCACTTCTCTCAGGGTTCCATGATTGGACCCTTCCATCAAAAATCAACAAAAGATACATTATTGAAAGATAAACATACCTATATTTTATTAAACCATGTATATGTTCATTAACTCTTATATGTATCTTGAAACAAACTATGGTCAATTTATAAACTATACTTTATAACTAGAAAATCTTTATTGAATGCTCAAAATTGTTCAGTGCTACCGAATCTCTTCATGATTCTTAAAATGCGCCTTTCACTTTCTTTTATGTTAAACCTTTGCTACTGAGAATTATGTTTATGGTCCCCTCTCTCTCCTTCAAGCTCAGGGGGTGTAGTGGTGTTTTTAATGAGTTCATACAAAAATATTTCTCAGAAAATAAGTTTAGCTGGCTTTAAACCTATTGTATCCATAAGAGACTGTAATATGAAGGTGGAGAGAGAAGCTATTATATTTCTTAAAAGTTTTAAGTTCTATAGGTTTCATGCCTGAAGTGAGACAAATGATGAAACAAGGTAATTCACCCATAAATGACTTGGGTTCCTTACTTTGGCCTCTAATGCATTTCAAAAACCCAATGATGGTCTTACTTAAGATATCTGTTTGAACGTAATAAAATCTTCAGAGTAGTCCAAGCAAACAAGAATAAAAGGATGTAGGAGATTATTGAAAAGATATTCCACAGAATCCAAAGAAATGAGGAAGAAGGAGGCCTTAGAAAGAACAGAAGGCATTCCCAGCTCCACCACTAAATTGTTCAACTTCCAAGTCCCAGTCTCTGTGTCTTCAGTAAGAGAGAGAGTCTGATTGATCTGGCTGGATCTTCATTCTTGGTCACAGCCACTGTGACTAGAAGATAAGGTCACAAAATGAAAGAATGGGTGCTGACTGCCCATGCTATGGGATCTGGTGGGAGTCTCGAGAGAAAGATGTCAAGGCTGCGTAGACTGCCAAAAGGCCCAAGGTGCCCTAGCCCATTCAGAAAGGCTATATGGCTGTACAGAAAGTCATTCATTCAACTTTGCAACAACATTAATAAACACATGCTATATGCCTGGCTCTATTCTCTACATAGGGGTGTGGCAAAACACCCAGGCACCTTCCCTAATTTTGACACAGATTGATTATTCTCGAGCAACTGACATTAAAGGCTTCCAAGGAGACCAAGATACATTGCTGGGTCTATTGTTAGTAACTATCGCAAAGGTAACCAACCTGGATTCCTAGACATTCTCCTAAGACAAAGACAAAAACACAAGTTTTAATTAGCAACAAAGCATTCTGTGACAAGGTATCATGTCATGGGACACCTGAATAACTGGTTTTGGTGACAAGACTTCTTCAGTATCCTCACCCCATTTTTTACTAGATCCAGATTCATATCAAATTCAATACTGGCACAAAGTTTATAGCACACTGGGCATTTGACAGGCCTTACCCCCTTACTGCTTGATTGACTTGATTGCTTTATTATTTTAGTGATTAATACCATTAGAATTACAAATGGTCCTCAAGTTTTCAGTTTCAGATAATTATTCCAAATGACATAAATCATTCCCAAGACTAAAAAGTTATGCAAAATTGTGCAGGCAGGGTTTAAAACTGACCTGGTCTACCAGATTGTTACATATGCCAACTTTCTCCAATGTCTGTTTCTCCAAAATCTCACAGAACACTTCAAGTTAGCCTTGTTTTAAGAACACTGTTTTCCTTATTTCTTTTCCCTATTTCTTTACAGCTGCAGTTTTAGAGATCTGTTTTTTTTTCTTCCTGAGGTTCTGATTTTTCCAGGCTGGGGTTGTGTAGACTAGCCATGTCTCTTCATTAATGCAGGGACCAGCAACTGAACGCCAGATCATTTCACTGTGCCTGGATTCCTGATGCACAGAAACAGCAAGATAATAAACCTATGTTTATTCCTATGTATTGATTGGGCCACCCCATTTGTGGTTATCTGTTATTCAGCAATTGAAAAACAATATGCTATAAGAACAATATTTGAACAATATTTCATGGAGATGACAAGAGAATACTTTGTTGGTTTTTAAAATAACTGACTTGAAGCACTTTAGGAAATTCTATATATGATTTATATATTGACTACAGAGGAGGTTTTGGTATATTTCCAGATCTTTCTAAGTAACGGCTCCTGATTAAGCTTCTGTTGGTGGATTTTTGGGTTCTCTTGGCAGGCTCCACAGTAAGTATCGTCCCAAACTGTCTATTCTGGAACATCTGTTTCTTGTTTCAAGGAGGACTTAGCAGTGATGTCGTCCTAATTTTGCTCAAAGTGTGGTCTCTATAGTCTTTAACAGCTGACTTCTGAGGAAGGGTTTGTTTCCTGCTGGTTTGCATTGGAAAATGCTGACTGGTGACTTTATACGTTAACCAAGAATAGCTGTACAAATGTTGTAATTTTGTGGTACTAATTAGAACACTTTGTATCAGATTTACTTTGGGGACTGTTTTCTTGGCCTAATTATTCTCTGCTGGGATTAGGATTTGTTGTGTACAGTAACAGGAGGACATTCTCTTTGCAGAAACAGTAATTTATTGCATGATTTTGGAGTTGATAATAAGTATCCAACACTCGTGAATGTTTGACACTTCCTGTGTTACTTTACGAACCCTGGCCGCAGTAGTTCAGGAAGATTATAGTCTTACTACTTTAAAGACCTTCTCAAGCACTTATAGTAACAATGAAAAACTATTTAAAACTCTGTATTGATGTGAACACTTGAATTGATGTGAATACTTGAACACTTTCTCATTCTGTTTTATGTGAATCTCTGAAATGCTTTCCTTTCACCATTTATTTAGTTTCATAATTTATTCATGCTGGCTTATTGAACTATTAGGTCCTCTATGTTCAAGAAGAAATATTAATATATATGTTTCACAAACTTTTTTCTTGAGGTTGTACATTCAAATGGAAAACATTGTTTTTCCAAGATTGTTTCCAAAATGTATATTTGCTTCTGTTTTTATATCCAAAAATGATGAACAATAGTGGAGAATGTATTTGCAAGGCTAGCTCTCCGACGTCAAAAAGGAAACACAAAAATCCTGTCGCTTCTTAACGGAAGCAGCGCCCTCTGGTGGATAAGATTGCAATAATGTAAACTAATTTTTTAATACACATTTTCATTGAAGTGAAATTCACATAAACACTTTAAATTGTGTAATTCAGTGGCATATAGTGTATTCATAGTGTTGTACAACCGTGATCTCTCTCTAGTTTCAAAACTTTTTAATCACTCCATAAAAACACCCCATAACCATTAAGTAATCACTTTCTATTCTACCTTCCCTTTTACCCTGGTAAACTCTAGTCTGCTTTCGGTCTCTATGGACTTGCTTATTCTGGATATATCACATAAAAGGAATCATACGCTATATGATATTTTGTGTCTGGCTTCTTTCATTTAGCATAATGCTTTGCATGTATCAGTACTTCATTCCTTTTTATTGCTGAATAATATTCCATTGCATATATATACCACAACTTGTTTAATCATTCAATGATAGGAATTTGGGTTGCTTCCACTTTTTTGCTGTTATGAGAAATCCTGTTATAAACATTTGTGTACACGTTTCTGTGTGGGTATATGTTTTCATTTCTCCTGGGTATATACCTAGGAGTGAAATTGTTGGGATATATGGTAATTGTGTGTTTAACTTTTTGAGGAGCCACCAAAAAAAGGCCAACCAGGACACATCAGAGCATGGTTTCCTAAAATACTGGCATGTTTTACAAGAGGATGCTCGTTAGTGTAGGAAAATAATGGTGTTAGTTGTAAATCTACTCATACTTCCTTCTAAGAGTGCCAATTCTTTATAGGAAGACTTTCTAGAGTTGAACATGGCTAATAATCCATCTTTCCCCATAAAGACTGGCTTCAGAATTGCCCAGAAAGATTGACTGTAAGATTTATCAATTAAAAATATGTATGATGTATTTATGTGTATCCAGATGTGTGTTTTCCCCTAGTGAATTTTATCTTCTAAGTAAGTTTTTCTCCTTTTCTTGACTTTTTTCCACCATGAAAATCATGAGGCTTTTCATTTTAAATAAGAATTCAGATACCAATTACATCCACAATGGGAAAAAACATTGCTCACCTTCAAATTTGAAATTTATAAATCCATAGTAATGCTGAGCTTTTGCATATTAAGACTCAAAGTTCAGAGAGTTGAACAAAGTACAGAATTTGAATAGGAAGAATAGTATATAAAGGGAGTTCCTGCCTCACAGGCAAAGAAACACCTTCCCGTTGCCGGCCAGTGGAGTGAAGGAAGAGAAAAACGTAAGAGAAAGGGATCAGACATGAGTGACGTGATTCTCCCTCTCACCTTGTAGGTGAAACTAATATTGGGGTGGTGATGGTGGACCACACCACTAAAAGATAGGTTTAAAGAACTTCCAGGCAGAGTGCACATTCTGCACTGTTCAGGACAAAGCCCAAGAAAGTCGCAAGATGCTTAGGGATGCCCCCCACTTGGCACAGCCTTTGTGCAACTTGCTGCTGTCATGTAGGCACAGAAAGAGTCCGAGAGAGAGGCTACCATGTCATATGGTCTGCTTCTAGTGTGTAAGAGGATCCAGAATTTCTTTGGAGCTCTGGTGTGAGGCGGCTAGAAAACAGGGTATGAAAGAGGCCAAAACACTAGTGGTTCAAAGACATCTGGAGACAACATGTGGAAAAGAGGGAATTTGAATCAAAAGACCACAGAGCCTCTGTTCATGTGAAACCCACTCATGGCCAGCAAAGGATTCCTGTTCATAGCAAAGCAAATAAATGTCAGGTAGAAATAATGGATCTCTGTAGTCAAAGCCTCATTTGATACTGCTGTTTGGATTCTGTTTGGGATCTTCTCCTTAATTAATGAGTTAAATGAAATCTTTGACATGTATTCAGTTTTTAACAGGCATGGTTTTAGGTGGTTTTGGGGGGAATTATCATTTTACAGAAGGCAATGAGTGTCACCCTCAAATGCTAATACTGAAGAAAAATCTTAAAACCCTATATATAGTGAAAATATCCTTCATAATTGAAAACAAAAGACATTTTTGGGCAAATTAAACTTGAGAAATTCAATAAGAGCAGAGCCATAGTAAAGGAAAAATGATCCATAACTAAGCAAGGAAATGCAAGTAGGAATAAAGAGAATAAATAGTTTGGGAAATCTGAGTATTGAGTGTAACAATAATGTCATCCAGAATTTAGAATATATGTAAAATGAAAATATATGACAATAATGGCACTAAAGATGAGAGGGGATAAATGGAATAAAAGTGTCCTCATGTCCTAGCAAATATACAGAAACTGATTACAGGACTAATATATTTTAGAATTTAATAAATCACAGAAACATGTGGCAATTGCTGGGATAACTACAAACAATGTAGGAACAGAATGTATAAAACAGAATAATACAAATAATGTGTCCAAACGGAGTCATAAATTTAAATCCAAATGGGGAGAAAGAAAGAGAATCAGGCAAAGATTGTCAGAACTGGGTACAAAACAAAACTCATCTGTATTCAATATTGAATATGAGGCTATTAAAAACAATGAAAAAAAAAAATACTGTGTAACCACCATCCAAGAGAAAGCCATTGTAGTATAGTAATATCAGACAAAATGAACTTAAGGTGATTATTACCAGAAATTAAGGGGCCCATTTCATAATGATGAAAGTGTCAATTTACTATGAAAATGAAGCAATTATATATTTTAGGCTCTTAATAAACATCAAATAAACAAATAAAAAAAAACGTGTAGTAAAATTAACAGGACTAAAAGGAGAAATAATGTAATAATCATACTGGGACATTTTTATACACTCCTCTTGGTGATAGAAAAAAACAGACAAAAGAAATCAATAAAGATGCATTTTGAATGACATGATTAACAAACTTGATTAAACATATATAAAACATCGCCATCTAACCACTGAATAATACACTTTTTCAACTATATATGAAAGTTGTTATATCTGATAGATACTGAACTACAAAACAGAATGTTAATCCTAATTATTTTCAGAATAAATCCAATTTGGTCATTTGCATTATCAAAACTTGAAAAATAATAAAAAGCACAAAATAAGGTGAGAGAAGTAAGATCAACTGTATCTGTACATAAAATAAAAATGAGATTAAGATAGACTAACAGAAAATGTCAGTATGGTTTTCTTAAAAAATCTAGGTATATACATATATATATATAAAAGAATCAAACACAGACATCTTTAAAATAAAGAGATGGGAAAATGAGAAAATATCACTGTGAAATGTCAGCAAAAAACGGGCAGTGTGTCCTTATTACTAGGACCAGATTAAAGAGACTGATACATCTGATTTCACTGCTCATTCTACTGCTTAACAGCAATCAGTCACTCCCTGTTACCAACAGAATAAATTCTAGACTCTTCAGCTTGACTCTCAAGGTTCGCCCCAGGCTACAGCCTTCCTTGCGATGGCTACTTCGATCTGTGATCTCTCAGTTCCTGTTACAAAGTGAATATGTAGTAGACACTCAAGTATTTCAGTTGAAAGAAATAAACCATTATCCATGCAATCATTGTTACATTTACTTGCATAATGTACTCATTGGCTTTCCATAGGCACTTTTTTCTTTAAAAAAAAAATGAGAGGCAAAGTCTTCACACCGCATCTCGCATATTGACAGCTAAGCAACATTTCTTGCCCTCAGTCCTCTTGCTTCCCTCTTCCCGTACTCCTGTTGGACATATTGACAGCAAAGACTTCTTTTCAGAGGATGATTTATGAAGCATCCCCTCCCTTTTATAATACCCCCCTCGTTTTCTATTTCCCCGTTATCTTCCCGCTCCTACCTTCTTTTCATCCTTTGTAATCCCTTCTCTCTCTTCTTCTCTTCTCCTTTCTCTTTGTAAATTCATCTGCTTATACGGAATTCAGGAAAACGTGCTCCTGAGAGGTGCCCAAGAATGGAGATGTTGAATATGGGACTCTTTCCTGTTTAGATTTGTGACTTGACAATGACAAATTGATTGTATGTTTTAAGTGCGCTGCCTCCCATTGGTCCAGATTAATGATTCTTCCCCAACTGGGCTTGTAGGATTCACCTGGGTGGCTGTTTTATGAATCCCTGTTTCATATGCATCCACTTCCACATGCATTTCACCCGTTAAGCACTAGGGATAGTTGGGATGCCATGGTGCATGACTGCACCACACTCTGAGGAAGCTCTCTTAACTATTCTGATAGATTTCACTTTCCACCAACTACAGTCCTAGAAGAAGAACCCCTGATAATAAATAGATCAATGTCAATTCCTTGCACTGTAAGATGACACAAAAGCCATCATGTTGGGAGCAGTATTCTGTACACAATGAGTGATATAATGAACTCTGGAAGGGGACAGGTACATTTTCTGCAGAATATTCTTTTCCTATTGGGCAAGGGGACCCTAACTCATTGGTTCTCAAGCCTGAGTATGAATGAGTTTCAGTGGGGAGCCTTAAAATTGGATGCTCTTCTCAAGAGAGTTGAGTTCACTTGGTCTGGTTTTGGGCCATGCATTGGCATTTCTGAAAAAGCTTCTCAGGTAATTCTAAAAATGCAATTGGAATTGAGAAACATTTCTTGGATTGTTCATAATTAAGTGGGAAAACCAAATCTGTGTCATTTAGGAACTTTGTTTATATATTATGATGAGTTGACATCTGAGCTTACTTAGAACTTTTGCCAAGGAAATTGTAGAAATGAATATAGAGATGCTGTATGGACTTTTTATCATGACAACAAACTATTAGGGCTTAAGTGCACAGAGCCACTGTCTACAGACTGTAATAAATAAGAGATCTGGTGAACAGAAAAAGAAACAGGAGAATATACTGAATGAAAACTATTGAGAGCCCAAGGAAGGAATATAAAAGCATATAGAAAAGCAGATTAGGAACACAGGGAATTAAAATGGAAAAGAGAAGAACAAAACAAAACAAAACAGTAGGTAGACGGGAAGGAGAAAGGATGCACCACTTAAAATGTTAGTCAATTCCTTTTATTAATTTTTGCAACTTTCTGCTACCCTATCCAATACCATATTTAGGTTTTTGACCAATATTAAAACTAGATATCCAATACACTCTTCTTCATTAATTTCCATTCCATGAAAAAATTTAAAGATGAATTATATATTTAATGTGTAGTCTTTACATTAATTTTTTTCTGATAGATCATTTTTACATGATAGGAATTTAGCTTTAAAGGGCATTTCAAAGATAGAAACAAAGACAGAATAATTAAATATGAAAACAAAAGCAAAACCTTTATTCTTTTGGCTTGACTGTAATGTGGTTTACCGCTCTTTATGGTAACAGCATTTTCCTGCATGCATTTCACCAACACACTACAAGTCAATAGTTTTAGTATAAAGAATCTACATTTAATGTTGCTTGTGAAAGAAACACAAAATATTTTGCTGAAACCGATAATATAATTTCAATACCTGGTTTGCGGGTGAAGACAATCTTGGATCCCGTACCGTATCTGATACAGTCCCAGAGCCACATGGGTCGGAAGAAATGAGATCTATCTGTGTAAGCAAACGCTGGAAAAGACGGATGAGTTACTGAATAAAGAGACTAGGGGGAAACTCTGATTCAAGCAAAGCCAAGAGTATGAACTGCTCCTTCCTTAAGCCTCTTTTGGTAACTATTTGAAAGCAAATAAATGCTGGATTCAGTCTGAGATTTGTTTCACATTGAAATGTGTGCAATGTTTACAGTACTAATAAAAAAGCAGAAAACTACACTGCATCTTCGTCTTTGTTTCTTTTTTGTGAAGTGCTTTAATTTAAAAGTGCTTGGAACAGAAACTAACAATAGTGACTGTGACATCAACCTGAAGATACTTTTAATTTCTCATTTTATGTACAAAAGGCTGAAAAATAAAATCAAATGAACTTTTTACAGTATTTATATCTTCTTAGAAAACTCTAACCATATAGTTTCAACAGATTTAAGCAGCTCACAACATGTTTGTACACTCAGGCTCTCCATCACAGCATGTTCGATTAGGGCTGGAAGAATAGAAAGCAGGAAGCTCCTCATCGTTTGCTGCAACCTATTGCTTAATGACATGAAGAAAGAGGTCCTGCAGGACGATTCGCCTCACTTCACCACTGACAGATGGCTTCTCACATTAGACTTCTGACAGTGGAAGAACAAGATACAGCAGCATAGGCAAAATAAACATGCAGCCGTGACAGCTTCAAACTCTAATGGAACCAATTACATCATATAGTACCTGTTGAAAGCTTGCAAACTACTTACTGTGGTACATATTTGATGCAATAAATACTGTGCTTAAGTCATCATTTTTGTTTGCTCAAACATGCACCACTGGGTAAAATTACTATTTACAAAGCAGACTTATTTTTTTAAATTGACATATACTATGTCAACCTTACCAAGAGCAGAAGATGGCTAAACAATACTGCAGGAAAAAGCAGAACCAACTTTATAAAGTTATGGTGGGGGATGCTTTTTGGTCAATTCAGGTTCTTAGAAAGGACTGAAAGAATATTTTTATTTTATGCCAAAGGACACTTATCAAAAAGGTTATAGTCATGCTGCTGGGACTTGGAATAGTCATGGACTTGGAATGACTTTGTAATGGTGTGTGTGTTTCTGTGTGTGTATACATATATATGTATATACACGCACATATACATATATACATATATACATGTACATAGAATGGATTATGTAAAAATAAAACAATTCTTTAATGCTCGTGAATTCTATGGAACATTTACAGGCACATTAAAATTTTTCTGGATGAGATACCTTAAAAACATGTATAGCTAGTTAAGCACCTCAAAAATCTAAAAACATCCTGAAGCATGAAGTAAACTTTTTCCTTTTGTGATGTGATTTTTTTCCATGTGTGAATGAGAAGTGCAGCATGCCTTCATTTAAAATATATCTAGTTATATGGCAGAGAAATGTAGAATTTCCTACCTTTAACCCCTCTCCCCCAACATAAACCCATTTACAAAAATAGTCACATATAATAGTAAACAACCTGTGGATTAAAAAAAAAGTGATAAGTTCACAGCATACGTTTTGTAAAAATATGGCAGGTATGGCAGTTAAAACATAAAACAGTGGTCACAATTACTATTACCAAGTGTCACGTGTTGAATTTACATAAAAAGTTAACTTCCCTCCCCCCTTTAAATTGGTTCCTATCATCTGAGTAGCCATTACGTCTCTGCTCTTCAGCAGTGTCAGCTGGTTGTGAAAACAGAAAACCTCCTGTCGATGCTGTTTGTCTGGTGTGTTGAGCCCCAGTTTGCTGACCAGAGGTCCCTGTCTTGTTATAGGCACTGACCTGAAGTATACATTTGTAAAAACAGTCAGTTTGGCATAGACCTCCTGTGAGAGTCCCGTTGACACTAATACCTCATTATCACAGGCTGTAAACAATTGATCACAAAATGGAATATGCTTTGTTTCTTTTTACTTTTTACCTTCCCTGATATCTTTCCCTTTGTCTTCCTTTTCTGATTTGTCTTTTTCAAACTTTTCTTTTTCTGGTTTGGTCACACTGTCATACGAAGGCGGAGACGTGGTAGAAGGGGTCATGTCGGTTTTCTCTGGAGTTGAATTCTCATTTAGTTTATCAATGAGGTTATCTTCCTTGATGGGCGTTCCATCACCTTCTCTGCCTTTGTCTTTCTTATAGATACTTGAAACCTTTTTAACTTTTTGCTTCAAGAGGTAGCGTCTATAAGCCCTCTGGATAACGATAGCAGACACCTCCTCTTGTTTGCGTTTCAAAGTGGTTGTAATGGGCTCATAGGAGACTTTGGAGGGGTTTGATGCCATGAAGCGCTCTTCCATCTGTACTCGGAGAGCATCCATCTCTCCGCTTTCACCCAGAACCCGCTTTGTAAAGGCAAATAAGATGTCCAGGCAGTGGATCCGGTCCCCGCTGACCATGGGCAGGTCCATGGCGATGAGCTGGACTTTGTTTGGCTTTGCGATGAGCAGAGGAGGATCCAGGGCAGCTGCAAAATCGGAGAGTTTGCTGTATTCCATGAACTGGGTGGCGTCGGGGTCGAACTTCTCCCAGACCTCGTAGAACATCTCAAAGTCATCCTCGCTCAGGGGCTCTGCACTTTCCTCAGTAGCAACGCTGAAGTTCTCCAGGATGACGGCGATGTACATGTTCACCACAACCAGAAAGGATATGATGATGTAACTGACGAAGAAGAAAATCCCCACAGATGGGTTCCCACAGTCTCCCTTAACTGAGCTTCCAGGGTGATCTTTTTCAGGGTCGCAGTCTGGAGGTCCGCTGTTGAGAATAGGGGCTAGCAGTCCGTCCCAGCCGGCCGAGGTGGTGATCTGGAACAGGCAGATCATGCTGTTGCCAAAGGTCTCGAAGTTGAACATGTCGTCAATTCCAACTTCCCTCTTAACGTAGGCGAAGTTGGACATTCCAAAGATGGCGTAGATGAACATGACCAGGAAGAGCAGGAGGCCGATGTTGAACAGCGCGGGAAGGGACATCATCAGAGCAAAGAGCAGCGTGCGGATCCCCTTGGCCCCTTTGATCAGACGCAGGATTCGGCCAATCCTGGCGAGACGGATCACTCGGAACAGGGTAGGGGACACGAAATACTTCTCTATCAGCTCAGCCAGAAACATGCCTATGGAAACAGTAACAACATAGTGTTATATTTAATAGGAGCAAATGAAAATTTACGTTACTGAAATAATTACTAATTAGTTCTACAAAATGTGGCAATGAGTATTAGGTATATTTATATATATATGTACATCCATTTATATACACAAATATACATTCATATTTCTAAAATACTAATTTTGGTATTTGCATAAGAAGTAATGGGTGAGGCATGTGATTTTTGGATCAGGAATATGAGTTTCTTATCCTTCTGAGATGGTTAGGACCCGTTTTACTTGGAAGACGGCAAGATGATGTAAGGAGAGAATCCAGGCTTTGGAGAGGGATGTGCATGGGATGGAATCCTCGCCCTTGATTTTACGTGTCACTATACGGTGGTAAATCCAACTTTTGTTGTTAAACATTTACTGAGCCTCTTCTTTGTGCTAGGCACAGTGCTAAGTGCATTTTCGGACATAATCTCATTTAATCCTAACAAAAACATCTTACAGAAATATTCTTTGGAAAACCAGTGATTAGTGAGGTAAGGTTAACTTGCTGTAGGTCACAGAGCTGGTAAGTAGTGGAAGTAGGGAAGCTCCCGGCCAGGACTGTGTGACCCCCAAGTTTATAATCACTTATTCACTTAATCACTATGGTAACCTCAGAGCACTTCCGTGAGGATCAAATGAGATGGAATCTTGTGTCAATGTTCTCTTGTAACAGAGAGCAGTACTATGAATAGTGGAATGTTATTTTTCTCCCCAGGTATGTTTTTTTTATTTGAAAATGCAGAACCCTGTCTTAAATATATCACTTTCAGCACCTCTTCTAATGCCCTATATATATAAACACTTAATATGCATTGATTATAGTGAATCTGTTCTGGATTTTTTAAACAAAATATCTACTGCAAAAGGTAACATATTACCAAAGGTTACATGAAGCTCACATATGGTGAATATATATAAATACACATGCACTATTCCAAATATCAAGGAGATATTATTTACGGACTGGTTGACTACTTCTAATGACTAATGTGTGTATGTGTGTGTCAGTTATTTATTCAAGGCAATGCATGTCTCTACCACAGGAGAATGACAAGTACAGGAAGACTAAGCTGGACTTGCAGTTACTGCCTTTTGCAGTAAGATAGATGATAAGTGAAAGCTGAAACATATACGTTCTTTTTTTCCCCACATTATTTCATGCACAGCATGCAATTAGAGAAATGACAAAGTGAGGAATGGGTTTTTACTTGAAATCTCAGGATGATTGCAGAAGTTTAGTAAAAACACTCTCACACTTTTAAAACACATATTTTTACTCCTAACTTCCTTAATTGAGTAAAAGCACCTCCTCTTACCTACAATGGAGAGAATGACCACCACAAAGTCAAAAATATTCCATCCGATGGTGAAATAGTAATAGCGGAGGGAGATGAGCTTCAGCACGCACTCGCCCGTGAACAGCACGATGAACACGAGGTTGATCCAATGCAGGATGGATGTCACGTCCTCGCTCTGGTCGTCCGTCTCCACCATCATGGTGACCATGTTCAGGCAGATGAGGATCATGATGCTGATGTCGAAGGCCTGCCTGGTCACGAAGTCAAAGACCATGCCTTGGAACTTGTTCTGGAACGAAGAGTATCTAAGAGTTCATTTAGAAACTCAAAAAAATCAAATTCAGCTGGTCTGATTTTAACACAGCAATATGAAAATGTAGCTTTTATAAAAACACACCTTGTTTGTTTTATACTTAAAAGACAACTCTGCAGAGTGGAATATCCAACTCTTCTCAAACGTATTTGTTTATACTGTTTATGATACCAGATTTTATAAAGTGACTTTATGTTACAAACCACCAGTAGGTTCTCAGTGGCCAGAACATCATGTGTGATGGGCAGTCAGCAAAAACTTGTCATTATAATGAAGCTTTGCTATCCTATGATGGGTATCTACATTAACTCTGAAGACCTAACAAATACTACCCCAGCCTTTTCTGTCTTTTTTTTCCCCCCTAATTTCTGCCTCCATAGTCTCTCCCCAAAGCCATAGCATTGTGAATTCCACTTTACAGTTCAGCTGAGATCTTCAAGAAATTATAGTTCAACAAGAAAGACATTAGGGAACAACTGGTGAAATCCAACCAAGTTCTGTATTTTATTTAAACAATGTTGTGTCCAGGTTAATTTCTTAGTTTTGATAACTGACCTATGATTCTGAAAGATCTCAGAATAAGGGGAAGCTGGGTAAAGATTATATGGGGTAACTCTTCTGTGAGAATAAAATAATCTTTAAGAAAGTTATAGTCCCCAATTCAGATCAACCGTTGCCTATCAGATTTGGACCTTACTTCCAAGTACCAACTGGCTTTATGACTTATTTATGAAATTAAGGCCACATCTTGGAAACCAGCTTTGCTTGTTGGACCCTGCTTGTCCCTTTTTTGCCTGTATCTGCTGAGTATGTCAGGCACTCTGGCCTTTGGGCCTTGACTGACTGCTGCTAGGCTGACCTTCTCTACCTTCTCAGCTAGAATGTCTCACGTTTTGCTCCCTACACACTGCATAGCCTGCTTGGCCAGGTCCTGAATGTTCCCCCAACTGGATCCTCTATATTAGTGTTCTGATCTCCACTAGTTCCTATTGAAATTCTTAGACACCAAATATGACCTGTTCACTATATTATGCTCTTTACTCTGAATACATATCTGGCCTGCTGGACTGGACTTGTCATGTTTCAGCTGGGTCTGTACTACCAGGGTCTCCTTCAACTGAATACACGTGTCTGGTTCTATTCCACACCCGTCCTTCTTAGTTCTCATTTTCTGCACTTACCTTTCCAAGTCTGGTTATGTTCCCTTTATTTCTACCCTTCTGATACTTCCTACCAACCTTAGTAAAATTTTCAAGTTCTACTCTACCATCTGTCTTGTCCCCTCTGTCTAAAACAGATTTCTCTTGTGAATTCTATTTCAGATTTAAGTATTAAGCCCTCAGAAAACTTTGGGCTTATATCTGTTGTAAAACTGATAACACTATATTACAAATGCTTTGCTCTTAGTTGATTTTAGTTTTCCTTTCAGTTGTTTAGAGGCTCAGCAAGGACAGAGTAGTGTCATTTTTCTCACAGATGAAGTATGTAGAGTGTAGTAAGTTCAAAATTGCTTATAAGCAGAAACTTCATTCTTTATTTTCATATAAACATGATCAACAGAAATCTTCTTAGATTTCTTGCCCACATAGTGTTTCAAAGGTGACGTCAATGTACAACTCCAATCCTTGGTCATTGATCGTTGTCTCCAATTTTAAGTCCAGGGTGTAGAATATGCTGGAGGGGCTATATAACCTTGGTGGCCTTGTTCACCAAAGAATTATGTTCTTTCACTTTATCTTGGCCTTTGACAATGATTAGCAACCCTTTGTCCCTATTAGAAATGTCCTAATCTTTTGCCCTCTATTCTTGATTCTTTTTGAGACCATCAAAGTTAATCAGTGTAAAGAAGAAACTCTTCTACTTCCTTGTGCATTTCATTTTATTTTGATTTTCTCTTACTCCAAATTCATTAGAGGACTCAGTCCCTTTTCCTTCTAAACCTAACCCAGATCATTCTGTTCTTGAGCCACATAGTCTGCAACTGTATTCTATATTTATTCCTTCTCTCTTCCATCTCTTCTCTCCAGAACTCCTGCTTTGCTTCAAATGTAATGTCTCAATCTTAAAAAACTTCATTTTACTACTTCTAAATATTCTTCCATCTCCCCTTTTTTTCCTTTTGACTGCCAAATTCTGTGACCTAACATCTCCAATTTTCTCTCCATTCACATCCATTTCCATATCCTGCATGATATCACTATTCATCTACTTGTGTAAGGCAGAAACTCATAAGTCATCTTTGTTTCTTTACTTTTCATATTGAATACATACACAAACCTTTTATTTTCACTGTGGTAACAGCTCACAAATCCATCTACTTTTATTCATTTCTACTCCCTCTGGTTCAGGGTACCTATCATCTCTGAAAGAGCTCCAGAAGAAGTCTACAGTGCATACACACTGCCTCTACCAATGCTGTTTGAGTGATCTCACAAACGTCAAATGACCAGGTCCCCTCTACTGCTTTCCCATTGCTCTGTATACAAAGACAACTTTTGAAGATGGCCTACAAAGCTCAGAAAAGACTGGCCCAGCCTAACCTCTCCATTCTCAAAATACTCCCAAGTGAGCACCCTCCTCTCTGCACTCGAGCCTCACTGGCTTTCTACCTCAGGGCCTTCACATACGAGATCCCCTTCTAATGGGCTCTTTTCTTCACTTTGCCTACTGGTACTTTCTCATTCTTCTTCTGTCTTCTGCTCATGTATCACTTTAGCAAAGCCTTCCCTAACTTCCCTGATTTATCAGCCCTCTCCCCATTATCTGCTCTTATAACCAAATGTATTCTTTCCTTCTTGGCTATTTTCACTTGTTGGTGTGACTATTTGATTACTATATGCTACACCAATGAGAGTCTGTGTTGCTCAATATTTAATTCCAAAAGTTTAGCACAGTACATTGTTAATGAATGACTGAACAGATGGGTCTTACCAGATTGTTTCCTAATTTGCCAAATTGTCGCCAATAATACTCTAGCTAAATGTACTGACCTTTTCCCTAGCTAAATGTCCCTGCCCTATCCAGGTAAATATATACATCATTTGATGTAATTGAACAACATTTTTTGTTTTTAAAATTTCTCAATCACTCCTATACATACTGCCTTGTTGATCAATATCATTCTTTAATTGATTTACCTCTTCCTATAGTGGTGAATTGCCCAAGGCTTCAGGCTCAGCACATTGTTTTTTGGTCCTGTCTATTACCATTCAAAAATGAATCTATGCTTCAGAGCTCAACTGAATTCTGACAACTCTAGAATCCTTATCTCAGTCTGACATCCCATAGGATCTAAATCTGTATTTCCAAATGCCTTTATAAAACTTTCATTTATGTTAGTGGAACCAATAATTTCACAAAACATGAACTTTTTTAGATTCTTCATTATCTGCATGCCCTCCCTCTTTTCCTGTATTTTATAGCTGCCTCATCCCATTGAGTCTTCTTATTGGCTCATTTATCCACTGTGTTCCAGTCCTATTGATATGCCCCATATTATGAATTCATCTCCTGTATAAAAGTTCATCTTCTTGTCTAAGGCCCAGAGTTATCTTGTCTGTATCATCTTTTCATACCAGTCTCTAAAATCTTTTTTTCACATTACTGGTAATTCAGTTACCTTAAGCCATATTGCATTTGCATTACTTAAGATCAATTTCTTCAGACTCATAGTGCTAACACTGACTCATTTAACCCAAAAGACCTTATGTCTATACCACTCACTAATTTAAATAGGTCACTATTCTCTCCTGAAATATTTATTTCCACGGCTTTGGAGTATACATTTTCTCATATAGGGAATGTACTCTGCTTTTCTTCCCAGTCATTCAAATTGTATTATTTCTCAAACACTAGGGTCAAATTTTACATTCCTTATGTTTTATCCAATATAGACGTCCACTGTCTTTGAGCCTTTGGCCAGCTTACAAACTGAACGTGGGCAAGGCTAAGTTGATACTGTCACTAATGGATTCACAGAATTGCCTTGCACCATGTCTGCCTTTGGGGGAGGAGTTCTGAGACTTAATATCTGAACTATTCCTTCAGGAGTGATGGGAAGACTCAGAGACTCTTCTGACAATGATTCTCCGTGGCAACCAAACAGAACCAGCAGCCACCGGCAAGTACAGAACTGGAATAGCCACGAAAAGTCATAATAAGAATAATTTCATTTGATTTAGAGACAAGATGCTAGGAGGAAATATGGTCTTTTTAAAACCAGAAAATAAAACCCTCTGTGATTTGTTTCATTTCCATTCAATCTGTAGTGTTGGAGAGAAAATAGGGTGTATCTGAGATGTAACAATTATCCCAATGGGTCCCCGGTGCACTCCGTGAGCATTCAGTATCCCCACATTATGTATGCATGGATATGTTTCCTTCTCCACATTATTTATTAGAAGCTTCTCACTGGCATCAATCCTACATAATACTACTGGCATCTAAGTCTGAAAACATTTCTTTATATATATTTTATATATTTGTACACAATATGTTGTATAATCTGTACAGACTATGCATATATAAAATACATATAAATAGGCTATTTAGGCTAGATAGTCACATTGCTAAGGTAAAAATTTTGTTCTGCAAAAATACTAATATCTAACAATTTGGTCTGTGAAGGTGATAGACAGATAACACGAATTTTGGTGGGAAGGAAAGTATGTTATTCTTACGGCAGGTCGAGGTATGGGTTTTTGTGGTTTCTTTGAACCCAGTTTTTTCATTGCATTGTAGTATTTCTTCTGTTCTTCTGTCATAAAAATGTCTTGACCTCCAAAGTAAAGAAATGAAAGCAAAACTTGTTAAAATCATGTTCTATTTTAACTATAAAAACCTACCTTAGTAATTGTGTGAAAATTGGCTTCCACATTCTAATGTTGCCAATATCTGTATTTATAGAAATGCATATATTTAATCTATAAATTTTGTCATATTAGCCAATCATATTTCTATACTGGAAGTATCAATACTAAGGTAACCAAATTATCAATTACTTAAAACTTATTACATCTCTCAAAATAATGTCTGAATTTTATATTGTCCTTTTTTGGTGATTACATTTTGGAACCTAGAAGAAATACTGTGATATGTTTAGTTCACATTTGAGATAAAGATGAAGTTTTAGAATACTTATCTTCTTTTTCTGTTGGTTGAAGTTATCTATGATGACACCAATGAATAGATTCAGAGTGAAGAATGACCCAAAAATAATAAAGATGACAAAATAAAGGTACATGTATAGATTGTCTTCATACTTGGGTTGTAATTCTACCTACAAAATATGAAGAATAATGACTATTAGAACTATTACTTGTGTTATAAAAAGGACATCAGTGAATATTCAGTTCTTGAAGCACGTCTCAATCACTAGGGAATGAAAAGAAATCAAACATTAAACAGTTTTATGAAACATCAAATCTAACATGCAAGACTTGAAATCTAACATTTCATTGACTTGAAATAATGAAACTTACAGAAAAATCCGAGTAATTAATAAATTAATTTTACCTAATAAATGCCTAGATGAATGAATGCACATTCCCTTATAAGCAAAGATCCCCCACCATAAGGCATGCAAGTGAGGATTTCCCCTTCCTACAGAAGAGATGTTCCAGTCACACTATTATGTTAAACCTTCAAGACTCACTCTCTCCGACTCAGTTTCTTCATCTACAAAATGGAAGTAATAGAAGCTAAACTTCATAGAGTAGTTGGGAAGGTTAAATATATTAATATATGAAGTGCTTAAAACAGTACCTGGATGATAACAATAGCTAAGTGTAAAGGTTGATTCCTATTACATATTTCTTTTGATAGACCAGAATCATTATTATATGTGTGGATATAGGTACATCGGCAGGATCTTTCCTGTGTGAAAATGAGTCTATTGATTCATCCTACTCAGGTGGAGTTAGGCACTGTCTGATACCGTCTCTTGTCCAGCACACTTTTGATTAAAAAAAGAAAGGTGTGGGTTGGTTTGAGCTTTGGCTGTAATGTGTAGCTCAAGTCTCACAGGATGTTATTTTAAGCAACTCAGCAAATGAATCACAGGTGGTAATGGATGCAGGTAATGACTCATTGTGTTATGAAATCAACTTAGAGAATGATGGCCACATGATATTTTTTCTAATGAACTAGAGTAAAGTGGAAAAAAACAGATATATTGTAAACACCTATTCTTTGATGAGACTTTTATTTATGTGTGTATAATGAACAGTGACATAAAATGATATTTCAGAATGTCTTCAAATATAATACATACAGAAAAGTACACAGCACTTAAGTATAAAATTTAATAAACTGTTATAAAGTGAATCTTTAAACCCAGAACATTAGAAGGACCTTGAAAACCCCTGGCGTATACTTCCTGAACACAAACTCTTCTAACCCTGCTAGGGGTAACCATTATCTTGACCATTATGGTAATTATTTCCGTGCATTTTCTTTAGTGTTAAAACCTATGCATACATTTGAACAATAAAGTTAGTTTTATCTGTATTTGGCCTAGTGGACACATTTGTTATAATTCTATTACATTTTTAAGATGCTTCCATGTTGTGTATGCTGCATTCATATATTGTTTTCATTACTGTTTCATATTCAATTACTTGTTTATTTCTACTGTTTTTGACTTGTTTCCAGTTTTGTCTCACGCAAAAAAGTTAGGTTCATTCTTGTACTTAGAGTCTCCTATGTATGTGCACAAATTTCTGTAGGATATATTGTTAAAAATGGAATTGCAGGGTTAAAGAATATCCTGAACTTTATTGATTGATGTGATAATGCCCAACTTTATTAAAGGAATATTTATCCATTCCCCCTCCCCCACCTGCATTGTAGAAGAGTTCCTCTTGCTCTTTACTCTAGGCAAGATGTGGTATTGTCAGACGTTTTAATATTATCAGTCAGGTACATGTGTAGCTAATGTTTCATTCTGGTTTAAATTTGCATTTCTCTGGTGACTAATGAGAGTAAGAGTGAGCAATTTTTCATAATTTTAGTGTCCAGTTGGGCTTCGTCTCTTGTAAAGTGCTTGAATGCTGAGGAGTTATGGTATTTGGTAATCTGCTGAGTTATTAAGGAAGAAACTGAAAGTAAGTTGCATGTCAGGCTGTTGATAAGGAAGGTAGAGAGAGAACTTCAAAAGAATTAATCAAGTAAGTAGGAAACTATTGTAGAAGGAAGTGGTTAGGAGCCCATTGTGGTTACAGTTCAAAAACATGCTCTACGACTTAATGCAGTAAGCCTTTTTGCTGAAATTGTAAAATAGTTAATATCAACCACATGACACGATTGTTATAGAAGATTTAATGAAATAATGAAAGCTCTTAGCAAAATGAGCAGTATTAAGAACTAAATTCTTACTCAAAAAAAGCTCATTACTGGTATTCCTGATAATACCTATAGAGACATAATGCAGGGCCTTTAGCTTGTGCTCTCTCTCTCTCTTTTTTTAATAAGTTGAAAAAAATAACTCAGAAATTATTTCATTATTTACTTATCACCTGGTTGTTGGTGCTAGGGAAATAACATGTTGAGCTTGACTATGTTTTGGCAACATATTACAAGCCCAGGTCATTTTTTCAAAACATGACTTCCTCCCCTCATTGTTAAATAGTGAGAATTTAATGGAAATTGTACTAAAATTTCAAAAGGGCTAATGTGTATAAGGTAGATGGTGAGAGCCCCTTCCCAGAGAGAAACACTACTAAGTTTTTTGGTTTTATTGCATTGTTTTCTGTGTGCTTTTCCCACCATCAGTCAGATCTTTTCCATTACAAGGAAGACCAAAAAGCTGAGGAGATCTGTGACAGATGAAGGAAGTGCCTGTGAGGGCTGCTGCTAATGCACAAACGGCCAGAGCTTTCAGAGCCAAAAATAAAGCGTCTTATTTTGCAAGTATGGTCAACAAATTTTTAAGTGCCTGGTGCCACGCATGCTATGTACTAGGAAAGATGCAAGATTCACAGTGAGTAGCAAAAAAACATTCAAGTCAAATTTTGGAAAAAATGTAAGACTGAATATTTTATTTTTGTAATATAGATGTGTTCTATAAATTGACCCATAGTTTATTTTATTAACAATATCACTAAATTACAATACTGTGGAAACTGTAAATCACTGGATCAAATTAAACAATTTTCCCTCTAAACAGACTTACATTTCGTGAATCAACAGCTGCATACATGATATCCATCCATCCCTTAAATGTTGCCTGTGAAAAAGTCACATAATTTAGTTTCTTTCCCCACCGACAAATTATGATTTTAGAAAACAAGTATCAGATTGATTCACCAAGATTCATTCAAAAACAGGCATATAAAATAATTTAGGGTTACTATTTAAACTCTGTGCAAAGTTTTATAATATATGCATTGAAAATACATCAACTTTATATTCTTCCATAGCATCTTTATATGCATCTTTAATGTCTATAATTAAATCATGATAGATTATAAAAATATGCTTTCACAAGGGCAACTACTAACACTTTGATGCTGATGTGCCTATAAGAATATAACCTCATATTTGATAAAATAATCTCACATTTACAGCACTAGCATCCGAAAAGTTTAAAAATATGCTGCATTGTTTGATCTTAATGCTTTCTTTTCTGCTTATTCTTTTCTAAATGTTATCACCAATCATCAATCATGATGGTTTATTCTTAAAAATCATCTCAATATTGTTGAATATGCTATTTTGAGGTAATTGTTCCAGAAGAAGGATTGGTTTCTTAATCTGAAAACAAACATTATATTCAACTATAATTTACTCTTTTGAATATTTGGGTTTTTTGGGTGGACATAAGTAATCTTGAGATCAAGTATTAAACTTTTTTTTTCAGTTCCTTGGCGTCACCGGCTGTGCCGTTCTCAATATCCACACAGCTCTGGGTACGTGTAGGCGGATCAGCTCAGGGAGCATGTAGACGTGACTTAGAGTGGCCAAAGGAGAAACTGAATGGATTTTCATGAATTCATAGCAGACACACTAGACCTGATAAGAAGGTTTTTCACTTGAAAGAGAGCAGTCACCCTATCTGAAAGTGTTCAAGCAGCAGGCAGGAAGATGGGAATTGGGGTAAGCATTTTGGTGATGGGTGTAAGCGTGGGGGGTTTTTGGTTATGGCAGTGAAGTTTGGGTGGGTGGAGACTTGATGAGGGTTTAGATACTGTCTGGTACCTGAGAAGGGACACAGAAATCCATCACCCCCGTGCCCACCCCCAACAACTTTCCATCCTCACCCTAGGGCCAGTGTCTCCACTTTGCTCAGAGTATGGATGGGGAAAACAGTGGGAACTTACACAGAAATCTCAGTAAAAAAGGACTGGTTCTGGGTTACCTAATGCAGAGGCTGGGAAACTAAACTCTAGACAGCTGTTCAGTTTCCAACATGGTGCAGAAAAGATAGTTCAGCAATGACTGAGGAAGAATCCAGGCAGATAGACCTGGGGAAGTATGTATTTGCAAATACTGAGAAAGACTATTAGGCTCAGTTTAATAATACATCACAGGGAATAATAAAATGGTTACTTACTACTTGAAGCAGAGAAAGATATCCAAGTCCCACATTATCAAAGTTCACTTTCACATTTTTCCACCTGGCAGTTTGATTGCTTTCTATGAGGGCTTTACATTCACTGTAGTTGTTGACCACGCTTACATCAAACATCTCTCCAGTGGTGTAGTTAATACAGTGATAAAACTTGCCAGCAAAGAGATTCACTCCCATGATACTGAATATTAGCCAGAAGATCAGACATACCAGAAGTACGTTCATTATGGATGGAATGGCTCCTAAAAGGGCATTAACAACAACCTGACACAAAATGAGAAGGAAAAACAAGTGAAAAGTCAACACATATTGATTTATTTTTACCTATTTTAAATATCATAAAAAGAACAGTTAAATGATAGAAAAATGTATCTGTTCTTAAAGTTGAATTTTGGGTCAACAGTACTTCAATAAAGAAAAAAAGTTAAATATTGGGCAGAAACTAGTGTCTGGTAGCTCCAACTAAAATCTTACAACTGTACTTCAGAATAGTATAAAATATATTTCATATTGTAGAATGTTTTCTCAAGAGCTAAGAACATATATGTAGCAAATTTTCATCAAAAATGGAATTATAAATGCAAAGAATAATTAAGAGTATGAATAGTGACATGACTGTAGAAATAATGTCATCATGTGCATACCACAGTGTTTTAAATAAAATCATGCAAACCATTAAATTTACTATCCAAAATTTGATAGTAAAAGAGAGCAGTTAAGAGTCAGTTTCCAGAGTGAAAGGGAACACTAATAATAATCATTCCACAAAAGCAAGTATAAGCCGGGACTGTCCCAAGCAATGCAGAATAAAGCACCCTACGTACAAAAACTCTGGAGCAAGGAGATGAGTGTGTAGCTAGAACATGAGATGAAGATAAAAGGGTTTTGAAGTTAGGAGATCTGTATTCATCCCAGTTCATATCATAAGTTAGCTGTGTGCCTTTAGACAAGTTACTTAAATTTTCTGGCCCTAAATATCCTTCTTTGTGGAATTCCCTTTCAGAAGAAAATCCTCAAATTATAAAATGAGAGATTACAATAATCAGAACATACGCTTGGCTATGGGTGGCTATACTTTCATAAAACATTGCGATTTGAGTCCCAGGGTCTCTCTTGATAGCTCTGCTATTTGAAGCTTTTTCAATTAACCAATAGGGCTTTTAAGGGAAGCTTTTCCAGGGCATTTCTTAATTATATCTCAAGTAAATATTTAGCTAATTATCTTGTTTTGTACAAGTACAGCTAAACTACATTAGGAATAAATGTTATCAATGAATAGGTAGGTAACACATAAGAAATACATGCACTAGCCTTCCTCAAATCCCTTATGAGATGAAAAATATGTACAAATACATACATACATACAAATGTATGAGCAATGATATCTTAGAGCAACAATACCAAATGGGTACTTGGCAAAAGACACAATTCATCTGCAAAGTGACATCTGGAGTCTACTAGTAAAGGATCATATTTTAATGTATTTTTAAATGCAAGTATGTTTTAAAGAACTTAACAGTGTTACATCGCTACTAGAATTCCAACTTTCTCTGATAATTCAGAGGTACTTTAAGAGTTGACACTTCATTTTTAAGTTCTCCACAGGAATGCTCTACTGTACAAATGTCAGGTGCTGATTAATAGAGTTCTCATTGAAAAAAAAATGCTGGATGGTAAAGAAATAATACATGCATTTTCCAAGAGACTCAGATCTAAGAAAGGACTAAGTATTTAGGTCCAACTACATGCACATTTGATACAGCAAATACAAAAATTATTCTAGTACTGACAGTTTGGTTCCCTTTTTAAAAATCAAAACCACTGCTCCAAAACAGTGTAAATTGGTGAAGGGAAAAGAATTAAATAGCTAACAATTCCTTTTTATGCAAACATGCACACAAACAAACAAGCACACACACCTACACACCCCATTCATTTCTGGCTATGTTTGCAATGTTCAGAGAATGTCCTACGTAACTATTTTCAAATATCACAAAAGCATTATTTTCTCTGAGTTCCTTTCGAACAGCAACATTTACTGAGACGGGGCATCACCGTTTCCTTAGTGCTGCGGGTATGTGGTCCCGGGTTTTGTGCTCCAGGGGATGACAAACGGCTGCCCGAACACCTCTCTTCCTTCGTACCACCTTTCTAAATGAGTGTTGGGTTTCCACTGACTGACCTACTTTTTAGCCATCTTAGCCCATATTTGAAAGTTAAAAGGTCAGATTTGGACTTTAAAAAGCTCAAAACATATCCTATGGATCAATGAAGAAATGATGAGGAATGATTTGGTGGTTTTAAATTACAGTGAGTGGGATTTCCCGCACATTGTACATGGAGTGAACGTCCCTGATCTTGACTCACATCAGAAGCCTACACAACATAAGCGATTTCCCACAGAGGGAAAAATCTTGTTAGAAGCAATCTAATTGTTTATAATTAGAAGAAGAAACTCAGGCATTATATTCCGAGAGTGTCTCCAGTGGTGTCAAGTTTACAGACGTCTGACAAACATTAGTGATTGACTGGTTACATCAGTATGAATGTAGAAGA
Source organism: Manis pentadactyla (assembly GCF_030020395.1). Lineage (NCBI taxonomy): Eukaryota > Metazoa > Chordata > Mammalia > Pholidota > Manidae > Manis > Manis pentadactyla. Next base: position 8,532,174 of record NC_080026.1, read on the forward strand.
AACCGATTCTCCACGGATTTGTCTTTTTTAAGGTACAGAATGTCAGGCTGTTCTCAATTATAATTCTAACAGATTCTAAAGCATTTGGTCTTACCCTCATGCCTTCAAACCGGGATAAGGCTCTCAACGGCCTCAGAGCTCTTAGTGTCCTGAGGGATTTGATGGCTCCAAGTTCTGAGTAACCCAAGGCATTTGCTGTTAAGCTAACCAAGGAGACCTACATGGAAAGAGCAACACAATTTTCTTATTTACAGATAAAAACGCTTACACAGTTCAACCTTATTCTTTGCAATAAACCAGTAGTTCTCAAACCTTAGTATTAAAATCACCCAGAGGGCTTGTTGGAAACAGTTCACTGGCAGAGTCAGATTGACCAGGTTTGAGGTGGATACTGAGGATTTGCATTTCTTCAGTTTCCCAGGTGAGGCTAAGGATACTGGTCTGTGAGCCATACTTTTAGAACTACTGCAATAAACTTATGAAAAAGAAGAAGATACACATTCTCTTTTCAAGCTATGCATGTTCTTGACAAGAACATTTTTAAAAAACTGAATATAAAACAAGAAAAAGAATAACACACGAATGGCATCTTCATCTATTGAGCTATAAAACTTTATTATTTCATATATTATTTAGCAGACTTGAAAGGGAAATTAAAACTTGGTATAAATACATAAGAAACCTGTGCAAAACCAGTGATAAATCTGAACATAAACACATTTCTGAAAGATGTGGGCCTCAAAATAGTGGCTTTGTCTTTCTGTAAATTTCATCATAAGAGCATAAAAATCATTAATTAGATCAAATTAAAATAATTAACTAAAAAAAGAAAAGGTGAGGTTTTAGTATAACTAGAAATTGCCAGGACAATGTTTTCTTAAGTCATTTACACAGATGACTAATGCAGTTGATAAAAATTCTAAAATATCAGCTAAAAAGGAAAAGAGAAACTGTCATGGGTGGCACAGAAATATCTGGTTTCCTTTGAAAATACATATAAAACTCATTAAAACTATATAAGCTCAGAAATGATATTTTGTCCTAAAGTGTGTATGAATTTCAAAAGCAGATAAATGAAAATAGTTGAGTATCATAGCTTTAAGCGTATGGTGTTAATGGGTATTTTTAAAAAATATTTTTAAGAAAAATAAGTGAAGCACATAGAAAATTTTTACAACAAAACTGAACTTATTCAAACTAATTTTGCATGTGTAATCTGATACAGCAAAATAAAAAATTTGGAAAAGAACTGAGGTATAAAAATTTATTTTAAGTGGTTTATATATTTTTCCTAATATCTAAACTTCTGGAGTTTGTAAATCCTCTTTCACAGGTAATTGAAAACTAAAGTTATTGAATTATCTTTTATTGTATAGATTTTCTGTAAATAAAGTCTGAGCACCTGCAGTACTTTAACTTCTCTGAAGACAGAACCAAAAAGAGATAGGCATAAATTAAAGGATGAAAGATAAACGTTAGACATAAGAAAAATTCTGAACATGGGCAGCATTTCTTGGCTAATTAAAAGAAGTGGTACAATATTCAGTTTTCTGTGACTTGTGTAGCTAAGTGTAAAAGGATATACACTTTGGCCTTCTCTTTCTGGAGCAATTTTCTAGTTGGTCATTTGGCTGCTGAGTAATCCCCTTCCCACTGCATCATTCACACCTCCACCAATTTCTCTCCATGAAAGAGCGAGCTTCCCTGGTCACTTCCCACAGGTATTCTTCCATGCTACTTCCTTACTAAATTATACGTCTAAGTCTCTTTGGGTGGCATCTCAGGTTCTTCAGACTCTTTCCCACCTTACCTTCCTTACCTTATCATCCAATTCCAAAACACTTTCCCTCGCCCAGTGGCACTGTGCTTACCCTGAAAGACAACCTGTTTATTGAGCAGGCCCTGCGTGGCATGCCTCAGTGTCTGGACACTCTGGTGTCCCTCTCCACACCCACACCTGCTGACACTCCCATCCCTCAGACTCCAGCACTCGCTGGACTGCCCGCCTGGAGCCTTCCCTCCTTCCTTAGTAAAGTGGGCAGCCCTTCTACCACAGAGGCCACCTTCTTGTGTACATATCTGCCCTCACTAGCTGATACAAGCTCCCACAGGCCCAGAAAAACGGTGTTCATATTTGTATGTTCCACAACAAAATAAATACCAATAAATATATTTGATATAAAGCAAAATATTGATTAATAGTATAATGTAAGGCTGGAGGCACTGGAGGGAGGAGCGAGCATGTCAGACACTGATGACGTGTCAAAGTCCCCGGCTGTTGCCCCCTCCCAACCTGAAAAATGTGCCTTGGGCTAGCCAGTCCTCGCGCCGCTGTAAATCTAAGCTCTGCCTCCCCCTACCTTCTTTAAAAACTCACTGCCTGTCTACTTACGTGCGAATTCCCCAGCCTCCATTTCTATAGACTGGGAAATCTCACCCGGGTATTTGCGTTCAAATAAACTACCTGGCCCTTTGTTGCCTCTCTTCGCCTGCTTATTTTGGCTAGAATTTATCTTACACATAATATATTACAATAGTTTTCTTAAATTTGAGAAGGTACATATCAGGATACACTAGTAATGTGAGCACCAGTTTGCAGGACAATTACAATTCTCTTAAGAATTTCTTTGTATTCAGGTAGTGTTGACTTAATGCCTTATTATCACACAGATATATTAAACATCAGATTTTTTATCATAAAGTTACCAATGTATCCTAAGCACATATGGAAAATAAAGAAAATAAAAAGTATCATCCATAATCCCATTATACAATTAAATTTATGCATATAAAAGAATGGTTATAACCTTGTCATATTTTTCCGTTGTTTGTAATGTCCAAACATATGTGGTTTTAAGTATTATTTGTTGTCTATTTTATTGCCAGAAAAATTTTGATGGTGTTTTGCATGTAGCCTTTATATTTTGTATTTAATAGCAGGTTTGCCTTAAGCAGATTAAGGAAAAATAATAATTTTTCACTCTTAAAGTAAAAAAACTATGCTTGTATCATATTTTTTTCTTCTGCTTAGTGATTAGAAAGCTTATACTGGATTAAAAGTTGATATTGTTCCACTTGAAGCTAAAAATAATTTTCTCCATGAAAGGGCCCACTTTTTTCCTTTGGCTAGCATGTAGATTTTATATAATAAAATCCTGAAAGTTAAAAATGTCTTTAATTGCCAAGGAATTATCACAATCAACAGATTATCTTTGAAATGCACTATTTAACAAATTGCTCTTTCCTGCAAATTCCTCCTTTAGTTGACTGTGAATATCTCCCTGTTCTTTTCCCCTACACTCCCGTCTCCCGTGCCCACTGGCCTGCCTAGTCTTTTCTAGACAAAAGGCCTTTCTTTATCCATTCTTAATGAACTATTAATGTATAGTCATTTAAGAAGTAAATCCCCAAAACTAAATAAAAATGATTTTTAATTTTAATTTTTTTTTGTTCAGCCAATATTTTGTATTTGTGGACAAGTGGTGAGATCTTCCTCAAAATTCTCCCTCAGAAATCAGGGAGTAACTTCATATTCAGTTTTTTAAAGCCTCTAATATTCTGATACTCTATCTACTTTATTGCCAACACCAATGGAGAGTAATAAAACTTTTAAATAATTGGTCCTTAGTCAATGTGTTTCAACTGTCATAGAAATCAAGAAGTGCCTTTTGCTTTTTCAACTTCCAAATTTCCTCATGATCCCCCTCTGGGGTAAACACTTCTCAACAGGCTCAGGCGATGATGAAGACATAAACATCAAAGATGACTGTGCAGAATTAAATATGCTTGTGTGAAAGGTGAGAGTAGAAAAAGCAAAACTTCTACCTTAATATATTATTTTGTATAACTTGGGATTTTAGGAATTAATTTGAAACTAAATCATTACACTTAAGGCAGCATTTGACTGTTTCATATATGAAAGTATGTGCATTTAAATCAGCAAAAAATATTTACAGGCATCTTCTCGTTGGGAAAATGGGAATCATCATTTAGAGCTGAGCCCATGAAGTGTTTTCTGAGGGCCTACTTTGTGCTAGGCCCCACTGCCAGGACTAGCATATATCCTTGCATGCCAATGGAATGAAATAAGAAAGCACAGAATACTCACATCCACAATCAGGAAATCCAGCCAGCACCAGGCATTGGTAAAATATATTTGAAAACCATATGCAACCCACTTTAGAAGCATTTCTAGGATGAATATGTAAGTGAAAACTTTGTCAGCATATTCTAACATGGTCTTAATGGTTTTTCTCTGTTCAATATATATATCTTCAAAGGCCTGTAAGGGAAAAAACTCCATTGAATATCATTGTCATAAAGTGTTCCTAATTAATGGCTTATTAGAAAAAAACGTGCTGGAAGCCTCCTCTCAGGTGCCTAAGTCTGGTTTCCCGTAGCAGCATCTTGCTTTGCAGTTATCTGTAGGCAAATGACTATTGACTGGGCATTTCAGTCAACCAGTGAATCCAAATAATCTTTAAGTTTGGGTAGGAGGGTACCCTAAAAGAACTTACAGACTTTGACAGACTGCCAACTGCTTCGCTCTAGAGCAGGAGACAGGAGGTCATCTGCTAATAGATTTGAACTGTTCAGGGCAGAGTCACTGGAACCACCCTCTCATAATGCAAGCGTGAGGCAAGGAGCCCCCTAGCCTGGAGAACAGGGAACAGACTATCGTCTCCCACGCTGTGCTCTCCCCCTCGCGCTCAGTCTGGGCATGGGAGTGGTGGATGTCAGGGAAACTCTTTTTGCAGAGCTCTTGGGAAAGGGTGGGAGAGTTCATTTTTCAGGAGCCCCTGAGCCCTCTGGAATGAAAAGCTCATTTATCTAACTCGATCTCCTTGCGGGAAAAACGATTAGGGTAACCTGGTGTTCTGGCCCAAGGACAAAGGAAAATTTTCTTTCGTGGTGAAAAGGAGGATCTGGGTTTGTGACCAGGGCTCAACAAAGGGCCTGAAGCCTTTTCAGCTCGATTTGTAGCTGAAATGCGAAGTTGCCTGGAAGCCAGACATTGTGCCAGCATGTTGATGCACTTTGGGGAGCTCTGACTGCGTGTAATTGAGAACCAAGAGCTACTGGACAAGGGCACTAGTTCCTGATGAGACTTCAGAGAGTTCTCAGATGGCGCTAAAATGCAGAGCAGACCTTCTTGGCTGTCTGTCCTGGACAGGATGCGGATTCTTCCTCAAATCAGAGGCAGGCTTAGAGGCCTTCTGATACAATGCTATAATCCTCGTAATGAAATCCACCCTCCAAACACTCCTCGACTAATTGAAAAAAATGAGAGGAATGCAGCCCTATTGACATTACCAAATGAGAGAACAGGTCACACTATTTTCATAATATTAGTCAATATTTTGACCAAATTGACCACTCCATTGAATGAAATCAGACATGAATTAAGTTTGTAATGCTTTCACTTTACTGCTAGTCAGTAATTAAGTGACTCTACCATTCGCCTTTCACTGTAGCTGGAACTAGTGAGTCAGCATGAAGGGGAAAAATGAATTCCCTGCAAAATGCAGCCGGTGTTAAGCAGTTTGATATTTAGCTGATAATCTCATATCATGTCTACATACTTCTCCTTAATATGAGAACTGCCCCTGATGACTAAAAGTCAGAAAGATCCTTCTTTAAATAAGAAACCATACTGATGGGAGTTGGATTCAACCTGAAGCCTACTCTAGAACAATAAAATGGGCTATTTATTGAGCCTCTCACACTGTGCTAAAAATATCCCACAAAATATCTCATCTTCACAAACACTTTATTTTAAAAACATGAAACATGAAGTTCATGGAAGGGAAAGGGAAAGGGCTTCCGGTAAAGTACAGGAGGTCACGTCACCTACCAGGGCCCCACTGCTGAGAAGGATCATGAAGACAATGAAGGTTTCAAACCAGTTGTGCTCCACTATCTTATAGCAGGTTTTTCTCAAGTTCCACCAGAGTTTCCCTTTGCCTTCTTCTATGCTGATCTGGCAACACTTGAACTTTCGTACACAGTCTAAAAATATGTCAAAGTAAATGAACAAAAAAATTACTCTTTGATTATGTACATTTGTGTTGGTGGGAGATTCATCTACACTATTACCTGACATATTGTAAATAACTGTTTCTAAGATGGCCTCTCCTTAGACAAATAGAAATCATCTGTACAGCTTTTTAATCATTCATTCAACAATTTTTAAAATGTTTATGTGACTATTACAATGGGTTATATTACATTATAAAAACATAGAAAAAGAGAAAAACAAAGTTTTTATTTCCAATCCTACCCTATCCTATGAGTGTGATATTACATATGGACATTATACATATTTGAATTTTAATTAGTTCACTTAATAGTATAATATGAACATTTCTTTTTTTATTGTAAGTAAATAGAATTTTGAAAGGTTTCACAATACTTCTTTAAGATTACCAGATTTCCCAGAATTTACATAAGTAGTCCACTTTAATTGGATATTTAAGTTGCTTTTATTCTGGCTCTAATCAGCCAAAATATCATAAACACCTTTGTGTAATTTGTGGACTACTAGATCAAAGGTTTGTCGACAAATATTTGAATAACTGCTGTATTTAAGGAATCGTATCAAACAAATTCTAATAGTACAATGTGTAAACATAGCCTTGCTCTAAAGAAAGTGCATTTTAAGTAGAGGACTTTCCCCCACAAATACAGAGTAACAATTATCACAAAATAAATAAGGCATTGTGAGAATTCATTGGTAGAGGCTAATTGCTGATATTTAGTTTAACAGAGAAAATGGATTTGGGGCCTCACTTTGAAATATGTTTAAGAATCAAGTCAAGTATATGGAGCTGTGCAGGAACAGAGAAACAATGATATAAATAAAAATTAATGACAGGAAAGTCTAGAAGTTGCATGGAGGACATAATTAAGACTCAAGACTATTTACCTGATAAGAACACTGATTTAGAATTATCTATGTCTACACAAGGCATTGGATGGATAGAATGAAGAAGACGGAAAGGAGTTAATCTATGAAATCAATCAATTCAATAAGAGCAAAGATAATGGTGGTCATAGTGGTCAGGAATCAAAAGTTGACAGGACCTAGCAGCACACAGAATGGGGGGGAAATGGGAGGCTCTGAGATGTGGCAGAGAGGAGTCGTGCAGTAGGGTTTCAAACATGACAGAGAGCTTGTATTCAATGAATAGAAAAATGGAAACCTCATCTTGAAGGAGCATAGTATTTTATGATACTTATCACATATTTTTTCATCAGATGTTACTTTATAATGTCAGTCAGCCAGATCATATCCTTTGTTTTATGAAAAGCTTATGAAGTGCTATTTTGAATGTTGTTAGTTTCTCATTTAAGAAATAAATAGTATTATTTTTGTTGTTTCTTTCAGGGCAATACTTTTTTATATTTCTGTCTCCCAGAAGATCAAGAAAGATCTACATGCCCTGGAAATACTCATTGTAATGAAGTAAATGGAACTGAATTCTTTTTTTTTTTCCCTAAAGAAGATATTGAACAGAAAAAGACTAATTTAGTGGGAATGATAATAATGTCAATTTTGAGGTGCTGGATTATTTCTGGGAAGGAAGGGAATGGGGGTAAGGAAGCAGTATAAAAGGGGCCTAATCTGTATCTGTTTTATTCTTAAATAAAAAGCCTGAGGCAAATATTACAAAAATTACAGATTGTTTAAGTTGGTTGGTGGGTATCTATGTATTATTGTTATTTTCTATATTACGGTGGTGATATTTCATACTTAACATGTTTCTTAAACCCAAATGAAACACTTCTGGAATTAGTTTAATAAAATGAAATTACCAGCAAGAATCTGAGGTAGTCATTATTTATCAAATACACTTTTACTTAAGCAGCTGCTATATAGTATTGAATTTGAGGCTAAGACATAGTATGAATTATTAAATACATGTTTACTGAAATATGAGTTAAAAATGAAGTGATTCTCAGGGTTTCAGAGAGAGGTTTCCATACCTACAATAGTGATTTGTATAGGAAATGTAAGGAATTTCATGTCCTGCGCTGTTGCCCTAATTTTTTATGCTTCTTTGTATCATTAGTAGTGCATTCCCACACTGAATCGGAATCTGACTTGGCTTCGGTAAACGGGACAGGGGCAAGCCTGCCACAAGTGGAGGCTTGACAAATCCTCAGCATTGAGGCTTCTCGCTCCTCTGTCTTCACTGCAAGAACAAGCCTGGCCCGCGAGTGGAAGACGCGGCAACGCTGGGGCAAAGCTGAGTCAGCCCGACTGTCCCATCCAAGACCTCGGACTTGTGAGAAAGCCCGTCCAGTAACAGCAGAGCCACCTTAGCTGGCCACGGACTCATGAGCAAAAAGATGTGTTTTTGTTAAATGCTAAGAAGTTTTGGGTGTCTTGATATACAATATTTTTGTTCAAGAGAGACTTGATCCATACTTCAAATAACGTAATTGTAACTTTCTTCAGAAAATCCTCCTGGTATTACCTGAGGGGCATGGTGCCCCATAACTCATAGTAAATTTTGGCATTTCGTTATCTATTATCTGGTGTCATTCACAATTAATAAAAAATTCTGATCTGCACAGATATGGATAACTGTTATTCATGGGCCGTTTTAAATGTGCATGTATCAACTAGTATCCATTATGATCTGACAAAACAGGAAACAACAAATTACTTCTTTAACTTTAAAAATGTTTCTCTTTTCTTTTTTAGAGCAAATGAGGGACGTGTGTGATTTGGCTTACTTTCTTAGTAGATATGGTAGAAGGCCACCCAGACCCCAGATAATTAGCAGCATTTCTTGGAGTTGAACAGGATGCACAAAAATAAGAATGTCTGATTATAAACTAAATCTTGCCTTTTAAAAAAGCACCTTTGTCTAATACAGAAAAAGCAAAAGCGAATAAACAGTTGTTAGATGCGGATGACTGGGAGGGGCGCGGAGAGGGCGCAGGCCGGCAGGGGGTCTGCGCGCGCATGCGCTGTGCTGCTCACCTTCCGTGAAGCAGGCTTCCGGCTCCAGGGACTCTTCAGGCTCAGCGTCGGGCTGCTCTCCCTCCGCGGGAGCGCCCATGTCCACGGTGCTGCCTTCAGACGAGCTAGTTGCATTTAGCTTCTGAAAATCAATTCCACAGAAAAGTCTTTAAAATATTTTCTTTATTCTACAGTATAAAAATTCAAGAGCTGTGCCCTCAAGTCTTCCATATGCATTTCCTTGATCTGTAATTTTAAAATATCTTAAACATAATGCCAGTCTGCTTTAGTAGAGGTGGGGGGTCACAAGATTAGACACAGGACCACCGCATTTTTTTGTCTTTAAAAATACAGTGCTCACAAGTTAAATAATTTTTGATGAAGTCCGTCTGAAATAAAAACCTGCAGAGTTTATGTAGGGTGCTAGAGGCGGATGGTCATCTTGTGATCTTGTTTTTGTAAATTACTTGCAAATTATAGTTTGTTTTATTCTAAAATTGTGACCCAACCAATGAAAGCTGCACAAGTGTATTTTCATGTCAAATGCAGAAAAGATTTGATCAAATGCACATAAACAGCAACAATCTAAATTTATCCACTTTTCATTGACATGAAAACATATACCACTGCTTGTTATTAAATGTATTCTATAGTTTTCTAATTCTGGAAAGAGCAGCACATTGTTAGCTTTATAGCAAGAGCTGGTATTTTGCATTCTCTTTGGCCAATGCACTCCTGTGTTTCACTGTGCATTTGGAAACTACTTGTTACTTTGGCACTCTTACTTGTCCTGTTAATACGGGGAGAAAAGAAACTTTGGTTTTTTTGTTTTCCTTGTTACATCAAATACCACCAAAAGAAAAACAGAATTGAAAGAAGTTGTTTTAAATCTTGAAATGCAATGAACTTTAGCCAGATCAGGGTGCCCATGGAATCAGCATAATATCACAAAGAGAAAAATATAATCAAGAGAAGTTGCTTTAAATCTTGAAATGCAGTGAACTTTTAGCCAAGTCAGGGTGCCCGTGGAATCAGCATAAATGAAGGAGTTCCCATCTTTAACCTGGTCTCATGCTTCAGGCATGACACAGGGCCAGGTATGAGTGCCACATGGAATCAGAGTAGTTTGGGCCATAGCATTCTCGGACCTGTTAACAATGTTATTACCATTAGTGCATAACATTAGGACACAGCTGAGCTGAAAAGAGCTACTTTATAAAGGGGATGAGGTAAGCACATGATAAAATGCACACTGAAATATGTTGAACTACTATAAAATGGTCATCTGTAGTCAGTAATGGAAACGCTCCTCTCATATTTGTGTTAAGGATTGTATGAAGATTGTTCCCAGAAAGATGGTTCCTTTCTTTTATTGAAACAATTTCCTTTATATAAAATATTTTCTTGGTACAGTGGTGTTAATTAAGTAAAAATATTTATATGAGATTGAAAATGCTTTTGTCTTGTGTTTTTTAATAATATCAATGATAGAACCACAAATATTTAGATAGGTTTGCCTTCTAAGAACTAGTTACAGGATTATTTTCTAAGTTGACCAAAATATTTAAAGATTATATATTATGAGGTGTTTGAAAGTTGATTTCTTTTTCTGCTCACTAAATATATTACAATACTAGACATATAATCATAATATTGTCATTAAAATTTGAATATATTTTGTTTTAAGATGAAATGTCAAATTAAGATTATTATAAACATTCTTAATTATTCTTAAAATATTACAAATATTTTAATTTCTTAGACTATTTCTTATTTCCTATCCTTTGTCTTTCAATGAGATTATTTGGTATGTGTGGTTGTGTTTACACACATGTAATTGCCTAAGAAATAACCAAATTATCCTCTCATTCCAATTCACCTGATTTACATGAAGTCATTACATATTAGGAACCTGAAAATACTGATCTTATCACTTGCCAGGAACATGACATAGGATATCAGAAAAACTGAAGCTTAGTTATATCTGATCTAGTTACAGATAGCTCACAGTAGAAAATGGAAAACATTCCTTTTAGGGAAGAGGATCACCCTGCAAATACAGACTGGGGGGATATTCTCACTTAAATTCAGAGTAATACAAATCTTTAAAGATTCTGAATTGTGTGAGTAATGACTAACAACTTTTAGGATTAGGACTGCTGTTTCAATATCAGCTTTCCAATTATTAAGACCTGAGATGATCTACAAAGTAAACTGTAGTTTAACTTTGGGGTCAAGAAAACTAACACTGAATCATTTTGAAAACATTTTTCCTTTCCCCTTTATATGTGTGAATCTATAGTCCTAGTGGTAACTGAAACCTCTTTAAGGAGAGGTAGTCTCTTTTCTATCTTCCTCCTGATATGGAACAGTACAGATCTACCTGCCACAAGTATCACTTTATTTGGTTTACAAAAAGGAATCTAAGTTGTATGTGAAGCAACACTAGCCAATCCAGTGTCTAGAGGACTTGTGGCTTTAATCATCTTGTCAAAAGTTAGAGTGAGTCAGTAGCTGGACTCTAGTTCTTCTGTACCTCATTTTTACAGGACTCACTAGAGAATTTCTTTGATGATTCACAAGTAAACACAATCATTACCAATTTCAAGCATTTAGAAGACATGATATGTAATTAAACATTGTAGATATCACTGCTTGTGATATTGTTGATTCCCATGTTTCATGACTGTGAACTTAGTGTTAATTCAAGTTATATTCATATTCTTACAGGTAGGTATTATGTAGAATAGAGCTCTATTTATATTGGAATATTTTATGAAAAGTTTATTTTAAATACTACTACTAGATGTAGGCAAAAGATTTTGATTTATGAAACTTTTCTTGATAACATCAATTCAAAGACTTTCTTAAAATTACTTAAGAGGCAAATATAACATAAAAATGTTGACTGAAAGTTAAAATGTGTACAAAGCACATTAAAAAATCTAAAGAATCATATTAAGAATATAAAACTCTTTAGGTTCAGATATGGTCATAATCAATCCTAACTGCATACAAATTCACCAATTAGAACTGTCAAATACACACCATTAGATGGAACTATTAGAACTCATGTACTTAATAATTTTCAAATAAAGGTTGTCTGTAAATGCTCAAATCTAGGCCTCATTCACTGTAAAATGTCATGAGTAATAGACCAAAATATGAATTGACTAGAAATAATAACCAATTCTATACTTGACAACTTTTATGTTTCCCTTTAGTAAAATTTAGATATTTAGGTTCCCCTTTTTATTATCTGTGCTTGTTTATCAGGAAACAGGTGGACTGAGTGATATTGTTAGCGTACCCTTGCCTAGTTAAAATGTTACCAAAATATGGATATATTCCAATGTCAGGACAGTAAAGAGATTAAACACGTACATCCAATTGTTATTTGCTATGACTAGCACTGGCCATCATTTACTTTCTGGTGTAAATATTAGTTGAACACCAGTTTTAATAAAAACCCTGTATTACAGGGCTCTTCCTATAGAAAATCTGCTGGATTCTTCTGAGTGCTGAGTCCTGAGTCAATAGGAGTTAAGTAGGGTAGAATCTATTTTGCTTAATGATCTAATAAATAAATATCAAGGCACACAATATTTCACTCTGTTCCTTTAGAAACTACATTTCTGACTTACTTTCCACATAATTGATAAATGACTATTAAATGTCAACATGTCAAACTAAATCTTTCTTTCAGAAAGTAAAAGAATTTTAAAGAATAATTAATCACAACAGAAAAAGGGATTGAAAACATCACTTCCTATTAAATTTTTCATAAACATGTTTGTTTCTCCTTAGGAATTTAAGATACTTTAAGAAAATAAAATTAGTAGAGTTTACATGTAGTTTAGAGGTATGTTCTAATCTGATCCAATAAAAGGATTTGGGATTTTAAAATATCTTCAAATAAAGAGTAAATCAAGTATTTCATACCTAACTGTTTTGGCCTTCAAGAATGGCAATCCTTTGTTCCACATGGATCTTAATTCTAATCTGTATTTAAAAAGCTCTGGGTTATTTTACATGAAATATATTAACACCAGAATAATGAGAGTGATAGTCTTGCTTGCTTTGGGATATGTTTAAGGTCAAAGTGACACATTAATACCAGAAAGGAATTGTTGTTACCTTTTTAATAAAGATGGCAAAAATAAAAAATATCATTACTATTATACTACCTTACCCCCAAATCAGTTTTCTCTTTATAACAGATACATTCTGAAATTTTCTAAACTGCAAATAACAGGATTTTAAATATTTTTCTTGGAAAGGCAAAAGTAATCTTTATATCATGCTGGCCTACCCCTCAGTAGATAGGTAGTGCTCCAAAGACCTGCATGTTAGGCCCACTTTGTTTTTACATTAAGGATATTTAGAGGTTTTTCTACCTTAATCACTATCCCACTAGAAAACATTCCCTTGAGGATTAAACATTCCTTAGGATAAAATCATAGATGGATTCCTACTGAAAAATCCTCCCAAATCCTCCCTATACATCTTTCCTGCCTTCCCAGCTCCTAGTACTGTAGAACAGGAAACAGATGTATTCAAGGCAATTGGAAACTGTAATAATGTGAGAATGAAGAACAAAAGAAGTCAATTTTCAGCAGTTTCTGCTTAGAATGTGTTCTGCCATACTTGATCCAACTAAATTTCCTAAATAAAACTGATAGGCAATATATCTGATCATCACTTTCCTCACACACTTCTCTACACAGGAACTTGGGAAATGGGGTACTCAGAAAATAAGGAGGCTAACCTTGGCTCCTTCTAAGAAACTGTGAAAAACAAGCCATTATCTTAAGGAATCAAATGCCATCTCTTCTGAAGAATTAATACATAATTGGAAAAAGTGATTCTCTCTAGTCTAGTGTATATATGTATCTGTACTGATTGTGAGCAATTATACATCTTGGGTCCCATTTCATATCATTCCTCCAATATAGAAGGCATTGTCTTCCATGCTTCTAGACTGCCAGTGACTGAATATTTTGTTTCAAAGTATAAAAAACGCTCCAGAAGGACATTATCACTGTTTCCTTTTAAAGAGCCAAATGTGCTTGGTAGGGATGTTTTACAGTTTTAATGGCAAAAGGAGAGGAAACAGCATCTAAGTAACAAAGTATTTGGTTAAAATTTCGTGAAGAAATAATCAAATCTGATTCAGCAATTTGATTAACACATCTGAGCATAAAGCTGTAATTTCAACATCAGAAAATGCAAAGGTCCACAAAATGGAGCTCGCAGGATGGTGTTAGGCTCATTGCCACAGTCACATGACAAGGGAGGCCCTTTCATTGAAAAACACCCAAACGCCAAGAGAGCATAATAATTCTCTTCTTAAATAGGAGTACGCAGTGGGTGATATATTTACATAATATTCTTCAGGAGAAAGTTACCCAGCAGGTCTGGATGAAATAGAGGAGAGACAGAAACATGAAGGACAGAGGAGCACAAGGATGAAGAATGTGGATGTCAGATCTATTTTCAGAATGAACATACCACTTATCACACTGTCTGTCTTACTCTTTTGGTGTACACAAGATGTTTATTTCCTTTTTTTTGCAGTCTTAGGAGTTTTAAGGATAAATATAAACAGAATCTTCAGGGAATCATATTCTAAATGCAAAATTTGTTTGGTCAATAGCTGAATAAAGTGACGCTGTTTTTCTCTAAAATGAAGTACATAAAAGATGTACCAAGTTGCTAGTAGCCAAATCATATGCATTTCAATTCCTTCACATCATTATCACATTAAAACATCCTTTAGAGGTCTGCACGTGAATAAGGGATTGTTTTAATTTGCAGATTACCCTTTAGAAAAACTTAGCATTGAACAAATCATTACCAACAAAGTACACACTCTCTGGGGTGATATTTAAATACAAAAAAACGAAGGGCAGGGGAAAGAAAGCTTGCCTGCAAGAGTTTTTCAAAGAGCACTTACATTTCTTGTTTAGGCCCTTAGCATGTTCAAAACTGTGCAGTGTTCAATGGAAATTAAATAATCCATGAAGGCATGCAAATTTAACTTTTCACTGAATACGCTGTCTATTAAAATCTAGGTAAGGAAATTAGCAGGTAAATCATGACTTTTCAAAGTCAGGGTTGCCAGACTTGGCTGACCATGCTTTATATGACTCAGCCGAAGAGCAGGCTGTGTGTGTTTTTATTTTACTGCTGATGGATGGGCAAGGAATGTAGCTGAGTAACATGCAGGCCAGTCAAATTCATTTAAAAACTGATCATATTTATATATGTACAACTTGCTTGGGTAACCTGGGTAAAAGTGGTGGCACGAGCCTCTGGCTGGTTAAAAAACACCAGAGCGGCACTCTTGACGGCTCCAGCTTGGTTTTACCCCTGTGAGAAGTAAGAATGGTAAGCAGTGAAGGTCACCACATTGCACTAGTAAATTTCACTTCAAAAAATAATTATTCAAGCATGGCTTCAATATTATTACAATTCTAAAAGAAAAGTCAGTCATTCAAAATCACAGAGCATGAAAGGATTTACCTTAAGTATAGTCAAACTAAGAGTTAAGCCACATGTGATTATGACATCATATGTTCTAGAGAATCCACAGAAAATTATTAAAGAATCATAAAAAGTTAGCAAAGACAGTGAAGAAGATTTAGTTCAAACACCTAAACAACTTCTGGGTCCAGTTGGTTAATTTGCTTTATAAAAAGGGAATTCATTTAGGTATTTTCAAAAAATTTTTAAGTGCCCCATTTTTCCTTTAATTTTTTAAAATCGTTTAGACAAGAATATCAATGAATATTATACCATTTTTTTACTACTTCATAGGTGATATTTAAATGCACAATCCCCATCCCACCAGTTAAGAAAATGACCAGACAAAAATAACAAAAAGACAGAACACCAAACATATTTTAGGTGGGAATATTTGGAATTCGTGGACAACTGTTTCAATTCTCTTTTGTTTTCCTGTATACAGCTACCAGCTAAAATACTAAAAGGTTAAAACCTGCACATATTTCCTTCCTAGAATATTATCCTAATCCTTTTTTAGTTTGTGAGTTTATATTTAGGATTTTTCTATAAAGCCATAATTGAACATTTCTGCAAATAATAAAGTTTAACCCTCCGGTTAACAGTCACCCTAGTGAGAATGTATTGAAAGGCAATCCAGCTAAAGCAATAAAATAATTCTTTCTACTTCCAAGTGGCAGATCAGTTCTCTGCCTCAAATTCCAAAGTACTGACTTCACATATATTATTTCAGAGTAACTCAATTAGAAAACAAATGAAAAAATGTAATGATAAGGGCCTAGGGGTTTGGGTTTTCCTACTATAGGCCCCACCTTACTAGATTATTCCTCTTATGAAAAAACATAATGGTTTGAGACAAGGCAGAATACATACTTTTTTGGAGAAGTCTAAGGCTTTAAAATTTCTGAAAATTAAGACGACTGGATGTCAAGTCAACCACACCTCAAAAGCTTCACAAACTTAGCCAAAAATTTAAACTGACTGATGGCTTCAACATTTGATTCATTATAATTCATTCTTAGTTTATACGACAAGCTAAAATTAAATACATATAAAAGTAAACATTGACTTTCTGTACTGTAAGGGGAATATTTACTATTAGGTATAATGGCAAAATAATCAGAGTGGAATATATATTAAAACTGAATGACCCAATGCTCTTTTAAACGCCGACTTGAGTTTCTCGTACTGCACACTGTCTGAAACTAGGCCCCCTTTCAGCATAGCCCGTCCAACAGGGCTCATCCAAAATTTTATTAACTAGATCTTAAGATATTCAATTTTAAAATTGTGATCTTATTAGTAAACACTTGAGTTCAACTAATTACAGCAATTCCATGCCCCATGTTCATAAAGTTGTATAATTTTCCCCTTGATTCCTATCAGTTATTTTGTGAAATTAGGATCTATTGCCTTGTGATTTGAATGTTATAATAGCAGAGGCCTTTCTCTTCTCTACCAATCAATTCAAATGACAAGAAAGGATGAATTTTTGCTTTTGGTTGTTATTTTTATTTGTTTATGCAAGCTTTCATTACTAGGAATTCTGTCCTCATTCTGTACAGTTAAACAATTAAACACTAAGGGTTTAAATTCCTTCTTCTCTTTACCCCCAGCTATGTGCTTATTAACTTATAAATAAACCAAAAACATATTCTGGTTTACATACTCTTATAGTAAGTCAAAGAATACTTTAAACTACCAAGACTCTTATTGTAGCTGGTATATTCAGAATTTTAAATTCTATAATGTACAATAAGTTTTTGTTTTGTTTAGACAGCATGCAGTGGCTCAGTAGGGTTAAAACGATTTTCAGCATGATTCTTTATCTCTAACTTCATTTCCTTAAGAAAATCATTTACTTCAGGAAACATGAAACTATACGTACATATCAAGCCAAAATCCCAATCAGATTTTTCCATGAATAAATACACCTGAGCAAATGAAAGAAGATGACATTTTATGAAGTATTTCATAAGAGCCAAGAATGTAGCAAAATGAGAACTGGAACTGTCTTCTCACCAAGTATTTTTCTAGTATATACAAGAAACCACCTCTGTGGGAGAATTAGAAGGATAAAAGTGGATAAACTGAGGCATTCTCACAAATTTGAAATATTTCAACACTTAGAAAAATTCATATTAATTTGCATATTATCAAGAATTCAAAATGGTGAATATTTTTCAAAATTAGCATATCACTTGTCTAGCTACCGCTTTTTCAATTTTTCTATCACCAATTTTGCCATAGAACATATGTCAATAGATACTTCCTTATAGAAAGAAAACATAAATTTAAAATAGTCTAATAGCTTAAAGGATACATAATACCAGTTATCTTCTTACTTAGAGTCCCTACCTCTTTGCTTTCCTCCATATCTGACTCGCTGCTGAATTCTTCAGTATTTAAATTTTCAAAGTCAGATTCTCCAACTGCAATTGGTACCGTCACAGTGAGGCTGGGGTTGTTTATAAATGACATGTAGTCACTTTCATCCACGACATATTTTTCTACACTGCTGCCTATACCACTAGTAGTTCCATTTCCATCTTTGAGATAATTGAGGTCTTTGCCTATTTCTATGGTGGTATGGTTGGAAATACAGCTATCTTTTTTGTTATTTAGATCTTCAAGAGGTTTGATTTCATCTAAAGCTTTCTGTTTTCTAACGAAGGCTTTCTGAATAAATTCACGTAGTTTCCTCTTAACATAGTCGATTCCTTTCTGCATCCTTCCCACTGCAATCTGCAGATTGTTCATTTCATTATCATCATCAGTGGCAGCGAGATTGTCAGAACTGAATGAACTCAACAGCAAGGCCAGGAAGAGGTTCAGAACCTAAAACACAATACAAAAATAGGTGATCAAAACATTCTGTTGTTTCATTTGCTCTTGATTATAAAGTTTCCAAGATTGTTCTTACACCTTGTTTTCTGTTAATAGGTATTCCTTCTATTTCATGGTAAACTATCCTGAAAAAAAGGTAAATGAAATAAATACCTGGCCAATATTAAATTATACTATTAACACTATTTCCTTTAGAGTCATTGCAAAATTACTGAAACCACTGATGTATGAAATTTCTATATTAAGTTCAGTTCCAAAAGAGAAATTTTCGTTATTTAGATAACTGTACAGTGAAAGAGAAAAAAAGTTTTATTTGGGATGCTAAATATTTTACCCATGTAACCTGGACTTTCCAGGACATGGATAATTTATTATAATTTTATTCCTAAAACCAAAGATAACTCCAATATCTATAAATATGATTTTACTTTTATGTATTTGTGCCAGCTTTTGCAGTTAGATAATTTTCCATGTTAGAAAAAAATATACCTATTGCTAGATCAAGTCTCAATTTTTGGTTCAGAAAATTGTGGCCACTAGATTTATACAATTGTTGCAAGTACTACAAAGAAATGGTTATTATACAGTAATAATGATGTTAATATCAAGTTAAAGATTGTAGATTCAAGATATCGCCATGAATAAGACCACTAATTTGTCCCTAACCTGGGTCTCCAAAAATAGGTCCTACTGATAGGAGTGAATGAAAAGATTAGTGACTCTAAGCCCATTGTATGAGCTCAAAAAGAGGTAATCTACTAAGAATCAGGTACCCCCTTGGGCAAAAGACCATGTCATGCAATTTTTTTCAGGATATGATTGATAAAGTCTGTTATTCGCTGATTATTCAAGCATATAGAACAAAGGAAGGATATAGTAATAAAGGAGTAAATAAAAAATAAATAGTACAGAAGAGGAATCTGAGAAAAGATTTTAAGTAGAACTCCAATGAAAAGGATGCTACATTCTTGCTAAGTTCCTATCTTTTCAATAAGCTAATGAGGCTTATAGCTCCTTTGTCTAATCAGTTGCAAATTAATACTACCAGTGGTAGTAAGAAAAGTGAAAACATGTAAGATCCAATAAGGACTGAATATAAATCTGTGAGTCTATTCTGACATCTCTCAATTACTATACCATGGCTGCTGATATTGATACCACTCCTTTACTTCTGGAATTTACCAATGAAATTGTATTTTATTGTGGTCTTCCTTTGAATTTATAATTTGGATGAAGAACAGATAAAAAGACAAAATATATATATGAAATCAAATCAAGTCTATAATACAAACTTATGAATTTTTCTTTCTGTTCTGTTCAATTAAGCTACATTTTGTTTTTCTCCATAGTAAAACTGAATTTTGGTGCCATAATTGTTTTCTTGATTTGGTTCCTTAAGATTTATTAATGAACTGTTCTATTTGGAAAATTTTCTTTGTACATATCAATCAACCCTCCCAGAGTGAGATCCGACTTACATTTTCTCTTCAAAGCACTGGGGCAACTTCACCATTTATAAATGTGTCATTTTCTGTTAAGACTGTATGGCCTGCTCCCCGTTCCCTTTAGAATTAGAGTGTTGGGCAGTCTGTGGCCCCACCTCTGGCTGGCTGGTGGATCAGGCATGGTAGGGACTACCACACCTCTTGCACTGGAGCACCATATAGAAGTTTATGCCAAAAGGGGGTTATGCCAGCTTGCCTCGGGGGGACTGTTCCCTCTGGTGAGAATGAGGAGGAAGAACTGGAGAAGGCGGTGTGTCCAGTTTATTCAGTCTTATTTAAGCAAATGTGATATGAACACACATCCTTAATAATAGTACATGAGACAGATGTTATTACTACCTTACTTACTCCAAAAAATACCTAGAATATATCACAAAAGTAGGAACTTCTAAAAACTGATAGTCAAAAAGGGAGAGCCTTTAATTTTTTTCCCTAAAGGTACAGAAGTTAAATTTATGGAAAAGATTATAATCCAGACTGTATCTTTTTATGTATATATAGCAATACAAGTTAATATTAAATGTCATCCATAGGTATAGATACTCCTGAAATTTTCTTTTCCACTTGAATCCTCTGTGTGATTATGTATTAGGAAGAGATGCTTTCTTCAGTAAACTAATAGATGATATGTGATACATGATTTGTCTTAAATCCATTCTGCATTTTCCTGCTATATAAATTTTAATAAAACACCACTTCACTATTGCCACTTTCCTAATAGCCATATGTAGCTTTGAATTGCCTATAGAAGAAAAAATCCAATTTTGTTATGCACGTCTTTTCATAAATTAAAGTCTACAAGGCTGGCCCTGAACTTACTTTCTACTACTTCCACCATGAATCCTTGCTTGCTCATTGTTTCATAAAGGATTCTGTTCTCTGCCTTTTCTTCTTTTCTCCCAATGTATGCCAAATATATATATGAAATCAAATCAAGTCTGTAATACAAACTTATGAATTTTTCTTTCTTTCTGTTCTGTATAACCCTATGTTTCTTTCTGTTCTACGCAATCTTGGACTTTTCTGAAAGCAAGCAAGTTGTACTGGGGATTGCAAAGGCTCTAAAATATATCTACAAATTATTTGATATTCTTCCCTTCAAGGGTCAAAGCCTTTGAAACATTTATAAGCGATAAGGGACCTTTATCTTATGCGTGAGCTCTTCTCAGTGACTAGCTTCTAATGAACAGAATATGGCGGAAGTGACGATATGTGACTTCAAGGTTAGAAAATAAAGAAGGCTTTCCCCTTGCCTTCTCATAGCACCACTCTGGGAGAATCCCCTCTGCAGCCCCAGGGAGAGGTCCACGTAGAGAGGAACTGAGGCCTCGGACCAATAGTCAAAAACTGACGAGGTCCGCCTGCCAATAAGCATGAGCGAGCCTTCTTGGAAGCCAATCCTCTGGCCTCAGTCATGAAAACTGGGGTCTTGGTCAGTATCTTAATAGCAACCTATGACAAGCCCTTAGTCAGACCACCCGGCTAAGCTGCTGCTGTATTTCTGATCCACAGAAAGTACAAGATCATAAATGTTTGTTGTCTTAAGTCACTGTTCATATTTCTGTATTATACACTGTTCATGTTTCTTGTTACTTCAAGAATAGGTCAGAATTCAGAGATGCAGAGAAATAAGCAAGAGATATGGGATGAAGTCCAGAGGGAGATCACAGATGCCAGAAAAGAGATTGCAGAAATGAAACAAACTCTGGAAGGGTTTATAAGCAGAATGGATAGGATGCAGGAGGCCATTGATGGAATTGAAACCAGAGAACAGGAACGCATAGAACCTGACAGAGAGAGAGACAAAAGGATCTCCAGGAATGAAACAATCTTAAGAGAAATGTGTGACCAATCCAAAAGGAACAATATCCGTATTATAAGGGTACCAGAAGAAGAAGAGAGAGGAAAAGGGATGGAAAGTATCTTGGAAGAAATAATTGCTGAAAACTTCCCCAAACTGGGGGAGGAAATAATCGAACAGACCACGGAAATACACAGAACCCCCAACAGAAAGGATCCAAGGAGGACAACACCAAGACACATAATAATTAAAATGGCAAAGATCAAGGACAAGGAAAGAGTTTTAAAGGCAGCTAGAGAGAAAAAGGTCACCTATAAAGGAAAACCCATAAGGCTAATGTCAGACTTCTCAACAGAAACCCTACAGGTCAGAAGAGAATGGCATAATATATTTAATGCAATGAAACAGAAGGGCCTTGAACCAAGGATACTGTATCCAGCACGACTATCATTTAAATATGATGGTGGGATTAAACAATTCCCAGACAAACAAAAGCTGAGGGAATTTGCTTTCCACAAACCACCTCTACAGGACATCTTACAGGGACTGCTCTAGATGGTAGCACTCCTAGAAAGAACACATGACAAAACACCCAACATATGAAGAATGGAGGAGGAGGAATAAGAAGGGAGAGAAGAAAAGAATCTCCAGACAGTGTATATAACAGCTCAATAAGCGAGCTAAGTTAGGCAGTAAGATACTAAAGAGGCTAACCTTGAACCTTTCGTAACCACGAATTTAAAGCCTGCAATGGCAATAAGTACATATCTTTCAATAGTCACCCTAAATGTTAATGGACTGAATGCACCAATCAAAAGACACAGAGTAATAGAATGGATAAAAAAGCAAGACCCATCTATATGCTGCTTACAAGAAACTCACCTCAAACCCAAAGACATGTACAGACTAAAAGTCAAGGGATGGAAAAACATACTTCAGGCAAACAACAGCGAGAAGAAAGCAGGGGTTGCAGTACTGATATCAGACAAAATAGACTTCAAAACAAAGAAAGTAACAAGAGATAAAGAAGGACACTACATAATGATAAAGGGCTCAGTCCAACAAGAGGATTTAACCATTCTAAATATATATGCACCCAACACAGGAGCATCAGCATATGTGAAACAAATACTAACAGAACTAAAGGGGGAAATAGACTGCAATGCATTCATTCTAGGAGACTTCAACACACCACTCACCACAAAGGATAGATCCACTGGGCAGAAAATAAGTAAGGACACGGAAGCACTGAACAACACAGTAGAGCAGATGGACCTAATAGACATCTACAGAACTCTACATCCAAAAGCAACAGGATACACATTCTTCTCAAGTGCACATGGAACATTTTCCAGAATAGACCACATAATAGCCCACAAAAAGAGCCTCAGTAAATTCCAAAAGATTGAAATCCTACCAACCAACTTTTCAGACCACAAAGGCATAAAACTTGAAACAAACTGTACAAAGAAAGAAAAAGGCTCACAAACACATGGAGGCTTAACAACACGCTCCTAAATAATCAATGGATCAATGGCCAAATCAAAATGGAGATCCACCAATATATGGAAACAAATGACAACAACAACACCAAGCCCCAACTTCTGTGGGACGCAGCAAAAGCAGTCTTAAGAGGAAAGTATATAGCAATCCAAGCATATTTAAAAACGGAAGAACAATCCCAAATGAATGGTCTAATGTCACAATTATAGAAATTGGAAAAAGAAGAACAAATGAGGCCTAAGGTCAGCAGAAGGAGGGACATAATAAAGATCAGAGAAGAAATAAATAAAATTGAGAAGAATAAAACAATAGCAAAATCAATGAAACCAAGAGCTGGTTCTTTGAGAAAATAAACAAAATAGATAAGCCTCTAGCCAGACTTATTAAGAAGAAAAGAGAGTCAACACAAATCAACAGTATCAGAAACGAGAAAGGAAAAATCACGACGGACCCCACACAAATACAAAGAATTATTAGAGAATACAATGAAAACCTATATGCTAACAAGCTGGGAAACCTAGGAGAAATAGACAACTTCCTAGAAAAATACAACCTACCAAGACAGACCCAGAAAGAAACAGAAAATCTAAACAGACCAATTACCAGCAACGAAATTGAAGCGGTAATCAAAAAACTACCAAAGAACAAAACCCCTGGGCCAGAAGGATTTACCTCGGAATTTTATCAGACATACAGGGAAGACATAATACCCATTCTCCTTAAAGTTTTCCAAAAAATAGAGGAGGAGGGGATACTCCCAAACTCATTCTATGAAGCTAACATCACCCTAATACCAAAACCAGGCAAAGACCCCACCAAAAAAGAAAACTACAGACCAATATCCCTGATGAACGTAGATGCAAAAATACTCAACAAAATATTAGCAAACCGGATTCAAAAATACATCAAAAGGATCCTACACCATGACCAAGTGGGATTCATCCCAGGGATGCAAGGATGGCACAACATTCGAAAGTCCATCAACATCATCCACCACATCAACAAAAAGAAAGACAAAAACCACATGATCATCTCCATAGATGCTGAAAAAGCATTTGACAAAGTTCAACATCCATTCATGATAAAAACTCTCAGCAAAATGGGAATAGAGGGCAAGTACCTCAACATAATAAAGGCCATCTATGATAAACCCACAGCCTACATTATATTGAACAGCAAGAAGATGAAAGCATTTCCTCTGAGATCGGGAACTAGACAGTGATGCCCACTCTCTCCACTGTTATTTAACATAGTACTGGAGTTCCTAGCCACAGCAATCAGACAAAACAAAAAAATACAAGGAATCCAGATTGGTAAAGAAGAAGTTAAACTGTGACTATTTGCAGATGACATGATACTGTACATAAAAATCCCTAGAGACTCCACCCCAAAACTACTAGAACTGATATCGGAATACAGCAAATTTGCAGGATACAAAATTAACACACAGAAATCTGTGGCTTTCCTATAGACTAACAATGAACCAACAGAAAGAGAAATCAGGAAAACAAATCCATTCACAATTGCATCAGAAAGAATAAAATACCAAGGCATAAACCTAACCAAAGAATTGAAAGACTTATACTCTGAAAACTACAAGTCACTCTTAAGAGAAATTAAAGGGGACACTAACAAATGGAAACTCATCCCATGCTCGTGGCTAGGAAGAATTAATATCATCAACATGGCCATCCTGCCCAAAGCAATATACAGATTTGATGCAATCCCTATCAAACTACTGGCAACATTTTTCAATGAACTGGAACAAATAGTTCAAAAATACATATGGGAACACCAAAGACCACGAATAGCCCAAGCAATCCTGAGAAAGAAGAATAAAGTAGGGGGGATCTCACTCCCCAACTTCAAGCTCTATTATAAAGCCATAGTAATCAAGACAATTTGGTACTGGCACAAGAACAGAGCCACAGACCAATGGAACAGACTAGAGAATCCAGACATTAATCCAGACATATATGGTCAATTAATATTTGATAAAGGAGCCATGAACATACAATGGTGAAATGACAGTCTCTTCAACAGATGGTGCTGGCAAAACTGGACAGCTACATGTAGGAGAATGAAACTGGACCATTGTCTAACCCCATATACAAAAGTAAACTCAAAATGGATCAAAGACCTGAATGTAAGTCATGAAACCATTAAACTCTTGGAAAAAAACATAGGCAAAAACCTCTTAGACATAAACACGAGTGACCTCTTCTTGAACATATCTCCCCGGGCAAGGAAAACAACAGCAAAAATGAACAAGTGGGACTATATCAAGCTGAAAAGCTTCTGTACAGCAAAAGACACCATCAATAGAACAAAAAGGAACCCTACAGTATGGGAGAGTATATTTGAAAATGACAGATCCGATAAAAGCTTGACGTCCAGAATATATAAAGAGCTCACACGCCTCAACAAACAAAAAACAAATAATCCAATTAAAAAATGGGCAGAGGAACTGAACAGACAGTTCTCCAAAAAAGAAATACAGATGGCCAACAGACACATGAAAAGATGTTCCACATCACTAATCATCAGAGAAATGCAAATTAAAACTACAATGAGGTATCACCTCACACCAGTAAGGATGGCTGCCATCCAAAAGACAAACAACAACAAATGTTGGCGAGGCTGTGGAGAAAGGGGAACCCTCCTACACTGCTGGTGGGAATGTAAATTAGTTCAACCACTGTGGAAAGCAGTATGGAGGTACATCAAAATGCTCAAAACAGACTTACCATTTGACCCAGGAATTGCACTCCTAGGAATTTACCCCAAGAATGTAGCAATCAAGTTTGAGAAAGACCAATGCACCCCTATGTTTATCACAGCACTATTTACAATAGCCAAGAATTGGAAGCAACCTAAATGTCCATCGATAGATGAATGGATAAAGAAGATGTGGTACATATACACAATGGAATACTACTCAACCATAAGAAAAGGGCAAATCCTACCATTTGCAGCAACATGGATGGAGCTGGAGGGTACTATGCTCAGTGAAACAAGCCAAGCGGAGAAAGAGAACTACCAAATGATTTCACTCATCTGTGGAATATAAGTACAAAGGAAAAACTGAAGGAACAAAACAGCAGCAGAATCACAGAACTCAAGAATGGGCTAACAGGTACCAAAGGGAAAGGGACTGGGGAGGATGGGTGGGTAGGGAGGGATAAGGGGGGGGAGAGGAAGGGGGGTATTAAGATTAACATGCATGGGGGAGTGGGAGAAAGGGGGTTGCTGTACAACACAGAGAAGGCAAGTAGTGATTCTACAACATTTTGCTATGCTGATGGACAGTGACTGTAAAGGGGTTTATAGGGGGGACCTGGTATAGGGGAGAGCCTAGTAAACATAACATTCGTCATGTAAGTGTAGATTGATGATACCAAAAAAAAAAAAAAAAAAAAAAAGGCAGTTCCTGTGTGGTAACCTCCAATGAGTTCTACACAAGGGTATAAAGGCATATAAAAGTGTAGCAAAGGGCCTGTTTGTATTTATACAGAGGATCAAAGCCTAATTTGGCTACCCCGAAAATCAACTAAGATACGATATGAAAAAGAACTTCCAAAATCAGCACTCTCGGGAAGACTCATGACAGAAGATGATCATCAAAAAACCCCAACAAAGATCCACGCGCTGCTACAGGTGTAGATGCACTCATCCCCCCAGCTCCTGGACTTGCCATGGGAATGAAGGAGATATCTAAGCTGGCCTGTGCATACAGTAAAACAACAAATTTGACTGGATCTATGCTGTTGGAACTCAACCAAGAATTAGGAGAAGTGCAAACTGTAGCGCTCCAAAATCTTACAACTACAGACTATTTACTGTTAAAAGAACATATGGGATGTGAACAGTCCCCAGGAATGGGTTGTTTTAATTTGTCTGATTTCTCTCAGACTGTTCAAGTTCAGTTGGACAATATCCACCATATCATAGATAAGTTTTCACAAATGCCTAAGGTGCCTAACTGGTTTTCTTGGTTTCACTGGAGATGGCTGGTAATTACAGATATGCTTTGGTTATGTAACTATACTCCTATTATGTTAATGTGTGTGCGCAATTTGATTAGTAGTTTAAAACCTATACATGCTGAAGTTACTCTACAAGAAGATATGTCAAAGAAATAATCAATCTTCCCAGGTTTTCTTCTGCCTGCTACTTCTATAGCTTTTCTTCTTCCTTCCTAATTACAACCCTTAAATAGAATTCGTGCCTCATATCAAATTTACCGAGTATCATAATTCTTCCAAGTGGTAAAGATACCTCAAGACAAATGCTGGGCATAGAAGCCACAGGGCATTAATATGCAAAGAAGTAAAAAGCTAACCTTTTCAAACAATAAGGCTTCCCTCTCACTTACCAACTTCACATTTCCCTGTATGGCCGCGGAAGATGACTGGTTAGCCAGAGACGGGTAAGATTCCTCAAGGGAGGAACAACCTAAGACAGGCACAGTCGCAGGGGGGCCATCAGGTGAGAAATTGGGGATCAACAGAGGTGAGGCTTAGAACCTCACCCCCCCTGTTCTGAGGAAATCTTCTGCATACGTGGATGTTTTATTGCCCTTGTCTAGCTTGGATTAACACATAGTCTACAGGCACACACCTGATCATCTACATTTGCTCTCTTACAACACTAAACTTTATCTTGTATCTACCTACCACTTCAGCATTTTATTAAAAATAATAATAAAGAGAGAAATGTGGTATCCACATATAAATCAAGTATAAAAATCAAATGAGTATTCATATTTGAACTGTTTATAGTTCACAATGCATGAGCAAAACCGAAAGTTTCTGTGATGACTGCCCTTGTACTGTTCACCATGTAACTTATTCACTATGTAAGAAGTTGTTCTCCATGTAAGAACTTGTTCATTATGTTTCAGAAGATTGGAGACTGACGAAAATTAGGCTTGGGGTGGATTAATGATTGTGCATTGAGCATTGACTCCGCTATACAGAATTTTATTGTTGTTAACAACCATTTGATCAATAAATATGAGAGATACCCTCACAAAAAAAAAAAAGTACACACTTCCAATTGTAAAATAAATAAGTAACCAGGATGTAATGTATAGCATAAGGAATATAGTCAAAATATTGTAACAACTTGGTATGGTGATAGCTGGTACCTAGAATTATCATGTATATAAATGTTGAATCACTGTGTTGTACACCTGAAACTAATGTAATACTGTGTGTCAACTACCCTTCAATAAAAAATAATTATCTACCAAAAAAAAAAAAACTGTTAGCATAATAAAATAAATAAATAAATAAATAAATAAAACAGAAAAAAAGAATAGGTCAGGATTATCCAAGCTAATACTGAGAAGGATGAAATCTAGGGAAGAATAAAAATAAATGATAATCTTTTGCCTTTCTTTCTCTGCCTTTCCCTTTGGAGAATTGGAGGTTACTTTTATATGGAATGAAATTAAATTTATAAATTATTTACTTAAAACTATTGCTTATGACAGTCCTGGCTGTATTCTATGGGACTGGGACCTAATCAAGAATTATTACTTGATGCTTGAAGTTTAAGAGCCTGACCCTTCTCACAGAGCCTACCGTCCCTTCCTTTTCCATCCTCTGGATACACTCTCCCTAGTTTGAGACAGTCTACCTTTTCTTACCAAACTAAATCTGACATCTTAATTAAAGATATTTCAGGTCCAAAATCCTTGACAAAGCCTTCTCTGATCATCCTCGCACCTGTACAGCCATGTTTCCATTTTGATAACTGACATATAGCACTTTGTTTGACATGTATCAGATATTCCCTATTTTTGCTGTTTTACTATAAAATATGACTAAAAAATTGACTAAATGTTGTATCACTATGCCCTGTATATGCATCTTCCTATCATCTTCCTATGTCTCCAGGACTCAGTGGAGATGGCACAATTCAACTCAGTCAATGTTATTTGCTCAAAGTGTAGTTTCTAGGCACCAAATACCCATTGTGCTTCTAATGGACTGAGACGATCATTAATTTTGAAAAATTCCAGTTTTCAGGGAACCCTGAAACATTTATAAGTGATACTACTGTTAATGCTTATAAATAAAATGAGTGACTATTCTTCGTAACACTTTTATGTTTTAGTACAAGAACTGAAAGATACAAGTCAGGAATGGCTCTCACCATGGAACAGGAAGAAATATAGTGACTAAGGACAACTTTGGTTCAAAAGATGCTTTAGGTTTATGTTATATGTCAGTTTTATCTCAATGGAACTGAAAAACAATAAAAATAAAAGATAAACAAGTATTAAAAAGTGAATTTAGGTGGATTTCAATAGTTTAAACTATGTCTCGCTCCTGCGATCATTAATTAAGAATTGATACAAAAAGAAAACCCAAAACATGTAAAATATTCCTCAACAGAACCTGTTTTATGGTTACATTATTTTGCACTGAAAATGAAGACAATGTTTCACTACATACCACCAGGTTTCCAATGACCATGACCATCATGAAGACAGTGAGGCACATGGTCTGGCCCGCTACCTCCATGCAGTCCCACATGGTCTCTATCCACTCCCCGCACAGCACGCGGAACACGATCAGGAACGAGTGGAAGAAGTCGTGCATGTGCCAGCGCGGGAGCTCGCAGTCACTGGAGATCTTGCAGACGCAATCTTTGTAGCTCTTCCCGAAGAGCTGCATGCCGACCACGGCGAAGATGAAGACGATGATGGCCAGCACCAAGGTGAGGTTGCCCAGGGCCCCCACCGAGTTGCCGATGATCTTTATCAGCATGTTCAGGGTGGGCCAGGATTTTGCCAACTTGAAAACTCGGAGCTGGAGATGAAAGCGAGAAAACTGTTACTGTCCTGCCTTCTAAAGAATCTATAACTTTATTTATGAAGAAAACCTATTGCGTAACTGTCTCAACTGCAGGCTGATGGATTATTTGTGCGCTATTATCTAGCAAATACATCAGGTATGTGATACAATGGGATCCTTTTCATTCTGAAAGTTTATTTTGTGAATAAAACAATTATATTATACAATTTTTTAAAGTGACATTTTAATAATAGTCAACATTTCCAGAATCTTACATAAGCATATGTAGTATTCTTTTTGTTTTTCTACAGGTAACTGAGACATGTAAGATTAATGGTGATTAATGAGCAGAGACTGTTTCAGAGTAGGGGCTCATTACTTAAAAGTCCAAAATGGATATATTTTTCAGTGTACTTGAAATAGCATGCTGAAATGCACAAGTACAGATAAAATTAACACAAATTATATAGGTACAAGAGAATACCAACTAATTTCTTTAAATCTTTAGATCACTTTAATCTTGTATCTTTAGCTTGCTGTAACATTAGGCTGTATTTTAAATGAGATTTGTTCAACAGTAGTTACCCCTTATTCACAGTTTTGCTTTACACAGTTGCAGTTACCCGCAGTCAACAGGGTCTGTAAGCAGATGATCCTCCTGCTATATGGTCCCAAGCTCAGCAGTAGCCTAACACTGTGTCCCAGTGCCTATGACATTCACCCCACCTCATCTCAGCCATGCAGGCACTTTAGCATCTTCTCATCACCACAAGAAAAAGGGTGAATACAGTCAATAAGATATTTTGAGAGAGAGAGAGAGAGAGAGAGAGAGCACATCCACATAACTTTTATTATTACACTATATTGATATAATTGTTATTATAAAACTAATAATTTTATTATTAGTTGTTGTTATTCACTTGCTGTGACTGATTTATAAATTAAACTATATCATGGGAATGTATGGATAGGAAAAGTATCATATATACAAGGTTCAGTAGTAGCTGCAGTTTCAGGCATCCATTGGGGTTCTTGGGTCATATTTCCTGCAGATAAGAGGGAACTATTGTATTCAAAGAAGAAATACTGGGACTTAGGTAAAAAAGCTGTATTTTATCAACTTTTATGTCATCAGTGACTTAATTAATCAACTCATTATAGTGTGTAAATGGCTCTCCACTACTGTGTCTAACACAGTGGTTATATCAGCTCATAGAGGCCTCTAAAGTACCATTTACAATAAACAGCAGCAGAATTTTATTTTTGATGCTCCAGTAAATGTCAGGTCAAGAACAGTGCATTATTTAATGGATCTAAGAGACACAAAGGAGTAAATATAATCACCAATATTTTATTTATTTCCAGAGAATAATTAATGCAAAAGAGCCTGAGATACTAAGCAAGACCTTATGTTTATTTTCTCAAGCTGCTCACAGTGTCGTGAAGGTTTACTTAACATTTTTTAAAGTAGGTGCCCATATTAGTTGTCACACTGTCGCTTCTAATTTGTGTTCTTTTTTTTGAATCCTTCAAACTTCAAATAAGATGCATGGCTATCAGTGAAGACTAGGGAAAGAAACCATAGCTCTAGGGACCTCAACTCAACTTTGAACTTTGAAAAGTGGTAAGAGAAATTCTAAACAGATTTCGCAGCAAAGTCTTGAATCTAATCACTATTAAGCTAACTATAAGGACCTCTCTTTAGTAACTATATACAACCTCTGTTGCTCGAAAATAAATCACAAAAAGTTAGAACCAACTCAATGTGACAGCACAATAAAATATATCAAAGTTTACATAGAAATACGTCAAGTGCTATTTTGTCTCTTAATTTAAACAAATCCAAAACTTATGAAATATAAAGATCAAATGAAAGGCCCTTTAAAATTAACAAAATATAAGACAGGCACTCCTTTCAGATTGTTGGTGACTTTCTGATCTGGGAAGGAGCAGATACATGGGGAGCTCTGGCCTCTTCCCTTGCACACTTTACCCAGTCCTGAGTCTTGACTTCAATGGGGGCAAAGTAGACAACTCCTTAATTCCTGGGTCTCTGATAGGAAGGTGAGCCCATCCTCAGTCTCATGCATGTTTAAGCAAAACCCACATAACTGAGAGATAAATATTGTGGTGTTCAATTGTGATACGGTCATCTACGACTCCTTTTTTCTCCCTCCCCTTTAGTCCTGCCATTCAATTACTAAGGAGACAGCTGTTGGCTTTTCATTTGAATAAAATTTATCTATCCATTAAAGCTCTGATGAAGAAGAAATGACCAGTTGTAGGGAGATCTACTCTGTTTTAGAAATGCATTCAAATAATATGATAATTATTACTAGGTAATTATAATTATTACTAGACAAGAGCGAAGACTAGTTAAATTAAGTATACAAATGTTATGGATACTCCCAGTTAATTTACCAGCCGAAATGATCGGAGAACTGACAATCCTTCCACATTTGCCAAACCAAGTTCCATTAAACTAAGGCTCACGATAAAACCATCAAAAATATTCCAGCCTTCTTGAAAGTAATAATATGGATCCATGGCAATTATCTTGAGAAACATTTCTGCTGTGAAGATCCCAGTAAAGACCTGAGTGAGAAATTTTGTTTATTATGTGAATGAATACTCTTGGAAACATAAACAATTTGAGCAATTTAATTTACTCCCAACAAATCACAATTAAATTCTGAATTTAAAAAATTAGTTTAGGCCCAGAAAAATGGTTTGTACTCACATCAGTATTTCATTGTTTACTTATTTGGAGGTTTTTCAAGTGATGGAAGAGTACATGAGTTAAGACATAAAAATAATATTCTTATTTTTACATTCTTGTGTGAAAGGTTCAGCTAGCTCCCTGTGTTCACTTGCCTCTGATCCCTCTAGCCCTTCAAAACCTCAAATGATTGCCTAACGGTTGGTCCACTCCCACTGTCCTGCAGGCAAGACTGGCGTCATGGAGGCTTCACATAAGCTGTAATAAACATGGTTACTTCTAGCCCTACAGGTGGTAAGACTTCTGGGGGGGAAAAAAAGTTTCCTTTCCTGGCCAAGAGAAGTTTTCTTTCTTTACAACTATTTCAAACTTTCTCAATCCTCCACCTATCTTCAACCATTTTTCCTTGTCCTCTCAGTATTTCTGCATCTCAGAGGTAACAGAAGTCAGTCAACCTGAATTTTCTTCATTTTCCTCTATCAAAATGCTTACATCCAAACCCGTGCTTTGCTTTCTTCTTCTTGTTAACAAATGGAAAAATTGTCCGTTTTGCTCTAATTTCTCCAACTGTGTATGTGTGTCCTTTGGATGTATGAAAGAATTCACTCTCTCAGTTTCAATCTCTTCCTGCTATACTGACTGCTTCCTGTTGGGATTTTGCAGAAGCATCTGAGACTCAGTCCTTCTGCACCTTAAAACTACCACCAGTGTCACCAAATAAACTCTCAGTGCATTTAACTTCCCTTTAGCTACTGCCATCTACTACTCGCTACCATTAGCTGCTTCCAAACATTTCTTTTGTTTCGATCAGCTTGACTATGATGTACTCAATGTACTTGGTGTGTTTTTATTTTCATTCATCTTAAAGTATTTTCTAATTATTTTTGTGATCTCTTCTTTAACTCATTGGTTATTCAAAAATTTTCCACATATTTTAAATTTTCCATATTTATTTCTATTACTGATTTCTAATTTCACTCCATTTTTGTCAGAAAAAGTAATTTGCACGATTTCAGTCTCTTAAAGTTTGAGGTTTTATTTTGTAACTTAACATATAGCTTATCCTGGGGAATGTTCCATATGCACATGAGAAGAATGTATATATTGTCCATATATTTTCCATTATTCCACGATTCACCTCAAACACAAATCTTTCCTAACACATAAGACCAATCCCACTTTGAACTGTCCATTTGTTGTTTATGTCTTTCCTGCATCCACTCTTTCTTCTGCTAATGACAGACCTACTTTTTCTTTATAATTTCACTCATAATTTTTCTCTCTCCAGTGATAAGTGATGGTTCTGGTTTGGCCAAATAGGGCGTTCTAACTGTAGAACCAGCGTAACTTACTGGCTTAGAAATGGTCATGGAACTCCAACCAGGTCAATGACATTCAATTCTTGGGCCTTTGTTTAAGGTACGAGTTAGGAAGCACAGTCCTTCTGCTCAGGAAGCTATGTTGGTAGGATAGGATGTGCTGTCATCAATAGAACACCCAGCCAGAGACAAAGGAAACATACGGGAAGACGTGGGGAAAGAAGCCGACTCCCAAGGACATTGGCTGAGAACCTGAATCTATCCAAGTTACAATCTGGAGTTATGCCCGCATGGACATTAGTTACTAGAGGTAATGAATTTTCTTTATTTTTGCTTAAATCCACTTGAATTGTTTCCTAATACCCACCTCCATGAGGGTTTCTTTGATCCTTTGCTCATGGTTTAGAGATAATGTTGAAGACATTCCCATATAGGTGGAAATTTGGATTAGGTAATGTCATTGTCCTTTCCTACTCTAAAGGTCTGTTGATTTTTTACTACAATTTACAGTGGTCTCTGAATTAGTTTTCAGAGTCTCTGATATAACGTTTAGACCTTCAATGACTCTGTCAGTTTCTCACAGGTACAGTTTCCCCAACTGTAAAATACAGACAATCATCATATCTACACTAGATTGATTTTGAAGGAACCTAGAGAGAAGATTTTACATAAACCATTTAGTAAAGTGTCTGGTACAAAGTAAGTGGTCAGCATATGTTAGCTTTATGCTTGGATTCAATTAAGATCTATGGAATGTAGTAACAAAAACAAGGTTACTTCAGAGCCTAAAAATAGTGTATATTATGCTTTGGAATATATTATTTACTCTTTACCCACAACCTGTTTATATGTTCATTTATCAAGTTGATTGGTGCATGAGAATTTAATAAGCCTCTTAAATGGCTAACGATATATTTTTGTCTGAATTTATTAATTTTTTTCTCTGTATAAAATCATTTTACTTTCACTTCTGTTACTCTACTATGTATCCAGTGAATGTTAATATTAATTTTAAGTGAACATTTATGCAAATATTCATCACTTATAAATTCCTAAATTTATAGGAGAAATGCAAACATAAATAATAACCTCTATATGCTGTTTCCTCCCCAAAGAATCCATCTTCAGGTATTTTACAAATGGTATTTCAAAATTATCTGACTTGGCATATTTCATAATTTGTTTGGAAAATGTACACATATTCATAAGAATCTATTCTGAATACCTGAGAAATATGTCAGCATTTTGTTCTCATGGTCCAATGGTCTCTATAATTCATAATCATCTTTCTAATGACTGGGCAATTTCATTCTAGACCAAACTTCTTACATAAAATCCTTTAATCTTTTGTACTGCTTAACTGTAGCCATGTATTTTTATTCTTAAAATAGAGATTACTTAAAATTCTGCTGTTCAGGCATGCACTGCAAATTAATTCGTGTTTGATCTGAGAGTGAAACGTGGGATTCATGAAAGCAAGCAGGGAGCCTCACCAGGTTCCCGACTGACAGCACGCCGCTGAACTGTGCCGTCATCGGGTAGTGCTCCATGGCCATGAAGAGCGTATTCAAGACGATGCAGACGGTGATGGCCAGGTCCACAAACGGGTCCATCACGACCAGGTTGACGATGTGCTTCACCTTCAACCATGGTTTACAGCAGTCCCAAATCAAGCACATGTTAGCAAATTTGTACCAGCAGGGTGGGCATTTTTGTCTGGATTCTTCAAGTTCTGGAAGAAAAATGTCAGAATATTCATGAAAACTGCTGACTTTCTATTAAGCAGCCTCTGGCTTAAATTGAAAGTGATTTTAAAAGAATCTGAAGTCGTTTAAAGGTGTTACGGGTTAGTCTGATGGAGGAGCAGGAAATCACAATTGCTTAGCTGTCAGAGCAAGTGTGGGCATGGAAAAGCTAGTAAACTTCCCAAATGTAGAAATTTGGAGATTTAGAGTTTCCAAGCCTCTATCTGCAATATTAAACTGTCTGATAATTATCTTCAAAGTTACCGGGCAGGACTTGTGTTAAGTATACTTCAAGCTCATCCATGTTCTAGACAGAGCAAGATGTATATATATTATCAAAGAACTCCTCTTACAAGATGTCCTGAAAACCTTTACCATCACAGTGAAGCTCAGTTCCTTGTATTAGATATATTTTGGGGTCTTCTAATGAGATAGTTTTGCCAGTGTCACCAATCTTAGTCAAAAGATTTCTAGTTAAGCCTCATGAGATATAGGCTTGCCTGTTAAACTGAACAAGATTCCTTTTCTCTACATTTCTTAATTTAACTAGAGGGCACAAAAGAAGAGGCAACATCCATTCTAAGAAACTGGGATCTTTGGTGTTAGCATATATCAATGTTCCATAAAATGCAATTTATGTACTACTAACAGAGTACAAAAAGATTTTAGGTGGAACATATGTAGAACTCATAAGTTTTCATGGGGTGCATTTACTTTAGTGTATTAAAAGTATAACTATCATACCCAACCTATGATACACTATTTCATATAAAAATATATTTAAGAAAAAAGTACAGTGATTTCAAGAAGAATTTCAACTAAACAGTAGGAGAGAGAAAATAAAAATGCACAGTTCTTTAAGGTGACACTCAAAATACTGAAACTTGGTGAATAATGGCAAACTACTGAATATTGGAGAATTAAGAAGTAGGGAACTATCTACTGTATTGCTCTGGTAGATGATTTCTTAATCAACTCGAGTAGGAAAAGTACGTAGAACTCCTTTTCTGACAATATCATTGCTACACTCCCTATTACTGCTCTGCTAAATATGAGAGCGTTTCTTAGCACTGAAAGAGAAGGAAAGATTTTTTTTCATCCATGGCAAAACTGACTCTGGTCAGTCACTTTGGTATTAGTACCATGGCATCTGGCATATCCCTTCGAACCTAGTGCAGTTTACTAGGAACCCAAGTTTGTAAGGAGGAAACACCAGATGGAACAAACATGACCAGAGGTAATGATTTTCTGTTTGCTGATAAACACTCATAACTAACTAATAATATAGTTTATCATTTCTCTAAAGTAAATTCATGTCCTAATTATTTTGAACAGAATTCCATTAAAGGTAGAGTCTTCAATTATCTCTTTAGATATTAAAATTCTCCAGTTTACTCCCATTTCCTTAGTATGTAATTTTATAAGCAATAGAGAATAGTTGAATCATAAATCACAGGGAAAATATAAATACAATTTTTATGCACTAGTTATTTTGTAGATAGTTTAAGATTCCCCAAAATCTGTTTATCCTGATACTACAGATATCATTTATACTAAGTAACAAGAGAAATGAAAAAATAACTCTTTGCCTATGTACAGTTAGAATTAAGTATTTTTTTAAAATGCCACTTGTCATTTCATAGATAAAGAGAAGCAAACAGGAATTGTGTAGCAAAAAAAAAAAAAATCCACAAACAGGAATTGTGTAGCCTGTGTTCCTTATCTTGGCAGCAGGAAAAAGTAGAGCAAAATTGTTAAAGTTCTTGAATAAAATCATTCAATTATTCACACCCTTCCTTGCCACCCAGAAGAGCATCTTACACTTTGAAACAAAGCAAAGGACTCATGATGAGAACTACAGCCACTTCTCCATTATTCCGGGGTGTGCTTTCCACACTGAGAATCATTTATAGCCTAGCCTAGATCTTTTGTTGGCCCTTCTCAATTCTTCAGGTGTTTCTAACCCACCCTCCTACTATGCTTCTGAGGGTGTAAGCAGGAAACATTTCTAAATGGATTTTGCATTAAAAAAATTTGAAAGCAAACAAGCCATTTTTGCTCATCTCCTACAGTTTCATTAAGTAGGAGGCTATTCATTATCTTGGACAATGGAGACTTGGCTGCAGTTCAAAAAAAGAAAACAGAAGTTGCCAGCTAGATCAACAAGCCTGGCTCATAACAAGGGAAGATGAGCTAAACCATGATTAGACTTAGAAGAATGGATCCTCAAATAAACAGATAATGTCAACCTAAGAAACCTTTCCAACAGCACCTGGAAGGGCTGTAGTAATGACAGCTCCACTATGCATGGGTATGCTAAGCATTGCTAACAACCAACCTAGATCAATGCCACATTCAGTGTTTAGATACAACTGAATAAAGAAAAGTAAGCTTTTCATTCTATACAACCAATGAAAGACAGAAAATGGAAACCTCACAAAAAAACAAAGTCAACAGCTCTGCAGATACTGAATCAAACACTCAGTCTCTTGCTTCCTAAGTTTTGCATATTTCTAGGACATCCTAAATGCCATTAGACTCATCTCCATAGAGGGCGATGTGGGTGCACTCATTTTGAACTCAGTATCTTAATTAGTGGATGAGTCTAATCTTGTGGTGGGTTGATGTCTTAAAGTAATTTCTTACATTAGCTCAAACTTAATGCTACCAGAAGAGCAAAACAGGACTGTTGATTTAGACTTACCCTGTCTCCTTCTCTACGTCTTGCTTTAAGGAGCAGACATGCTGCTGACATCAGAAGCAGAACCACTGGCAGCTTCCTCTCAGTGGTTTTGCTATGGCAAGGAGCGGAAGACCAGAGAATCTTCAAGAGATTTACCTGGAGGGACAGGGAGGAGCAAGCTACTGGCAGCTGGGAGGGGAGAGGGAGTGCAAGCTAATGCAGGCGAGGTTGGGGAAGAACGTGCTGAGTTTAATATTCCATAGAAATCAGTGAAAAGATTTCTGATACTGCATTAGGACATTGCAAAAATCAGGTCTTGTAATATTGGCATGGCTGTGAGAAATATGGCCATCTACACTGCGTGTTTTCAGGCTGTGACTGGTTGTGACTTTTAGGCTTTTGGTAATGGTATTAGCATCAGGGGATCTTTGCATTCAGACTGGAGAAGAATGATTCCAATCTGTACAATATCAGAACTGTAACTGACAATAAGAAAGGAATGTGCGCATGCTCTCTCTCATTCTCCATCTTTTTTTCTTCCTTTGACACATCTATGCACAACACACACATACCTGGGAGAGGGCAGAAAGGGAGGGTCATAAAAGAGGGACAGAGAGAAGGGGAAAGGAGTGCAAAGGAGGAGGACAGAATATATTTCATATGAAAGTATTTCCAAGTAGTTGAAGTCAATAGTTCATGCCTCAATTCACTTACAGTATGGAGAGGCACAAATGTGTGAATTAACAAAAACAACAAAAATGAAACAACTAATAACATTTATTGACTGCCTTCTACATGTCAGGTACACAGGTGCTTTGCCTATGATGCCTCATTTAATCCTTACAACAACCCTATGCCTAAACATCATTATTCACATATTCCTGATGAAGAAACTCAAGTTTAGAGTCACAAATGAACACATTTAACATGTGGCAGAGCCAAGAATTGATCATACATCAAGCTTTCCCCCAAATCATTATTTTTGAACTTAAGATCCAGACCTCTAAACACTATGCCACCTACTCGGATATCATCTGCAATTAAAGAGCAAGCGGTATAATGTAGTACTCTAACCACAGAGACTCAAACATGGTTCTACAAAGTTTTGAAAAATTTGCTTCAGAGTTACTATCAAACCCTTATTCACATTTTTCACTTATATTTCTGGTTAGATAAAGGGATTTCATTACTTGCATCTCAAGCAGTAAATAAAAATAAGTTAACGCCATTATAAAAATAAACATCCCTTATTCTACTCCTTTCAAAGTCACGCACACAACAGGCTTCAACAGTTTAGAATCGCATCTAGGAAAGCGTCATTCCAAGTACACCTTGGATTCGCAGTGGCTTTCTGGAGGCTGTATGTACACATCTCTACGAGGCAGGAGAGTCCATGTGCAGCATGTGGATTTTATTTTACTTAATAAAAGACATAATGATGATGTAGGAAAAATTTTCTTGGAATTTATGGAAGTATTATTTTCCATCATTACCAAAGCACCACCAAGTAGCTATGTTGTGAGCCTTCTGACGTACCTTCCATGGTGTTGGTCAAAATACTAGCGATGCTCATCGCTCTTTGCCTTGATGTAGGATCTTCCAACAAATCCATGGAAACGTGATAAGAACTGGATCGTCTCTTTCTGATTTCTGTTTCAGTGGTAGTGCCCTGAAAGTAAAAATTCAAATGAAATAACCGTTTTTCTTAAGGGCAGCAAAACCCAAAGCATTCCTACAAGTTTAGTGCTACTTCACTAAATGTACACTGTGTTTTCTCACTAAGACATTGCTGGAATCATCATTCTTGGGAAGTGTTTGAAAGCCCATCAGATTCTCAGCCTTCAAGCATGCGTGGGTTTGCAGTCAAACTGGAATTTGCTAATTCCTCCATCTCGGGTCTTTGGGGTGGAGGGACCACGTGTGCTCTTGGACAGATAACCTTTCAGCATTTTAGCCAGTCTTACCTAGGACTTGAGATTGAGACATATTATTTCTTGATTTACTCTCTGGCTGAGTCATTAAAGCTTTACAGACATATAATCATGTGGTTGGTTTAATGTACAAAAATACATTTTAAGGTTTCCTTAATATGCATTATAGTTCCCCTACAATGTGAATTTCACTTGTAAAATGCTTTTCTTCATTGTAGACAAGTAACATTTCCCAACATCCTTAATAACACATCTAAATATTACAGCTAATCTATAACTTTGTCTTATATTTTAAAACAACTCTACCCATAAGACAACCTATCCTTGGCACCGAAATGTTAACACAATTTGCAAGTCTTTGGTTTTTAATAATGGTGGAGTGACCTGATACTTTCTATTCCAAAATAAATTCATCGAGATTTCAACATGGGCAGAAATCTATTCCCACTTTGAGAGCTCAAACAAGGAAGTTAACTATCACAGGAAGAAAGGGCAAAACTCAAGCATTTCAAAGGCAGGTCTGAGTGCTAATAATGAATAAGAAGTCACTTTTAGTTCTCTGAGGGTTTTTCCTACTTCTAAAAGAGCAATATGAGGCCTGTTCACTAACATTGACTTCATTGTGATATGAGTAATTAACATTATTTTTATTTATCTGCATTTTTAGAATGTATGTATATTCAAATGCATAATTTCCATTCAATTGATATGACTGTCATTAATGGTGATAATAATCCATATAGGGTCATTCTATAATTAATTTTACCATAAAAGAGAAGTAAAATTAATGAGAAAAGAAAGAACTCCTCTCTGATGAAACTAAGGTCTTTTTATCAAAAGGTTTACCTCTCAGAATTTAAAATATTTTTTTCCTATTCAGAGAGGCAAAATTTTAGGGAAAAATGGGGTCACTTAAAGGTCACTTAGTCCTTTCATTCAATACAGAACTATAAGTGCAATCCTAGATCTGTCTAATTTTAAATGATAGATTCCAAAACCTCTAATGATATTACTGAGGAAATTCTTTCTTAAGTTAAATTGCCCCAATTGAATTTCCATGTACAGTAAGGATACTGTGTGCTTTGAAGGGTGTCATCTGCCTGCGGCTGTTTCTTTTCTTTTCCCATGTACCCTCCGCAGTCTCTCAAAGCCTGTTTCCTCCGCCTGCACCTTCAGCTCCTGCTGCCCCGCAGTACAGCGCCCTGCCTCCCAGCACCTGCCTGCAGGACTGAGGGTGGACATGAGGGAGGGGGAAATAAAGGGACTCACTGGGGTTTGCTTCAAACTGGGCCCGATGTGCCTTTGGAGATTTAATCCCATCCTCTCTGATAGGACAGGTGTTTTATTGTAATTACTGACAAATGCTAATCTCTGACAAACGGACATTCTCTCTGTATTTTTGCAGAGAAGTTGTGGATTTGTTTTGGTTCCTCAATTAACATTTGTCAATATCAGTGCTGCTTATACTTTATTATGTGTAAGAACCACGTGGGATGTTTGTTAAGGAAGATTCCCTGATCCTGTTCTTCTCAACCTTTTTGGTCTAAGTCTGGATTGGCCCAGGAATCAATTTTTCTTTAAAACATGTTTTTGAGGAATGAATGACAATATAAGAAGTCCTGCGTATTTAATGTACACACCTCAGTGCGTCTGGGGAGAAGTATACACCCATGAACTATCACTATCATCAAGGCTATAAACATTCCCATCACCTTCCAAAGTTTCCTCCCATACCTTTAATTTTTACTGTTGCTGCTGCTGCTGTTGTTATTTGCAGTAAGAACACTTAACGTAAGTTCTACCCTCTTAGCAAATTTTAAGTATATAATACAGTATTGTTAGCTCTAGGGACTGTGCTATATAGATCTCCAGAACTTATTTATCTTACATAACTAAGACTTTGTACTCTTTGATTATCAAACTCAAAGAGGCAGAAGGTAGAATGGTGCTTGCCAGGGGCTGGGAGAGTGGGCAAGGAGAACTCTCCATTTTTAAGAAGCATCTCAGGGAATTCTGATGTAATTGGTCTGAAGGTGAAGTATATTTTGAGAAATACTAGATTAAAATGAGTGTATTTCCTTAGCCGTCTCTTCTTTTCCATTTAAGAAAGTTAAAAAAAAAAAATCTAATGGGAAGCCATATTGCAGTATGGATAGAATGTAAATCCAACAGCCAGTATACCTTAGCTCCACATACACAGGCCTCAGTTAACCTCTGCTGTAAAATGGGGATAATACTAGTAACTATGATAAAGGGTTGTTGTGAGGACTAAGAGAATTAACACACGTAAAGTGCTCTAGACAATGCCAGGTACATAGTCAGCTATGATTAATTTTAAAGAGAGCAGACATTCCCTTTGCATTCTTCCTGGTTCCTTCACTACAAAGTTCTACTTTTCTCATGATTTGCTCTGACTCCAGGATACTTGGACATTTCTCTGGGAAAAAGCAGTGGGGAAAGGTCATGTGATAAAAGTGAAGAAGGTCAATGACTATTTCTATAACCCAAAGTAAGAAGCTCCTCTATTAGGTGACTGAAAGCTGACTCCCTTTGATTGTAATGTGGCTTAAAGGGCTTAACCAAGTATATTGAATGGAATTGTGTAAAAAAAAAAGTCATTCAAAGATTTTAATATGATTCAGCAAACTACAAAACAGCCTATTGACATTACTTGGATATTTTTATATTGGCAAATGAAATCTTATTTAATACCACAGTTAAAAAACACCTTATGTTTTACAAAGGAAATGCCAATACTACATCCCTACAAGTGTCTGATATTTAGTCCAAACCCTTCCCATATGCTTGATTTAGGGCCACTTTGTTTACAAAAAGGATTCATGAGAAATTGAAATCTGCTCTAAGAATCACAACACGTGGCTTTACCAACTACTTTGAGTGACTTCTTTACCAGACAAATGGACAATGATGGGGGTGCTGACTATGTTACAGCACTCTGACCAGCAAAAAGAATGTTGCATGCAGGATTTAGATATATTTAGTGACAGTACTTCAAATGGAAGTATCAAATTTTCCTTTTCAAAGAAGAGTGATAACAAAATCCTTAAAATGAGTACTCATGTCATTTCTTGCACTGAATTTGATTATGTTAACTACAGCATTCGGCTTGCTAGTTTGTTGCAGTGCCTTTTGGCAAGTTCCATATGCCTACACCTCTAAGGGTTTCTTTTTCTTCTTCCCATACAATAATAAAGAAATACTTCTAATTATATACTAAGAGACCCAACCTACGTTTTAAATTAATTTGTAGGAAAGTCTGAATAGAACAATTTGACAAACTAAGTGCCTAGCTAATTGCACCAACCCTTGAACAAGAGACTCGGCAAAATTCTTGGAGGTGCAAGTT
Organism: Manis pentadactyla; assembly: GCF_030020395.1. Taxonomy (NCBI): domain Eukaryota; kingdom Metazoa; phylum Chordata; class Mammalia; order Pholidota; family Manidae; genus Manis; species Manis pentadactyla. The sequence continues at coordinate 8,575,896 of NC_080026.1, forward strand.
GAAAGCACCCCCGCCTGCACCAGCCACAGGCCCCTTCCCAGCAGCAGCACTTTCCCCGGCCTCACCTCCGGCAGGAGCTGCCCGGCGGGAGAGGTGAGGGCGGAAGGGCCCCCGACCAGGGAGACCACGCCGTTGCAGTCCACCGCGCTGTGCATCTTCCCGTTCACGGGCAGGACGGGGAGCCCCCTGGAGGCGCGGCTGGCCTGGCTGACATTGCTGTGGCGCCGCTCCCCGTGTCTGTGCGGCACAAACAGAGAGTCTCTTCGGCTGTCGTTATCTTCGAAAGTGCTGTGCTCGTCATCAGCAAAGTCATTCTCGGAGCCAATATCCTTTGCTCGACCTCTGAAGCTGAAAAGGCTCGCCCTACTGTTCCGTCTTGGAGAGAAAAGGGAGCCACGGATGCTCAATAAAGACTGTGAATACCAAGTAGGGAAACAAAACGGATCAACCGAATTCAGAGCTGGCATCCTGAAACATACAAGACTTGACTCATTGTTTCAGATTTGCTGGCTTTCCTAAGGGTAAGTCACTGGACAGGTGGACCCGGGGGCTCCTGTGGTCACTACGGCGGTGGGCTGGCACTTTCTACTAGGTTCTCGTCTTGCTTTATTTTCCCCCTTTCCCCTTCAGTTCTTTTCTTATTTTCTGTCATTTTCTCCTATTTTACCCTTGCCTTCAGATAGTCACAAGTATCTCTCAATATTTTTTTGGACCCATTTCTAGCACCTAGAACTGAAATTTTTCTAGACTCTTCTCTAAAAGCTCATCTCATCTAACCATCCAGTGCAAAGCAATTAAATACACACCTACATTTAGAGCCTCTGAACCCAAAAATATACCCAGTAAGAGCTCACTAGTGACCACACCCTGAGGCAGATCCCACCACAGAGGAAAATAATATCAATCTGCTAGTATGTCTGTTTAATTATAGTACAAGGAGCAGTAACTCCTCGTTTTGCATATCTTATGAATATTCATAAACTTCATGAATAAATTAAACAAATCAAGCTGAAAGAACTGTGATTCATTCCCTGATTTTCAGTCTTCTAGCTCAAGAAATCTTAAGAGCACCATATTTACAGAAACCTGGCTCTCACTAAGTATCTGGTCACTTTCATTTAACAGTTTTCTAAATGGCTACATTCTCACTGACATCATGCAGTTTACCTTGTTCTTAAGCACAGCAACAAGGAGCACAATGAATCCTGTTCATTACTAGTCTATTTTTATAACTTCATTGTAGTGAATACTTGTTTTTGTTTGTTCAGTATCAACTTTTCCTTCTTATGTTGACCCTGATTATCTTTGAGCAATGATCCCCCAGCAAGAGTGTGACCCAGGTCTAGCCAATGAGTGCATTCCATACCTCTGGCCATGGAGAATGGTTTAAAGATGGGTAGGGGACCCTTCCTGGTCCACTGACAGCCACCTCTTTCTCTCATAGTTGTTAGGAAAGAGGTGCCCATTCAATTGGGGTTGCTAAAAATACTAAATATAAATTTGGAGCTGCAGTGGGCATCCTGCCACCATACCGGAAGACCTTGGGCTGAGACAGTTAGAAATACTTCCTCATAGTAACATGCTTTGGGTCCTTGGGTCCAGCCATAGCTAAAGCTATTCACAGACAGTTTTTACATGATCTAATTAGTTCTCTTTTTTACTTAAGCTGGCTGGAATTAGGTCTCTATGATTATTAATAGAAGGAATACTAATTTCAACATTTAAATATTATTAATCAGATCTTTTTCTCCTCAAAGGACTTAAAGCTAACCAAAATTATTATTTTGCACTTAAATATTGTTTACATGGTCTGACTAATAAGTATGCTTCCAATTTTTTCAGCTAAAGAATCATTTTCCTCAATGTCTATAAATATGTATAAAACATCTAAAAACTTTAAACACTGTTACGTTATATGTCCCTGGTCATTTACAGAAAAAAGCACATCTAAGAAGACTCATCTACTTCCTCAATAGATGCCATTTTTCCTTTTTCCTGTTTCCGTGTTTTTGCATCCTATCATCAACTTCTTTAGTAAGATTCATTTTCTCTTTTATTGCTTTTCCATATAAGTAGTTTTTTTTAAGTCTCTCTTAGACTACTTAATTTCTTTCATGTTTCTTTTTCTCTTTTCACAAGGGACTCTCACTTGGCTAATAAGGACATAATAGTTACAGGATATGTGACCCACTGGTTATTGTTAGCTCAGGAAAAAAAAGGTAGATAAGAAAGGCACTTGAAAATAAGAAATAAAGCAGAAAATATTTGTACATATCACTTTTAGTAAGGGTTTATATTTTAGCTACAAGTACTGCACTCAATTAGAGCTGACAGGGAGGCTGGAGAGAAGTAAGTTATAAAATTGCACACAAGGTTTCTCAAGGTTCACATGTGAGTTATGCCATACAAGGTCACAGTTTATATGCAGCTGTATGGCAAATGATAGCATCCCATCTGTTGGCATCAACTTCCATTGCTTACATTAATTATATAAATTCATAGTAATCAAATGCTCTGCCACAACTAAAGGATGGTCAGTAAGAAAAAAATGCCATAACAAATAAATCTCTAAAAAACAAAATTCCTGGTTTATTATAAATAGAGAGAAATAAGAACTTAAGAAGGTGAACTATATCTTATAAAGGTTTCAAAGTAAAATATCCAGGTTGTCTTGAGACTTGATTAGAGATTGCATTCTTGACTTCTTTCTCTCCTCTCTCCCATACCAAGAAGTCAAATTGGAATCTAAGAAATATTTATACAATCCAGCTAGAGAAAAGTATAATCTTGAAGGAAAAGCCTACATTATGCTTTTTTCAATATGAAAGTAGAAATTATTATCAACACAATTGCCTTTCCATCGCGCCACCACAAAACAACAGTTTTTCATACTTCGGCATATGGTCTCCTGAAAAATCTAACAAAAGAATGGACCTTTCATCACTGTACCCAGGTTAAGAAACTCTACTTAGTTTGATATTTTCAGAATTATTTCCAGGGACTTGTAAAGTGGCATCAGTGTGAATTCAGGATTCTCTAAGTCTCTCTCTCCTTCCTTTTTTTTTCTCCTTCCTCAATCCCTTTCTCTTTCTTCCTTTTCTTTCTTTCTCACTCCATCTCTCTCGATCTTCTTAGTTATTTGTTTTGACTATCAGACACAACATGTTTTTTCATTTTTTAAAGTAAAGATACCACTAAAGAAGCAACAGCTGTTTGACCCGGACGGACCGAGTGTTATGAGATGCCGATCACTTACAGGCCCAGCTGGCCGAGAAACAGAAGCACGGGCAGGACAACACTGAGAAGTCCTCCTGTGGGAAAAATTTGCAAAAAGGCAGGACAGAGCCTAACCTTCTCAGGCTTCACTATTTTGTGCCTAGAAGTAGTTCTACTGGATTTGAAATACAGCAATTTGGTGAGACTCTATGGTACCTGTTCTTTTCAGTTTGAAATTTAGGCCATTTGACCCCATGTAACCTACCCTCCTTTTTCCCTCCTTCTCTTTTCCTTTCTTCCTTTTCAAAATGACCAAAGCAGTAAAAAGGGGATTTGATTTTAAAGGAATTCATTCAAGTTTATTAAGATTAATGTCTCCACTAATGGAATCATGATTGTGACAACATGAATGAGAGAGTCGATACTCACTTAAAAAACAAATTCTATTTTAACTATGAATTCAAGCCCACTAATCCTTTCATTTATTCTGTCTCATGATGCTCTTTGGACTTGGAATGAATCAGACTGGCCTACAAAAAAATGTATACATATCAAACATAAGGTCATGTGAGATTGTGTATACTACAAAATATATGCAGTATAGTCCTAAATGTATGTATCTTTTCAACGAAATCAAATCAGACATTTTCTTATAAGATTTTAAAGATATTCTTTCTAGTCAGCCTGATAAAGTGGAAAGTTCAAGAGTTTCAGTGTCAGGCCAAATCTGGCCACCACCGCAGTCCTTAAAAATTATATGACATTGGGCAATTTAACTCCGCTGGGCCTAAAAGACAGTGAAAATAATACTATGCAGGGCTGTTCAATTATGACAGTGTAAAAAGAATGCCAAGCACAGAACAGGCACTTGACAAAGAATGCTGCCTTGCTCTGTTATGGATGGGGTATGATGACCGTCCTGGGGCTCAGGGCTCTAGCGAGGGGCTCAAATGAGTTTACACTGCAAGTGGCTGCACACTGTGTTAAGTGTCAGCCATTCTCATTGCTACCAGTGTTGTTCTAATTGTTACTGTTGCTATATATATGTGTATTAAGGCTTCACTACTGGCGAAATTCTTTTCTGAGAAACTGTATTTCTGACAATTTTCTTGAGGATTCTAAATTTCAAATTTTCAACAGCTTGTGTTGGTACGTAAGCCAGAGGCACCCAATGAACATTTACTGCACTATGTAAATAAGCATATTCTTTCAGTGCAAACCCCATATTAAATACGAGAGAGACGATCGAGTGCACTTCAACACCTTTGTTTTTTAGTGTCGTAAATCTTCCATAGCACATGCCCACCTAAGAATTTGGGCTATACTTTTAGAAAACTTTTGCTTTGGGTCCCCTTGAAATGGGTCATGAAGAACACACTCTTCAAATGAAATTTGCACACAGATGGGAACAAGCACACAGATGGTCTGGAAGAGCCCACAGCTCACTTTTAGAAGCTGCCACTCAGAAACCCCCCGGTTCACTGGCTCCAGACCCAGTAAGTAACAAGGGATGAGAATCACCAGCCAGCAAGTCCTCATGTGGAAAACTGCCCCCAAATGTTTCTGTCTTTAATGAGACCTCAAAACCACAAACCCTCCCACAGTCAGGGGGATCTATGTCCTAAAACTGCTTTCCTGGGATTCTCCAAAGTTGTAAAACAAATTCTCTGAGGCGATAACCACAGCACCCGATGATCATTACAATCCAGAAAGCCACCCGAGGGTGGGGGGAAGGCAGTTAGATCTCTACCCAATTCTGGCATATCTTGTAAAAAATGTGATGAAAACACAATTTACATAATCCAGTATTTTTACCTGGTGTGGAGAAGAAAATCTCTTTTCGTACGTCAGCCTGCTTCCTTCTAAGGAAAAACGGAAACCTTTTCTCCGTATGCTGTCTTCCGACTCGGATTTGCGGACTCCGTCTTCCTTCTCTTCTTCTCCAGACTGTTCCTTCTGTTTCTTTTTCTTCCGTCTGTTTTTCAGCTCCTTCTCACTCTTGGAGCTCAGCTTGGACGCCACCGAGGAGCTCTCCGAGAACAGCCCGGTCCCGCCGGCGCCGCTGGGGTCTCTGGGCTCCGCGGAGGCTGCGGCAGCTGCCGCCTGGAAGGGCACAAGGACCGGGAGCTGCGGGCGAACTTTGGGAAACTCTGCCCACATCACTGCTTACTTTATCTTTTGTATCATAAAAAAGATCTTAAAAGACAGTTCTTCGTTCTGGTCTACAGTTTGGAAAACAACGCATCGTCATTGGACCAGTTAAAGAATTAAAATCAACAGACCCGTGGAAGATGAAACATGTCTCTTTGCGGGACACCTTCAAGCTCTGGCCTCATGCTGTGTTTTCTGATTATCGAATAATACGAACAGGACGCTCAGATACCACAACGGTTTTTCTATTACTTAAACACTATATTAAGAAGGAAGGAATTTAATAAAGGTTTCCTATTTTACCCTGATTCATCACACTTCCCCTTGACACTGAATTTTAGTCCCAGTCTAAATCACTGAATTTAATTGTCAAGTATTTTATTTGAATAAACCTTTGCCTCCTTTTGGATTAGGTTGAATATTTTACTAAGAAATGCACAGTAAAAACATATTACGGATTATATATAAGGGGTCCCCAGATCATGGCCTCTGAATAGCCTTGTCAATTACAATAATACAGTTTGGGGAAAGATATAGTATTCAACGTTCTTGCTGCTACTCCAGTATATTTTGTTTATCTGATATTTATTATGTACTTAGGGTACTCGGTGTTAAAAGGAAATTGTACTCAGGATACAAGAAAAGCCAAAAATAGTTAATGCTATTAAGTCAAACAAGTGTAATTAGAGAAATTCTTGCCTTATTTGAAGTCTCCTCAAGTTCAAATTAAATGACTTCTAGGGTAGGAGGCAGAGAACAGACTGATTTACTGTGTTTACACACCAGTGCTTTCTTTGTGCAACTCACAAACTTGTATTTAAACAGTCTTCAAATAGAAAATAAATATTAAATAGGTCTTTGCCTTTCCAGACTCTAGAAAATAATCTTGTCAGTTTGACTCTGGAATTCTGATCTTTCCCACCTCTAATGACATGCATGAAGAAGCAGTTCCTACTGAATTCCCCTTCCCCAGAAGACTAAGAAAATACTTCTATTGAAGACATGTAAGTCTGACTACTTTGTGAGCCTGAGTAAATGCAGATTCACAAGAGGAGAAAAATGCCAATAAAACAATTGTGATTCTCCATATTTTGATACAATTAGTATTGACAATAATCATCGGAATAAAATAATAATCTCCTAATAATCAAACAGGCTCCTACCACCCACCAAACACATATGACATGTTTCAAATGCCAATTCGACCACTGCTGGTTTTGTGTACTAAATGCCACTGACCTCACACCAGTGTGATCAGAGAACTGAGATAAGCAAACACAGAAGAGCTCTGTGCTTGCTAACTGTACCTGAGCTTCTTCTTGTTGCTTTTTTAACTGTTCGAGCATCTGCTGAAATTCGGCTTCTTTCTGTTCAGCCTCCTCAAGCGTCGCCTGATTCTGCTCCTCGTAGGCCATGGCCACCACAGCCAGGATTAAATTTATAAGGTAGAAGGAGCCCAAAAAAATGACCAGCACAAAAAATATCATGTATGTTTTCCCAGCAGCACGGAGTGTCTGCAAAAATAGAAGAGACATGTGATTACATTTTACATAGGATGTTATAAGCTCACACTCAAAGTAATAAAGCATTTTACAGCAATTCTTTTGATCTTGGTATTTCATGCTTCCCAGAAGAATCATTTTATCTGTTCTCACCAGTTGATAAAGGTTTTCCCAGAAGTCTTGAGTCATGAGGCGAAATAAGGACAAGAAGGCCCAACTAAAGGTGTCAAAGCTTGTGTAGCCATAGTTCGGGTTTCTACCAGCCTTCACACAGATGTATCCTTCTGGACACTGGCTGTAATTAGGTTGAAGGAAAGAGAGGAAGTCAGGAGCTGCAGGTCTGCTGGCTGGCTGTCCCCTTTTTATAGATGTCAATGTCGATTTTATAAGGCACCAGGGAAAACAGATTCCTCTCGTGTTACCCAGCACTTAACTCAGTACTATGTGGACTGATTTACATAATAACAGAATCTATTAAGTCTATTTGTGGATTCCTCTGTGATTCATAATTGCCATTATTATATTTATAATGTTTTCCTATAAAAGCATTCATATCATGATTAATAACTTCTGGGGCTTGTGGGAATGAACAAACAAATAAGTCTACAGGGAAAGGAAACTGATGTTCACTGAAGATACCTAAAGGCAGAAGTGTGTATATGAGGGTGGCAGTTGGGGAGAGGGCTCAAGAAAGGCTGGATGCGGGTACATTAAGAGGGAATGACTCCACATTGTGAAGATTTCATAGTATGACTTCAATAATCAAGCCAAGCTAGACTCAATATTGTGCCTGAGACTTGCGCACTGATGATCCTGGTCATTTCCTAACCTTGCTAATCTTTAGGCACCTCAAATGTAAGAAAGAGCTAGTAACAGAACCTGCCTCGCAAATGGACAAGCATTGAATAAGACATCATACATAAAGAACTTAGTACACTACAGATAAGGAATTAAATCAGCCTGCTTTACGTATCACTGCCATCTGGAGACAAAGGGAACACAGTCTTTATCATAGGAGCCAAATGCCAAGGCTGTTGCCATTGGGAATTTTGCTAGAGGTATTAGTTACTAATGTCCACCACATCATCTTTTGTAGAAAGAACGTTAGACTTCTGTGATTCTAAAATCTTGCCAAACAGGAGAAGGTGACTATTTCTCTGAATTTTTCCTAGGCTTTAGCTCCAGGTGCAATATTTCTTAGTAATACATGTTCACATGATGTCAATCATAATAATTAAGAGCATTTATTGAATACTATAATAGCTATACATTCACTAACCAATTTACTTCTCACAGGAATCCTATTATTAGACCCATTTATTGCATGAGGAAACTAAGAAGAGGTGATGTTATATGGTACAGTCAGGGTTTGAATCCACACAAATTCTACAGGCTATGCTTTAACCACTTTGGTAAAATATGTTAGGCGTACACCCACCATGCCTTCATATACTGACATTATCTTCAGAGCACTTACGTTTTAAGCCATGGAGACCACATTAGCATATATAAAATATCACATTATAAAAGTACATGCTTATGAATTCTATTAACTTAAGCTTCTTATATATATATATATGTACTGCTTTTCTATTTTTCCACTGAACTAATTTGGCAGATTAGCTGTGACCTAGTATGGAAAAATAATTGCTGCGTATGAGTGTGTGAAGGAGGTGAGAAACCACACTTATCCCAGCTATTTTGAGAGTCAGCGTGAAGTGGAATTTATGGAGGGCTTTGAATGAGGAGCTAACGGGCTGGATGGGTGGAAGGTGGCAGGTTATTGAGGCCCATAGAGCAGTGTGGATGCAAACTCTAACCCAAACATCACTTACCCTGCATCCGAGCTGTTGCCGCAAAGCAGGGCATCGTTTTGTCCTTCCAAAAAATAAAAATGACCTATTTAAAAAGCAAGGAATAGAAAGAATCATTCAAAAAAAAAAGCCCTCAAAATGCTTCCATTGTTGTGACGAGGCAATAAAGCTTATAATTTTTTCAACCATAACAAAATGGATAAAATGATAAATACGTATATGGATAAAATGATAAATAGGTATATGGCTAAAATGAGAATATTTTAATCAAAATTGAACACTAAATATCAAAATATAACATTTTCAATTAAACAATTGTTTAGAAAATCTGCTTTAAAAAGAAAAAAAACTTGGAAGGAATAACAATTATAGCATTCACATATCAGCATTTACTACAAATGCAAACTCAAATTCCTTGGGATACTTAAAAAAAGAGCTACCAAATTAAGGCTGCTTGTTTGGCACAAAAAAATGAGAGAAAGGGAAGCCCTGCTGCTTCTAAGTGCTTCCATGCAAATAAAATTTTATTTTAAAAATATTTTTTTTGCCTGGACTCAAAATAGTTTCAGCATTTTTTCCCCATTAATTTAAACTGAATTTCCTAAGAAAAGTGGACTTAGGTGTTTGTTCTTTCTATGGCACTGTAAATAAGTGTTTTGTTTTGGGTTTTGTCTAGATTATTGCCTCAAATGAACACGATAAACTTGTTTTTATGGAGATAAGTATATCTAGTTTTTATTCTTAAGGAATATCTTGTATACAATTTTAATAAGTTGCAAAAATGATCTGCAGAAAGACACATAAATAAACATTTGTATTTACATATTCACATACAAATCACACACTTTAAAGAACTTATATACCATATCCCCCACAAAAAAATTATTACGATTATTTTTAGGACTACTTAAAACCTATATTCAAGGAATACCCTAATATGATTATGAAGGGAAATCTGAGTCATAGGTTTGCATGAAGTTTTAAATCCTTCCTCACAACATATATCAAAAAGTAATTATTGATTTTTAAATATTAAAGATTAAAAGCAAGGCTATTAATAGGAATATAAAGAATATATATTTTTTAATGTAGACTATACTACTTTACATGCAGAGTAGGTGAATATTTTTATTATCTCTATATCAAGAAGCATTTTCTAAACTCAAAAATAGAAAAAACAAAAACAAATTTGATTACTAGATTGCCAAATAATCAAAATCACTTAGGCTTCAAAAACAAGCAATAAGATGAAAACAAAAGCTGGAGAATATGTTTGCCAAAAAAGACAAAATGTTAATATGCTTGATAAAGATTAAAGAGTTCATATGAATTCCTCAAAATGTACTATCACCTGACAGAATAACGGTCAAAACATCAACAGATAATTCATATTATATGAACTATATAACTTGGTAATGATATGAATAAACATATTTTTTAAATTCTACTGCATTAATAATGAAGACACAAGAGGATACACTTTTCCTTCTACCAAAAAGTTCTAAAACATAGTATGAGTCAATATTAGTGAGAGTTTGTAAGACGGCCACTGCTGTAGGGAGTGGACAGTGGTCCAGTCTCTGGGTAGCAGTTTGACACTCTACCTCCATAGCCTTACTTTGGTCATACTCTTTGACCCTCAAAAGTTCTTTTAGTAGAAATCCAGTTGAAGGAAACAATCAGAAGTAGAGAAAAGATTTGTGTGTAAAGACTGTGATGTTGTTCTTAATAAGTAAAAATGGGAAACCTCATAAATAATGGAATCATTTATTTATTCATTTGTCCAATGAATATCAATCTCTCCAGTATAAATCTTCATAAGAACACTAACTCTTAAAACATTAGTATTATGTGAGAAGGGGTAAAATTCCATATGGTTCTAAAAACCATGAAGGATACCTCAGAAGAAGTTATTCCAGGAGAGTACTGATAATCAAGAGACCAATGTAAGTCGGCTGGCTAGTTGTACATGGACAGGGAGAGGCCTTGTCAGCCAAGTGACAGAGGACCTGGCTTCACTGATAAGAAGTTATACTGTAGTATATGGCATTATAAGTTTTACTTTGATGTTCATCCCTAAAATAAAATCAAACTATACTGATAAGGAACTCTAAAACAATGATGGACACCAAAGGGATAAATTGGAATAAGAATATCATAGAGATAGATGTTGAGTTTACATTGTCCCATCATCAATAAAGAATAGCGGGATTGGGGTTGATTAACTTTCTGATGAGTACATAAATTCAGATTTCATCTTGGTGAATGGTTTCTCTGTTTCCAGATACATACACTGAGTCAACAAAACAGAGCCAAATTATTTTTCCTCCATTTTCTTAACATTCTGAATAGTTCAAACTGCCAATTTATTAAGATGACTGCTAATTCATGATCAACATCTATCAAATAAATATTTTTTGCTTATATAGCAGAATACACTATTGCCTTCAACACTGGTTTGGGAAAAAGATAACATTTCAAATGGTAATTTATCATGTTGATTCACGGATAAGGAAAAAGGAGTAAGATCTATGTATCATATGTATTGAGTTATCTTACATTGGTCTAAGTCATTTGGTTCACATCAGAATTGTGACAACTTCCACAACATATATATTTTAATATTTAAAGGACTAAGCAAATTAGTGGTTAAAAGATATATCTTACCTTTATCCTCAATATATTCATCCCAGTTAAACATGCTTACTGTCCTATTGAAAATGGTTCCGTTCCCATCCAGTGAGTTATTAAAGAAGGATGTGATGTTTATTTCAAATGAAGAATTATCTGGAGGCCATTGCAAACATTTATTCCGCAGGTTGCCCATGAAGAGCTGCAGTCCAATCAGGGCAAACACGCTCAGACAGAACACGGTCAGGATCATGACGTCTGAGAGCTTCTTCACAGACTGGATCAGGGCCCCCACGATGGTCTTCAGGCCTACAATTAAAACCACAGGGAGGAATGTAAATACACTATGCAACAGCTACTTTACCTACAAAAACATCATGAGCTTGTCCTGGAAAATAAAGATGTCATGCAGAATGCCAACAGTATCAGTTTAATGCTTGTGATTGAATAACGTTTTCATGAAAAGCCTGCTAGCTGGTGAAAAATGAATGAAAGCAGAACTCCAATGTTCATTAGAAAACTGCGAATGGAAATGAACCAAAAGTGTATTTCCAAACACTCCTTAGAGCAAAAGAAATGATTTTGTTATTCATGCTTAAACATCAACCTTGTGTAAATATTTCGCTTTTATTTGCAGATGTCTTACTCCCTAACCTTGTATTTGATTTTAGAAAAATCTATATAAATAGAGTAGTAAGAAATCTTGAAGTCATTGAGTTAAGGGGTTATATATTTATGAATTCTGCAAGCTTGCATATGGGTTAAAAAAGGAAGACATCTGAAAACTGAGCCCCATGCAGCACTCATGCTATCCCCTGCTCTTTCATTTATCTGCAGGTAAGAAATTTACCAGTTTTGACTTAAATGGTCAAATTTGCGTCAGTTTGAATGCCTCACAGTACAGCTTCTATGCAGAAAGCTTGATGTTTTAGGATGCAAACCATGTAGCCTGGTACTGCAAATGTCTCATGCAAAAACGTGTTTAAACTCGAAGGCTGATTTAGAACAGTCTTAAAGAAGCACCAGTAAGAGCAAAGAATCAAATCCATCCAAAATATGATGTACCGATTCTTGCTTTTTACATATTTATTTGCAGTAGATGATAAGCAACAAGGCTTATGCACAAAAGCTGTGATTATATAGCACCAATGTAGCTAAAGTCAGCCTCAGTGTTTAACCTAGCTCTCACCTGGAATGACTGAAATTGTTTTCAATGCTCGGAGAACTCTGAATGTTCTCAACGCTGAGACATTGCCCAGGTCCACAAACTCTGTCACATATCTGTAATAGGGAGTTCACACACAAACACAATAACAAAACACAAGAAACAGTTGGAGATATAAGGGGCCTACCACCTTATACCAGTTTCTTCTTACCTGGAATTACAGAAATAGTTTTCAAAGCTCTCAATACTCTGAAAGTTCGAAGAGCTGAAACATTGCCTAGGTTTACAAATTCTGTTACATACCTGTAGAATTAAACCAGAGTTATTCAGAATTTAGGGAAATCTAAGTCTGTGTTGGTCTTTCATCAATACCTTTCAACTTCAATGAGTGTTGCCATCAGTTTTCCCAATTAAGAGAAAAATGGCATTGTCATCATTCATAATCTGTGTTACTTGGGAAACTATTTTATTACTTTACAGTGCTAACTGAAACCAAAGACATATAATTTACATGTAATTATAGTTTCTAATTTCTCCAAGTGCCTAATTTGATCAGAAGAAAAATATTCTGAATTCACATGGTAATTAAGAAAAATGCTTGATTTGTCAAGGGAAGCCATCAAGAAGACATAGTGAAAGCTCCCTCCAATGATTTACTCTTCCAGGGTGAAAAATGTATTAAGATACTTACGCAAAAGTAATGACTGTGAAATCCAACCAGTTCCATGGGTCCCGCAGAAATGTGAAATCTTCTAAACAAAAGCCCCTTGCAAGTATTTTTACAAGTGATTCAAAAGTATAAATTCCTGTAAAGGTGTACCTGAGAGAAAATAGCCAAGTCTATATTAAAGATCTATTAGGTGATTTACATGTACATAAGTTCAAGAAGACTTACACAATAACAAACAGAAATTTGAGGTTTCCATATAGGTCTACAGTGGTTTCCCTAAGATGCAGAGCTTAGGAAGGGTTTAAAGGCAAAAAGAAACACACATTCTCAGAGAAATTCTCATTGACTGTAACTAAGTGAGTATCGTACTTGCCACATTAGTTTGCATGCCCAGATAATATGGTTCTATAAGAAGATATTATCTGAAATACACTGGCTTTCAGACTGTTTTAAGCAAACAGGTATTAACCCAAAGATTAACGAGGCATTTGTGTTTAACAAAACATGCATCATTAACGGCCATGAAACATACTAATAAAACTCAGAAAGGTGATAGCCGTGAGAAAAGGAACATACAAGTTAGGTACAATTTTTATCATTGGATAATAGTAATCACTGATGATCTTCAAAGGAGTATGAGACTCATAAGGAAGATCTAGGTCTACAGATATTGACAGTCAAAACACTGCAGTAATTTGAGCTTCTGAATAAGCCACTGCAAGCTTTGTCCTGGAGGAAATTAGTGATTAAAATGAACTTGAATCATTGATTAAACCTGTCTGTCTTAGAGTAGCTAGCTAAAAAAAAAATGATGATGTTTCAAGATATTAAATGCACAATTTGAAATATAAAGGAATAACAGTATTGAAAGATACTTTTAATTCTACTTACTCCACATTCTTTGTCCAGTCTGGAGGGTTACTCATGGTCATAAATACGCAGTTGGTAAGAATAGTGCACATAATGAGCACATTGAATAAAGTAGAGGAATATTGTCAAGGAAGGCAAAGTACGATGGAAAAATCTCACTTTCATGCACCACCATGCTTTTCACCGCCAAGAAGTTGAGAACTTTTAGGCCTCTATTATTTTATTATTGAATTTGTTTTTTCCATTTCTATAATCCAACAACTCCATATCTAGGCATGTCAGGCCAAGCCATTGACTATTTTGAGGCTACTTAGGTAAAGAAAGAATTAAAATATCAATTTCAAAGAAATGGATTTACTGCTAAATAATTTATCAATCTAAGTATTTTTAATGACAGACGCAACTCAACAACTGAACTGCAAATTCAGTATGTATGTAAACCCTGACAAAAATTCAACAAGAGAATTCAAGAGATTAATTAAATGCACTGTAACTCCATTCTAAGGGTCACCTTGATGCAATGTCTTGAGTAAGATCCTTTCTAAGTAGAGTGTATAATATGCTCTAACTGATCATAAAATTCTGAATAGTAAGAGAAGATGGCTGGTATTGGTGCTGGCATTTATTGGGTATCAATGTAAATTTGGACACCATTATAGAAATCCCAGAGAGTGAATAAATGCTATTCATAACCCTACTCATTCTTTATTTTTATTATCATTTTCACATTACTTGCACATAACAAAATATCAACACAATTTTAAGTAAGCAAAGTAATAGGACAGTGAGTAGGCAATGTTTTGTAAATATATAAAGGCAGTTTGTTTCCACTGCCAATTGTCTCTAGTCAAAGTAGTAACTGATTTTTCATTTTTACTAGCAGCAGTATAAGGCATATGCTTAATTCACAGCTTGTTCAAATACATCCCCATGAAAACAGTCACAAGTGAGTGATGTGGATCAACCACTTGAGGGCACTACAACCAAGAGAACACAGGAAAACACCATTTCAATGAAGAAATTTTATTGCTAAAAACAAACAAAAAATAAGATGAAATTAAAGATAATTTACTACTTGTATATTAAACTAGAGGATCCTGTGTGTCTTTCAGCCTGCTGTGCCTGACTGGAGAAACTAACTTCCCTTGGCAGACTGGCAACATTATAAATGCATGGCTCCCAACCTGAACAGTCCTTAACATAGTCTTTCTTGACTTAGCTCCATCTCCTACTCTCTGCAAAGACAATTCCAAATATTCTCCACTCACCTCCTACCTCCAGCCTCTTTCTTCCCTCCCTCCTGACCTCAAGCTGATGACCTTATTTCTCAATTCACTGAGAAAAGATACAGCATCAGACGGTGACATTTCTAGTTCCCACCTCCAAAGTGACCTATTCTTTCTCTTTCCTGTTTCAATGGGTTAAGTTTTCAATCCCTGTCCCCATACTCTGGACACCTCCTACCTCTCCAGAATACTTTATAAATCTCTTATCTCTTCCTTCTCTCATCTGTATATCTGTCAATCTATTGGCTTCTTCCTATCAACGTAAACTTGCTTGATTCTCTCTTACCTTGGAGAAAAAAAAAAAGGAATACCTTCCTGTAACCCACAATCCTCTTTAAATACTTACAGCCCTAACTCTTTTCTCCATTTCACAGCCAAACTTCTTCAAAAAGCTGTTTATCTTTTTTTTTTCCTCATGTATCTATCAGGTCCTCAGCTAACTAGCATTTCTTTCTGAAGATGACAGACTTTCCGTGTTTTGTCACTGAAAACAAAAGGTTAATTTTGAGTTCTTATTTGACTTGCTCTCTCTGCAGCAATCAACAAGGATGACTTCTCCCCCTTTCATTATGTCCTCTTCCCTTGCTTTCATGAGGTCCCAATCCCCTGATTTCTTCATGCCTTGTGGGCAACACTTTCTTTGTATTCTTTTAAATGCTGTAATTCCCTTTGGAAAAGAAGGACATAGAATATCTCAGCCATTTTGACCCTGTCCTGCTACATTCACGCTAGTAGAGCTCATCAACCAACACAGCTTCAAGTAGCACTTAGGTACCCACCAATCGCAAATATTTCTCTCCAGTTAGAGCCTCTGCTGATCTCCACACATTCAGTTGTCCAAATGACACCTGCACTTATGTATCTCATTGAAACTTCAAAATTATTTAAAAGATTTGAGTTCTAAAACTGAACTAAAAATCCTGTATCCCACCCATCTCCCTTCTGCCTCCCCACAAATACCTTCCTTTGACATCTCTGTATCTTATAAAACGTCCTATGATTTACCCAGGAACTTAGGAGCAATCTTGGATTTCTCTCCCTCCCTAAAGCTCCACATTCAATTTAGTGCCAAATACTTCAATTCTGCCTGCTCTCTCTGGATTCAGTGTGCTTTTTTTGCATTCCCACATCACTACATGGTCCAGGTGGCCATCAAGTCTAACCTACATTATTGCCGTTTCCTCCAAAATGGTCGTTCTGAATCCATGTTTGGTTCCCTTCAATCTATCCGCACACTGCACCAAAACAACCTTTGTAAATGTAATTCAGAATATTTCAATAGCTTTCCATTACTCTTAGGATGATGATCAAATGTCTTGACATAGTCTAGATTCTATGAGGTCTGGCCCATCTACTCCTCCAGTTTTGTATTCTTTGCTCTTCATTGTACTCTCCCTTATTATTCTAATTGTTTTAGACCATCTAATGAACTATATACTCTTTTTCAAATAAGGGTCTTTGCAAATGCCACCTCTTCTCCCTGGAAATGCTTTCTACTTTACCCTAGCCAACTCATACTTTTCTTCATATGCAGATTAAAAGTGATTTCTAGTAAAAAGTTATTCACAATAACACATGACCTGTTTAGGTATACCAGTTATACATTCCTGTAACACTTCACTATTCCTCCAATGACTGATTTTAATGTTGATCTTTTCTATTAGTCGATTTCATAAGGGCCGAGACCATGTCTGTACTATTCACGACTATATCCTTGCCATTTGACAAAAATCAATTTGCAACTCATTTTTTTACTAAATGGAATATTTTTCTTTTTCGATAATTTTTCATAATATGTTTATTGATATGGAACGAAAATAGGGCATGAATTTTCTCTTAACATATATTGAGTACATAAATTTCTACACTTTTTTTTTTGAAAGGGAGGACATACAGGAACATTAGGTGGAAATTAATGGCCTCATGAGGTTTATGTCACATAATGGTCTAAGCCATGGTTTTCTGACTCTTAATACATTTTTACTCTTTATAATGGTAGAATTTAATTATATATAATAATTTAAACTATATATTTCAATATTAATAAACAACAGAGTGATTCTTGTCCAGTAAGTCACAATTAATAAAGCACTATGTTTAAACATGTATTTTCCATGTTGTATGACTATCATTTAAAAAGATATACTTTTTAATTAAAACATACACTTTAATTTAATAAAAATATTAATAAATTTATAAATTTAAAAATTGGTAAAAAATACACTTAAGATAAAGTTCCTGATAGACATTCAAAAAAGAAAGCAAATAAAACTGTTTTGCTTTTAAAACAAAATAGATAACTAGAGTCAGGTTTTTCTGATTTGGACTTAAAAGGTATCTCTAGATAGTTTCAAAATCCATCAACTTTTTAAAAAATCACTTTGAATTTATTTTATTAGTCACATACTTTTAAATTCCTGGAATTTGGTGAGTGACTCTAGCAGTACAGTTTTGGATAATCGTAACAAATACACAAATATGAAAAACTATTACATAGATGTGGATTTTGTATTGGTAATACTATATACTGAAAAAGTGTAGAAACTCCACATTAAGGCAGATTTCAAGGGACTAAAACTAGTAACAAGATGCATAAATATCATTTTCTAAATATAAAGGCCAAGACGTCAGCTAAAGTACATTTTTCAAAAGAACAGAGTATCCCAAATGATATTTCCTTAAAAGCGTTGGTATATAAAATAAAATAGAAGCAGATTAACCTTAAACAGTATCAGGAAAAAAGGATCTTTTTAATATATTAATTTTTTTATACCAAGTGTTAAAAAAGGGGTTAACTTTTTGATTGTTACTAAGCTCTCTGTAAATCTGAAATATTCCCTGCACGTATGCGATGAGGAGAGGCTTCAAGTTCCTACTGAAAATGTTTTGGAAGCCTTTGACATGGAACTTGGATAATGAAAGAGCTGGCATGCCTACCCCCACATCCACGGAGACACGGTCACGCAGCGTGACCTTTAAAGCAATGAGCCACGGATCAGTGCCTCCTTTACCAACCACGTGGGCTTCCGCAAGGTGTTTTGTTTTTTACTATCGGTTTTCTTATATAAATGCAAGTAACAGTACTAATATTTCTCTTAGAGGATATAGTTATGATATGATAAGAGGATACTTGTATGAATATTAATCATTTATTTGTGGAATGTAAAATGTAGGGTATTTCTTTGTTTTTCTTTAGGAAGGAAAGGACATTGTGTTTTTTGTTCAGAAACTTTGTAATGAAATATAATATCCAGAGAAGTTGCGGAGGAATTTTTAACTTTATATATATATGTGTGTGTGTATTTATATATATTACTTTAATATGTGTATATATTTATATATTATTTACATAATATATAAAACTAGAGAGGGAAGACTTTTGCCTGTTGTTTTTCTTTTAACAAATAAATGGAGAGTTCAAAGCAGAGTAAGATAAGCCTGTCTACATATTGGGACATATTTCTGAGCCAGCAGAAATACTGACTAAATGACATATATATTCTTTTAATTCTTGAGCTGTTTTATTCTTTATTAACGATCTCCTAACAATGTTACTGCATGATAACTTTTGAGCATTGAAAGCAGGGAAATGGAAGTTGTTGTTCCCTCTCCTTTCCTACAGATCTGCGTAGTTCTTTGCATGGAAAACCACAAAGTTTTTGATTTATGCATAGATATCATAGAATTTTAGGATGAGCTAACAAGCCCACTTGAATTAGTGAGGTATAGCCACTGAAAATAACCTTTGAAATGCACAGAGACAGGGATGTTGATAATGCCTCCAATACCTTATACCCGAGGGTTTAGAAATCAGTTTTCTTCTGTCGGATGGAAAATGCAAAGAGCACTGGCCTGAGAAGGCCTGGTCTGAAGTGTTAGCTCTGCTGCTGAAACAAAATATAGGCTTAGAACGTGACTAAACATGTCTGGGGTTCAGTGAACTCATCTGCAGAATAAGAAGGTTGAATGACTACATCGTGTTTTGGTCACTGACAGCTCCAAACTCGGTGCTATGTAAACACTTTGTTTAGGAAGTCAAGCCATAAAAGAGTCGTGATTTGCATAGAATTCTTTGTGGATTTCCTTAGGCAATATGAGAGTTTTCCTTTGCTAATCTTGTAGCAGTTGCTGCTAAATTGTAGCTACTACTGCCAACAATAACTGCTATAGCAACCACCTGTCAAGTGCCTACTAAGTGCTAGTCATGGTGCTAGGTACTTAATATAGTTTATTATTATTGATGTATAAATTATGATTTGAGTTTTATAGATGGAGAAATGAGATTCCAAACAGTTGGAATAACTTGGCCCAAGGTCCTACAGGTAATAAGCAAATCTCAGAGGTGGGCTTGACCCAAGCTTTCTAATATCAAAATCTGTTGTTCACTTTCCCACTCTGTGTGGATAAGAGGCGGTTCTGCACTGGTTGTGGGGTTTGGAGTGTCTCAGGCCCTTGTTAGACCTTAAATACCAGCCGTATGCTGACATCTCTCAAGGTGGTATCTCCAGCCCAACCCTTTCTGGAACTCCGGACTCGCATTTCCATCTAAGTCCTCAACTCCCCCACCAAATGTCTAGTAGGCAGTACCAAAATAACACGTTCAAACCCAAGCTCATGATTTTACTCCCCATATCGCTGCACCTGAAGTCATGCCAAGCTCAGGCAACAGCAGCCGCATTTTCCTTTCTTGACCAGACTGAGCACTTGGGAGTCATCCTTCACTCCACACATTCCCTCACACCCCACATCCAACTGCTCAGCAAATCTTCAGCTCTTTTGCAAAACACATCTAAGTTTGGTGTCATTCTGCCATCCTCATTGTTTCCACCACAGTCCAAGCCACTCGCTCACATCCCTTGCCTTAATGGCAGCAGGCCCCCAATCTCTTCCTGCTTCTGTCCTATCCCTCCAGGCAGTCTACTCTCCATTGCAGCAGCCAGAGTGATCTTCCATGTGATCTGAAACAGTACCTTGCTACTGCTTTATTTTTCTCTTTTTACACTGCTTTATTTTTCTTAATAGCACTCATCACTAGCTGACATATGATTTATTTTTAATACCTTTCTTCTCCCAAACACACACATAGATACACATGAACAACGACACGAGGACAGGGACTTCATTTTGTTCAGCACTGCATCCCAATGCCTAGTGGAACATCTGTCACATAGTAGGTAGCTAATAAACATCTGCAAATGTACAAATGAATGAGTAACAAATGCAAAATACAGTGTACATGTTAAGCCAAAATAATAAAAACTGACATGAAATATATTTAAAACTCGGACAGGGAATTTTAGGAATATGGATTATTTTTAACTTGCTTATTATCTAGAAAATATAACCATATTTAATTTAATTATCAAAACAAGAAACTAGGCACATCAGAAGCATTTTCAGTTTTCAAAATCTACCCCAGCAAGAATACAGTAAGCCTAAGTATAAATTCTCATCCTGCCCAAATCAAGAAACAAAGCTAATTTGCTATGCAACAGCTCCTAATGAAGATAACAAACAGATCTTTGAGAAATAAGTTGTGATTTTTGTTGGAAATAGATATCTCGGTCTAGGTTTAAAATGCAAACTTCTTTATTGTGAATGACAATTTTCTGGCTTATAAACTAATGATAATAAATATACAATGACCTCTTAACTGTACCCAGACTTACTGTCACCGTGTCCAAGCACTTCTCCCTTATAGTAAAGGCACTGTGCTTCAAGCCAGAAAACCAGGACTTGAGCTTAGGGTTTGTGTTGTGAGGAATAAAAGATAAAATCATTGAGAAAATCACTTGCAAACTGTACAGTGTTACATGCAGCAATGCTTACTAGGACCTCCCATCACGTGTGCCACTATCACCAGAAGACTGAAGAATTTACGTATCTTACACTGTACCAGTTGCTTTTTCTTTTTATATCTCTACCCCAAGATGAGACATAGGAAATACATTTTAGCTCAGGCAATTAGAGATTTTTAAAAATCTTTTTCTACATCGAACATAATCTGTGGCTATAAGCTCTTGGTGGGTTTCTAAGAGAGTCAGCCGTTCACTGGCAAATCGTACATTTACCTGGCTGTCTTCACATTCCAGCTTGTATCACTGCAGGCCTCCTAACAACTTTGCCCCTTGGAGGTTTTCTTTCTTTTTTCTGGGAAGCAATTGCAAACCCTCAAATTCAAGTTGCAAACCTTCCAATTCAAGTTGTATCATGATACTAGAGAGCCACCACCATAAACTATGTCCTTGCTGCCTAGATTTTCTGATAAGCACTTTTAAAGTTGCTCTCTCCTCTACCCCTGGGAGTCTTTTCAGGCAGTCTTGAAGTAGGATTCATGGGTTCCCTAATCTCCAAAGCTTTTTGTCTAGAGTAGAAAAGACAGTTTTTGTGACATTTTCAAAGAAATACATGATTTCCACACAAAACTTTAAAAACAAAACCCCCTGCCTTTTTCTTTGGTATTAGGCTTTTAAAAATTCATCTCATCATTCTGATTCAGGACAAAATAGATTTTCTGACCTATTCAAACCTTCCACTTAGTCACATATTTTGCATCGGGCTCTCTAATCTCTGATGCATTAGTCTCTTATTTATTCAATAGATAATCTCCCAGTACCTACTCTGAACAGAGCATTGGACTGTCTGAGTTTTCACATTATTTCGTATAAAAATAATGTTTACACAAGGAGTATACAATTGCTTTAAAATACAATGAATAATTTATGGAAAGATTAATTCAGTGCACAGATTGCAAATACTCAAAACATAATAGGCCATAATTCACAATTCAGGAGACCTAAATCTAAAATTCAACTTTTTTATTCATTCCTAATGCTAATTCAAAGATTTTTTTAAATCTCTGTACAACTGGATTCTTACTTGAAAAACAGAGGTAAATAAATATTATTGCTTTAGATAACTCACAGAAATTATTGAATCTTAAAACATAAAACAAATATTAAGTTAAAATATGTCGATGTTTATGCAAAATTTGAGGGTGGTGGTGGTGAATTAGAGGTTATTGGAGATTGAATTCCAGAAGACCAGTCTTCTGAAGAAATCATTCACCACATTGCCTGGCAAATCTGGGGACATACTTTACAGCCCCTCCAGGCAGAAACAGAAATAGTTCCCTATACCAAGCTTATGTTATTTCCTGAATTCCTCACTTTATCTAATTTAAATATGTTCAGGGCTTGCTAGGAACAGTGAGCTTTTATACTGCAAACCTTAAAGCCAAGCCCTAGGTTGACCATAGCATGGAATCCCAGGGAATGACTCAAAGAAACGTTAAAAGTTGTCCTGAGACTTTGCTTAAATTTCAGTTGCCCCATCAGGAACCTTACTTCTGGTTCCTGAAGCTTAGTCCTCATCCCACGGCTTCTGTGCTTTTTCTGTAAATGCCCCTGCCTGGCATAGTCCCGGGCAAACCTTTGCTTCCTTAGTCTTCCCCAAGGCTAAGAAGTCCAACAACTGTCCCTCAGCTGGAATAAAACCTCTCATTCACAACTACACTAGTGAACCTCCAGGAATAAATCAAATTGCCATCTCCCACTAAGGTGACATCAATCCCATTTTTAGGAAGTAGCTACTTCAATAAAAAGAATGAAGAGTAAAATGAAGGTATACATGGGTAGAGGGGCATTAAGCCTTTGGCAAGAGATAATTGTAGCATATCCTGTGACTTGAATAAAACATAACAACAAGAGAGAAAGACAGAGAGAGAGAAAGAAAGAAAGAGAGAGAGAGAGAGAGAGAGAGAAAGAGAAAGGAAGGAAAGAAGGAAGAAAAAATAGAAAATTAATGGGAATGCTGTTGGGAGAGGAATTTGGGGAAGTATTTGAAAAGCTAGTGTTTATACAGTCACAGTTGTAAATATCTCTAATTCAAAGCTTTCAAATGCTGAAATGAAAATCAGAAGGCAGTACGATTCATATCAAAAGATACAGTTGTGCAATTCACAATATGTATATATTTCCCAAATGTAAAAGGAGTAAGGAAAATTAGCTCATGGAGTTGACCTGTTATATAACATGGCTAAATCTGACGACTTGTTAAAAGAGAGCCTGATAGTACAGTCAGTTAATGAAGAGGTCTTGGATGCAGCAAGCAATTCACAAGGGAGCAGAAGAGGAGGGAAGGAAGTAGTGAGTCAGGAAGAGCAGTGCTGAGAAGACAGGAAAAGTAGTTCACTTACCGATAATCCCATTTTGCAAGGTGTTAACTGTTGAGTAAGAGGAAAGAAAAGGAAAGAGTGCATAACATGGCCAAACACATATAGTTTTGAAAAATCCCCAGCTAAATAATTCAGTCAAAAAAGCAACATCATATTAAGTGACTTGTTGAGAAAAGGATATGAATGTACCAAAATCTTAATAGCTAATTTTCTAATAGGGTTGAAGGGAGTTAAAATGTACAGGGCAGAGGTGGCACTGAATCGAGAGATTGCTTTTCCTTTATTCAATACTATAAATGTCTGAAAAAGAAAAGACAACACATAAACAGAGTTTAGAATCTTATATTAAGAACATTTAAAGAGAAAGATGAGACCATTATTTAGAAAGACTGCCTTATAAATTAATATAGTAATACACTGATTACCAACCTATGACATGATGATACGTGCTTTTTCCTTCTGAGCACTATAAACTCTCCTAAATTTGATAAGTGACATGAGAATTTAAAGAAGAAAATCAAGAAAATTTGCATTTAATGCTATAGGAAGTAAGGCATCTTTAACAAGTTTTGCCATCAGCATTTTAAGCTGTATTTATAATTTATGAAAAGCACAAAAATGAGATTTTGATCATTTCTTTATTTAGATAAAATGTTTTCCCAAGAGCTTCAGGGTTTTACAGGTGTGTTTCTGGATCACACTCTCTGGGCACTAATAAGCCACCTGCTGTGGAGAGCCACGGGAAGAACAGAGTCTGTGGTATGAAGGTCCAACCTCTGAAGATCAAAGCACGTTACACAGAGCTCAAGATCATAAGGGATTTTAGGTATGACTCTGCAGATGCAAAAATACGTATATAAAAAATTTTCTCCTTGTTTTCACTTTTTGCTTCTCCACACGGTAGAGGAATCGACTCCTGCCCTTCCTCTTACCCCACTGCAGGATGCCTCCTCTTCAGCTCTCTGCCTGTCCTGGGAATGCAGGTTCAGATGAATGCTTCCCAAAGACTTCTAAGACAATGGGTCCCTCACACACTCAGACCCACCTAGCATCTTAGTGATACTTAAACAGAGGGGAGAAGACACAGAATTCTTCACCAGACATCCCTGGGACTAGCCCAGAACCAATTAGAAAGTAGGGGAAATAAAGGCAACTTGACTGAGAACTCACTCTCTTATTGATGTAGTATGGGTCCAAGTCCTCCAGGGGCTCTGACACCATCCCCGGAGGGATGTCTCCATAAATAAATGGAAGGGATTTTCCTGCTTCCAAGTCACTATTTGGCTTTGGGCCATTTTCATCATCCTCATCCTTGCGCTCTTGTTTGGGTCTCTTAGATTTCTCTTCTGCAATGCGTTGTTCAATAGCAGCAAGGGATTCCCTGGTAAAGAAGCGGAAGCTGTCAGGTCCTGGGGGTACCAGCACTGACTGTGCCATCTTTTCATCCTGCTCCTCTAATCACTGTTTAGCTCCTTGCATAAGAAAGTGCTATGGAAACAAGAGAAAGAGAGAGAGAGAGAGAGAGAGAGAGAGAGAGAGAGAGAAAATCAATCACTGGTCATTCTGATACAAGGCAACTGTGGCAAGTGCATGATACTGAGATAAAACACACAAACCAGGCTATCTGTGTTTTATACTAAGTAAGCTGTATTTGGCATCAGGGGATGTCACGAAGGCATTCATTTACTTGCATGGAGATCTACCTTTCATATTCAGTAGCTGTCTATGAGGCAATCTAATCTCCCACTCCTACAATGTTTTACGTGAAAATATCCAATTCAGAGCTCAGAAATGGAGGATACTGGCTTGTGCTTGCTGTTTCACTTGTGTGAATATTTTGGCAGCCATCTTTTTCAGCATCCTTTTTGAAAAGAAATCAGAGATTCCAAAACAAGACATGAATAATCACTCAAAATTGTAGAACCCGGGCTGTGCGAGGATCTCTCATGCATCTCTCCATTTTTTTCCCTGTGTTCCCTTTGGCCTACTTTTCCACCTTTAAGAGCTTATTCAAAATCAACGCACCTGGTAAAGAGCTCTGGAAATCCTGAAATACCAGGCTATGGAAACACAGGTAGATACTGCTGGAAAGCAAGGGAGTGGGAAGGAGAAGGGGATGCCTGACTATTTGGAACTGCTCAGAAGCTGCACAGGAAGGGATCTAGCTCCTGCCAAACCGGGCAGGAAGTCACCCACGTCAGAGGTCTGGAGCTTGGACCCCCTGGCTTAGCAACCTGCTGCTAGCTAGGGTAATTGCTTCTTAAATTAACAGATTGGCAGTACCTTGGGAAATGCTGTAGAGAGAGCCCATTTTCTCACATAGTGCCCATTTCAGAAAAAGCTACATAGCAGATTTGGACTTGAATAAGATAGTAAGTGTAAGACAGTTTTTATCTTTTAAGCAAACTACCATTATGTTGGTCTCTGCAATAACACAAATGGAGTTTTACTGTATTCTGATCACATTTTACTGGACTAAGACATGTAACTCAACAGAGCACACCAACTGTTCCATATGTTACCCATGAACCAGGACAGGAACTTCAAAGCTTTTTGAAATAGTCCAACCAAAATCTTGACTCCTGAATGCCATATAGATACAATCGTTTATCTATTTTCCCTTTTTTAAAAATATCAATCCATTTTAACCCCCACTCTACAAGAATACGAATTGCCATTTAATCATATGAAGTTCATTTTCTAAGAGCAAAATGCATTAACAGCCACATCATTTCTGAAGCATATGCCAGATCAAACAGGGAAATCGAAAATAGCCTAAGCTACTGTATCGTTTCTACCTTCTTTTCTTTCCTTTTTGAGTAGATTAGGACCCTAAAGCTACCAGCTAGCTAACTGCCCTCTCAGTACCACAGTGACTCCAAAACATCCCTCATTTACCTCACCCATCCCCAGAGACCCTTGTGCCTAGCGACAGGCATAAGCAAGAAGGTTGCACACTGCAGGGAGGGAACTGCCGTGCCTGGATGCTCTAACAGAAGAGACATGCCTAAACATGCAGCCAGCAGCTTCGGAATGGAAGTGGTCCTCTGCAGACTCCCCCAAGGATTCTACTGTAAAGGTAGAGAAGCATCACAGAGAGAGAATAAGCATAATAAGAATAGTAAAACATTACCCCTGCAGAATCTTTTACACTCAGAGTTTGGGATTGATAAGCTGGCACCAAGAAGACTGCAGCTAAAATTCCATCATGCTTTTTTCCCTTTTTTTCATTTTTTTTTTTTTAAATTCTCCTTCAAAGACCACACCTAACTTCCTGTAAAAGGATTCTGGTAACTGAAGTAAGAACAGGCATTTCCTGTGTGGGGACTACAAAATGGCATGATTTTGACCACCACTAGGGGGCGGGGAACTGTGACGAGAAACCCCTCACAGGCACTCAGACGTGTTTCAAGCAGCCCAACGCTTTAGTATGGAGCTCTGATCTACAGGCTTTCCTTAGAACAAAACCTAAAGATGCTGCTGATGTCAATTATTAATTTTGTTGTCAGATTAAGTTTATGTTCCTGTTTTTTATTTGCTAACCCCGAAGTCCTTCAATTAATACAAATAATTCAAAAGAAAGTAAACAATGAAGGATTAAAAAATCAAAACTCGTGAAACAGCAATTGTATTAATGGAAGTCTTACATACAGTGGGATTTAACATTCGCCTCAGCCCCAGAGTATCTGAAATGCAATAAGGTGCTTTGCTAATTCATAAAGAGATGGCCTTTGTGCTATACAAGTTAACCTGCTCTAGAAATAAAATCAACCTGATGAGACACCTATCTCATTTTATCTCTGAGTGAAGTGACTGAAAAGCAACCAGAAGAACACAGAAAAGGTAGTGGGATCCAAAAAAGATTTGATGGTGTACTATGTGCCTGACCCTGGCTGGGCTAAGATGTCTGTATGTCCTGAATGACTTCATCCTCTTCAGAACCCTGTCAATAAACACTTTTCATAGTCTTTATTTGAATACTGAAGAAAGGAAGTGCACCAAGGTTAGAAAAAGTCACCTAAGCTCATACAGGCAGGATTCAGACTCAAAGACTGATATTAAAAAATCTGTGAAACTTATTCAGTCATAAAAAGAAATACCTAATCATGCAACTAAATTCTAAAATTAAGATTAAATAAAAATCAGGCAATGGCACCAATTATAACCAGAAAGCCATAATTATTAAATCAATATGTTTTGCATATTTTCCAGCTTCACCAATTCCATTAGAAAAATGTACTTGTTGGAAATGAGCAAGAAGAATATATAGGCAAAAAGAATTTTTTAGTCACCCTAACAAATCTCTTTTGGTTACAAGAAATAAAGGAATGCCTCAAACTGGCTGAGGAGAAAGGAAGGAAAGAAGGATGGAAGGAAAGAAGGAAGGAAGGAAGGAAGCAAGGAAAGAGGATGGGGATTCAAATGGCCAAGTTTATTGTCTAGGGCTAGCTTTAGGCACAGGATGGTTGAGAAAGTCAGCTAATGTTACCAGCACCAAGTCATGCTGCATCCTTCGGCTCTGACTTCCATGGTGATAGCTCTTCTACAGATTAATCCCTTCTTGTAGAAAGTTGCTCTCATAGGTTCAGCCTCCCAACCTCCAAGACTTAAATCCATTAGGAACAAGGACCCAGAAAAACTCTCATTGGCTCAGGTTGGGTCATGTGACCATCCCAGAAGTAATCATTCATTCTGTCCGGAGTAATGCTGGGTTTTGTGCTTTGAACGATCTTCCCTAAACCAAATGCCCCACCCTTGGAAATGGGAGAAAATCTCACGTGAAACCTGTGGACAGCCAGGGTTGTGGAGGTGGTATGAAACATTCCTCAAAAGTAGAGTTGGGGTACTATTACTGGATTAAAGGGGGACTGATGGTCAACAAAAACAAACAAGTGTGTACTTTGGTCACAAACTGGTCATATTTGCAGTGCTTCAATACTTAAAGAGTAACATTATGAATGTATTTATATATTATAAAAGATATATATATATATAAAAGATTTTTTGTACAATATAGATTTGATTTGAGATAAGAATCACAGTCTCTTGTTTCTGATTTCCCAGGATGTTTTCAGAAGCCACACACAGTAGCTGTTCATTTGTTCTGACTCTCATCAGCAGCATACTGACATGAGATGGCTAAATGATACGTTACATGAAGTTTTTAAACATCATTCAGTTGTATTACTTTTCAGACAGAAGATTTTGCATTGCAACTTAAGGCTGACACTCTATGTGGAAGACCCATTAATCATAGAAAAGGCAGACAATGTTATTTAGAGAAAGGAACAAATATTACACGTTGGATTTCTAAATTCTGATGACATTTCTATATTTCTCTTTCAATGCCTTTTTTCTTTTAACTTTCTCATAAAAGAGGAACATAAATTTTTCTACATTAAAATATAAAAGAAAAATTAAGCCATGTTATTTACACATGATGACATCTATGAAAAAATAGTATTAGTTATATGAAAGACTGGGTCATAAGAAAATAAATATATATAGTAATAAATAGTATATGACTCGATTTCTTTCCACAAAGATCCACATTTGTAATATTAAGTACTCTAAAGTTAAATTTATGCTAAGAAAATTGTTGGCTTATTAAATCCCATATATAAGGAATAATTATCTAATAGTTTATATTATAACTAATGATTGTGGATAAGTGCTCAAAAACTTAGAAGATTTTGCATTCAAGAGTTAGAAAAGCTGAGGAAGACTAAGGAATGCCTTTTCCTGAAAGTGATCTTCTAATTCTATTTTATAATTGTGATTTTTAGTTTTCTTTAATTCATCAGAATAATGATGGAAACATAAACCATAAAAAGATTTGCTAAATGTTATCTGAAGATTATTTTCCAATTTTTGAGTTTCCTTTACAGGTTTGAGTCTATTTTCTCATGAAATTTTTGTCACTCACTGTGTTTTTGCATGTCTTTCTCTTTTTAGCCTTGATCTATTAGCTCATTTCTGTAACTAACAATTTCCATAAGAGGGAGAATGTTCTGAACAACCAGACTTACTTGCTTTTCCACTATAGATTAGGAACAGGGCATAATAGAAAATGAAAGACATAGGCTCAGTATGTACTGTTCAGGTAAACTTACATTTTTCTGTAAATGTTAGGTTTAGTACCAATATGAAAGAAAACTATTTTCAGTATTTTATATTCACATTATATTTGCTGAATAATATTCTTTATAAAAGCAGAGGCATTCATTCAATATTAAATTTCTGAACACACTTTGATTTTCTTTAACAGAAATGCACACCAAGGTTATGATGATCCCTGGGAAATATTCAATTTTGATATACTGATAATGACTTTACATCCAACTTTCTTGGGAAAAAATCAATGATATATAATGCGATATGACTATATGTTTATATAAACATTATTTTATTGAAGGTAGATGGGGAACAAATTTATACATCCTTTCTTAATCTTCAGATGTGTTAAATGCATGTTAGTAGACATCCATGAACTGCTTTAACTCTTCCTGAATGACTTACAACTGGAAGGCCACCTCTAATCTGATTACATATGAGTTTGTTTTTGATGGATAGATTATGCTAGAATCATAGAATTCCATTTCTCTATCTTAATAGTTAGGTAAGGAATAACATTTCCTAATATATGGCCATTCCCTGAAAGTGAGACATTTCCATTTGTTCCACATTATTTTGGAACAATATTTCCAGCTCAGATTTCTTTATTCTTCATTCTTTCTGTTATAATGAGAACTTCTACCTAAAATTTTCCCTCAGTCCTGACCCACTCTTTTTTTTTAATTGAAGCATTGTTGATATACAAACTTGTATTGGTTTCAAGTATACAACACAGTGGTTCAACAGTTACCTGTATTATTAAATCCTCACCCCAACTAGTGCAGTTACTATCTGTCAACATAGGAAGATGTTACAGATCATTGGGTATATTTTTCATGCTGTACTACCATCTCTATGACCAACTTATATTATGATTGAGAATTTTTCCCACCCATCCTCTTATGGGGGCTAGATAAAAGCAGCCTTAAACTCCTCAGTGGGGTAGTAGATCTGAATGTGTGGGCATCTTCCCCAGGAGAGAATAAACAGCAGAGCCAGGAGCAGAAGGTCTTTGGAATGAATAACAATGCTCAAAAAATAGCTACATTCCAAAGTGTCCTAGATACAAAATTTGGGCGTGTTTGTGTGCATGTGTGTGTCTGAGACACAGAACTAGAGATGAGAGAATGAGAGCATAATAGACCATAGATTTGTTTCTTCATGTCATATTTACACAACCTGAATTCTAGTACTCTGTTGAGTTCTTGGTATTGGTCATCTCTAATCTCCAAACTGTTTTGTGAAGAAAGTAGTGGTCTTGTCATTTTTCTAATGTGGTGGTCGTCTAGACTTATGAACGCTGTGAAAGTTGCCATTGCCACACACAGACAGCATTTAAACTCACGTATGTGTCTGATTTCAAATTCCAAATATACTTCATTTTCCCATTTTCCCTCAGAAGTGAGAAATGTACCACTGATACACAAGTTGAGAAGGATAATGTGAAATACATCTGATTTTTTATATCACTGGATCCCCATCCATACAAAAGATACTGGTAGAATACCATAGGCCCACTGCTATTACCCACCAGGAATCGCTTAATTTCTCTTTGTAATCTTGCTGTGGTGGGGTGAGCCTGACTTCTTCTGGAATAAGACAAACTCTCTGGACCTCTATTTTCTCAGCAGTAGAAATAAAGGCTCATTGTGAGTTTTATGAAACAAATTTATAGGAAAAAGTTAAACACTATGATTAGGACATAATAGATGCTTAATAAATGCTGGTTTCTTTTCCATTTTTCAGAGACACCTTAGTGATGCTTATCATGTCTACCTCTCACTAAAGTTACTTATGTAAAGTCTATCATCCCTGCTATCTCATCTTCCTCACCTTACCCCATCTTTCTTGTGTTTTCCACACTGTCCAGCATTACCCCTCATTTAAGATACACTGTCTAGTAAACTGCCAATGAATGAACTGCTCCAAACCTGTATTTATTCAGGAGCTTTTTTATTCTTCAGCAGACTAATTCTAGGTTTCTGATTTTTTTTCTGTTTCAGTTATACAGAATTTTATAAGTGACTGTACCATTAAAGTTTGAGCTTTCATAACCTTTCCTAATATGTGCATTTAGCCTAAACTCAGACTCCTCTCTTCACTGCCATCACACATGCACATACATTTACATATGCTTGTTACTGCCTTTGCCCAAAAAGTTCATCATTCACGTATTTGCCCTTCCTGATCTTATCAGTTCTTCAGGTACAATCAGTCTGGAAAACTTTCTTTAAGGAATCTCTCATTCTCTGGATTTCCATTATACTTAAAGTAGAAAAATACCGCAATATTATTACTACTATGATATTATTCTACTGTATGCAGAAGGAAATATTACATCCTTCTACATACATTTTTCTTTGCTTTAATATGTTGCCAAAACTATTCTAAGTCAGTTTTAATGAAACTATAACCTTGCATCTGGTGCACCCAAGAATCTTCACCCATTCCCCATCACCTTCGTATAAATTCCTTTCCCTGGAATTTAAAGGATGATCCAAATTTTCTCTCCAGTCTAATCTCCTGCCAACCCCTGCCAGTACCTTATGATAAAGAAGAAGGAACTTGGTGCAAGTTTTCATAAATTTGCACCCTGATCTCTGTGTTTCTACATCTAAGCTGTTGCTTCTGCTATTTTTCTGAGCTGAAATTCACTGTATCACCAACTCAGCCTAACAAAACAATAGCCGTCTTGAATCCCAGATACTACATTTTCCATGAGTACTTCCACACCTTTCCAGCTGGGTCTGTCCCTTCACTTTTTCACACTCTAAATAGCACTTGTTTTTCACACATTATTTGTCATATTTATGTAACTGCCCTGAGGTAAGACTCTGATGTACTCCTCTTTGTAACTCTTTAAGTACATAAAGCAGTCTTTTGCATTAAGTAGATATTCAATTAAAGAGGCAAATAACAAAATTTCAAAGAGATACAATATTAAGCAAGCTGTCATGCTGAAGGGGATCTGAAGGTGCAACAGGCTTTTGTGACTCTAGAGGACAGATCTAAGACAAATATGGATATTACAGGAAGAAAATTTTTGATTCAATATAAATAAAAATATTCAAATTCTTAGACCTGCATAAAACAAAATGACTATTCTTTCTCTTTTACTGAAGTATTGTTGATACAAAATGACTATTCTTTAATAAGGAATAATTCTCAATTACCAGAGGTAATCAAGTATATACTTTAGAAAGGATGCTTTTTGGGCAAAAAACTGGAAGATACAACTGCAAAAATATTTCCAACCTTCAGATTTTCTGATTGCCTAAAATAAAAATAGAGCTTCAAATTATCTTTTACCAAAGTAAGCAAAATGAAGACTGAATTCAATTTATTATTAACGTTTTTTACATAAATTCTGGATTACAGATAACTCAAAATCCAGAAGATGCTTATGGAACATACTGTATCTCCCTGATTAGTGGCTGTGAGCCCCAGAAGGGCAGGAGCTTGTCTGGGCTTGCTGACCGCCTACCTCCCAGTCTCCAGTGCTTATTGTGTATCATGTGATTTCTCCATAAAAATGTGGTACTGAAATAAAAGTGAGACTTAATTTGCATTTGCATAACCAAGTCAACAGAGGTCAAAGAACTACACTCACCATGGTGAGCATTTCGTAATGTATGTAATTATCGAATCGCTATGTTGTACACCTGAAACATAATATTATATGTCAACTATACTTCAATTAATAATTTAAAAACAGTAAAACAGATGTCACAGAGAAGACAGAGTAAAATGGGGTCTTACCAATAAAATCTAACTTAAAAAAAAAAAACGAACTTCTGCATCTTGGACTGCAATGTGAAAACACTGAAGAGCCGACAGTGTGAAGTTCTTCTTCCCTCTCTTTAGGGTCAAGAATGAATCTATTTGTTCACATTGTAAACAACATATTTTCAGCAAATATATAAAAACGTGTCTGGATACACGTTTTCTTTTTTAATTTAGTTACCTTGGAGGTTGAGGCCCTTGACCCAAGACTGGTATAACTCTAAAGCAATTTGGAGGGCCTTCTCTTGGAGTTGCCACTTACCTTTTTAGGGAGCTAATTTGCAGTTTTTTTTTTTTCTACCCAAATGTTTTTGGCACTCAGTTTGTAGCTACACCTGATTTTTGCAACATCATTCATTTTGAGGGGCTCTTTTTTGCTGTGCTGTTTTTTGGTTGGTACCATGTTTCTGGGGGGGAAGAAGGAAGTAATTTTGCTACTAGCCACACGGAACTAGTTTGACTGCTACTTTCTAACTGGGCTTCTCTGGGCGAAGGACTTAGAGTATAGTGAGGATTAAATTAAAGAAGACAATGCAAAATATCCAGTACACATGGCAGATCCTACTTACCTGATTTTTTTCCTATACCCTTCAGGCTCTTACACATAGCACTGTACTGAGCATAATGAATAAGAACAAATAGAAAGCTAGAAGCCTTAATCTTTCAGAATTTACAATGCAGTTTATCATTTAACAACAAAAAATTTAAGTTCTAACTAAGAGCCAGTTCTCTTCCAGATGCTCAGAATATAGTTAACTAACCAAACAGATAAAAGGACGCAAAACTCTGCCCTTCTGAAGCTTACATTCTATTGATCCCAGGTGATACAGACTATGTACATGTAAGTTAAATATAGAATATAGCAGGAAAAAGATCATGCAGCACAGAGAAAAAATGAGTCAGAGGTGAGGGAGGAGAGCGGGGTGCTGCAGATCTAAAAGGGTGCTCAGGGAAAGTCTTGCTGAGGAATGACAAAGTAAAAGCCTCCGAAGGCCCCAAGGAAGCCGGCCAAGTCAACACCCTTCCGGGGTGATGGGGTTCTGAGCAAAGCAAATGCACAAGAAGAGTGACAGAAAGGTGTTCACATTCGGAAAGGCCTAGAGAGAGTAAATAATGTGGAAAGAAGAAAAGGACCACACCAGGCAGTAACATAGCAACAGGAAGAAGCAAGTAGAGCAGGTAGCAGGGACAGTGAGTACGAGGGCAGATCCTGCCAACCGCAGTTAGGCTGCCATCTGGTTTCCCAGCAGTTTCACCGGTGACACCAGGGCCATAAATGTCAAGATCAGAGCCCAAGCCAGACCCTGAGAGGAAACAGAAATAAAGAAAATTTCATAGCAGAATTAAAGGAAAGCTCAGTGCCGCTCATGGCCTGCGCCTGACTGCACGGGGGATGGCGGAGCAGGGTATCCACACTGGCTGCGCAGAAAAGCCGAAACCTGGATGGCTATCTGCAGGGCGGACCCAAAGTCAGCCTATGGCTATGGAGAGAACAGCAGCCACCTAAGCAGCTAGAAACTGCTCGACGTCAGAGAAGCAGAGCAAAACATGGCCTGTTTTTAGTGCCTAGAAATATTGGTTGAAATTTTAAAAGCTTAGGAAAGAGATCATCTTTATGACCATGAGGCAGTTTTTTAAATAGACAATAGCACCAGTTAAGAGATATAGCTATAAAACAGACATCACTATAAACCTTTTTGTTTTTACATTTGGAAAGTGTGTAGGTAATACCTTTGTCTTTTCAATGTGTAGACAGCTACCTTCTCTAGCAATTCCCTTACTTCTAGTCACTCCTGATATACTTCAGAGAACCAGGGCATGGCTACTGTTCCTCAGTTCACTTTATCTCTTGACCCTGAGGGCTTTTTCCTTTTTTTTCTTTTCTTTTTTCTCCCCCTTCTTTCTCTCTAGGACAAGGATAATTCCTGTCCTGGTCATATCCAAAAGGTTGCTGTTGGAATGAATTCCGATCCTTTGAAGTAAACATTTTTTTGAACAGCAAAACATTATAGCATTGCTTATTCATTTTCTTCTTTTCCTTAATATTATTAAAATACCAGTTTTTGCCTGTAGGAATGAATGGAGAAAGGGTATTTTAAATGAAAAGAAGTGATCTCTCACATTATATGTTTAAAAGTTTCCCTATGTAATTGTGTATGTGAATTATAAAAATATGGTTAGAACTAAGATGTTACATTTTGAACCGATCTCTATGTACATAGACATAGAAGCCCATGTATGTCAGATCATGTGATCCCCACCGCATCCTACTGCTTTGCCAGTTTCACCCACAAAGGAGAGCAGGAGAAACATCCGGCTTGATAAGGGAAAAGGGCAAAGACTCAGGAAAACATACCACGGCCTCCCAGTAAAGTGACCGTTTGCCTTATACCTATTAATTTCCAGGCTCATACTCATAAATGACATTTCCTACTTATTTTTCTCACTTCCAGCCAAACAAAACATACTGAAATCATTAAAAGCAAGAACTGATTTGTAAAAGCAGCCTCATCACTTGAAAATTATCAAAGGGCAAGAAATGACTCACACATTTTTTGAAAAGTTCGAATCATGATCACAAATTGCAAACTGAATTATCTTCCGGTTTTTCATTAAAGACGCAGAAAAAGAGAAAGCGAGGGAAGGAAGGAGGGAGGGCGAGGGAAGGGAAGGGCAGAGAAGAGAACGCTTCGAGTTACATAAAGATAATATTCATCTGAATACAAGAATCTGTAAACTAGAAGGTATGACTTAGATTCAGAACCACACCCCTACTGTTCTTCGGGGCCCTGAGCCAAGTTTGTCCCTGTGCTGACACCGTGACCAGCGCTAATTAAAATCGCAGGTTTTGTATTTAGAAGGAGGCCCCCCAATAGATGTTTTAGTCAGTCTACTTATGTTATTTAAGGACTGAACTAAAATCAGAGACAGATGGTTTAGTCTCAGATCTCAGAACAGAGATTTCACAACTTTCCTTGGTTTTGTATTCAACTCTTTAATCATTGTCTAATTTATTTAGTTATAATCTCTGTCAGTATTAACATCATGCAGACTATTTTTACTAGTACATCACTGGATGGAATGGAAGCACTATACCCACCCCATATGAGATTTATCAGGGAAAAATAATTGGCAAAATATTTGTTTAGCCTTCTGTTTACTGACATTGAAAGGATATTTACTTATTAGTTTATCTAATATCCAGTGACTTCATTATGACAAGTGCTGCCTGGTGGTGGACATGATCCCTGTGATTCTCAGCCTTTTGTCTGCTTCTCCGCCCATCCCCTTCCTCAAGTCTTCTGAAGAGAACGAAATGTTAATTGGATTAATCAGTTCCGGAGACAACAGAATGATTAAAAGTCATGAACACACAGACTTTTAATGTGTTGTATTCTAATTCTCATTCAGGACAGAAAGAACATTTTCTAATTTTCTTTTTGATTACTTTTCTGATCCATGGGTTGATTTAGATGTGTGTTGCTTAATTGCCCCCAAATGGGCTTTTTACAGATACCTTATTGTGGGTAGTTTCTGATTTAATTCCACTGTAGTCAAATACTCTGAAATGAAATGAGAGACTTATTTCATGGCCCAGCATATTGGTCTTTGGTGAATGTTCCCCATGTAATTGAAAAGAATGTTTATTCGGAAGTTGGGTATGATAATCCATAAATGTGAATTAGGTCCTCATGTTTGATAATTAATAGTATTTTCCAAGTCTTCTACATCCTCACTAGTCTTTTCTATTTCTTCTATCAACTACTGAGAGAAGAATGTTAATATCTCTAACAATTGTGCATTCATCTATTTCTCATTTCAGTTCTGTCAATTTTTTCTTCTATTTTGAAACTCAGGATTTTTTCATGCATATTTAAGATTGTTATGTTTTGTTAAAAGTCAGCCTTTTTATCTGTATCAAATGACCATTTCTATCTGTGTTAACATTCCTTACCTTGAAGTCTATGTGATATTAATATAGCTTATCAGCTTTCTTCTGCTTAGTGTTTATACGCTATATCTTTTGCTAGTCTTTTGCTTTGAAACCTGTCTGTATTAGTATACTTAAGATGTGTCTCTTGAAAACAACACATCATTGGATTTTATTTATTACTGAAATATCATTGATATATTCCATCTTATATTGGTTTTAAGTATATAACACAGTGGTTCAACAGTAACCCATATTATTAAATATCCTCACCCCCACTACTATGGTTACTATCTCCCTGATTCAAAAAGATGTATGCATGCCTATGTTTATTGCTACATTATTTATGGATGATAACCAAGATATGGAAGCAAATTGATAAAGAAGATATGGTACATATACACTATGGAATGTTATTCAGCCATAAAAAAGAAAGAAATCCTGCCATTTGCAATAACATGGATGGATCTAGAGGATATTATGCTAAGTGAAATAAATCAGGCTGAAAAAGAAAACTACCATATGATTTGACTTATTTGTGGAATGTAAAAACAAAACAGTACAACATCAACAATAGAGCAATAGGCATCACTGGATCTTGCTTTTTATTCAGTCTGTTGACAATCTTGAGAGAAGTGATAATATATACCTGCAAAAAGACCTGCAAGAATGTTCATGGCATAACAGTTATAACCCAGAAACAACTCAGTGTTTACCAATGCGTGAATGAAAAATAAAGATATTTTTATCCAGTAGAGTATAACTCAACAGCAGAATGTTAGAATTACTTACACATGCAAGAAAATGGTTAAATTTTTTAAAAAATTGTGTGAAAGGAGCCAAGGAAAAATCAGAACATACTTTATGGTTTTGTTTATGTGAAGTTTTTGAGCAGGCAAAACTAAGCTTTGGTGATAGAAATCAGAAGAGTGGTTGTCTCTGCAGGCAGTGGGGATTGACTGGGAAAGGGCACTTGGCAGATAGAGAGGTTCTACATCTTGATTTGGGTGGTGGTTCCAAGGAAAATGTGTTTGTCAAAACTCAAACTAATACACATTTTATTTTATGCAAATTACACTTCAACTAAAGAAGATGGCATGAGCCCAAGCTCTGTTGACTTTCTTCTACTTCCTTTTTTCCAGTAAGTCTTGTATGACTGCCCCAAGACAAACCTGGTAAACTGAGACAAGCCGAGCATGTCTGCTCGCTCTCCTGCCAATCCTGCTCCACCTGATAGTGTTCCTATCGGAGTTCTTCGGTGCACTATCTCCGTGTGGCCAGGATGACAATGTGAGCTTTCCTGATACGGAGCTATACCTCAACGCTAGGTACAAGCCCAATTATGCCTCTAAGATAACTGGGACCTGGCTCCTTTTGGGTCTTTGAGCAAAATACCGTCATTATTCCCTGCACCCAAAGAATTCAAAACCTAACTAGGTAGTCAAAATAAACATGTGGAAACTTAAATAATAGTATTGAGTACACTAATGGTATATGAGAACAATGTACAGAAATAATAGAAGACATCTAACAAGGAGAAAATGAGTTCTTGTGGTAACAGTGACAAGTTTGAATAGATTTTTTTAAAAATTTACAAAATATTTTTATATATATTATTTTATTTATCACTTACAACAACCTTAGGAGGTAGATCAGGAAAGTATGAATAACTTCATCTGATAGATGAAGAAACTAAATTTTTAGTCAGCTTATGTCACTGGCCACAACAAATAAACATAAGATGCAAGATTGCAACTAATGTATTTTGAATCTCCCCCAAACAAGGCTATATTCTATATCCCTTTCTGGCCACTGAGGGCTGAAGTGATGAACTTCTTAGATTGATGGAACTTAGTCTGAGCTTTAAAGGATGGGCCAGATGTGGGGACAACTCCAAATCGAACAGAAATCACGAAGAAAGGCCCAGCCCCAAGCAGGGTCTGGTTCTAATCTACAAAAGAAAACAAGGCAGGTCAGGGAATTAGCAAGTGAAAGGTCATTTGGATTGGAGTGAAAATTCTTGCCTAGATCAACCTACAGATCTACAGGGACAGATGATGGAGGCCAGAGTGGAGAAGGGTCAAGTAGAATACAAAGGGTCAAGGGCAACTTGCTGAAGCTCTTAAGAAGGAAAGTGAGATATCAAGAAGAAAATTATACATTACAAAATATCTTAAATATTATAAAAATTAATATGAAAATACTAATACATATTTAAGATTACAGTTTTAGTACAGTACTGAAAGTGGATGAACAAATACTAAGTTATACAGAAATAAAGGAATTAGGAGAACTTGTTTAAGAAATTCATTGTTGAAGGGAGAAAAACAGACAGAACAGAACCAAAGTGTACATTTTCCAGTATAAAAGAGAACTGTGCTTGCTTGAAAGTGGAAAAGCAGAGTTCAAAATACAATTAAACATATGGAGAGAGTACTTGCTCAAGGGGACTTTCTCCTGGAAGATGAGGAAAGGACTGGGTCAAGAACAAAGAAGAGATCATTTAAGCTTTGACATCAAGAGGAATAACATTAAGTATGGGGAAAAGTCAGAGCAAGGGTACGAAAATACCTTTAAACTAAGATTAAGAACAGAGATCAAATTCACCTGATCACCTCAATCTTTTGAGAAAAGTCCTGTACCAGATATTGTTAAAAAACAAAGAGAAGAGTTGTGATTGGAAAATTTGGGAAAGAATAAGAAGGCCATTTGAATTACCACTGATGAAAAGTGGATTTTGTTGGTTGTTTGCAGAAGAAATAAGAAATTATAATTTAAAAAATACAGAAATTGTGGAGACTTGATTTTAATTAACATATATATTTAGGTAATAATTTACATATTATATGGTATCTCTCACTCTTAAATTAGCAATATTTTCCCACTTGAATAAAAGAAATTATGATGTTGTTATATGAGGTCAACTTTGGCTTGAAGCAGGAAACATTTTCTCTCTGAATACCCTAGAAATGTAACACAAGAGTGTATCATAACAACCAACATTTTTTTGTTAGTCAATAAAAGCTAATATTTGCTGAAATTTTACTAAGGCCAAGTACTGTAGTAAATGTTCTACATGTACATGGTATTATTTAATTCAATCTTCACAATAACCTGTGGGGTATGAGCAATTATTAACCCTGTTTTACACATGGAGGCCCAAACAGGTATATTTTTTGCCCAAGGACAGATTAGTAAGTAGAGAAGCCAGAATTTGGACTGGGACAACCTTCTTTCTGAAAACAAGTTCTTAACCACCATGTTTGCATGTGACTAAAATCATCTATGTAAACTGTAAAATGTTAGTCATGTCTCTATTTCCTGTTACAGTGTTAAGATTTCAAAATTTTATTTTAGGTCTACTATTAGCAGATCAGACTGTGACCACTGCCACCTCCCCAGGCTTTGTATCCAGTGGAACTTTATACTGGAGTATAAAGTACAGGGGACAGAGTAGCCTCATGTGCAACCTGGATATTATACTAAAGACATAGAGAATCCCTGGGGAATATTATTCAGAATAGTAGCACAATCAGGTTTATTTCTTAGATGTCACTTCGATGGCATGGAAGAGGTCAGGAGTGTGACCCCTTGATTTCTCCCTTTAGGAGATAAGATAAAAGGCTATTGTAAGACCAGACAAGAGACAATGAATGTCAGGAGGAGGCAGAAGCTATGAGATGAGAAGGAGATGATCTGAGCATTTCTGAGGTTGCTTCAGTATAATTTGAAGTTTACACATTGGTGGAGAAGTTGCTGCAGAAGCTGAAAATGACTACAAAGTTCCTGTGGGAGCATCTTAGGCACAGGTGGAATAAGGCTTCTCTGTCTTTCCCAGCCCTTCCTAATCTTCCCCTCCTGGGAAGTCTAATTCCGTGTGAAGACATCTTAAATGTTAGAAATGGCATAAAACTAAATGTGATTTATTCCCAGAGGAATTAACGTTTAAACAAAAGGGAATTAACAAGAAGCCTACATGTCAGAAACATGTACCAGCTGGGACGCAGAAGGAGATTGAGAAAGAGTGGGCTGTGCGTCACTTAAAAAAAAAAATTCGGAAAAAGTTTTGAACTAGCCAATACAATTAAGACAAATGTAAAGAAAGCCTAATATGGATATCACTTGCTCAGGCGATGTACGGTAAAGAATGTGAACCCTGTAATATTCAGCCAATGAGGAACTAGGGGAGGGACTCCCATGCTAAGGAATCAATAGCTTGTTGTAACTCATTGAGTTGCCTGCTCACCAGACACCCGACCTTGCAAGACTGCCATTAAAGTCTCGCTCTGCTGCTGTCTCCGTGTTCTATTGAGTTTGAACCAGTGAGAGCATTTCTCACACCAAATTCATGGAAGAAAACAGAATGAAAGTTGTATTAAAGAAAACGTATTCTGCCCTGAGATACTGGAGCAAGAGGAGACTAAAATCCGGGGTGCCAGTGAGGAATCATTTGCAGAAAGGAATCCAAGTCAGTAGGAGAATGAATTGTCTTGGGGGAGGGGCAGCGACAATGCATATTCTGTTTATTTCATAAAAGAAAAAGATATATATTCACTTTTTAAGAGTAGGTAAGTAGTTCCACAATTCACTGAAGTTCCTTTAACTATCATAGACTTTTTTTTCGATAATAAGGAGTAAAATTTCTATAACAAGGAGAAGGGGATTGAGGGGTATCTTTCAGAAAAGGGAGTTGGAAATTAGATTCATTATTAACTGAAATGAAATATAAAACAATATAGTAAAAATAAATGTAATAAAAAAACAAGAAAGTAATATTTATATATAAATATTGTTAGTCTGGCTGGATGTGGAAATAGTACTAAGATAGAATATCTTTATATTTTAAGCAATCATATAAAAAGGGAGTGGAATTTTCATTCAAAGTCAAGTTGAATTATAGCTTCACCAGAAACCAAAAAGGAAAAAGGAAAAACATACCAATATTTAAAAATACAGTAAAAGGCAGTTTCCTCTCTAAGGGATAGAGTGGAGGAACATGTTAAAAGAGTCCCATCATTATTAAAGATGTTCACGAAACAAACACACACAGAAGAGTAAAACATCCAGACCTTGGTATTTTATGAACCATCGTCTGTATCCTTTTAACATTTTCACGTAGGGTAGACATC
The DNA here is from genome assembly GCF_030020395.1 of Manis pentadactyla. NCBI lineage: Eukaryota > Metazoa > Chordata > Mammalia > Pholidota > Manidae > Manis > Manis pentadactyla. Next base: position 8,618,334 of record NC_080026.1, read on the forward strand.
TGGATAACACACTAGTATGCTTTAATACTTTGTATTGCAACTTTTTCTTCACTTCCAACATTTTTTCATTAATTATAAGTAAAAAAAAAAAAAAAGGCCACTCCATTTCACAGATAACCAAAGCACTCAAAGCCACCTTTCATTGTATAGGTTAAGCAGTAAATACCTAGATAAACAGTAATACTAACAGCAAATTACTATTTATTACAAGTCAAAACTTTAATGGAACTAAAAGATCACCCCTTTTCTCTTTTTCAGCCAACTAAACACATTTTACACCATATGCAGTGACTAAAGTGCTGGGACACTCTGAAACAGAAGTATGAAAGTATGAAAGGAGGTAACGGAACAACAGCAATATTCTGTTAGAGGTAATCTGGAGCAAAACAAAGGCCCCTGGGGGTATTCCCTGCGTCATTCTCACCTCACGGCTGTACCCCGACCTGATGTACTTCTGCATATCTTACTTCCCCAAGTAATATTAAATAAATAGGACAGAGAAAGTTAATAGGACAAAGCCAAGGAAAATATACTTAATAGCTCACTGGTTAGCTAGTCTATAACTTTTCTGTTTTTCTAGTAATCTAGAACTGGAGTGTTGAGCAATGTCTTGTCTTCTAAACAAAGAACTAACCTTATTCCTCCTTGCTTATTTACTCTATACACATTTTTAAACAGGTTTCTTTTACTTTAAAAATGATAAAATTGGAAGAACTCACACACTTCAACAACCAAAAAGCAAACAACCCTATTAAAAAATGGGGGGAGGGTATGAACAGACACTTCTCTAAAGAAGAAATTCGGATGGCCAACAGGTACATGAAAAGATGCTCCATGTCGCTAATTATTAGGGAAATGCAAATTAAAACCACAATGAGATATTGCCTCACACCAGTTAGGATGGCCAGCATCAAAAAGACTGAGAACAACAAATGCTGGTGATGATGTGGAGAAAGGGGAACCCTCCTGAACTGCTGGTGGGAATGTAAACTAGTTCAACCATTGTGGAAAGCAGTATGGCGGTTCTTCAAAAAACTAAAAATAGGAATATCATTTGACCTGGCAATTCCACTCCTAGGAATTTACTCAAAGAAAACAAGTTCTCAGATACAAAAAGACATATGCATCCCTATGTTTATCACAGCACTATTTACAACAGCCAAAATATGGAAGCAACCTACGTGTCCATCAGTAGATGAATGGATAAGAAAATGTGGTACATATACACAATGGAATATTACTCAGCCATAAGAAAGAAACAAATCCTACCATTTGCAACAACATGGATGGAGCTAGAGGGTATTATGCTCAGTGAAAATAAGTCAGGCAGAGAAAGAGAAGTACCAAATGATTTCCCTCATTTGTGGAGTATAACAATGAAGCAAAACTGAAGGAACAAACAAGCAGCAGACTCGCAAACTCCAAGAAGGGACTAGTGGTTACCAAAGGGGAGGGTTGGGGAAGGGCGGGTTGGGAGGGAGGAAGAAGGGGATGGAGGGGCATTATGATTAGTACACATGGTGTGAGGAGGATCACAGGGAAGACAGTGCAGCACAGAGAAGACAAGTAGTGAATCCGTGGCATCTTACTTCACTGATGGACAGTGACTGCAATGGGGTATCGGGGGGGGGGCTCGATAATATGGGTGAACGTACTAACCAAATTCTTTTTCATATGAAACCTTTGTAAGAATGTATATCAATGATACCTTAATTAAAAAATGATAAAATTAGAAGCCTAAAGAATTTAAGAGTATAGGTAGGTAGTGGAAATATGGGAACAGAGGTCTGTTTTTCTGCCTACTTCAGTTTTCTTTACCCTGGTAGTAATTTGTTATCTCCAAAAAAAAAGAAAATGCTATGAAATTTTTAAAAAGAAAGAGAGCAGAAGTTACATGAAGTGAAAATTATAAAAATGGAATTTTTTTATTAAGTAAATAAAAACATTTATTTGAGTAAATAAAAGTACAGTGAATATTTCTATTTTCTTACTTTCCTTTACTCATGAATGATCTTAGTGTTTGAACGCATTCACTTTTGGGTAACATAGTCTCTATCACAGACATCGAACTGCTCTCCTTCCAAAGCACCACCTCTCATCTGCCAGATACAAGTGAAAACAGCATTGCACTCTCTGAAATGGGCCAGGAGGGAAAATGGGGACCATCGCTGGAGACCAGGGGCAGAGATCTGGATGTGCTGTAAGTGTCCTTTCCTCGATGTAGTCCGGCAGGAGCAGGCTGAAGGAAAGCCAAACATGAGGGCTTGTGGACATAAGAAAAATCAGATTAACTCAGAAATCAATGAAAAAGTGTGCTTACAGAACACCATATTCACAACTGGATCCCACGGCAAGGGTTTGAGAGAAAGTTTTGCAGCAGTGGTAGACCCCTGCAGATATCAGTATTTCTGAGATGTTCACCAGATGGCAAAATCCGTGCCCAGCTTACAACAGGTACAGGCAGCCATGCCAGACCAAGAACAGAAATACTGCTCCACGTGAAGGCAACTGAATTCAGGAAATAATGCATCACTTCCCAAGATTGGTCCTGGCTGCCAAATCTACGGTCACTGTGGTGATGAGCTCTTATTCTCCTTATGCCACTGGATTTTGAACGGGCAAAGTTAAAACATTGAAAATTTCAATTCTGCATGAAAGATTTTTAGATATATATATATAGGAAACCAACAATATTTGATAGAACCATCTCAAATCTCAATGTTATACAGCATAGAACATCCTATGTGAGAATGAATAAGTAGAAAAAAATCACCAGAGAGATAAAAAGATGTTATTGCTCAAAATAAGGAGCATGTTCTTAATAATCACTAGAGATACCCTTTATGAAACAGAACTACTACAAGAAGAAGACAACACTTTAACACTGACATATATACTAGTTATGGTTAAGAGGATATTTTAAATATGAAAATAATAATTGCTGACAGCTAGCAAAAGTGTCCAGAGATATTTTAAATATGAAAATAATGCTGACAGCAAAAGAGTCCAGGGACTGCATGGGTACTTTAAAAACAGGTGAACTCATACACATAACATAAAAGTTAAACAGTGGATTTGAAAATGAACACATTAAATCTGTTAAATAGAAGACAAATTCAGTAAGTTTCACAGGTTTTTAAGGAAAAAGAAAATGAGATAGAAATTATTATTAAAAAATATATATATACATATGGCAAAAGACCAGAAGATGATAAATTAAAGAGAGTCATTTCAGAAGGAGAAAAGAAAGCAACTATAACAGTTGCAACAATTTCTAATCTCAAGAAATAATGGCATCTTTATATCATTCAAATTTGTATAACTTACAGAGTTTATTATATGAAAAAAGCCTATAAATCAAAAGGAGTAGTTGAGTACCAGGTAAATTAGTGAAAATATCCACAAATCTGCACCTGTCCTTTTAAGATAGAGAAGTTTAAAGGATAAAGACACAAATCCTTCAAATTTCTGGTAGGGAAAAATGGTTAGTTTCCAAGTTGGGAAAATACGCAAGCAATGTTCTGGCTGTATATTATCTTTGTCACATTAGATGTCAAAAAATAGAAGAACAAGATATTTTAGAGAAAAATATTTTCAGTTGGTATACTGAAGTTGTCATTCCTTTATGAGGGTACTAGACAGTCACACACAGAGACAAGGAAACAGATCATGAATAAAATGTGCCCTTCGTAATAAGATGATTCTAAGGTACACTTTAGCTCTACAGAAGATGATGGAAAGATGTAATATAAAAAACAAACTCTTAGGACATTGAGTTAAACCATAGGCCTAAATTTAAATCATTATTGTAAGCATGGTTATAAACACACTTATTAAGAACATTTCTTTATATTAGTATGAAATAACCAAATAATGTATTTTTAAGCAAGCAAACAGTTGGACAGGGAAGGAAAAAAATTACTTTTATTTACCTAAGGACAGTTAATAGACACTGTTCCATTTACAATACTGATGATTTCTTTTAAAATAATGAAATGAAAATAAGGCAACGTATACATTCCCAAAACTAGAAAAAAGCAGGAGAAAAGAAGAAAGCAGGAAAAAATATGGTTGATATAGCCCAACAGGCAAACAGGAAAAATAATAAAGGATAACAGTAGAAACCACAAAACAAGTTATCAGAGGCCAAAAATACCTAACATTTATGATAATGAATTGTGAATCGACTTATTCAAATTAAACAACAGAAAGTACCAAATTAGATCACAAGGCAAAAATTGAACAGATGCTGTTTATTTAAAAGAAGCATGGAACGAATTGCCAAAATTAAAAATAAAAAGTGGGTAAAAAAATACAAACAAAACTGTAGGGTTTGCAATGTTATTAGACACAAAATATATTTCAAGGCAAAAAAATAACTTAAATGGGTAAATAAGGCAATTTTGTATTTATAAAGGTAAATCTTCCCATAAAGCTTATACTAGTCATAAATTTAAAAAGTTAATAGTAGTATATTATTTTGCAAAACTGTTAGAAATTCAATGCAATTGCAGAAGACAGAAATTTCTCTCAGTTTTTGAGAGATCAAGTATGGAAGCAAAGTAAAGGCACTGAAGATTTGAAAAAAAACAACTGTTACTATTATTTTAATAACTATGTACCAAACTTTGTACTGAATAAAATAATTTATTTTATAATTTCAAAAACTGATCAATTATATAACAACAAAACAGTAAGCAAACTAAGCAATTAAGTAAACAAATTCTCCTCAAAATAAACTCTAGAGGTAGAATTTGTAGACCAACCCACATTCTCTGACCACAGTACGTTAGACTTATAAAGCTTATTTTTAAATTACAGATCTTTGAAATTCTCTATGAATTGAAAATATGAAAATGCAATTGTCAAAATGGCATAAGACACAGAAAACTTGACCAGACAAATTATAAGGAAATTAATTTGTGTGTGTTCCATGTTTAGTTTTACTATACATGAACTAAATTCTCTTGACTTGTTTCTACTTAGTCTATACTTTCCTATACTTAGGTTTTGTCTGTGGGATTTACAGAAACACCAAAAAACATGAAACTATCTTTAAAAGCATATTAATTAATTTACATGCAAGCTCAGCTTTGGAGACAAACTCTTTAACGATTCTATTTTGGCTTAGACAGTCTTAGCTATGTGACCATCAAGTTATTTAAGCACTATGTTTTTAAGCATCCTCATATTTTAAATGTGGTCATGATAGACCTAACTGACAGGATCATTGTGAAGATCAAATAATCTGATTCATGTGAACTGTTTCACTGGTACCTGTATTACAGTAAATATTCTTGGCAGAAAAATAGATGACACAAGAATTTAATTCAAGAGATTAAAACAAACAAACAAAGACTGTTCACAAAGGCATGTTAGAGTTAAGGGAAACCCACAAACTAGAGTTACATCACCCCAGGGCCAGTGGTAGTAGGAAGCAAGAGGAAGAAATGATTACCGCAACCAGGAGGGAGTAAGGGGCCTTCACATTCCACCACCGCCATCTGGCAGGGAGGGCTGGGAGCAATAAATCCACTAACTCAATTTTCTTCTAGCCCTCCAATCTCTACTGGTATTTACCTTTGGCCATATTTGCCTGAAGCCATAGGCCAAGGATGCCTCTTGATCCAGTTGGCACAGAGAACCTCCCAGGTCTCAAAGCACAGCACAGAAGAGCAGAGGAACAAGTGACGTATTTCCAGCGCGACCACAACTCCACCACCATCTTTCATACCATCTCTTTTTGTTTAGAAGTGTAACTATGATCTTTCATTACCATATCTATATGCCACTACTAACCACAATCACATTTCTTGACAATGATAAGAAATATGAGTTGAACATCAAAAACCCAACCTACATCTTCAGTTTACCTGATAACCATTGATAAACTTAAAAATTAGTCTTTTTCATTTGATTATAAAGATGACAACATGCTTCTCCAAATTAGCCCTTAAAGAATAAATAACAGATGCTCAATGGTAATATGTGATGAATTCTCTTCCTTTGAATAATCAAAATTTGACTCACATAGAAAAAGTACTGGCTATTGGCATTAAGGATTCTAAATTTACTGGATACCCTGGTCATTTCATACTTGACAAGGAAAGTGTATTAGGTTCCTATGGCTGCTACAACAAATTACCAAAAACTTGGTGGCTTAAAACAACACAGATTGATTCCTTTACAGTCAGAAGTGAGTTTTCTGGACTGACCCTTAGGTGTCGGGAGGGCCACAGCTTCCTCCAGGCTCTAGGGTACGTGTTTCTGGGCCTTTTCCAGCTCCCAGAGGCTGCCCACCTTCCTTGGCCGTGAACCTTTCTCACCTTATTCTAACCTCTTGTTCTGTCATCCCTTCTTCTACTTCTGTATTCAAATCTCCCTCTGCCTTCCCATTATAGGAAGTCTTGTGATTAGATTTTTAGGGGCCATCATGATAATTCAGGATAATCTCTGCATCTCAAGATCTTTAGCTTAATCAGACCTGCATCTCTTTTGCCATATAAGGTAACAATCCCAGTGTCTGGGGATTAAGGCATGGATATCTTTGGGGCCATTTTACAGCCTACTATGAAAGGTTATGAAAGTTCTTAGCTTACAAACTGAAAACCACATGCTAAAATTCCTGATTTCTTCAAGTTGTCTCTCTCTTTTTAATCTGTCCTTTTTCTGCCAGTAACCACTAAGTGTAAAGTTAACACATATTAATTTACATTGTAACTCAAAAGAAATGCAGTAGAGAAGTTAATCTTTCTATTTAAACTGACAGAGTTATTAGTGGCTAGACCAAGGGAAAATGAAGGTTTCTCAGATTAATTCTCATTTGCTAATTTATGAGAGCATGGGGAATTCATGCCATGCAAGGTAACAGAATCACTGGGCTAGGAGACACCCAGCATATTAACGTATGCAGCACTTCACATAAAATTCCTAAAACAAGTGTTTTACTCTCTTTGAAAATCTAAATGTAGAATTACACTTCCCATTGACTATTTTCTTTTATTATTATTGCTATAGCTTGTTTTGTTTTCTGCTCCAGAATCATCACTAATGTTTCATTGGTTCTTGGAACATTCCAGTATGTGTCTTCTGACACCAGGTCTATAAGTCACACTGTACCCAGCCAATACATTATGTTTTTTTACTTTTTTGCTAATATTTTTCTTAGTCTGTTTGTGTTACTTGCAGTAAAGTATACTAGCTCATGAAACATCATTTCCCTTCATTTGCTAGAAACATTGTCACAAAAACTAAGATATTATATACCGAAACATAGCTAAAATCAACTCACATCCTAGAGTGTTTTGAGTTGTAAAATATATTTTACTGACTTATTATATAATCATTTGTTTCATTGGAGGAAAAACTCTTCCTGGTTTTTAATAATGAGCAGAATTTTTTTCTAAAGAGTTAACCAAGGTCAGTAATCTGAGAAATTGAGTTTAGGGGAAAATGATGATCTATATAGGATCAGAGGTTAAATTTATTGGCTGAGTACAGTGTTGTCTCAAACAGTTCTTCAATTAAGGATTTGAAATGTTCTATGAAACACATATTCCCTGCTATCATGATGTCAGAAGAGTACTGTAATCTACATTTCACTACTTCCTATAGAAGCTAGGTCATTTTATCTTTTAGGTTGCATTTTTGAAGATAGATAATGATGAGTGATAGATTATGGGTATTTGGGTGTGTTTGTGTGCATGTGTGCATGTGACTATTGCTGATTCTGTTACTAGTTATAAAAACCACTTATGGAGTAATATTTCCTTATGAATGAGATTTGGAAATAGGGATTTTGTGTGTATATGTGTTGGGGAGGGTTAGACTGAGAAAGAGAGCTCTCCCTACAATTATATTTATTATTTCTCTGAAAATTATGTATACTATATCTATATCCTTTTAAAAATCACCAGGTAGTCTACTAAAACACTAAATTTTAAAGTTATTTAAGGCAGTTATATTAAAACAAACTGTTGGAGCTATTTTAGGAAGTCATTTGAAGTAGGACATAGTGATATCATGAAAGTAAGAAACTTCAAATGGCATCCTGATTGGAGCTTTAAATGACAAGAACTCAGCAGATGTATTAATCACCTCTTAGGGAAGACAGTTTATGTAGGTATTGGGAAGCTTAGCATAACTATAAGACACAGTGTCTGGCTTTCCACAGTCAACTACACGCTGCCTAAAACACACCCACTTTAGTTTTAAGGACACACATAGGCTCAAAGGGAAAGGATGGAAAAAAGATATTCACACAAGTATAAATCAAAAGAGAACGGTGGTAGCACTGAATTGATATCAGACAACAGATACTTTAAGCCAAAAACAGTAACAAGAGCCAAAGAAGGTCATTATATAATGACTAAGGGCCCAATGATAAAGAACACATCATTGTAATATATATATGTATATACCCAACTTCAGAGCATCTGAATATAGTGAGCAGACACTAACAGATTCAAAGGAGAAATGGACAATACAATAATAGTGGAGGATTCCAATACCCCACTTCAATGACAGATAAATTACTCAGACAAATCAATAAGAAAACATTGTATTGGAATCATACTTTAGACCAAATGGACCTAACAGACATATATAGAACATGCTACCATATAGAGGCAGAATACACATTTTTCATAGGTGTACAAAACCTCCAGGGTAGATCATATGATAGGCCACAGGTCTCAGCAAAGTTAAAAATATTGAAATAATAACCAGAAGTCAGTAAGAGGAGGAAAGCTGGAAATTTTTCAAATATGTGGAAATTAAACAACAAACTCCTGAACAATCAGTAAGCCAAAGAAATTTTTTTAAATCTTGAAATATATGAAATTAGAAACATAATGTACAAAAATTTATAGTATGTGGCAAAAGTTCTAATAAGGAAGTTTATAGTAATAAATGCTTATATTTAAAAAAGAAAGATCTCAAATAAATAATGTAACTTTATACCTCAAGGAATTAGAAAAAGAAGCAAACTAAGCTCTAAGTTAACAGAAGAGAGAAAAAACAAAGATCAAAAGATCAGAGCAGAAATAAATGAAAGAGAAAGAAACAAAAATAGAAAATATCAATGAGATTAAGAACTGGTTTCTTGAAGAGATAAAAATATTGTCAAGCCTCTTGCTAGACTAAGAAAAAAAGAGATAAGATTCAAATAAATACAACCTGAAATGAAAGAGGAAACATTACAACTGATACCACAGAAATACACAGGCTCATAAGAGACTACTTATGAACAATTTAAAAACAATAAATTGGGGAATCTAGAAGAAATTAATAAATTCTTAGAAACACAGAACTATGAAGATTGATTCATGAAGAAATAGAAAACTGAACAAGCCAAACAAATAAGGAGACTGAATTAGTAATCAAAAACTTCCCAACAAAAAAAAGTACAGGAACAGAAGGTTATACTGGTGAATTCTACAAAGAGCTAAAGAAGAATTAATGCTAATTCTTATCAAATTCTTCTAAAAATTGAAGTGAGAAAACTTCCAAACTCATTTGACAAGGGCAGTATTACCTTGATATCAAAGCCAGAGAAGGACACTGAAAGAAAACTACACACCAACATCCTTGAAGAATATAGATGGGAAATTCTCAACAAAGTATTACCAAACTGAATTCAACAGCACAAAAAAGGAATCATATACCATGATCAAGCTGGATTTAACACTGTGGAGCAAGAATGGTCCAACATACATAAATCAATAATATGATATACCACATTAATAGACTGAAAGGTGGAAATCATACAATCATCTCAGTAGATGCAGAAAAAGCACTTGATAAAATATAACATCACTTCATGATAAAAACTCTCAAGAAATTGGGTATAGAAGGAATAAACCTTAACTTAGTAAAGGCCATACATAACAAACCCAAAACAACCATCATACTAAGTGGTAAAATTTTGAAAACTTTTCCTCTAATCAGGAACAAGACAAGGATGTCCACTCTCACCACTTTTATTTAATATCTAAAACAATCTATAGATTCAATGCAATCCCTATCAAAATGCCAATGATATTTTTCACAGAAATAGAATAAATCATCCTAAAATTTGTATGGAACCACAAAAATACCCAAATAGCCAAAGCAATCCTAAGAAAGAAGAGCAAAGCTGCAGGAATCACATCTCCTGATTTCAAGCTGTACTGTAAAGCTATAGTGATCAAAACAGTATGGTGCTGGCAAAACAACAGACAGGCCACTGGAAAAGAACTGAGAGCCTAGATATAAACGCTTGTATAGATGTATACATAGCTGACTAATATTTGTCAAGGGAGCCAAGAACACTCAACAGGGAAAGGACAGTTTCTTCAATAAATGGTGTTGGGAAACTGGATAAGTACATGCAGAAGAATGAAATTGGACACTTATCTTAATACCATATCCAAAAATTAACTTGAAATGGATTAAAGACTTGAAACTCTAAAACTTCTAAAAGAAAACTTAGGAAAAATCTTGATATTGGTCTTGGCAACAATTTTTAGAAGATGACACCAAAAGCACAAAAAACAAAAGCAAAAATAAATAAGTGGGACTATATTAAACTAAAAAAGCTTCTGTACAGCAGAAGAAACAATCAACAAATGAAAAGGTAATATATGGAATGGGAGAAAATATTTGCAAATCATATATTGTATAAGGTGTTAATATCCAAAATATACAAAGAACTCATACAACTCAATAACAACTACAACAAAACCAATTTGATTAAAAAATGGACAAGGGACATGAATAGGAATTTTTCCAGGAAGACATCCAAATGGCCAAGAGGTACATGAAAGGGTGTTTGACATCACTAATCATCAAGGAAATACAAATCAAAACCACAGTGAGATATCACTTTTCACCTTTAGAATGGCTATCATAAAAAAGACAAGGAGATAATAAGCATAGGAAAGGATGTGAAGAAAGGGAACTCTTTCGTGCACTGTTGGCAGGAATGTAAGTTGGTACAACCACTGTGGAAAGCAGTATGGATGTTCCTCAAATAACTAAAAATAGAACTGCCATATGATCCTCCACCAATTCCACTTCTAGGTATTTACCCAAAAGATGTGAAAACAGGATATTGTAGAGATATCAGCATTCCTTCATTTACTATAGCAGTATTCACAACAGCTAAAACATGGAAACAACTTTAAGTATCCTAATTGATGAATGGATCGAGAAAATGGGGTATATATACATAATGGGATATTACTGAGCCATGTGAAAGAAGGAAATCCCACCATTTATAACAAGATTGATGACTTGGTGTTATCTAAGTGAAATAAGTAAGAGAAAGATGAATACTATATGATATGACATAATATGTGGAATCTAAAACAGCCCTACTCTTAGAAACAGAGAGTAGAATGGTGGTTAGCAAGGCCTGGTGGGGAAGGGGAAATATTGGCATGTTTGTCAAAGGGTATAAATTTCCATTTGGAAGATGAATAAATTCTGAAGATCTGATGCACAACATTATGATTATAGTTGACAACAATGTTATATAGTTGTTAGTTATTAAGAGAGTAGATTTTAAATGTTCTCACTACAAAAAATTAATGGTAGTTATATGATGCGATGGAGGTGTTTGCTAACACTAGAGTAGCAACCATTTTGTGATATATAAGTATATTGAATCAATATGTTATATATCTTAAACTTACACAATGTTTTATAACAATTCTATCTCAGTAAAGTTGTAAAAATGTTGGTGGCTATATATAAAAATTAAGTTAGCAAATAATTTCATAACAGTTAAGGAGTTAAAAGCACAGGATATGTTCAATTTTCCCAACTTAATTGAACAAAATAAAATCCATACATATTATTCATGAAGCTAAAAACAAGAATAAACTTTCCCAAGAAATTTGGCATTGCAAACTTTTTTTCTAGTCATCTGTAAAGAAGAGAGTAGATTTAACTTTCTGTGATATAGTCACTAGAGATTAGACAGTGAGGACACTGTAATGGTTGAGAAAGAATGGAGTCCTGTATCAAGCATCAGTTTTATCTCATCTGTGAAAATGAGACATATTTCTCTTCTCAGGATTGTGTAAGAATTAGAGGAATCCATAACAAGAAAGTTCAGAATATATAGTATATGCAGAATCAACATTAAATTTTGTGTATTTTCTTTTGATGATTAAATTAGAATGTTTTTAGAACTTCTTATGTGCCAGACTGTGGGTGAGGTACTTGAGAAACAGATACAAGGTTTAAAGTTCCTGACTTTGAGGAACTCATAATCTAGAACAAAGACAAGTAAGCAGAGAGTAAAATCCCTGAGAAGCATTAACTGTTATATAAATCAGGAATAGGCCATCATCAGCCAGTATTAATGATATGTTTATTCTCCCAGAAGGCCTAATTTTATAACATTAATACACATTTCACTTTTATTGGCATAAATACCAAGTGAAAAACCAGGCATATTTCTGGGCTTCTGTATGTGTGAATCAGACCAACAAAAGTGAAAGAAAAAAACACGGGAGCCCTGAGCATGCTTAAAAGATACAATTTAAGTTTCTAAGATTCTCTCATTTACTTAACAAGTATTATTTTTGTTTTTGTTTTTTTTTGTATTGCAGGAGCCATTCCAAGCACTTGTGATACATCAGTGTGTCCAACAATGATCTCTGGCCCTTTGGAGCTTACGTTATCGACAGGGGAGGTAGAAATTACACAGTATGCTAGAAGGTAATGAGTTGTAAGGGAAAGGAAGGAAAGAAGAGTAAAGCAAAAAATGTAAAGAAGAGAAAGCACAGCATGGTATGGAGGATTAGGAGAACGGGGCTGGGGACGGGGCTGAGATTTAAATAGCATTGTCAGAGTAGGCATCATTTGGAAATGACATATGAGTGCACACTTGAAGCAGGTGAGGGAATTAGTCATAAATATCTGAGGCAAAAGCCTTCCAGGAAGATCAACCATCCCTAAAGATGTGAGTGTTCCTGGAATATTCAAGAAAGAGTAAAAGTGAATAAAGGAAAGAGAAATTGGAGATGAGGTCAGAGAACTAATGGAATGGAGCTAAATCCAGTAGGGGAATTATGATCGCTTTTACCGTGAGAGAAATGGGCATTACGCAGAGATGCGGCATAATCTTCCTAATGTCTTCTGTGTTGAGAACAGATTATGAGAAGGGGTAGAAGAATAAAGTCCACTTAAACAACTAAGGCAGAAATCCAGGAGAGGCCTGATGGCTTGGACCAGAGTAGGAGCAGTGCAGGTGGCAGGGTGTAGTCAGATTCTGGAAATAGTCCGAAGATAAAATCCACAGGAATTCCTGAGGGATGAGATATGAGAATGAGAGAAAGAGAACACTCAAAGGTGACACTAGAGTTTCTAGCCTGAGGACGAGAAAGTTAATAAAAGGAAAGAGAGTGGTAAGATCAATGTGTTGGAGTCCTGGTTGGGTTGAAGAATGTCGGCGTTTGATATGAAATGAGCTAGAAAGACAGGCAGTGCAGGGTGCACGAAGCGGAGTCCTCGGGCAGGTGATAGTTAACCGGCAAAGAGGAGGTCTTCGATAAAAACGATGCGGTGAGTGTCTGAGGAAGGGTAAAGAACACAACAGTTGGAGGAAAGGAATTTAAGCTATCTAGAAAGCTAAACTGATGTTTTAGGTTTGCATATAGATGTGTTGAAAGGTCACCTATATGCAAACTGAAATTAACCAGATTTGAGGTACAGGTCATGCTGGAGAGCTTGCTAGTGAGCCTGCAGCAAGCGAATTTCTTATTTTCAAAGGATTATGTATGTGTGCAAACTCCTAAGAAGATGCATATCCAATGAAGAAACCAATATTTTTCCTGTGTTTGCTTTTAGTTTTGAATAGTTTTATGATACTAAAAAGAGAAAGAACAAAGTATATACAAAATAAAACCTCTGCAGAAAAATCTCACTTGGGTTAAAGATTATGATGTTACATCCAAGCAGTATGGACCTAAAATGAAAAATCCTTGGATACAAATTACAACATTATACAACACAGGAAAAACACTATCTTCTTGTCAGATGTTAAATAATAGAGAATTCCTTATCTGTATTTTTAATCTACAAAAGAAATGCATGATTGCTACTAAAAATGCAAAATTAATAAAGAAAATAAAGTGAAAATATCCTACATTCCAAACTCCCCAAACAAGTCCAGAGCCCAAAAATAACCACTTATAAAAAATGCTTTGCATATTCATCCAAAATAATTCTAAACATATGTAAATATATCTAGATATATGTAATTATAACAGTTATCATTTTTCTTTATTTCCACAGTGAGACAACCTGCTTTTTACAAGTCACAATACTTCTTGATCATTTTTCCATATAAGTATATGCAAGCCTAAACTTTATATAGATGCACCACAATTCATTAAACCTGTTCCAACTAATGGATATTTATGTCATTCTCAGATTTTTACTATTTACAAACAATAATGAATACCAGATGTGAATATATCTATAAAACCAATTCCCAGAAATGGCAATACTGGATCAAAAATAAGCATCTTTTAAATATCGATAGATACTGTCATTTTCCAAAAAGAGCTGATTTCTCTACACTCTTAATATACTGGGTATTAGTAAACTTATAATCTTTATTAATATAATTTATTTTGATAGTTTTATTTTATTTAAACATAATTGACATATTAGTTTCAGGTGTGCAACATAATGATTAGACAATTTTATACATTACAGAATGTCACCACAATAAATGTAGTTACCATCTGTCATCGTACATATTAACACAATTTAAAAGATGATTTCTTACCAAGAATATTATGATAAAGAAGAACAACCCAGGGAGCCATTCTCATTTGACATTAAAATGTATTATAGTTTCATATCTAATTAAAATTAAATAAATTAGCCATTGATATGGAATCAAATGCTGATGAAAAAGCTTGACTAGATATTAAAAACTAACATATAATAACAATGGCCTTTTTAAAAATACGGAAGTTATACTACTCAAAAAAATTATCTTAGAACTACTGACTAATCATTAGTTTAAAAAAGTTGTATCCCTAGCACATAATATTTATTTCCACAGACATTAGAGAAGCTAAAACTGAAAATAAAACACTTAAAAATGCTGAATATTTATATAGCCTTGGTCTGAGCAGTCTTTCTAATTATTCATCTATGGGAGATCATCATAGTTTTACATGTATATAAATAATATGTAATATAATATATATAACACATAAATAAAAATATATCTTCTAAGAGGCCATTAAAATCCTCTTAGCCTGTAAGAGACACCTTCTTTGTTCTGCTCGCCAAAACAGAGAGGTCCCTCTTAGGTTTAGCAGTAAACCTGTTTGGACTGTTGAGTTCACAACCTTCTTTTACTTTTAGATTCTATTTTCAACCAGCAAACATGAAAAAGAAATTAATTCTTCAACTCAGTACTGGCATACTTACATACTTACAAAGAACTGTCATTTGCATGCAATGCTGATAGAAAATGTAAATCAATACAAAATTTTTATGTGGCAATTATACATATAGAATCTTGAAAATATACATGTCCTTCAATTGTGCAATTCAAGACCTATAAATTTATTATAAGAATACAATAAAAATGTATATAAAAATTTAGCTAACATATTACTTGTTAAAATATTTGTTACAATGGAATTTTGAAAAAATCCAAGTGTTAAATAGTAGGATGTTTGCTAAATTTATTTGTGCCCAGATAATGGACTAATATGCAACCATAAAAATCACTGAATAGAACATTTAATGACAAGGAAAGCAAGAGAGCAGATTAAAACAAATGAGTACAGCATGAGCACATGTTGATACAAAACTTACCATCTAGCTAATACATATAGTTACGGTAGGAAATAAAGAAATAAATTATATGTCCTTTTGTTTCCTTGCATATGTTTCTCAAATGGACTTCAGTGAACATATATTACTTTTCTGGTAAGAGAAAATTCAATTAATTTAAATTTAACGGAAGGAAGAAGTAGACATTGTGGTCCAGTAGAAATTTCACTGAAATCATACCGAGAAACTGAAACTGCAGGTAGTACTTGTAGCCAGGGATAGTTTTTAGGGATCTAACCTTGAGTTTTTTGTTGACTTGGGACTGCTAAATAATATGGGATTTTCCCCGAGGCTTCTCTGTCACTGAGGATCTGAAAGATCAATGTAACCCTGGCTATTTCATATTTAGTCCTATCACCCAGAGTCAGGCTTACTATGTCTATCCACAAGATTCCTTGAAGTCTGTTCATGCAGCTCCATCATCACTGCTACCAGCTAGTCCAAACCACTGTCTCTCACTTGGATTACTAAACTGTTTTATGTTGGATTTCTCTAATATCATTCCTGCTTCCCTATAATCCATTCTCCACAGAGAATCAGAAAAATATTCTAAAAACACTGACAGATTTTGTCAGTCTTTACTTTAAATCCTGCTGATAGCTTCTAGTTGCACTTGGAATGAAAATGAGACCCTTGTAATAATTTACAAATTTTTATAGGATTTGACCTCTCTCTTCTTAGGGCATTTCAACTCACAATTTCAACTCAAATGTCACCTCCTCAGTGATGTCTCCCTTAACTAGCCAAAGCTAATTGCCCACCCTCTCGTGCAACCATGTCCTTTTAAAAATACAGTTCTGTTTTCTGTTGTTCATTGTATGAATTACCCTTAGAAATTACCTTGTTCATTTACTTGTTTGTTATTATTATCTTTATTGACTGAAACACAAACTTAACGACAGCAGTAGTATTGTGTAGTTCTCAAATCTCTAGAACTGTGCCTAGAGGAAATTCACTGGAGAGATACAGATTTAAGAAATCACATTTACCAAAGAGATGAGAATTACCAAAAGCCCCAGCCAATCTGGAGCCACTTCCATAAATCTAGTATAAAGCATATGGCATTTTTCTAATTTTAGTTTTATTCTAATTGTGTAAATAAGATGAAATCTACCCAGTATCCAGATCTTGGTTTCCACTACCATTCTCCTATAAAAGAAATTAAAGCTCCTTACAGATATGACTGATTCTAAGACTAGGGCATGAAATATACCAGATGAGCTTGTTAACACCTTCTAGTGACAGAATACAACAAAGTATTCAGAAAAGAAAAATCCACATTATTGGTATGTGTCAAAGATGCAAGAACCAACTGAAAGAATACCCATTGGCTGAAGCTGGGACAACTTGAGTAGAAAATGAAGTTATATTGGATCATAACCCAAAGTATAAGATAAATATTCCATGGAAAAAAAAAGAAACAGACCCACAAATATAGGTAATAGACTGTTGGTTACCATAGGGAAGGTGGTGAGACAATGGGTGAAATAGGAGAAGGGGATAAAGAGGTACAAACTGAAAATTGTAAAATAAGTTGGACATAGGAGGAAATACAACATAGAGAATTTAACCAATAAAATTGTAGTATCTTGGTATGACAATGGGGTAACTACACCTACTACAGCAAGCATCTAGTAACGTATACAATTATCCAGTTACTATGTTGTACATCTGAAACCACATAGTATTATGTATGAACTTTATTCCAATAAAAGATTTTTGAAAAAAAAAGATAAATATCCAAGAGTCCATATGATACAAACAAAAAATTGTTTAAACAAATGGGAAAGAGATCTCCTATACATGATATTCCAAATAATGTATGTAAATTCTCTGCCCTCAAGAAGTGCGAGCATAATGAGGGTCTTCCGAAAAGTACAATATGGAAAAAGGAAAAAAGAATAATTTTATAGTGAAGAAATGACACAAACACTTCCTTAGCTAGGCTGTCAAACTCAAAATCAACAGTGATAATTCATATTCAACATGTGATATATCATATGTATCCTTGACATGATGTGATGAAAAGGACTCTTATCTCTGTGATCTTCCTCTAAAAATCCATAATCCCAGGCTAATAATGAGAAAAACATCAGACACATTCTAATGTAGGGATATCCTAGAAAGCCTGAATGGTACTTAAAACTGTCGAGGCCCTCAAAAACAAATACAGTCTGAGAAACTACCACAGTCACACAGAGCCTAAGGAGACATGATAACTAAAGGTAATCTTCCCTGGATGGGATTCTGGAACAATAAAAAACAGATATTAAATAAAAATTTAAAAATCTGAAGCATGGCTTTCTGTTGGTAAGAGCATGTCAATAATGCCCAATTAACTTTAAGGAATGTTCCTACTATCATAAGATGTTAACAATGACAAAACTGGATGCGGAGTATGTGGGGACTCTATACTAGCTTCTCAGTTTTTCTGAAATCTAAAGTTGTTCTAAACAATAATGTGTTTTTTAAAAAAACTAAATAGTAGATGTAGAACTTTAGATTTAAAGAAGTCAATACAGAACCATTCTTGTTATAACAGTTTTGGTGATGCTGCATCCACTCTATTCAATAATTGTGCTTAATGGAGAATACAGTCAATGATTCTGTAACATCTTTCTATGCTGACAGATAGTTCTGCACTATTGGGGAAGAAATTTAATAATATGGGTAACTGTTGAATCACTGTGTTGTATATCTGAAAACAATATAAGACTGTATATCAATGAAACTTCAGTAAAAAACAATAATTGTTGTGTTGTGTAATGAAAGAATACTCTTGGATTGAAATTCTTTTTTTAGGTGAAATTCATCACATGAAGGCTAAGAATTTTCCATTCATTTTTCTTCAAAATTTTATAATAGGTTTGTCTTCTGTACAAGAAAACAGATTACAACTATTATAATGTTGGTGGTAGAAATTTAGATTATTGAATATCATCAAAGAGGTGAAACTATCAAAAAGGAAATTTAACCTACAAACTTATATGCAGATGAAGAAAAATACGTAAAAATGTTCCTGGCAGCATTGCTTATGATAGTAAAAAAAATGTGGTAATAATCTAATTATCCATCATCATGGAATTTGTAAATAATTTGTGATAACAGTCCTAAAACTATACATCAGTAGAAGTTTTGGAATATATGTCCATAGATCAAAATGATCAATTCTAAAAAGCACTGTAAAAAACAAAATGTGGAATGATACTTATAAGTGGTATACATAAATTTTCTAAATATATTACACAGTGCTCCATATTATAGGTGTGTGCAAGTTATATGGGGTATAATTTAAAAATATAAATGCAAAGATTGTGCATCATTCCAAGTAGCTGTGATGTGAGAAGGACATGATAAGAATGGGTCAGTATGGGACACAAAGAAGTCTTCACTGTATCATATTTGATCTCTTTTTGATAGAATCTGAACTAGTATAACAAGGGAAGTTATAACAAATTTTTTAAAGCAACAAACAAATATGTAAAATCAAATACATATATTTCCCAAATTATGACAGTCCCATTTTGTTGCTTTGAACAATTTAAGTAGGTTTTGGTCAGCAATGAAACCATAAAAGTAGTTTAAAGGAATTTGTCCCAGAGTCTCCTCATGTTGGTCCATATGTGCCCCCTTCCCTCTCAGCACCTCTGTTTGCTCTTCAACTGCTCTCTCTCATCTGGTCAGCTCAACTGTGTACACATTCTTGCCTCTTACTATTGGCTTCCTTAACTGGACCCCAAGTAATGTTTCTTACTTTAGACTTTTTTTATACAAATAAATCTCTATTGGTTAAAGACAGAAAGTCTCATCATTTGTTTTGTTTCTTTTATCCAAGGAAACATGTCTTCCATCAGTACTGGAATTTCTCTGCTATTATATCTTCAAATATCAAATCTTCCCCATTATCTCAATTACCTCTTTCTACACCATTTGTTTGCTGTTGTTAAACTTTTTAATTATACTTAGGCTTTTTAATATCAAGAATGCCACTGCTACATCCTGGGTGAATCCTCCTATCGATCACAAATCTTTAATTCTTATTTCAATTGTGTCTAATCTGTTTAATCCATTCACTGAGTTTTAAATGTTTATTTTTACAATTTTCATTTATAAATTTCTATTTAGTTTCTTTTTTTCAATATCTACCTATTATTTCATGGTGCTTTGTTTTCATTCCTCAACACTTTTACCATTGTAAACATGCTATTTATAGCTTATATCAGTTTATTTTATTATCCAAAGTTCCTGAGATGCTAGCTCTATTTTATTCTTGTCTGCTGAATATCCGTTATAGTGGTTTCTTTTTCACGTAGTTTGTAAGTTTTTATTATGAGTTTATCTTAAGAATTTTTTTCTTTTAAGGTGTAAGGTTTGAGAGTATGATTCTACAATGATTTAGATATATACTGATTTAGCAATTTCACAATAGCTTCTGCAAAACACTTCAAGATAACATTGGTTTGATACTGACCTGCAGGTTAATTTAGACACTAACAAATTCCTTTTCACAGAATAGTATACATCCAGATTTTAAAGTGACTTGATGCAGTCCTAGAGTTTTAATTCTTCCTAAAAGAGTTTTTTTTCCTGAAAGACAGGGCAGAGATAAGCTTCCCTGAATCCCTAGATCAACAGGTTACATTTTCTAATTCTCATTTCAGTGAGAATACAACTATTTCAAGCTCTATGCTTTACACAGGGGCTCTCAAATTATCTCTCCGTATAACAGATACAGTCTTACACAAACTTTAAAACTAAACCCTCTGGGAATGTGGACCTTTTTCTAAATATATCTCTTTCTATTCCCCAGACTCCTGGGTCAGTTTTCATGTTTATCAGTGAGGTATTTAGTTATCTCTTTATTTCTAATTACAGAAGGCTTCCCTTTATTTATTATGAGCTAACTATGCATTTTAAAAGCATTTTTATTGTGTTTTATCTAGAGTTTCTAGGCTTTGGTAAATGAGTTCCATGTTCACTCATCCACCAAGTTGCTAAATTGAATATTCTCATAGGTTTTGTGTAAATTACTACATTTATTTTAGTAGGCTTCATTTTACCTTAAAATTGGTGGGTTGTAGGAAATTCTGACTGAGAATTTAGGACTAGTGCTGGAATCATTAACACAGATCCCTTCCCAAAAGCCTGTGGATCGAGCTGTATCAGGAGTGGGAGGGTTTCCTATACTCTGCTTCTTTCAGCTGCTGGGCCTGTAATCACAGTATGTATTTACTAGCACAGTTGTTTCCAGAGACAACTGACATCCTTAGAACATCAGGTTCAGAATTCATGGAGTTATGTCATTCCTGGTGATATAATTAAGGATTCAACAAGAGTCATTAGGTGTTTCACTTGGTGTATTTATCAAGGTCAGTAAGCAGTCAGCTTATCTTCATGTGCGTTATCTAACTTGATGGGCCATTTTTATATTTTAACTTTCGGACACATAGGTCCCTAACTCATGGACCATTTATTTGGATAGACTGATCAAATATAAAAATATGGTATGGGCTAATATCTGAATTCAGCAAAGTTGCAGGATACAAAATTAATACACAGAAATCTGTTGCATTCCTATACACTAATGATGAACTAGCAGAAAGAGAAATCAGGAAAACAATTCCATTCACAATTGCATCTAAAAGAATAAAATACCTAGGAATAAACCTAACAAAAGAGGTGAAAGACCTATACTCTGAAAACTATAAGACACTCATGAGAGAAATTAAAGAAGATACCAACACATGGAAACACATCCTGTGCTCATGGATAGGAAGAATTAATATTGTTAAAATAGCCATGCTGCCTAAAGAAATCTACAGATTCAGTGCAATTCCTATCAAAATACCAACAGCATTCTTCAACAAATTAGAGCAAATAGTTCTAAAATTCATATGGAATCACAAAAGACACTGAATAGCCAAAGCAAACCTGAGAAGGAAGAATAAAGCAGGGGTATTATGCTCCCTGACTTCAAGCTCTACTACAAAGCCACAGTAATCAAGACAATTTGGTACTGTCACAAGAACAGACCCATAGACCAATGGAACAGACTAGAGATCCCAGATATAAACCAAAGCATATATGGTCAATTAACATATGATAAAGGAGCCATGGACATACAATGGGGAAATGACAGCCTCCTCAACAACTGGTGTTGGCAAAACTGGACAGCTACATGCAAGAGAAGAAACTGGATCATTGTCTAACCCCATACACAAAAGTAAACTCAAAATGGATCAAAGACCTGAGTGTAAGTCATGAAACCATAAAACTCTTAGGAGAAAAACATAGGCAAAAATCTCTTGAATATAAATATGAGCAACTTTTTCCTGAATGCATCTCCTCAGGCAAGGGAAACGAAATAAAAAATGAACAACTGGGACTACATTATGCTAAAAAGCTTCTGACCAGCAAAGGGCATGATCAGCAGAACAAAAAGGCATCCTACTGTATGGGAGAATATATTTGTAAATGACATATCTGACAAGGGGTTAGCATCCAAAGTATATAAAGAACTCACATGCCTCAACACCCAAAAAGCAAATAACCCTATTAAAAAATGGGTGGAGAATATGAACAGACAGTTCTCCAAAGAAGTAATTCAAATGGCCAACAGGCATATGAAAAGATGACACTTTCTGTTCACCTTGTCTATATAATTAGGCTCCTAGATTTCTGGGACCATTGGTTCGGGAATGGCAAGTGTTAAGTCTGATCACGGCTCTGGCACATCCTAGCTGCCTGACAATTTCTGGGTGATCACAGTTGCTTATTCCAGGGGAGACTCAGAAAAGGAGAAAAGCATCTTAGCTGGTAATTCTTGGTTGATAGAGATCCAACCATTGCCCCCTGACTGGCTTGCTTCATGCCTTAGATATTTCATCTTTTGACATCAGTTATTCAGAGAAGAGAGATATGTCAGTCTTCTTTTATCATAAACTCTCTCTTTTTTCATGATGGTCCAACCAATCCACTACCCTTCACAGGAGCCTAATAGGAACTTTGTCTTTTCATTGTCATTCCTCCATACATATTAACCAACACAAAATGTAGCAGAGCATAATGATGCAGTTACAGAACTGCGTACTCATGTGCTACTATCACCAAGACATGCTCATGCTGAAAGCATGTACTATAATCCCCACTGATCCTACAGACAAATACAAGACTTAATTATTCTAAACTATAACAATAATTCAAACAGTTCAAAGCACTTCTTGAGGGTTATTGCTTCCTAAGATCATTTAATTCTAGTACAAAATTACTTGTTAGCAAATAGAGACAAAAAATGGCTAAAATTATGATTTTCTTATGTTCCAAAAATTTTTTTAACACATTCTGATACATAAAATATATTTAAATACTCTTGATTTTTAAACCATTTCTCCAAGAATTTTCAAATAACAGAAGTTCCTTACATGACAGCAATGTTTTTATTATTAATGTAGTTAGCAATTATATTTTTCTTCCAAATGGAGGTCTTGATTTAAAAGTTTGATGGAATATTACCAGGAAAAATTTACACTTTTGATTTGGAAAGTCCACCTTTACCTCTGCTTCCACTAATTTCTCTAAACCCAAATGCAATAGGGGGAGATGACACTAATGTGTGACTATGATAGATAAGCAAGTAGCTTTTACTTTTGATATTTAATATGATTTTATTTCATATTCTTGATGCAAGACATATTTTCCTACACAGAAATAATATTTCAATCGGCATGAGAATTTGCCAGTGTTATCATTGAAATGTATGTAAAATGCTTTTGTTCCACAAAACCCATGTAATATGAGATTACGTTTTGGTGATTAAAGATCTGACTAGCCTTCTCTGGTGCGACGACTCTTCTTTTTTGAATCTTAAAGCAAGATCTTTCATCAACATAAATAAACCATATTTTTCATAAAGCTACCTTTGTTGTATTGAAATAAAATTAGAGAAGGTCATATTAAACTTGTATTCTATAGATAACGTACATGTGAAATAGCCATCGGCAAAAGCCAAATCCACATATTTTAAAATGCAAAACCTGTATTAAAATCTCTTCAGTTTTTTTCCAAATTGTTTTCCCTTGGAAATAAACTTTAATGCCCCGAGGGAAGAGAAGTCATCTGTGCCTGTACTCCTCCCTACAGGCCTCCTTCTCTGTCCCTCCCGCTCTGAACTCTCAGGTTCACCACAGAGGGGGACCAAGTCAGGTCTAGAAACAAGGAAGTGATATTTCTCTCTAGGCACTTCTAAACTGAACTGAGTTAACCTGAACTGAGAAAACAGCTGTTTCAAAGGCTAGTGTGTGGGATGGGGTTTTTGATCATGCCTGTGCCTTCTCCCAGGCTTCACACTGCCATTCCATGGCATCCTAGGGCAAGGAAACGCTCGGAGGAGAGAGCTGGAGGAAAGAAGCAAGAGGATTCTGGAACTGTTCAGAGAAAGGGAGAAGGAAAGAACTGGCAGGAAGTTTCATAAAGGAGGTTAGTTAGCCTAAGGAAAAGCATTTTGCAATTAAATTGACTTTCTCTTCTCTTTACACATATCCTTGTAAAAGTACCAATGAAACTCAGGGAGGAAAGGGCAGGCACTTGAACACTTAATTCAGATGCTGGCAAACCATCCCTTAATAATCAAACTAGATACATGTAATAGACAAACGTTGATCTAATTTTAAGCAAGCTTAAAATAGAACCTATTTTTAAATGTCATTCTTAATAAGAAACAGGTAACTGAAGTATGTACAATAAGCCTAATGTGAAACAGTTTTATTAGTTTCAATACAACAATTAATGTGACTAAAATATGCTCTACTGGAAAGTGTTTTGTTACTGAGAATTAATTATTTCTTCCAGAAAATCCACATGCCACAAATAGCCTTTTCTGAAGAAGCAACTGACTTAAGTAGAGATACTTTATCTTACAGGCAAGTATTTAATTTTCCTAATGCAGGGACCAAAAGCAACTTACATTAGTTTTCATTTGTATCATCTCCTACCCCTTCTTTCCGGTGTACAGAAAAGACATTCTTGAACCTTCCCTCTCTTATCTCCTTTAGGACTTCATTTTTTGTGTCTTCTTTCAATTTCTCTAGTGATTTCATATTGTCACTCTACAAAGGGGCTGAGGCTTCTCTAATCCTATCTAAAATATTTCCCTCAATAGTACCTTCCCCTC
The DNA here is from genome assembly GCF_030020395.1 of Manis pentadactyla. Lineage (NCBI taxonomy): Eukaryota > Metazoa > Chordata > Mammalia > Pholidota > Manidae > Manis > Manis pentadactyla. The sequence continues at coordinate 8,643,355 of NC_080026.1, forward strand.
AAGATAAGTTTAAATCCATCCATGACCTAATAATGACAATGAAGTCTCACCTACTACCCTATTCTCTTACTTATCAACCATCTTGGGTTTACTGTCATTCCTGACCCCTAATTTGGTAGCTGATTTGCTTGCTTTCTTCCTATGACATTGTTATTCCTCCAACTTCTCCTATTACTTTTCCACGATTAATCAATATTCTTTGCAGATTCCTTTTACTCCACCTAAGTTAAACCCTAGTCTTCACTCCACTTTCATTTCCCATTAATGTTCACTTACGTGTGACCTAATTCTTGCCATAGTTTCATACACATCCATAGATCCAGCTTTTCCTTCTAATCTTGTACCTAGACATAAAATGCTCACCTTCTTAAAAAATTTTTAACCTTCTTACAGAACATCTCTGTGTGAGAGTATGTTTTAGTATATCAAATACATAATATTAAAAACCAAATTCATTATCCTTACTTTTGCTGCCCCAGAAAAAAATTTCCATCTTCAGGTTCCAATCAGATCGGATTATTCACCATTCTCCGTTGTTTCCCCGTGAATGCCTGGAAGTCCCCTGCGTCCTTGTATTTGCCTGCCTTGCCTTTGTGCCTGGAATAAAGAATTCCTATTTTTATTGATTTATACTCACTCTTATAGATCTAATTCAACTATCATTCCCTCTTAAAATTGTTTTCTCTGGGCTCTGAGCTCCTCATGGGCAGAAACTTTAACTGTTGGCTTATTCTGAATCTCAGGATGTCACACGGTGCCTGGCACAAGATAGGTGCTTATATATCTGTCCCATTCCCTTTCTCACCTTCCCTCATTTTACATTTTGGTGTTTAAAATATATTGAGCTACAGTATTATCTATACTACATGCACATTTTCATGTTAAAATCTATGAGGTAAACTCCATGCCTTTGTTTATGTCTCAGTCTCTACCATGGACAGTTCTTGGTAGAGGTGGGATACTCTACAAATACTGTATATGGAAGTGACATATTTTAATCCCTTTCCTTTATCAAGATCCTGAAGCAGTAGGTTGCAGCCTGTGCTCAGCAAGTGAAAAAAAAAAGAGGGAAAGCCAGAGTATAAGATGATGTTTTTATAAGGGACAACAGACTAATCAGTATGTACAGTTTGTTCTGTGAGATAGGAGGACTAGAGCTGTGAGCTAGTATGTGACCATCCATATCATTCATGGGCACAGGGTAGAAAAACATACCTCATTAAATTAGAGAAAGGGAAATAGTAAGAAACAGAACATCTCCATAGTTGTTTTAGTTTTCTTGGATGCCTTATCAAGAGACCTGAGAAAATGGAATACTTTATATGTTGTTAAGTAATGTAGACAAAAAAGCCCTGTTTGACAGGTTTTACCCAGAGGCACACACACAGTCGGTCTCAGCACACTTGGTATGTGTTGTCTGGGCATGCGCACACTCGAGGTAAATTGTGTTACTGCTGTGAAAGACACTGAAAACTGCCAAACAATATTCTAGCCTTGCCTCAGATTCTAATTTAATAATGTGGCTCTGGGAAATTCACTTGAATCTCTTGATAAAGTTATTTTGTTTAATGATGAGATAGATAAATGTTAAAAATCTGTGATTCAAAAACTTACCATGAACTAGAGCTATGTGAAATTTAAACCTCTATATAGATCCTACATCTCAAAAGAATGGATTTTTTTCCTTGGTGGTCCAAGCCATTCTATAAAGTCCTTCCCGATAGCCTTCACAGCCTCTGACCCAGCACAGGTACCTTTTGTAGGAAAACAGCAAGCTAGAAACATGGTGATGCGCCCCCACCACCTGCCCCCTCCACCACCATCATCACACATACACACACATATATACAGACAGCTCTTTCTTGAGGAGGAAATAAGATATTTAAAAACAGTCTTAAAAAATAATTTACATTTATCTTAAAATTTCATTTTAAATTGATCTAAATGACAATCCAGACTTTTAAGTGCAGGATTTCTAAATGGCTTTCTTCTTATTACTTTGACAATAATAGAAGAAGGACTTAGGGGAGATAATGAGAAGCAGCAGAGAAAAGCAAGGGTGTTGCATGCAATGACCAGCTCCTGAGTCATTCTACTTTTTAGCATAGCTAATGTCACATGACCAAAAATAATTTAAAATGTGGACACCTTTTAGAATATAGCTATTTTAAATGGCCACAAATCCACCAAAATCTAGGAAAAATCCATTTTCTCTACAATTTATTTGCTTTCAGTTTACTCCTCACATCCCCACTGGGGGAGGGGGAGCATCTATACTATCGTTCCAAGTCTATTAAACACATTACATAAATCTTCCTTCATGTGGGAGAAGCTACTCACATATTTTTCTAATAGGGAAAAAGCATAAATAATCTGTACCATCATTACCGACAGTAATTGTTCAGAAGGCCTTTGGGCTCAGGATGCTGGCGTGCCTCTGAGGCTGCTATCAGAATGCTCAGCCTTGGGCTTTGGCAAAGCCACTGCCATGTTAATCTGCTTCATTACATCTCTACAATGTGTTCGCCGCATTAAGGAGCAGTACTTCCCTGTGAGAGGAGGACCCATCCTTCACTTTGAAAGCTTTACCTTCAAAAGGTACATAAATATAACCACAGATGGACACCAGGGACCAGAAAGCCAAAGAAATGTTAAAATACAGCATGTCAGAGTCAGACCTCCTTTCAGTCTAGGAATATTTAAAGATGCAGAACAGCTAGAATTAGGGCTTCGGAATCTTTTAGATCTGAGTCCAAGCTTACAAAGCCACACATCTTACTTTAAGGGTTATCATTAACATAGATAACAATTAATTGATAGGTAAGAGAGAGAATCATGTTGGCTTACCTGAAATAAAAGGAATTGTAATCATAGCATAGAATCCATATGTGTGTTGAATTTAATAGTCTCCAATGCAGTTCTTCAGAATTTTGACGAGAGTAGAAGTAAAATCTCACATGTGTCGCATCCTCACTGAAGGAGGAAAAACAAGGAAAGATGAGCGCAGAATCCTCTCAGCTTCTGGCTTAGCTTTCTGTTCTGACACTCACTCGATGGTACCCACTGTCTGTTAGAAAGCAGCGTGCTACGCTGAAAATAAATAAATAAATAAATGTAAGGCAGCATCTTGCATGAGAGCTCCATCTCCTGGCCAAAAGTGGAACCACTTTCATTCGGGAGCGTTTGGCAATGCCGCATTTACCAAGTGGTGGATAACCCCTGATTCCTCTGTATTTGAAATCAACTACCTTGATTAACTGAAAATTAAACATTCAAAAACCACTAAAGTGTGAATTTTTAAAATCTGCAACCCTGCTTCTGGGGTTCAGTTAAATTTATTTATGTTATATTTAAATTAAATAGAAGCTCTTCTAAGTATCATTAAAAACGTAATGCTTATCTTACCTTAAGACATACTTAATTTTATTTACCACCTGAAAAAGTAACATGCATGTCCTACAAATAATTTTAGATATCAAATTTATCCTTACTGTGTACCTCTTTGTGGAGAAGTTGTATAAGTCTGTGTTACTAGAGAGATTCTGTGTTGTGCTGTTATTGCTGTTATTCAGGGGGATGTTGGAGAGTTAAAGTTATGCAAGATAACGAAATTAAGACAATGAAATTACTAAAAGACAGACTAGAAAATCTTTTAAAACTATTTTAAAATATACAGATATCAAAATACAAGCAATAAGAAATTTGGTAATTATAGCATACTTGGGGAGAAAAGAAGAAATAACATGAGAATGCATTGGTAAACACTATAGTTACACTGGATATATATTACGTGCTCAATATATATTTGTTCAATTAATATTCCTACGGTTAATTGAGAAAGCTTCGTTCAGTTTTAAAATTTTAAAAGAAAAGTTAGTCTTTCTTCCACTTTCTAGCAATGACATTTAAATTTGGGGATAGGTATATGAACCAAAAATCTCCCTACGAAAGTCTTTTGATATCCCAATCTCGGCTGTTGCAGCAATGCTGTGACACTGTCCATGGTTCTGAAAACCAATCCCAGCACTCAAAGGATTCTCGCTTACTCTGGTTTGATGTCATCTTTGTAATATTTTATATAAATTTTATTTTTAAAAGTCTTATATCACCCATAGTAAGTATAGTATCTAAAATACAAATATACAAATAGTATTTTATCCACAGAATATGTAGTATATATATATGCTAACAGCCATAATGATAATGAATCAATTTAATAAAAATTTGATTATCAGTCACACTTTCTTTGGATCCTTTATATAGTATTTTATCATTGCTGAACTTATATATGTAGATTGTGCCAGTATTACTGCCCCCCACTGAATGATCAGGACACTTAAACTCACTCTTCAGTAACTTGTCCAGAGTTAATTAATAAGCAAATTAGAAGAGCAAACCCGATTTTCCAAATTTTACCTTACTCTTATTTCTACATTATCATTAAGATATATTTGTATGTATAAAAAATACATCATTAACAAGCACAAATAAGATGGTTTGGTAGGCCAAATTATTTAAATATGTACACATAACGATTTCATCTCAAATTTTCTGCAAAAACAGAGGATACTGTTATAAACTCTCAGTGTACATAAATTAAGATAATTGCTCTTAAATTTTCCAGCAAAGCATTTCTGATGGCCAGGAAGCCAAAACTCATAACATTAAAGCTGAGATTTCACAAACATGAAACTCCACTGAACCCTCACTTTATCCTTAAAATCATGGGAATTTTATAATTTATATAACTTTATTTTTTCTTAAAATATTATTTTCCCCATTATTTTAAGGGTAAATTCTAGACATTAGGAAAATGTGTCTAACTTATCCTGAGATTTTGTGAACCTTCAGGTATGCCACCACATGCTGCTAGACATCCAATATACCAGTTTGAGGACCATGAGATTATGTGATGTCAAATCAATTTATCTCAGCAAATAGGTAATTACCGAATTTTTTTCATGCATTCCTTTGTAGCATATATATTCCTTTCAGCTTTGATTAATCATAAACATGTAGATGAATATTAATAAGTGATAACTTTTAAAAAGTTGTAAAATATGCATTCATTTTTAGCATGCTTTTGTCAAAATCACTGTGGTACATTATAAACATTGTCACAGTCCTTTTCTCCTCCCTATATTCATGTCTTTTGCAATGTTAACTACCATTAAGAGATGGAGACTCTATTTCCGTCTTTTATTTGGGCTGACCTCATGACTTGGCAATAGAATGTAGTGGAAATGATATTGCTCCAGTTTCAAGCCTAGGCCTCAAAATTTCTTTCATGCTTTTGCTTACTCTGAGGTATGAACCCCATCTGAAGTATGAACAAGACTAGTCCTGCCTGGTAGAGGACTTGAAACTACATGGAGCAGAGACAGGTTTTGCAGCTCTGATCTTCCAAGAACAGCTGGTCCCAAGCTGACCTGGCATCTGAAACAAGTGATTGAGCAAATCCAGCTAAGATCAGCTGAGTCTAACCAGGATCAGCAGAACCAAAAAACCATGAACTAACTAACTAAACGTTTATTTGGGGATAGTTTGTAATATGTCAGATTTGATTTCTTCATATTCAATCCAATGATACATTTTAAATCATAATATTAAAAAGCACTTGAAACATTTGCTTAATTCCTCCTTCTTGAAATACTTTTTACATTGGTCTTTGCTTAGCACTATACTATAGCAGTTCTTCTACACATGGCTGTTTCTCCTCAGTATCTTTCACTGGTTTTCACTCCATTTTCTGACCTTTGAACATTGATGTGTACCAGAAAACAATCTTTGAAAACTTCCAAATCACTGCTCTAGCCTGGCCCTCTCTACTGAACCAGACTTATATTCAAATGACATTCAACATACTCACCCCTATCTAAAATGAGTCTCTGCATCTCTTACAGTATTCACCTTCTTAGGTGATAACAATTGTATCTTTTCAATGGCTCACTTCAAGTCCTTCATGTCACCTTTGACTCTTCTCTTAGTTTTGTATTCCACATCTAATCAGTTTGTGAAAACTGTTAGCTTCTTCAAAATGTACCCAGAATACAACTCATTACTTTACTATTTTACATTGGCATAAGCAAGCATCATTTCTATTTCATATTTTTGCAATATCTACTAAACTAGTTACTCTCTCTACTTCTCCCCTTGCCTCTAGATACAACAGAATACAGTCTATTCTTAACACAGCAACTATAGTAATCCTTTAAGTAGTAAGTCATATGTACTTCTCTACACCTTCCAGTAGCTACGCATCTCTCTTAGAATAAAGCCAAAGCTTGCATAAATGTTGACAATGTTCTGGGCAATCTGGGACTCTTCATTTCTCTGATTGAGTTGCTAGTTACCCTTGCCCTTATTCACTCTACTCCAGCCATTCTGATCTCTTTGCAGTTACTCAAACATGGTAGAAATGCTACCTCTTCAGTAAGTCTCCACCTTTTGATCTCTTTGCTTGGAAGGTTCTTAGACTGGCTCCTCGTGGCTCACTTCCTCTCTCATCCTGATCATGGCTCAGAGATACCTCCTCAGTGTGGCTAACCTGCACCCTGGCCTCTCCTAACCATGCCCTAACCTCTTCTCTGTTCTTATTTTTCCCTGTATTACTCAGCTGACATACTACACATTTTGCTTATTGTTTGCCTCCTCTAAGGAAAATGTAAGCTCCGTGAAGGCAGAGATGCTTGTCTGTTTTGTTCCTTGCTATAAACCTGATTCATAAAACAGTGCCTAGAAAATAAAAGCTGCTCAAATAATGAATGAATGTCTTAGACATAAAATACACATATCATTTATATTAATACTTATGGAAATGTTATTTATTTTATGTGTGAACTCCTATGTTCTCATTAATATGTCTGACATAGAGTATGAAAAAAAGCATGTTCTTCCATTAAACTATCATTTAAGACCTAAGCAGAGAGTTGGACATACAATGGGTATTCAATAAATACTGTATTAACTATATAAATGTTGAAATTATACCACTAGGTTTTTAAATTGTTTTCAATGGAGCCCTGAAAAAATTTTGGTAAAATATCATTTAATGACTCTTATTTCTTGTTAGTACTTTTTGCCAGACGTTGAGGGAGACTTTGAACAGACTTTGAGGAGACTACTTTATTTTTTATTTAAGTTTATTCTCATATTAGAATATTTTTAACTGTTTTAATATTCATTGTAAATATATAAGCAATGTGTCCCATTCTCTGTATATATGTGTGTGCATGTATACAGAGAGGGAGAGAAATAATATATATATATGAAATCAACTTGAATCGACATTCATTTGACTAGCTACAAAAACCAATGACACAGAATTTCTCGATATATCTCTGTGGCACCTCTTCAATCACAAGATCCAGAGTTTTATTCTGGCAGCTTGGTTTTCAAAATTACTTCAAGTTTTAGGGATAAAAACAAATGTGGTGGTTAATTTTATATGTCAGCTTAACTGGCCATGGGGAGACCAAATTAAATATTATTTACGGGTGTATTTGTTAGGGTGTTTCTGGATAAGGTTAGCATTTGAATTGGTGGACTCTAAGTAAAGCAGGTGGCCCTCCCCGGTGTGCGGGGGGATTATCCAATCCATTGAGGGCCTGAATAGGATAAAAGGGGAAGGAAGAAAGAATTCATCTCCTGCTTTTCTTCCACCTCCATGCATGAGAGCTGAGACATCTCATCTCATCTTCTCCTGCCCTTGGACTGAGATTCACACCACGGGCTCCTTCGGTTCTTAGGCCTTTGGACTCAGACTGAATTAGTCCACTGGCTTTCCTGGGGTCTCCAGCTTGGGGTGTGTGTGTGTGTGTGCGTGTACATAAAATATTTATATATTTAAGTATATTAAATATATAATATTATATATAATTAGAATATATTATATATAATTACATGTATAATATATAACTATGTATAATTATATATTTATGTATTATATATCCCTATATGATATAATTTATTAATAACAATTATAATAATTATGTAAAATTACACACACACAGATACACACACACTCTTTTGGCTTTGTTCCTCTGGAGAACTCTGAGTAATGTAGTAAGTAAACCTTATTTCACTTCCATTAAGTTTCAGACATTGATCAAAACTTAATTTCACCACTTTTTACTCAACCTTTTTAACATCCATGCAATTCAAGAAATAAAGGAAGACTAAGAGTCTAGTTTGTACCTAATAATTGTTTCCATTTTTCTTGTTTCACTTCTTCCCATGTAAAATACCTGCACTGAAGAAATGCAACCAAGCAGAACATTGAAAAGAATAATTTATATAGTTTAAATCACCTTGAAATACGCTAACTTGTTTTAAATTATTGGTTGCCAACTTCAGAACAATTTTTAAAAACTGAACCCTATATCTAAGGTTTCTCCTGTAGCGTTATCGTTCAGTATCACAAACCTTCAAGCTAGAAAAGGCAGATTTTTCTACAACATGTTCAAAACCTTCTAACACTGATGAATAGGGTAGCTTATCACATTTTTTACAATTAGTATGAGTTGGCATTTACTAGTATATTAGCAAATGATGGATGAAGAAGTAAAGGAAAGTTAAAAATTAGGCTGATAAAAGTGTATTATTTCTATAAACAAAATCTGACAAGCAGAATATCTGCCATAATCTTTTGAAAGTGTGGGTGTCAGCAATAATTTCAGCAATAGCTAATGTTTACTGAGTACCTTATGTGCCAAGCAGTGCCAAGTCCTTTGCATAGACTATCTCATTAAATTCCTACAAGTCTTTGAACTAGGTTTTTTTTTGTTCTTCTCACATAAAGATGAGAAAAATAAAGCTAATGTCCCTCACCTGGTAAAAGATGTACCTTGAGCTCCAACTCAGACCTCTGTTCTCAGTGTTCAGGTTCTATTAGAATGCTTCTCGAGACTGGGAGGTGGGCACTCGGAGACTGTTCCGGTGACCTTCAGAATCCATGTGCTTTTTGTTCTCAGCCCCAGGTCTTCCCCCTTCACGTGAGCCAAAGGACAAGCTGGAGACGGAGGAGAGGTGCGAGGTGTGCAGCTTCAGGCCGGCTGCTCTCTGCTGGGGCACTTACGAGTGCGTGACGGGGTTTGCAGCAGGTGACGGAGGGACACAGGAAGAGGAGGCAGAAATAGAGACAGAGGGGCCGGGGTGACTGAAGAAAGTAGGGGATCAGTGAGTAGGAGAGGGGGCGAGTGGTGGGAGAAGAGAAGCACAGAGCTGCCCAAACGCCCACAGAGACTCCTCTCTTCCCATAGGGGCTCTGATGGGGGGGCAGCTGTTCACGACCCCCAGGTGGGAAGTTCAGACACGCTCCAAGCCTCCCAGGACCCTGCTACCGACACCAGAAACACAGGAGTGCCTGGCGGGGGTACAAAATCTCATCGGGTTGTCCTGACATGACTGATCAGGAAGTGTGCTTCTGTCCTAAAGCAAAAACTACCAACATAAAAAAGAGCCATCTGAGCACACTGACGCTCTGAACCCTTTGTCAAAGTACGGTCCCTTGGTGCCCCCCGAAACCACCCCGTCGGCAGAAGATTTATCATAAACTCCAAATCCTTTTTTATGTTTTCTTTTGGTAGCCGTCTCATAGTATTTCGTGTTTCCAAGCTTATCATCATTATTATTACAAATAATGGCAATTTTCAGGTAAATTTTTTTTTATTAAAAACTGTATTTGGTAAATTCCTAATCTTGTTTTCTGACAAATTCACCTCCCAGTAGGGTAAATACCACAAGGTAGAGAATTATAACTACACTCTTAATTCAGCCCAACAAAGAATTTTAGGAGAATTTTACTGGAATGGATTATGGGATGGAGTGGAGAGATCAAAGATGATTAGAATTCTGGGGATTGTATTGAGCAGAGCGCTCTGCTGCCGATTTTATGAGGTGTGAAGGCTAAACTGAGGAGAAGCCTTAATCACTAGAAGCAGCCCTCTCCCTTACTAAATTTATTGCACTGTAACAAGTTCCAGGGACCAAAGTCGTATGAGAAACTTCCAGCACGGCTAATGAGAAAAGTGAAGTCCAAATCAAACCACAGAGTGATGGGGCCTGAAAGATCCTGATTGCTTAAAGGATGGAGTGGGCAGAGGAAGATGAAGCCCAGAGATATTCCTGAGTGTCCCCAGGTTCACTTTTACACTGGGGAGAAGTACCGTCTGGTAAGTTCTGGAGGTAAGTGGTGGCACTGCACACCTTTCCACTTGACCCATGTTCATCACAATGTGCCAGTTACTTCATGTTCCCTCTGTCACATTGGAGGTCACGGGGAAGGTACCTTCTTGATCTAGGCAGATCACTGCAGATAAGGGATGTCAGAAATGGCGAGAACACCTAGCAATGAAATGTCACTGAATTACCAACTCTGTCGCCTGGGCACCAAATAGTCTTCACGCAGCATCCAGCTTCATTGGATGATGCGTTTAAACCCAGAGGAGAGCCCACCTGCTCTTGGCTCGGCTGGGGCTCCAGCAGGTATCTCCTTGTTCTAAAAATTAACTGGAAACACAGATTTCTCTGGGTGGACACACATTATTGTAGGCATATAGTCAGTCTGAAATGTTAAAGTAGAAAGGAAGATGGAGATAAGAGTAGTAGTTTAAATGTGTCCTTTGAAGGAGTGAAACACCATCACCAGAATGGTATCATCTGAGATAAATAGTATGGTCAGTGGTGGGAGAAGGGATACCTCGAACAGGGTAGCCAGGTCCTCGGTAACTGTGTAGGTCTAATGCCATAACTGTGACCAGCCAAGGTCAGTTAGTGAGACAGGCTGAGTTCAAGAGGATGATCCCACAGGTAAGTGTTCAGGTTGTAAAGGAGATTTCACTGATTGATTGATCCTCCTACTTGAGCAAGACCAGTTACCTGGGGAAAAAAACATGGATGGGATAGTTTCCCTGCAGGAGGAATATCCTCATGGCATGTTGGCTCATCCGTACTTCCAAGCCACCTTACAGAGCAGGAGTCAACAAATCCTTGAGTGAAGAGGGCTCCAGTTTTAGTCAGACTATATCAAACTCTTTGCCTTCCTGGGATCAGTAATTGTGACAAACTGGGAATATTAGCAGTGACCCATCATCAGCACCTAGAAAACCCTAGAAATGACAAGGCATATTGATGAAACCAGGTTTGTTTGTTTGTTTGCCGAGGGCTAGGTCCTTTAATAAGTAAATGACAAGAATGCTACCCAGAATAGGGTGACCGTGACCTTGGAAATAGCATAGGAAGATGGCCAGAGTCTGGGCCTGCAGAGCAGATGGCAGCCAGGACAGGGGTGAATACTTCATCTGTCCTTGTCCACATACTTTGTGGTCATGTACACAAGAGTGTCCCATTGTACTGCTAGAGGTGGTTTGAAATCCCCACTTTGATCTTTACCTTTTTACCAGCTGAGGTCTGTGGAAGACCTAGAGGAGAAATCTCTGCATATTTGGAGACATTTAACTCAACTCTTTCTTGGAAGAAAGAACAGGGGTTGAGCAAGCAGAAGTTTCCATATGTGGTTACGGAACAAGAAGGGGCAAATTCAGCAGATGAAGCAGAGGAAATCATGTTTAGACCAGGTATTGAATTCACATTATCACAGACAAAGGCTGCACATGAAGATGGTGAGCTAAGAATAAAAGATATGAATATTGAGATACAAAGCAAACCCATATGTGACGAAGAAGATGAAGCTTTCAGAGGGGATCAGCTACTGAGGTTCCCCAGGACTGGTGGGCAGAGTTGTTGGAGTAGGAAACCAAAACAGGAGCAAACCCTTGCAGATGAGAGAGCCGAATGATGAAACACAGTGTTGGAACGATTAGGAAGACCACAGGCGGCATGACTGAGTGGAAAGGTGAATAATGCAGAGGGCCTGTCAATAGATTCACAAGAAATTCAAGTGAAAAGGAAAGACTCAAGTCTCTAAGTTTTGCCTGCTTTTACCTTTACACTTTTACTTAATATAAGAAGAAAACTTAATGATAGCTCTAAGCTAATGGACAGAGCTGCTCTGCAGGCAGAAATTTCTCTTAGTTTCAACAGAGTTTGAACCCCTGTCAAAGTGTTGTCAAATGGATTTCTGTACTGGGGATTTTTATACTGATGAGGAAGAGCTGGGCCCTCTGATCAGCTTTGCTTCTTAAATAACCAGATGCTATGAACAGAGCAAATACCTAAACACCTGTTTAATAAATCAGGAACCTGATTTACACCTCAGAAAAGGTAGGTGACTTAACAGAGATATCACTTCAAGAGAGAGAACAGGATGTCCTACCACCTTACCCCAAAACCAGTTTTCTTTCCACTACACGGATAGTCCCTCACCATGGTAAAGATCTCCAGTTCCTCAAGGAAATTATAGTAAGAGTAGTCTCATTGCCCTGTCCACAAGGAAGCACACTGTGCGTTTCTGGAAGAGAAGGCAATGACAAAGGGCCAACTTGAGGAAGTAAGTTTCTGACATTTTTCAGACTCCAGGGTAGCAGAGACAATTCTGTGTGTCCACCAAACCATTTCATTTTTCTCTTTAACACACAACTAAACTACAACTCTCAGTTCCCTGGCAGCTTATAGGATTATGCGACTTACAGGCAAAACAATGTAAGTGAGAGTGATGCTCATCTCTTGCAGGGCTGGCCCCTCAATCTTTTCATGTGATCCTCAAGAATCTCCTTTATTCCTTGTATCCTGGCCAGGTGCCGGCAACCTGGTGGAGGATTCTGAAGAGCCATTAGATAGATAGCACTGGGTCCTGGGTCACCAGAACGAGGAGTGCCAACGAGGAGCTAGGGAATGGTGAGGAAAATGATGTACCAAGTCCTGTCTCAAAGCACGTGGTGACTAACAAATCAGAATTAAAGAATCCTTTGGCATAATTCAGTGTTGCCTAAAATGTGTTTCCTGAAAGTCTAGTTTTTCAAGATGTTAATAGATTTTTCTACACAAAGGGGGAAGGTAATTGCTAGAGTCAAAAAATGTCTAAGGAATACTGAGTATAATAAGATATAAGCTGAGATGTTATAACAAAGTTATACCCTGACTAAAACAGGCAGAAAATTATTTCTCCCGTAAGAATTTAGTGTGTGAAGGCAGGGTCTGCTTCACCAGGTCATCAGGAACCCATTCTGCTGCTCTGTTCCCTCCTGGGATATCGTCCTCATGCTTATATTTGAGGTTGGCTGACATTCATGTCCACATTCTGGCTCATGGGAAGAAGACAAAGTGGAAAACAAGCTGTTTCCTTCTAGGTAAATAATGCAGGCGTCGCCCCTGTACCCTCTCAGTTACAATCCACTGGTAAGAACTCAGTGCTCTGCCACTTCAAGGGAAGATGTGGGGTAACCACGTTCCCATCTTCAACTCCATTACTATGGAAAAAGGTGAGAATATCTTTTTGGGGAAAACTAGCAGTCTTTCACATTGGATTAAAAATATTAAGCAATTACTGAAGGATTACTTACTGAAGGAATTCTCAAGATATTTAAAGCACTCATGTATATTATGATTCTTTAATAGGGAGATTTTTTGTAGAAGCAGCACTTGCCACAGTTTTGAACTAGAGTCCCTGTTTCCTTAGAACGTCTCTGGGGCTACCGTTCCACAGAACACACCATCAGAAACACTGATTTATCAAGAGCCTCTGGTCATAAAAGCAGGGACCCATCTACTCCCCTGCCCCTGAAAGGATAAAAGAAACTCAAGAGGAGACCACTCTGCAAACCCCCCAGCCTCAATCCTAAAGTGCTAATGGAATAAACTAATGACGTGAAACCTAATATAGCAGTTCCTACCCATAGGTTTCAAAAGGGAAACAGCACAAATCAAAATAACTGCAGAGACCTTATCTCACTGCTCCCCAATTTGTGTATGCTCTTGGAAATTAGCATAAAAGGCTCTCTGCAATTGAACTTTTTGAAGGAGAAAAATGCTTTACCAGCACATTAAAAAACTGTCCATAAACTACAGTCAGTGTTTTTAACACTTGTTAGTTAGGAGTCATCTGGTCCTATAAGCTGTAACAGAGCACCCGCACAGAAGGCTTAAAATGTACGAGTGGGAGTTTTGCTGTTGGGACAAATTTCCTGGCAGTTGTGGTTACAGCAACAAAGCTCAGGTTTTCTGCCATGTGCCAGTAGGTCCCGATCTCTCTCTTTCGCTTCTCCATCTAGGGCTCTGGTTGCTCTTTTGCCTTCCTCCTGTCTGGTCAGATGCATTGTTTTAATTGTAGATGGTATCACATTTAATTTGTTAATAAAGTGCTAATACTTGCAGAGAATTACTTTTTAAAATAATTTAAAGTATATCTCAGATTATCCCTAAAAGTATGAGTCTCACTCACTTTCATCCAGAAAGGTTTCCTTTAGTGAGAAAAAAAGTTAGATTTACAGTTAACAGGTTGGTTAATAACACTTCATCTTGGATAGAGCCATGGAACCGGATCTCAAGTATGAACAGTATAAATTTTGAAGCAGGAGAATATTGCACGCCTCTGTTCCAGTCATGAACAATTGTGCTTTCTGAATAATTTTTACTAAGCACGGAACTCATTATGGCTGTCCCCTGCTATAAAATGTTCCAAACCTCACTGCTGTCCAGGGATGAAGTCCCAGTCCCTTGGGATGGCAGGCAAGATCCTTTATCATGTCATTTCTTCCTGCCTTACCTTTGCAGCTTTACCTCCACACTCTCTATTGTGCACCATTAGCTTCTTTCTTACTGGGAAGTCTCAATCACAACACACTTTTTCATGTCTCTCTTCCCTCTTTCACATTATTATCTCCACTAAGAACCTTCTTTTTTTTTCTCATCATCTACCTGGTAATCTACTAATCTTGTAAGTCTCAAGACCTGGGCAGACCTTGCCAACTATCTAAAGCAGATTCATCACTCCCTTCTCCCTTATCTTGGGTACAGTATTGCAGTTCCCTCTATCACCCAAATCACAAGGTCGTTATAAGGATCGATCAAACAAAGTTGTGAGGTTATTTCTGAAACAACAAACTGCAACAAAATTGTTTTGAAATTATCAGTGAACAGTTCTAGATAACAGTCCCAAGAGAACCTCTGAGCTTGTTTTTCTCCCTCAGCATTGACGTAAGATGCCATCACACTGTAATATCATATTTATTTAATTTTGTCATTACAACCCCTCCTTCTTTTAGTCTATCTCTGGGAACACAAAGAGCAGACTGCTAATTCCCAGCTGGAATGAAACTGGCAGTGTGGGTGCTGAACAAAGTGTTATTAACACTGTGGGCAGAAGCAAAGGATCAGAAAAATGCTTTCTTCCTGGAAATAGCTCCTGGACTCTCCTCCACCTCATTGGCACCTCTAGGTGTTAGTCATGTGGACTTAAACAGATAGGACAAAGATTCAAACGTGTCCTGTCTCTTTAAATAGCAGCGATCCCAAATGTCTGAGCATATCCAGACCCTGGGGTAGACCCAGTCAATTGGATAAACCTGCTAGCAGGTCCTATGGTAGCGATGCAAAAACGAACAAGGCAAAATCTCAGCTTCAAGTAGTTCACCTTCTAACAGATGAGAAGTAAAATTAAACCATGATGGGCACAGTGTGGGATACATTTCAGAATACAGGCAAGTAGAGCAGATGACAAACAAATAATTGGGGACTGGAAGCAAGGAAGTGGTCGAGAGGTTTCTCAGGTGAAAAAACAACAAAAGTATAAAGTATATTTGCCAGCGTACTTACACGACTGTTTACCAAACCTATTTTGGGTCTTTTTGCCCAGCCCTTCAGAGCATACATTCTATGAATTTATCACTTGGTCAACCATCTTCTAAATTTGGGAAAATGTTATAATCAACATTTTGAATTATCAATTAAAGCCCCTCCTTCACTTGTCTCCTACCCAGTCTGAATTTTAAGTAAGCTTGGTATTTATTTACACATAACCTGATGTTATATTTAAACTATTACTCTGCATATTTCTGTTCTTACCAAGGAATTTTTTATAGTCAAAATATTTGTTTTATTTTATGGCACTCAGTATCACAATTTATTTATAAGTTACATTTCATTTTAAGCTGATATTAATTTTAAGTCACATCCTATAACCTATTACTTTCATTTCTGCAATTATGAAACTATTAAATACTTTCTAGTGGAGTCCTTTAAACAGAGCGGAGACCCAGGTATGAACAGAGATGGTCATATTAAGTCCCACTAACATATTCAATACGACTCTTCCAACCAAGCCAGCATCAGACCTTGAGCATAAGGCTATTTTATGAGCAATTTTGACAGATTCTTAAGCTTCTTATGTATTTCAAGGAGTCCTGAAGCATCCTTCTTTAGAACAGTGTCAATATAAACAATTTATCTCCACTGAAACCCCATAGTAAATGCAATGGAAATAAACCTAGTGCTTATAAAATTTTTAGAGGAAAGTTGATTAGATAAAACCCAAGTGGGAACTAAACCCCCTGAAAATCCTCAAAAAGGTGTAAGATGACCCTGTTATTGTTGCTTGCATTTGGGTGGTTATGTGTGGGCATGCATATGAGCTCGTCTGATGACAAGTTTCATGATTATTTTAACACTGTTTTTATTTGAGTCTGGTCATTATTGAGACAAGGAAAAGCTCTTCTCTGGGTATGCATGGCCCAGCTTCAACTACTGGGTAACAAGAAAATATAGTAAGGCCACTGCTTTTAAAGAAGAAAGCAGTAAGACTAAAAACAGAATGAAAGCCAACAATCACAGCATGTTTCCTAGGGTGAAGAGCTAATTTAATGCTGCTCTTTCACAACATGCACAAGTAAATAGTTTTCATTCATGCTTTAATTAATCAGATTAATGTAAGCACTAGTTTGGATGGAATAAATGTTTATCTTTTCCATTCTTGTGTGTCATGATTTGCTTATTGGTATCTCAGCTCCATTTCAGATGGCTTAGAGGAATGATTCTGCTTATCCGAGCATGCCGGAAGAGCTGGTTCTCACAAGAAACATCTCTGCATCTCAGGGTATGGCTCAAAGGTATCTGCAGAGAAAATACTATTTCTATTAAATCAGGCAAGAACATTTGTCCCAAAGAGATGAATCAAAACAATCTTTTATAAGGTCCAGAGTGAGTGTTCTAAGAGACTATTTTCTTATTCCATGCTGTTCTTTATGGTACAACACCTCTATCATCTCTCTCTCCTCCTAACGGTTAGCTTGAGAGTCACCTCTTTCTGAACCTGTGGTGTACATTGCCTCTCTTTTCTAAACAATACATTTTTTTTCATTGATTCTGACACTTAATAAGAGAATAAGTATATGGCCAATACTTTCATGTGTGCTTAGACTAGGAAAAAATGTGGACTTTGGAGCAATGCAATCCATGGGTGAAATCTGGGTTCAAATAGTTGGACAGTTCAAACAGACCTTGGACACTTTTTTTAACCTTTCTAGTATCGGTTTACTCTTCTGTGACACTCATCTTTACCTTATAAGGTCGTGAGTACTAAGCAAAAAAACAAAAAACAAAAATACTAGCATGCCCAGAACAGACTAGACATTCCATAAATGTTACTATGGTATTTATACAAATTATATCACAGACCATGATAAAGAAGGTTTATTCATGTTAATTTTATTCTTGGTTGGAGAAAAATATATTTATATATAATTGGGATTCAAAAATTCATTCATGTCTATGAGTCTTCCAGCAAGACTATATTATATCCAAACTATTCCCAAACAGGCCCTTCTGAAATACTGAGATTTAATTACTTCCCTCTTGTTTAAAAGACTCTCTAATAATTGAAACCCAAAACAAAACAAGGGAGAAGCAAAGTTTGCCATACCCTCTCTCTTCTTTGCTCCATACAATTTCATTGTTCTGCCCAGCCTCTCTCTTTCCCTTTAATAGGCTCACTTTTTCCATCTCAGTTACTTGGTCTTCTCATCCTTTACTTGCTTCCTAAAATACAAATCAAAAAGGTGGTTTCTCTTTGGGACTGAAGAATTGCTCTTTAGATTATTATTTTGTTGTTGTTGTTATCATTAATCTATAATTACATGCAGAACATTATGTTTACTAGGCTCCCCCCTTCACCAAGTCCCCCCCACAATCCCCATTACAGTCACTGTCCATCTGCGTAGTAAGATGCTGTACAATCACTACTTGTCTTCTCTGTGTTGCACAGCCCTCCCCATGCCCACCCCCACATTATACAAGCTAATCATAATGCCACCTTTCTTTTTCCCCGCCCTTATCCCTCCCTTCCCACCCATCCTCCCCAGTCCCTTTCATTTAAATCTTTGTGAAATAAAGCAGTCTGCTCATGAATAAGGAATTTAGGCACCACATACACAAAAAAATGGTGATATATTTAGATGGGATTACACACACACACTACATATTTCTAAAATAATGTATATTTGGACCTTCCTAGTTGTCATTGTGCTTTAGCCATAACAAAGGCACAGGAACAGAATGGAAAGAAGAGATCAGAGAGAACTTAAAAATATATACTGTAGAGTATTTAAATACAAGTTAAGACAAGGATGCCAAGAAAACTCATTGGTCTTTTCAACAAGTGGTGCTGGGTCTATTGGATAGCCACATACCAAAGAATGAAGTTGGACCCCTTCCTTATACTGTACAGAATAATTAACTCAAAATGAGTCATAAACCTAAATTTAAGAGCTAAAATTATAAGACCCTTAGAAGAAAACATACAAGTAAATCTTCATTACCTTGGTGAGGCAATGACTTCTTAGTGTGATACTAAAAGCACATGTGACAAAGAAAAAACTAATAAATTAGACTTCATGAAAATTAAAAATATTTGTCCTTCAAAGAACACCATCTAGAAAATGAAAATACAAGCCACAGAATGGGAGACAATATTTGAAAATCATGTATCTGATAAGGGACTTGTATCCAGAGTATGCCAAGAACTTTTACAACTCAACATTTAAAAACTAACCCATTTTAAAAATGGTTAAAGGATTTGAATAGAAATTTGTCCAAATAAAATATACAAATGGCCAGTAAGTATAGGAAAAGACACTCAACATCATTAATTATTATAGAAATGCAAATTGGAACCACAGGATACCTGTTCACACCCACTAAGATGGCTATAATAATTTTAAAAAAACAGATTAAAAAGACAGGCGTTGGTGATGGTAATGAAAAATTGAAACCTTCTACAGACTGATGGGAATGGCAAATGGTGCAGCCATTTTGGAAAACGGCAGTTTCTCAAAAAGAAAACACAGATTTAACATATGACCCAGCAATTCCATTTCTAGAAATAGAGCAGAAAGAATAAAAAAGAAGTACTTCCACGCAAAATCTTGTACAATGAATGCTTACAGCAGTATTCATAATATCCAGAAAGTGGCACCAGCCCAAATATCCACCAACTGATGAAAAAATAAAATGTGATATATATCTCTACAATGGAATATTATTTGATAACTTAAATGAATGAAACACTATACATGCTACATGATGGATGAATCTTGAAATCATTATGCTAAGTGAAAGAAGCCAATCAAAAAAGACCCCTAATTATGATTTCATTTATATGAAGCATTCAAAATAGGCAAATCTGCAGAGATAGAAATAGATTGCTAGTTGACTATGGCTGGGGATGCAGAGGTAGAAAGCTGGGGGAAAGGGAAACTGACTGCTAGTGAATATATGGTTTCTTGTTAGGGTGATAGAAATGTTCTAAAACTGATTATAGTGATTGTTGAACAATTCTGTGACTATACTAAAAACTATTGCATGTTACATTCTAAATGAGTGAACTGTATGATATGCAAATTATTTCTCAAAGCTGCTTAAAAATCGTATTTCATGTGCTGAGTAAGGAATATATATATAAGGGGTAAGTTTAGGTTGACTCTCAGTTTCTGACTTGGATGACTAAAGACTGAAACCAAGGACTACCAAGGCACTAAGATCAATGATATTACCAAAGACATCAAAGGGCAGAATCACATGGAGAGAGAAGTCAGGAGTCCAGAGCGACACAGAAATATCAACTAATAAAATAACAGAACAGGAATATGTCCTTGCATTTGGTAACCTTAGGATATTGGTGACCCAAGGGAAACTGGTTTCTGATGAGTAGGGATAGAGACAAATTGCAGTAGTCAAGGATTAAAAAGGAATTTATCACCCCTTTTACTAACTTTGATAATATACTAAGAGAATACACATGCCAAGCCCAACACCTAGATGACCCTTAATCTTTCTTTCTTACCCATGCTTAACATTTTTGTTTCCCTTCCTCTTCCACATTGTACCCATCTATCAAGAATTTAGAGGCCTTTCTTCCTATGCTCTTTCCCAATTTGCACTCCTCATCTTCAACTCGTAAGCAGATCATAAATCCTGTCTCCAAGAAGCCATGAGTGTATGCCACCCGTCTGGCACTGGGGATGGGTAGAAGCCCCAAGTAGAATTGACTGTGGCAAAGGGTGAGCAAATCACTGAAGCTTTATTCTAACCCCAGGCCATGGAAAATGGGGTGGACAGAGGGATAGAGAGATGGAGGAGAATATAGAGATTATAAAGAGTTTGTTACATGACAAACTATACCTCGAATATCTCAACATGATGGAAAAGTGAGTTAATTCTTAAAAAAAAAAAAACAGAATGGTCAATACAGTTAAATATAAAGCTCTGGTTTTGGATATAAAAATTGAACTTTAACTTTAGGAAAAGGTGGATCAAATTTAATAAAACTATCTAAAAAAGAAAAATGTAGAGTTCTGGTTTCTTAGAATAAATCACAAGCTAAAACACTGTAGAGATTATTCTCTTTGGCTCTCTATATATCAATTTGGTATTTTCAAAGCAAATTTAATTTGGCTAATGAAACGGAAAACTCCTGGGCAATATTTCAGATGAAATGATAAATGGGAAAACACCCTAAAAAACGGCAGGTTCTACATACAAGTAAGTTTTTAATACAGACATAGGAAGATACTGCCTAACAATGCGAGTGTCTGTCTCACCTGAGGGGGATTGACCTGGGGCAAGTTCACTGTGCATTCAGTGAGACCAAGTAACAACAATGGAATGTTGTGGGTAAAAGGGTTTATACCAAGCTTTATTCTCACAGTAGCAGGTCAAGTGCTGGAATCCCATCTGCCTCTGGAAAGTCTGCAGTCCATCTCCATCTCTGCCTCCAAGCAGAGCACTGGGTGGAGCTCTTTATATAGTAACACTGACAATAGTGGGACATTGCCAACAGGTGTGTGAGCAGTAGCCTACCAGTAGGCCAATTACATCATCAAGTAGTTTAGGGTCAGGTGAGGATCCTGGCCATAGGAACTTCCATTTTCCCTACAGTGTCTATGACAGACTTTGCCTAAAAATGTATCTGAATTTGGGCCAGGGAGAGGGGCTATCCATTTATTTGTGTGTTTACTTGCCATAAACATTCTCTACAAGACAATCTTTCAAAGAACCAATTCCAGGGAAAACAATTTTAGTGGCCTTTAGATGTCATCACAAGACATCCTCCCTTTGCTTCAGCATCCTTGGTGAGCAGGAGAAAATCTGTAGTGGATATTCGCTGTGCTTGCAGTTCTGGAAATATCCCCTCATCTTCTTATGCCTGTACCCCAATTCTTCTGTAAGATCTTTCTTTGACTGATTGCCCTTCCCTGTAGTCCATGTGATATTGGCACTGCTTTTGGCTTCTGGTATGGCTATGTAACACAGACCTGGTCAGGATCCTGTATTCCTTTGGACACCAAGCCTGGTTTAAGACTGGTCATGGATCTTAATCAGCCAATGGACTGAAATATCAAAGTTTTAGAACTATTTGAAGAGAGCATACCTCCTTTTCAATTGGATTAGGGTAGTGAGGATGTAAATATGGAATTCCTGAAGGCCATCTTGGCATGAGGGAGAAGACTGTATCTCTCAATAAAGCCAACTGTTGGGAAGAAAAGGAAACAGCTGGAAGAGAGAGACTAGGTCCAGAGTATTTCATTTGATCCCCTGGCTACAGGCTTGCCTGAAGCCATACCACCCTCTAGATTTACCAATTCTATAAGCCAATAAACTCTCTTTTTACTTAAGCCAGTGATGTGTGGGTATTCTGTCATTTGAAGCCAAATAATCCTGACTGATTTTTACATCTGTGGGGAAAATGGAAGTTCCTATGGCCAGGATCCTCACCTGACCCCAACCTACTTGATGGTGTAACTGGCCTGCTGCTAGGCTACTGCTCCCACGCCCTAGGCAATAAGCTATTATTGACTGAGTCACTATAAAGATCTCTGCCCAGTGCTCTGGGAGGCAGCAAAGAAAGAGGTGAATTATGGACCTGCAGACTATTGGATGAAGACATGATTATAGTGCTCGACATACCACCGGCAGAATAAAGCCAGGTAGAAACCTTTTTACACCAAGAATGATCCAGTCATTTCTCGGTCTCACTGAATCCACAGCGAATTTGAGCAGGGATGAAACCCTCAGACAAGACAACATCATTGCTTCTAACAGGCCTGCTATTGGGCAAAGAAAACTGGGCAAACTTTTTCATAGCCAGCTAAGGCCCCTGCATAAGAATAAATCATGAATTGAGGCTGGCTTAGCAAACATCTTTTCTTTCCAAATGATGCTGATTATTAATGTGATTGATCTAGCCCTGTGTTAAATGCATAAATGGAATAGCACTGCATTAAAGAGACCTTTTTATTTGCAAGTGCTCAGGGAAAACATTATCAGATATGTGATCACTCTCAAAAAGCAGTTTTACTTCTAGCCCTCGAAATTCTTGTACTCAATTCCAGATATGGTTTATTAAATGGCAATCTCATTTTATTTGCTCTTACCAGGCACTGGGCTTTGCTTTTGCTAATGCTTAGGACACACCCTGTAAATTAAACCCTTAGGAAAGTGCCTTCATTGCTTCCTGCAAGCAACAACCACATTTAAAATGGCATGGAGATTGTCCAAGAGATATAATTTGTTACCTAAATGCAATGCCTTCAACTTGTGAAAGAGAAATGGCAGACAACCCTTCCTACAAACATCATTAATACACTTCACAGAGACCATTTTGTGTAAGGTGACTGACCTCAGGACATTTACACATTGTAAAGCCTGCTATCTCATTTCTGAAGTTGTTCCTACAACATGTAAAAAAGTAAGACTGATTTTCGTCCAGCGGCCCTGGGAGGTGTCCCGGCACACCTGTGCACGCCTCCACCTTCGGCTGGGCATCTGCTGGAACTGCCGTGTTGGCACTCTCCCTCCCTAGTCTGTGAGCTTCCTGAGGTCAGGCACCAGGGTTTAATTTTACTCCTGTCCCACCATCCAGCGGAATAGGTGGCACATCTTAAGCTTTTAATAAATACTTGTTGAGTAAATGATTAATGCCAACTTCATTATTTTTAAAACATCAAAATTACTGTCAGAAATTATGCCTTGAACTTTGAGGGTGAGGTTCTCTGTCTCAAGGCAGCCACTGACAGTGGCATTATATGATTTTTCATATAAACACACTAAGCCTGTCTCCGGTCTATCAACAAGATTCTTACCTGGAAACTTCTACCCTTAAAAGAGAGAAAGGTAACCAAGCTGTACACTTTTAGTTATGTTTATGAACCTACCCAGACCAAGTGATCTACAGCCTTGCTTTAAATGGCTGCTACTTCCTCTACTGTCTTCTTAAAACCAAATAAATAAATAAATAAATAAGGGGCTAGATGGAGAAAATTAGTAGTATCTACCTGAAGGCTGGGAAACTGACACTCTTAGAACAGTGAGAATAAATCAACAACTAATATTTATCCAGGTGCTTACAATTGTCCGGCCTATGCAGAGCACCTGCCTTGGTGTTAACCAGCATTTAACTACTGTGTGCGTGGCTTCCAAGCCCTACTTAGTGCCAGGAATTATTTTAGAATCTAAAGTCTGTGTTTGCATTATCAGTCCTTCTATTTGGCTCCCTCCTGAGCCTCCCATAGCCTGTGCCCGCCTACCCACTCAGTGAGGCTGCCTGGTGCAGGGGAAAAGCACTGTGCTGAATCCATTTATGTCCCACAGGACAGCCCACCCTCATCCCACCTGCTTCGCTTGAGGCTGAACAATTGGGGCCAGGTGTGCAGTGACCCATAGCAACAGGAATCAAAGCCAGGGCCACCTGTCCTCTGTGTAGCAGAGTTACAGATTTTCCTAGAAGACTACACATTGCCAGTTTGGGGCAAATAAATGTCTATAGCAGGGGGAATAGTTTGCAGAAATAAGTAAAGATACTACTATTTCCCGGATAGAGATCTTAAACAACTACTTGTGTTGCTGGAGATAACATATTGCAAGAAAATAAACATGTAGTTGTTCTCCAAAAGATTTTAAAAGATAAAAGGAGATAAGACTTGTTGGGATTTATCCATATAATTGAGTAAGTAGATCTCTAGAAAATTTTCTCCACAGAAAAAACTTTGTATGCTTAAAAGTTACCTCTTTGTCTTTCTAGTCTCCAGGTTAGACACAATTAACAACTCCTAGAGGATTTGTGCTTTCTTAACAATTATGCCATTGTTACCCTTTTCATGTGGGATGATTTTGAGAATCATTACCCATAAACTCCGTAGCCTACATTTTTGTATTGTCTTCACACTTAGCAATTAAAATTTTCTGATATGAGCACTCCTACTGTCTGTGGTCCTTAATTTTACCAGTTTTTTTTCCAAGTTGCTTAATTAGATCCCAGATTAGAAATGCTGCAGTGTTAAAAAATGCATTACCTCTTTTATTATTATTTATTATTAAAAAATCCTTTCTCTCAGAGATATTTGGTTGTAATTCATTTTATGGTTTTTCCTCATTCGTCTTTATACTTAAAATGAAGACACCACCAACACTTACTTCATAGAGTGAAGATTAAATGAAAAATATCCATATGAAACCCTTAATACAATGCCAATCACTGTGCTCAATGAATACTAGCTATTAAATTTTCATGGCCATGCATATTTTTATCAAAGTATCAGAGAGGTGAAAGGACAGATAGACAAATCAATAGAAGTAAATTGTTTGGACTAATGACATTGGGTAAGACCATGGAGACTTCACTTCTGGTGATGGGGGAAGGAAGCAGTAAGACCTGAAAATAACAGTTTGAATTTCCTGCCACTTCACTGGAATGGAGATTGAAGTCTAAATAAAATATGTTTGCAGAATGTAAGGAAATGTGGTATTTCTTGTATGTTTATGTTGTGGGCTTTCAATTAGACTTGCTGTACCTATGGTCAAGGTTGATGTAATGGAAAGCTAACCTCCTGCATTTCTGGGTTGTACCATCTAGTCACTCAGCAGGCACTCAGGGAAGTACACTCCCCTGCTTTGAGTATTATGGTGTTTGTTTCAAGTCTAAAGGAGGGAATTCTGGTCCAGGTAGACATCAAGCAAGAGGAAGAAAGAGATGTGTGATGGACTGAAAGGAAGCACACAAGGCTTATAGCAAATGCACCCCAAACTTTGTTGCAACTACTGAAGCTGGAAAACTGGGTAGAAAATAGTAAGTTATAAAAGTGCAGTGTGAAGAAACAAGAAGGAGACTATTGTTTAAAGGAATGAAGAGAAACTTAGAGAAGCAATTGATGGTGAGTGATTTCTGCAGAGACCCCTTAAACTGGTGCATGGACTGAGGGCAGTAGGTGTTTCAGAAATAGAAACCTAGGGCCTCTTCCCTAGGAGCAGCCTACAGGACCAAGACTTTAAAGAGAAATGGGTGAATTTTACATCCCAAAAATGTGAACACAGGCATCAAGATTTCCAGCCTCATAAAAGATTCTGACAAAATTTGCCAAAGACATGAGTCATTGCTTAAATATTATCATCTTAATAAATCCTTCTATATGATCACCCAACTTAAAATTACAACCTGCTATGCCATCCAGCATTCGAATTCCTTCTACTACATTTTAATTTCTGTATCTTTACTCACACTAATCATCTTCTAACATACTATATAATTTATTTTCAGTATTATTTATTGTCCAAATCTTCACCCTGAAAAATCAGCTTCATGGAGGCAGGAATTTTTTGTTTACTGACATGTTCCAAGCACCAAAAACAGTTCTTGGCAAACAGCAGGGGCTAAATATTTACTGAATAAAAAAAATGAATCCTTACAACCTATGCAAGTATATGACCAAAGATAGAACTCCTTACCTCTCTCTATCTTTATTACTTCTACCTTGGTCCTATGCAGCTCTGGAACTTTGATATGATGGGTGGAGGTACTCTGGTAATTACTCATGTTGAAATTACTATTAATATTATTTTTCATATACCTGAATATAAATTGAAATACATATATACAACATAGACTCTATAATATCTTTCAAACCCATATACTGTTATCTATCCTCACTTTAACCGATCTATGTATACCATGATGAGTCTCAGGTTTACCACTGTAACATTTTGTGTTTCTGCCTGTCTTTCCTCTGCTCTTGGCCTCCCTCTAGTAGATGAAGTCTCCTAATAATGCAGTGCCTTGCTTCCCTTCCAGCTTTGACTCTGTTAGCATCTCTCAATTCCTCTGAGCCACCCCCATCTTCATACTTTTCTCAACAACCCCCCTCTGCCCACAGCACACTGGAAAGTTGCATTAGTCTATTTACCTTCATAAACTTAGTCATTTTCTGAAATATTAACACATAATAATTTCAATTTTGACTAATGCAATTAAAAAATAGTTTCTTTAATTTCTTTTCTCCAATAAAGTAAATTTACAAACTGAGGGAATTTTTTGGCTAAATTCATCTTTTAAAGTCGATGATCTAAATAAAAAAACATCATACATAAAGTTTCTCAAAAGGTTTCACCCTACAGTTAAAAGATACATTGCTTAAGCATGGTTTCCTATTTTACTGTGGTGGCATTAAATAATGCTAATAAGCAAACAGTAAAAATGTAATGTAGGTGCAAATAAGTATTTTCAAAAATTAAAAAAGAGCATATTAAATTAAAAATTTAAGTCTTCTCATATTGACCCATGTATAGATCCGCACAGTTATCTGCATGCACCACATTTTAAAAGATAAAATGAGATACTATATAAGTGAATTGTCTAAGCGCTTGCTTATAATTAGCACTAGATGCTAAGGACTCATGGAATAAACAACACTGTATTTTTCCCTTAAGCTTAGCTGATCTGACAGTCTGACAGTGTCACACTAACAAAGTTTGTGTAGGAAAAAAAAGGCCTGTTGCCTAGTCACAAAGCCCTAGAGTGGAGAGTGTGTGTGCAAATGGGTAAACAGATTATCCATTGATCTTTTCTGAGAGAACAGAGAAGTATAATCTCCAATATTTGGCCTTATCTGCTTCACCTCTGCCTTTTCTTAATGAAACTCCATGGTAAATAATGGACATTTACAAGCACCTAAGAATATTTAGTTATTTGAATGAATGACACTTTCTCACTTCCAACAATTTATATAGCAGTCTGAAAGGTAGTACTGAAAAATTATAACTAAGTTGGTACTTTGCACTTAGGTATAGGTTACTACAAGTTGTCATACTACTGATGAAGCACCTATCTTTTAAAAATAGAGTAGAATCTTGTCCCAACTCTAGTATTAGATAACAAAGCTTTCCTCATTACTAGCTTTCTAAATGGATACATATATATAGTGACACCAATATGTATATATAGTGACACAATGCCATCCAACACATAACGGATATTTGTTAAGTACCTACTATATGCTAGGCATAATGTTAAGTAATGAAGAAAAATAAGTAAAAAGGTATAATACTTGCTCTCAAGGAACCCTGAGTTGAGTGTGGGAAAGTGTTGAAGAGGATGGTTGGAAACAAGTAAGCCAACATTTACAGTGTAGTTTGAAAAATGCTGCTACATAATATGATACAATATAACTATATAATACAATGCTACATTCTGGGGAATACAGAGGAGGATGTGTACATTATTGGGGAGAACAGGACAGGGTATCAAGTTCATTATCCTGAGTCTTCAAGAATGGCCAGGTGCTGGAAGAAAATGGGGATAAAGACAATGACAGAAAGGGAACAACAACTAAAAAGGCACGGTGGCCGACAATACTTTCAGAAAATTGTAATTACATAGCTGTCTAGCAACAACATTGAGGAAAATCTATACTGGGAACCACTTGGAAATGGAGTATTTTTTACTTTGTTATTCTTTAATAATAAAAGTAAAAACACTATTACTGAATTGAAACACATCTAATAAGTAATATTTTGACAGTTATTATATCTTGGATATTTGAGTTCTTGATATAAAATCACATTTTCTACTAAATATGCTTTAAACTCACATTTATCCTGTTTTTTAGACCAATTCTTACTACCAGGTAATTTTGCTTTTTTGTACCAACTTTTCGCACCTGAAAAACGTGAAAAATGTCTACTCTTCTCAACTTTTAGAGATATTGTAAAGGAAAAAGCTTAGGCAGATGTGAAAGTATTTCATTATCTTCTACTGGAAAAAGACCATTTATTAATTCCTTTTTATAATTTATAGAACCTTATATATTAAGCACTGGGCAAAAGTGAGTTAGTGTCTGTATTTACCAGCAGAAGATTCCACGGACTACAGTGATGGAAAGGTACAGAGAACATAGTGCAATTAATGTAAATTAATTTGTTTACTTAAATTAACAATAATTAGTAAACATAAACTCAAGCACAGTGGTAAGTAACATTGCTGCCAAGGTGGCTAGGGACAGATGCATGGCAGCTGAGGAGCAGCATGAATGAGGCCTTCGAGAAGACAGATTCCAGGGTATCTGCAAACCCTAGAAAGGAACAAAACTGAACTTCTAGACTCAACTTAAAAAGGGAACAACTGAGGGATAAATAAGCAACATTGTATAAAGGTACACCTTTAATGTATTTTAATATCTTAAATGTATTTTTTTAGTTATAATACACACATACAACTATACAGAGTTCAAACAGAACTAGAAATATACAGAGCAAAGGCTGAATTTCCATGTTTTACCCTTCATTTCCTTCCTCCCTGGAGAAGTATCAAGTGTCAAACCCCTGATATGTCACTTAGAAATAAATTCAGTGTAACCCACATACAAAAAAAAGCACCCAAAACATAAATGTTTGGCTCAATGAATTATCATGAAATGAATTCATTTTGCCACCACCCATGTGAAGAAAGAGCATCATACCAGTCCCTAGAACTGCCCCAGTCTCAACCAGTCCTTGCCAAAGACTATTTTCTCTCTAAAGGATTCACTATTCTAACTTTTAATATCAGAATTGATTTTACCTGTTTGTAAATTTAATAAGAATCATAACACTTTGTGCTGTTATATTTATGAAATTTATCATGTTTCAGGGAGTAGTTTTAGTCCCTTCATTTTCATCTCTGTATGATATTATGGATTAAGAATATAGCACAATTCTATTCATGTCCTCTGTGTATTTTTTAATTGGTTTGCTTTTCCTGTGTTGAGTTGTATGAGTTCGTTATATATTTTGGGTATTAATCTCTTATCAGATATGTCATTTGCAAATACCTTCTCCCATTCAGTAGCTTGCTTTTTTGTTTTGTTGATGATTTCCTGTGCTGTGCAGAAGCTTTTTAGTTTGATGTAGTCTCACTTGTTTATTTTTGTTTTTGTTTCTCTTGTCTGGGAAGACATATCCAGAAAAGAATTACTAATGCTGAGTTCAAGAATTTACTGCCTCTGTTTTCTTCTATGAGTTTTATGGCTTCAGGTCTTATATTTAGTCCTTAATCCATATGAGTTTGCCTTTGTGTATGGTTTATGATCTAGTTTCATTTTTTCGCGTGTGGCTGTCCAGTTTTCCAGCACCATTTATTAAAGAGAACCTCCTTTTCTCTTTGTATATTCTTGCCTCTTATGTCATTTATTAGTTGACCATATAAATGTGAGGTTATTTCTGGGCTCCCTATTCTATCCCATCAATCTATCTGTCAATTTTTGGGCCAGCACCATACTCTTTTGATGATTACAGATCTATAGTATAGTTTGCAATCAGGGAGCATGATACCTGCAGCTTTGTTCTTCTTTCTCAGGATAGATTTGAATATTCAATTTTGTTTTTGTAGTTCCATAGAAATTTTAGGATTAGTTGCTCTAGCTTTATAAAAAATATCATTGGTATTTTTATACAGATTATATTGAATCTGTAGATTGCTTTGGGTAGAATGGCCATTTTACAATATTAATTCTTCTTATCCATGAGCACAGAATAGCTTTCGATTTATTTGTATTTTCATAATGGCTAATATCAACAAGACAAGAAATAACAAGTGTTGACAAGGATAAGGAGAAAAAGGAAACCCTCATACACTGTTGATGAGAATGTAAATTGGTACAGCCACTGCGAAGCAGTATCGAGTTTTCTCAAAAAAATTAAAAGTATAAATACCATATGACCCAGCAATTCCATTTCTGGGAATTTACCTGAAGAAACAAAATTATTAATTTGAAAAGATGGGCATACACCTATGTTCATTGCAGAACTATTTACAATAGCAAAGATATGGGAGCAACCTAAGTGCCCATCGATAGTCGAATGGATGAAGATGTGGTATTTTTAACTGCAGTGGAATATCAGGCATAAAAAAAGGAAACATGCCATTTGTGAGGATGTGGATGGATGTAGAGGGTGTCATGCTAAGTGAATTAAGTCAGGCAGACAAAGACAAATACCGTATGATTTCACTTATATGTGGAATCTGAAAAACAAAGCAAGCAACAAGGAAATAGACCCTTAAATACTGAAAAGAGACTGTTGGTTACCTTAGGGGATGGGACTGGGGGTGGGGATGGGTGAAACAGGTGAAGAGGATAAAGAAGTATCAACTTCAAACTATAAATTAGTCACAGGAATGGAAGCACAGCATAGAGAATATAACCAACAATATTAGAATATCTTGGCAAAGTTATGGAGGCAACTCCCCTTACTGTGGTGAGCACTAGGTTATACATCTGCTGTGTATCAACTATATTCCCATTTAAAAAGGTGGGAAAAGAGTATATCATAATTCTTTTATCCCTTCTTCTGTCAATGGGTATTTGGGTTCTTACTCTTTTCAGTAATGTTTCCATGGATATTCTTGTACACAATACTCTCAGGTGTATACCTAAGATAGAACTCATTGGTTCACAGAGCATATTTACATCCGGCTGTTGCTGATAATGCTAAACTGTTTTTAAAAGTGGTTAAACTAATATACATTCCTATCAGCAGTATATGACAGTTTCTATAGCTCCAGATTCTCACCAACACTAAGTATTGTCAGCCTTTTAAATTTTATTCATTCTGGTGGTTGTGTAGCAGTACCTCACTGGACCAGCAGGACAATACTATTCTTATAAACACTGTTTCGAAAATGGTCTAGGAACAGGAATTTTTTATTTATGTCTGAGAATTTTTATCTTAAAGCTTATAGGTGTTATGCAAAAGCATTATTTAGCTATGAAGCTTCTGAAGTTGAAATAGAACCAACTAGAGTCATAGGCTCTACCCACAAAGTTTCTAAAAATCTCAAGGAATTAGAGGCTGAAGGAATAAAAATACCAAATCAGCAGTCCTAACTAGAGGCTACTAGCTCGACTCTGAATTTCTATGATTTATGAAGGATATGTTGAGAAGTATGGTCAGATAACACTAAGATTCCAAAAGCCCTATATTTGTAGCCAACGACTGACTATTTCACCTAAACTTCAGGTCCACTTACTGAAGACCTGAAAATCACCTGTTATACCATCTGCAGAAGGAAAGTGCAAAAGCCACAATAAAGCTCGAATCATAGCAATGATGTTGCCCTTCTGGTCACTTTTCCTTTTTTGTTTTTTGTATTTATAATGATAAAATCTGCCCACATAAAATGGATATCTTTAGCAACAAGGAGTAAAGATTTTTTGAGGACATTTATTTATTTTTCTTTTTGCTGTTAGGCATGTTGTTGCAATAATTATCTTTGTTTTCTTGTTTTGTTCAGAACCTAGATTGGCTCAACATTCAAAAAACAATTAATGCAATCCATCACATCAACAGGCTAATAAAAAGGAATTAAGTATACCATTTATGTTTGATACTCACATCATATTTACTTTGTGGATGTCCTTTACATCTTACATTGTGGACTAATTGCATTTTTAGCCTCCACAAAAATGCTATCCTGGGATAGGATGTTGCTCCTTAACAAGGCAGATTCATGAATGAATCCAGATGTTTTCTGGATGTCATATCTTTGTCTTCCTTGGTTGCCTTTTCTCCTTTCACCCCGTTCCCCCCTTTCCCCCTTTCTTTCTTTTTTCCTTTCCTTCCTCCCTCCCTCCCTCCTTCTCTTTCTCTTTTTCTTTTTCACCTTTTATATTCTTTTTGGTTGGAGTATATGTTCAAGTGACTTTTTTAAAAAGGATATAAAGGATATAAAATTTTAGAGTTCAGATTATTTGAACACCTTTATTTGTTTCTCATACAAGATTTACTTGATTTCTAGCTTGGCAGGGGAAAAAAACTATAAAACAATGTTCCCCATATCTTTATAGCCCTTTTTCCTTTTTTCCTATCAGTTATTGTTATTAATAACTGATGGTGACATGATTATTGTTGTTATATTTGATGTTTAAAAATTTTATAATGCATCTCCATATGTGTTTTTTTTCATCAAGTGAACACTTGGGTGAGCCTTCTCATTTCTGGAGATTTTTCTTGTAAATCATATACTTGGTATTTTACGTAGGGAATTGATGCTCTTTTTAAAAATCACATTTCCATATTATTGTGTTCTTGTTCAACTCTCTAAAAAAGTCTTCAATTTATTTCTTCCAAACTGCTGATTTTTCCCCTGCTTTATCTATGATGTATCTAATTCATAAGCACTCTTTATTGTACTTTAGTCTCCTTCAAGGTATCCATTCTCACCTCATAGATGCAGTATACTCTTATTCCTCTAGTATTCATCTTAGCTCCATACATTGTCTTGATTCTTCATATTAATATTTGTACTATTTTTGTGTTTGAACTAGGCCTATGAAACTATTATTTCAAACTGCAAGGGGAGGGAGGGGAGGTGGGAAGCAATGAAATGAAGATATTTAAGAAAATTTAAAAGATAAATCTCAAAATTATAAAATCTCTAGATTTGGATATTTGGAATAATAATTGTTAATCATGACAGATCTATGGAGCAACTAAAAATATTAGCAGTGAATATATGAATCAGATGAGGCAAGTATTTCCATCGTAACATGTAAATTCTGTCAAATTTAGGATTATTTGTTTTTAATTTATACTGATAATATAATTATATAATTCTGTTAAATTTGTCATATATTTATTATGATTATATAATTCTTTTAAATTTGTTCTGTCTGTTGAATTTGTTATAAACTGCATTGATTTTCTTTTTCTTCCTCAAAATTTCATCCCAGGATAATTCCCCGTCATTGTTCTCAGAATAAACTTTTTATACTTTAAACAGACACACACATACACACCCTAAAATCACTGAAAAAAATCAGTTCCCCAGAAAACACTGTCAGGAAACTCTTTTGAGTATATGGATATACAAAAGTGGACATCAGAATGAATATACTTGTAAGTATTGTTAATAGTGGAGAAATTAGAATGGAGTGCTAGGGACTGGCAGAATTAGTAAAGCTGTGGTGAGCAAAGACAATTTGGTTGTGAATGGAGAAAAAAGGTAAAATTTCCTAAGAAAGAGAAGTGTCTCATGATGGAGAACTTAGACAGTGAAATGAATTCTCACTAAAGGTGTGAGCAGTGGTCTAAATCAGTGGAAGGTCATGTCCATTTTACTCCTCCAGCACTTGTACATATTTATATCATAGCAGTTATCTTACTCGATTATAATCACTTGTGTGGG
The DNA here is from genome assembly GCF_030020395.1 of Manis pentadactyla. Lineage (NCBI taxonomy): Eukaryota > Metazoa > Chordata > Mammalia > Pholidota > Manidae > Manis > Manis pentadactyla. The sequence continues at coordinate 8,677,229 of NC_080026.1, forward strand.
AAGATGATACATGAAGTACTAAGTGATGTATTGTTATGCCTTCCATATTTCATTGTTTCATCTGTAAAAATGTAAAATCCCTCCTATAGTAAGTGTTAAATGAATACATGTAAAGTGCTTAGAACAGTGTCTGGCACATAATAGTGAATAAATGTTAGGTTTTGTTATTGTTATTATTATTTCTTCACTATTACCTCAAGTTCTTCTCTCAAACACTCCTCAAAAATTCTGGCCAGATACCAAGGCTATGATTTCATGAATGGAGTTGTCATGGGAAACAGATAAAAGAATCATCAAATTCTTGTGTTAAAATGTAAAAGGTATCAGCCTAAGTGTTATGAGTTGAATTGTCCTCCCACCCCCAAAGAAAAGATACATTAAAGTTCTAAGCCTGAGTAGTTCAGAATATGCCCTTATTTGGAAACAAGGTCTTTATAGAGGTAATCAAGTTAAATTTAAATCATTAGGGTGGCACTAATCCAAAATAACTTTTGTCCTCAAAGAAGGGGGAAATTTGGACAGAGACAGGTATGCACAGAGGGAAGACAACATTAAGAGACACAGAACACCATGAATAGAAGGAGACAGAGACTGGAGTTACACCGTCGCAGCCCACAGTTTGGGCCACCAGAAGTTGAGGAGAACAAAGAAGGATCCTTCCCTGCAGGTTTCAGAATGAGCCTGGCCCTGCGGACACCTCGAGACAGAACTTCTAGTATCTAAGCTGAGATGATAAATTTCTGTTGGTCTGAGCCGCCCAGTGTACTAATGTGTTACAGCAGCCCTAGCAAACTAACATATCAGGTTAAGACAGAGAGATCTGAGAGGAAAATGTGTGGGTCCAGTTTACAACTGGTACATCAGGAAGAGTGCTGAGCAAAACTATTTGGGGCTGGAAAGGAAGTCCGTGAGGAAGCAAGGGAGCTCAGCCCACCTGGGTTATAAGGGCCCCCGACACAGCCTGCCCACCGAGGAATAGCTAAAAAGCCAGAAAGATGAGACAGTGGAATATTCTAACACAAGAGAGATTGTGCCTCACTTGTCTGAAGGCCACAGAGCACCTCACACTCCATGCAACGAAACAGTAGAACAGAGATGGTGATGTGGATGCCTGGGATATGGGACTGACTTCAGCCAGTTAGAGCCCAGAAGGCTGCTACTTGTCTTTCTTCCCGCCTTCACCAAGGACAGGAACAAAGTTACCTGAGAGGAAATGCTGAGAAAACCTGAAACAACTAATGGTCAGGAAGAGATGCTGCCATGCAAAACTGGATGTTTGCCGCTCTGGGGGCCAAATGGGAACGGGGGTACACTGGCAGATTTCCGTGTGGAGGAATGGTGATGCCCAAGGATTCTACACCTCACCGGATGCCCACATAAAAAAAGAGGGAGGCTGGGGCCTTACTCCGCTTTCTCCATACATGCAGGCATTCCTAGGCTTAGCCGGGTCCCCGTGAGACAGCAAGGTGGACGCGGAATATTGCGCACTGGTTAAGAATGAACCTGAAATCACTGGAAAAAGCCTCAAGTGACCCAGTCTACTGGACTGACTAGATTTATTTTCTGCCATGAGGCAAAATGGGGGCTAGAATTCAAACTAAGTACATAACACTCCTAGAGCACATGGCTTGAAAATACAGTCTTTGCTCTATTTGTCTCTCTTCATTATACATAAGCTCCTTGATGACAGGTACTGTGTGTTTTGTCTTTTCAAAGCTAACATAGTGCCTGACATACATTAAAGTGCTCCCTCAATATGAACATATTTAATTAATGATAAACTAATAAAATTATATTTGTTTGCTCTAAATATTAAAGACCAAAGGAAATGAATAGTCTTTGATTAGCTGAGGAATCTCTTTCAATAAACTGATAAGTCATTTTCATTTTGGTTATGTATTATGTGATGCTTGCAATGTTTTCTTAAGTGTTTTAAAGACATAGATATAATAATATATTAACACTAGTTTAATTCATGAAGATGAATTTCAACTGTTCCTCTTGCCATTTACACACCACAGAACAATCCACAGGTCTAAATTAGTTAGGTCTCGCTTAAGTATAGAACACTTTTTCACATTCAAAGGTTATTCTTTATCAATATTTTACCAAAAAGCTACACAAAAAGACTCTCAGTGAATGTGCGTTATTTACACTCTTCTCCAAGGAAAGAATTCATCTGATGAGAAGAAAAAGTTTTTGCAAGGTCACCACAGGCTGCAGGAAAGATTTTGCAAAATTCTACATGAAGGATATAAGCTTATCTAAAAACCTATTTTCAAACAGAATTTGTAGTTTTTTGTTATTATACTAGTTATGGGTGAAAATTTATAAAATTAAAAAATATATTTGTGAGGTGAAAATATTGGGAATGTAAGAGAATCCCTTTGTACATACACATAGGCAATGGATAGGTGATGTTTTACTCCATGAAAAACTATACTGGTGATGTTTTTTCTTTTGTTCAGTTTTGTGTGTCTGCCAGTAGATGGCGGTACCACGTTGAGTGTTGTCAGCTTTTTTTTTTTTTTTTTTCCTCCCCTCAAAGCTGTTTTCTGATATATGTTGGGTACCATAGAGTGAATCTCAGAACAGGAAGCGGAGGCATAAGAAGAGAGGATTCTCGAAAGGTCTCTTTGTTTTCTTATCCACAGAGAAAGCAGAGGAAAAAAATACTGTGATTAAATTGTAAACCTCTGTAGCCCAAAATCTGAACAACTGCAGAGGAAGGCACGTTACACTCTAACCATCTTGGATGCGGGGCTTTGTTATGCTGTGATCCATACGGCTCTGTTTTATCAGGTAAGCTGGCAAAACATTTAATTATCTGAACCATAGAATCTAGCCACAAAATCATTTTTCTTATTTTAAAATCATCTTCACGTTGCTATTTTTAATCTAATGTTGTTTTAATATAAATTGTAGGAACCAGAGACATCATTTGATGTGTAAACTGCTTACTATTCCTTTATCTCTCAAAGGAAAAGATCCTCTGTCTAGAAATGGTGACTTATAGTACAGACTAGGCATTACTGATCTGGTGTTTTTGAAATATGCAGGTGGTTATGATTCATTGTATTCAGAGAAAATATTTTTTATTACACAAAGATAGTCTAATGGATTTAGTAATGTGCATGATTTAAATGTCTACTGTGTCCAGTATTTTTTAACATAAATGTATAGTTAAATTGGCACTATTATTCTTGTGCTTTAGTCTTTTACTTATCAGCTTTGGAGAGGCCATGTATAATAGGGAGTAATAACAATATAGAGGTGTTGGGCTGTTTTAAACACATTATCATTTTTCTCCAAAATAATCTATTCTCATGGAGGGAAGAAGATCACCAAAACTAACCATAACCTTCTAATAATAAAATAATCCCTAAATGCTCCATTATGTGTTATTTCTTTTATATTTTAATATGTTCATTTTTATATTATTTACCTTTTAATTTATTGACTTAAAGGTTATTATACCTTCTGGATGAACTGTCTCATAAGCTTGATATATTTCTGTTTAATTTTTTCTGTGTAGATTTAATAACTGGTTGCTATTATTGTTGTTACTATTATTATTAGTTACCAGGGAGAGCAATTGAGCTGAAAATAATTATTTACTTTTGTCAATAATCTATATTTTCTGTAGTTAAAAAATTATAGCATAAACAAATGATTCATTAAATTAACAATCATGTTTAAAATAAGAAATTATTGGCAAAAAATTTACAGGTATTAATTGAAAGGAAGATTTTAAATATCAGAGAGGTTTTCTTTTTTCAAAAATACAACAGGTGGTATAATGTAGCAAATAAGAACAAAGATAAAGGCATAAGTGCTTGTAAGAATTTGCATGGAAATATTTCATCACAATTACTCCAAAGAGTGTGGGCCCTATGTAAAATAAAGACCTCTGACTTCAATCTGGGTTTCTAGTCTGTACTGGTCAAAAGGGTCTAAAAATAGAACTTGAGGCCACTGTTTTAAAAGCAATTGTAATTTCTAATGATATGGTAAAAATACTGATTTTTCACTTAGTATTTTATATGGACTAATAATATTCCCCCTGAAAATATTATAAAATACTGGTTGCCTAAGAGAAAAGCCCTGGGTCTTGTGTATTTCAGAACTCCTACCATGAGATATAAAGAAAACTGTTTCTTTGAAAGGGGCTCCCAGAAATGGCTGTTAATTGCCTTGAGTGTATTGTACACTCCCTGTTTCCCTACAGGTGACTGAATGAGAGTAACTTTGTTCTGAGTAAGCACAAGAGCTGGTCTTGATTGAACTCTTTACATTTATGAATGGATGCTTGTATTTTGGCCTTGAATGTTAGCTTTTTTGGTATAGCTGCAATAGTCTCTTAGTTATTTGTCTATGTATATACATAGTCACAATATGAAGAGCAAATGTACAGAGTTCTTTACAAAATGTGCTCTTTGAAAACTTTTAGAAATCAAACCTGTTTTGATTAAATGATATATCAGATAGATTTATAGTAGCTTATTCTTTAGAAGAATCCAACAGTGACTTCATTTGTAAAGTCAAAAATAATACTGTAATTTGGTGGTGTAGTAGAGACAAATAGGTTGAGCACTGAGCTAGAAGTCTTGGGTCTCTGGCTCAAGATCTGCTATTAATGAGTTTTGTCACCTCAGTAAAGACACTATCACTGAAGTGCATTTTATTGCCTGTAAAATATGAGAGTAAAAGTCAAAGGTATATAAGAACACTTTACAGTTTTAAAATTCTATGATTCTAACTTATCTGGGTCTTTACCAATTGCCTTTTCCGTTTAACTGTAACCTGATATATTTTTGACTCTTAATGAATTATACATTACTATTAATGATGCTCTCTAAACCTGGGAATTGAGAAATAGAGGGATACAGAAGTTTTAAAGGTCCTTGGCCAGTTCCTTCCATGTTGGAAACGACCAGGAAGCAATATGGAGAAGTGGTTAGGAGAAAGGGCTGGCAGACTGAATCCTAGCAGCACTATTAAATGAAAAAGTATTTAAACTTTCTAAGCCTCTATTACATCATCTATTCAATAGGAATGATAATGCATATGTTGAGGGATTGTGTAAATAAACAATGTCTGTTTAGTGTTTATTATATATATCCGGTGACATGCTTGAGTGCCCACCCTTCCCTCTTCCCCTGTTCCCCATTATTGGTGATGGTGATAGAATATCTTCCACCACAACAGGAAGAATAGAATGCAACTGCCAAGAAATTCTGTAGTTGAAGAGTGAATAATTATCCTGGAAGAG